>NC_045140.1:1507766-2718561 GCF_008831285.2 Nymphaea colorata
GCCAGTTCTGTGAATCACCTGTGGTGTTGTATGTCCTAAAACAGGGTGAGAAGGGAGACCCAGAGAAATTGCAACGTGAGCGAGAAGAGCTTGAAAGGCAACAACGGGAAGGTGAGTGTCAGATTTATCTGTATGTTTTTTTGTAGCAAAGGATTTCCAATCTCTTCTTGAAAAGCAGAAAGTTGTTTGTATACCTCTGAGTCTGGTCTGAAACACCTTCCTTTAGTGTTCTATGTATTTGCATGCTCATTTTGGTTAGTAAAGGATGGCTGAGGCTTTTCTGGATAGTTTTAACTTTCAATACCGCTTGAGCTAACAGTACCACATGTGTAAACAGGGGTTGTCATAATCGAACATTAATGTTGTAGCTCTTGACCGAGTTGCCAGGAAAGGTTGCTGGAAGAGAGAAGAATTTAAGCGAGTTTCGGATATATCCTAAACTATTATGGATAAATTCCTGTATGCAAGGATGCTTCAATAATTTATTTGGACCATGGTCAAGAAAATTTGTTGTGGGCTCTCATGAAAATTTCACTTGTTTGTACAAGGATGAAATTAGTCTTTACTGTCCTAGGATGGTATGTGCTTGTAGAGTAACACACTTATACTTTATGTTCGGTTTTTTAAGGACCCTTCTACTGTTGGACCGCTTAATGTGGGAAAGTTAGGCCCCTGGTACTTTCATTTAATAAACCAACTCGTTTCATGGCTTCATGCTGAATCTTGCTTCTAAACAGACCTCCCTTTCTTAGGCTTTGGTTAGGGGCACCTATCTCTTCTCAGGAGCATGCGAAGGGGTTAAAGCCTCAAGTTTGATCCTTACCTTCTTCTGGTTACAGTCTTTTTTTTTTGGATTATATTGTTTCTGGTGATGCATAATTTAGTTAGAAAATGTGCATGATGAGATTCTTGAACCTGATTTTCGTACAGTTCTGAAAGGCAGAGTCAAACAGTTATCATCTCTCCAAACAGGAGCACATTCTCTAGGAAAATGCTTATTTTATTTTTAATCAACTCCTTTCTACTTTTACCCTTTCATGGTTGAGAATCCCTGTTTTGTGTGTTCGACAATTTGCCAGTAACATCAGTGCATTGTTACAATGTCTGTTGCAATTTTTTTTGACATTTCTAACAACAAAGACTCTGTTTTTCTAATTTGGGAACCAGAAAAGGCTCGTATACAGGCAGAAGCAAAAGCTGCAGAGCATGCCCAAAGACAGGCTGAGGCTGTTGCTGCTGCTGAACTTAAGAAAAAAAGGGAGCTAGAGCGTGAGGCTGCACGACTTGCCTTACAAAAGGTAACCTGAAAACTGTGGAAGTAAAGTGGAGCTTCTGTCCTCAAAAGAAGAAAATTCAATTTCTGATGTCAACTGTCTTGCAGATGGAGAAGACTGTTGAGATTGATGAGAACTGCCAGTTACTCAAAGATTTGGAAATGCTCCAGTCTGCCTCTTTGCCAGAGCATTTACCAAGCTCTGTTGATGAAACTAGTCCCGAGCACTGCGAAGACAATATGGCTGCAGCGTTCATGCTTGGTGGAAGTAACCCTCTTGAGCAACTTGGGTTATTCAGGAAAGATGATGATGATGAGGAGGATGATGGTCCGCCTGATGTTACTGGCGATGTTGAAGAAGGAGAAATTGACTGAAGGGGACCGCCATAGCTTGGTTCTTTTTCATTTCTGGGGCTTCTAGTGATGTTTCAGGCGCATGCATCGTCTTCAAAAGACAAAAAGTGCTGTCGCGGAAAAAGGTTCGTCTCTTTAAAACTAATGCGAGTCAATGGGAGGTACTGGTACTTCATGAGGTAGCTTTTTGGTGCGACGCCTTGATGCTTTAATTGATTGCCATTCTTTCATTTCGGATGCTCTGTACTGTGACAGATGGAGAAGAGCCAAGCTCCTGGTGTATCATGCAACACTGATTTTCTCACATTGGCAGGAGATTTTCCTTCGCACTTGTCTCTGGAAAAGAATAATTAGGAGAATGGAGAGTCTTGGGCAGTTTCTTGAAGCTGGGAGTTGTGTAGATACAATTTTGTATCCCAGAACTGTTGCAAGTTTCTCCAGAGCATGTAACTATCATCTCTTTGCTGAAGCACATTGGCATTGAAATTTCTGCCACGGAGTCCTGGTGCTCATCTTTGGTTAATTGTCTAGCGCATTTACATTTTTGGTACAATACCATGAAAGTGAGGGGGATTTTTGTTTGCAACATCGAAAAGTCGAAAACTGCCGCATTTGGCGGCTGAAATTTTCTGGATATACCAAGGTAAAGAAGCCAGAAGATGAAAAAGGACTTGATGTGGTCGTCTTCCACGTTACCAACCTGTTGGAGGAAGAGATTGAGGTGTAAAGCTTATGTTTTTTTGGTTTTTCACTATTGTCTCGTGCCTCCATCTTATTGTAAGTTAGCATTTGTGCAGTAATATGAATGCATCTAATGCAGCCTAATTCTTTTAGTGAAATTGGGGCAACTAATCGGAAAGGTCTGTACCTTGGAAATGTTACTTATGTGCAATGATAAAGTGCATCTCGGAATCACATTTATTGGTGGATAAGCGCCCTTTTAAGGATCCAGTGCAGATGCTTCAAAAGTATTTGGAGAAAGGGTCCGGTTTTGGATGCCGTAAGCCCTTGAGGAAGGTCAATAAAGCGTTCATAGCTTAAAGTCTCCTTGTGTAGCCTCAACTGGATGTTTCAGAAAGCCAAACATATTTGCTTGTGGTCTCCTGCTTTGATCCCTGCTGCTTTCGTGCTGTAGTTACGGAAAATGTTGAGCCGGCTAAAATGAGAAATTTAATAGAATTAAGCCAAGTTCAATAAATTATTGGTGCATATTTGAACACTTGAACAAAACAAAAAAAAAAAGAACAGTTTAATCAAAACGGTTGAATAGAAAAAAATTGTAGCGACTAACCTTGGCAGAGAAAATGGGAGAAAAGGGAGGAATAGCTGCTGATCAGGAGCTTGAGCCATCGCCAAGGCTCAGTGATTTCATTAAATAATAAAATATTTACTTATTACTTCTTAAATCAACTTGCTCAGTTTTTGCCAATGCATACTTGCGATGTGTATTGTTTCATAAAATTTCTGATAAATGACATAAACTGGTGTTTACAGGATTGGCGACTTGACAGGATCTGATCTCTCACATAAATGGCGGAGCCAAACTTTTGTTTTTTGTTTTTCTCTCCACATGCTTCTAAGGTAGGGAAAAGGCAACATTCCGGACTGCGATGCCCACATTTTTTCTTGCTGAGTGAATTTTGTTTCGTCTTCTTCCCCCTTGAAGAAAAGGAGCTCGAATTCCCATTCTGTTTACTGGCAAAAAGATATCAAATTCTGCAACTTAAAAGCATCTTAAAAATTGGGTCCAGTTTTTGGGCATCAAAATGAACCGTTCTCAAGAATTGGCTTTTCACTTTTGAAACATGTAAATCACAGTTTCTGTGGTGAAGATCCTGAACAAGAACTTTGCAAATTCTTTTTTAAAATGCAATAGCACAAAAGTAGCGGAATTATACGTATTGCGTGCGTTTTCCTCCAAAAGGCTATTGGATTAAGGATGAAGGTTCTCCAGCTTTGATATTAGTGCATTATATTATACGAAACATGTAAGATCTCATCAACCTCAAAACTAGCACTGCATTTTCTTTGTGAATCTATCAACTACTAACATTAATAGCAGACTGTTCAAAGCTTTGAACCACAGTTGAGACCAATCTCCTTCTGTTATGGTAATTGTCTTAGTCTGGAGAAGCAGTAGAATGGCTTTTCAGACAGTGTTATACATGTTCGCTTTTCCCCCTTTTTGGGTGAAGGTGGACTAAGAGCAGGTGTTGTAAGAGCTCCATGGAAGGGATTCTAGACACCTTCAAGTTAAAGGAGGTCAGCAGCTTAACATTTAGATGTGCCACTTTGTATGATAATCTCTAAGAAAAAGTTCCAGATTTTCTATAGGCAACGGAATTCCCTCATGGATTTATAAAATTTATTTGTTTTTGTTATGTTTTATGCAAATAGATATGGATAATTTGCATTTATTTTTGTGATTGCACCATAAAAAACTAGCAAAACCATAATAGAAAGTTGTATGGCAAAATCCATCGAACCCAAGTTTGAATGTGCCACTATATCAACTTCAAATGCATTTGCATTACATAGATTGGTGACTTAGAGAACGTAATTTTTCTTATTCAAAGTATTCACATTTCTTTAACAAATAATAAATGTTATATACAACTGGTCATACAATCGTGGCTACATGGAATTTTTTTACAAAAAAGTAGTCATTAGGGGTATACGAGGATTAGCTCATTCTTTTGATCGACGAGTAATTGATGGAGTTACTAATGGAATTGAGGTTGCAAGTTTCTTTCTAGGAGCAAGTCATGGGCTATGGTTCTTGTGCCATTTGAATCTTTAGTACAACTTATTATTTATTAGATGAACTGTGCAAATGAGATGTGCTACTATAGTACTCTCTCTCTCTTTCTCTCTCTATAGTTCTTCTATATTATTAATCAGATATAGTAATTTCATAGTTTCAAGAAAATCTTTAAAATACGCTCAACTTTTAATTAAAATAATAAAGACATTTAATTTATTCTTTCACTTGATCACTAGGTTATATAAAAACAAACGGTTAAATTAAATAACATACAATTTTAAGTGTGTCCTGGTTATAGCATTAAAATTTCAACGTTTTCCGTAAAATATTCATAATTTTTTTGAAATTCTTATGGAATAACAAAAGCATGCTAAGTTTTGACTTTCGAGGGAGGAAAACAAACGATAACATGCTTCACTGGGTTACAATGTTACATGGAAGTTGTTTGCGTAAATATGTTCTGATTTATTTCCGTTGGCGCTACAAGTAATGAAACGAACGCGTCGTGTTGACTCTCCGTCTCTCTCTCTCTCTCTCTTCTGTGATGAGGATCTTTCGGGTGTTCAGGCCATGGAGGTGGCGCTTGGATCCTAACGTGGTTGGCCGTGTAGTGCCCACGGGGTCTAGTCACCATACAAATGCTAGAAGTCTTTGTTGCAGTGCAGGCTTAGTGAAGAAGAATGAAGGAGACGAGACTCTGCCGGTTTTGATCGTGGGTGGTGGGCCTGTGGGCTTGATTCTTTCCATATTGCTCACTAAATTAGGTAACCTCGGCTACTCACTTGCTTTTCCCTCCAGAATTTGTTTATTTCTGTACTGCCAATTTCTTTTTCCCTTTTTCTTTTATGATTATGGATCAGTCCGGCCTTTTATTTTGGTGCATTTCCTTTCGTTTTTTGTTGGTATGGGAATATGAGGAGAAAACACAGATTCATAATAAGGATTTGAAGGGGACTACGGTTTTCTTGATGGACTTGAGTGCAGGAGACTGTAAATTAGTTGAAATTGATGTAACACTGTTGGATTGGAATGCTTGTAAGTTGCAAGGATATTCTTGCACCACGGAGAGCATTGCACATTGTCTGAATTGAGACGGAGAGATAGTCTATTGTACAACTATGCTTGTAAGTTGTAAGTGTATTCTTGCACAACAGAGAGTAAACCTTCCACCAAGGTCTATGAAACACTCCTAGATGTTTGCGAGATGGTGAAAATGGACTGTCCCTTCAGAGTCCAGATTATTATTAGGTCGCATAGGGGCCTATTCTGATTTTGCATTCGCAATCTAAAAGAAATTTATTTTCCGCTTCATCAAAATTGAGGAGAAAACAATAGTACCGTTGAAATTGGTCAGTTATGGCCTATAGGTGAACGTTTTCTATTTGGCTAGTAGTCAGTGTTTAATTTGGTATGCTGTTCAATCTTTTGTATATTGGTGTACTCTCTAGATGTAATGCCAAAAAGCGTTAACTCATGAGCATTTCCTACCCACAAAGCGGGCTTTGTGTTTCACTTATTTATTTGACATTTCAATCCTGATTTTTGTGTTACTTCCTCGGTTCCTCCTTTTCAGCTAAAATCATCGACTAGCAGTTTCTTCCTGATAAACCGACTGTTCAAGTTTTTGACATATCTTTTTCCAAGTAACATGCAATGAAATTGTGTGGATCTAATTTTCTTTTTATTAAAAGCTAAACGCCTAAAGCAATTGATATGTGATATAGCCCTTTTTTATTGCTTTCGTTGATACTTCTATGCAGTTGATTCTGACATGTTGCTGGTACTTTACTACTGCAAAATTGTTTGCATTTAGAGAACTGAAACAGTTAGTGTTATTTTCAGGAGTAGGCTGCACAGTTGTGGAGAAGGGTGATTCTTTTTCTCACCATCCTCAAGCTCATTTCATCAACAATCGGTCAATGGAGGTACATATATCTGTGGACATTATTTATGTTTACTTTATCTTATTTACCTTCTTCATAATCTGAATTACAATTATTTTTTTATTTGAGTTGGGTTCTGAAAAATATAGTACCTTGGGAGCATTTTGTTTTCCAAATTAAGGGTTGAAAATGCATCATGCCACATTACTAATATTTCTCCTTGCAGCTATTTCGGAAGCTGGATGGTTTGGAAAAGGAGATCCTTGAACTGCAACCTGCAGTGAATTTATGGAGAAAGTTCATTTATTGCACTTCTCTTTCCGGTCAAATCATTGGGTCTGTAGATCATATGAAACCTCAGGGTGAGCTACCAGAAGGTTGTTAGTGCCTTTTCTTGGTAACAGGAAATATTCTTAGTTATTGATGTAATTGCATGAAATTCTGCTTTATCCAGATTTTGAACAAATTGTGAGTCCTACATCTGTTGGACACTTCTCACAGTATAAACTCCTGAGATTGCTGCTGAAAAGACTCCTAAATATGGGCTTCCACATTTTCACTGCCGATAGATGCAACAGTGACCAAGTACCTGGTGGTAAATGGGAGAAGAAAATACTGATGGGGCATGAATGCAAGTCATTCAGTTTTACTGATGATGGTATCATGGTGAAGACTTCCTTTCACAAAGAAGGGAAGTTGGTTGAAAGGAATATCCCATGCAGCATCCTTATTGGTGCGGATGGTGCCGGAAGCACAGTAAGAAAACTAGTTGGCATAGACATGGAAGGGGAAAGAAATATGCAAAATCTTGTTAGTGTCCATTTCTTGAGTCAAAATCTTGGAAAATACCTACTTCATGAGAGACCCGGGATGTTGTTCTTTATCTTTAACCCAGAAGCTATAGGGGTGCTTGTTGCACATGATCTCAATGAAGGAGAATTTGTCTTGCAGGTGATATATTTTGAGTTTTTAGTTCCAACTTCTAAGAGTTTATCTGCTTCTTACTTAGTCTAATGTCTCCTGTTATTAGTTGGACTGGTCCAACTCATCCAGTTGATCTTCTTCAATATCTTAAGAGTTGCACTTATTCCTTTGTTTGCAGATTCCATACTACCCTCCTCAGCAAAACTTGGAAGAATTCACGGTTGAGGTACATCATTAGAGAAATTCATGTGTAGCAAAAGGACTGTAGTATCCTTTTTTTTTCTTTTTCTTTTCTCATGATGATGCCATTGAAACCTCTTTCTTGTAGAGATCCTTCTATATGTTTTGGTTCAGTATGTCAGTACAGAACATAATTTTTGCAGACATTATAATATCTTATCAAGTGATGCTCAATTTAACAATGCCAAAAGCCAATTTTTATTCCCAAACAGTTTGTGCAACCTGCATACATTAATTTAACAAAAAATGACTTACACAGATTTGCAAGTTCACCATGATTCATTTCTTAATTCCATTGAGGACATTTAAGCATTGAAGTTTCAGTTGACGTTTTTTTTTTTTTGGGGGGGGGGGGGGAATTGTTGCTGCATTTGGCTTGAAACTGTGAGTTCTTCCATGGGTGTCTTCCTTGGAGAAAAATTTATTGTTGTATGTTGTATTTGGCTTGAAACCTGTGGCACTACATGTCCAATAAGATGAGGCTAAGATTACACATTTCTCACACGCTCAAATATGTGGGGTTAGGTTGTACCGCTGTGTTTTATTTTCTCATCAGCTCTGCTATGTGGTCTTGACCACATTTATGTGGTATTGGAGAAGAGGTGATCCATTTTTATTGTCAATCTTCTATGCCAGATCAGTGAAGCAGTTAATATTATATTTAGAAGCTTTACCTAATTTGTGGATTTTTCTGTATAATGCTGCATTTTTTTTTATAATTAACATTTTCAGGAACCAAGAGCCTAAGTTTTTTGCTCATGTGTTCTGCCTCGTGCTGGGTGAAGGGCCCTTGCTTCATGAGCTTTTATTCATTCTTGCCTGCTACATCAACCAGCCAATAGAGTTTGCAATATTCAATTTTCACTTCATGCACCATATGATCATGCCGCCATCTAATCTTGTAGTTCCCTTGTGTCAATCAAGCACACTTATGGTCTCAATGAATGGACTAGAAAATGGAATTATTCCTAAGTAGCATGGGCTAAACCAAAACTGGCACCACAACCAAGTCGGCATGACCCAAGTTTGGGTGCAGGTGTAGCAGTAAACTCAGTCAACGTGATTTGGGTGTGATGAGATGCACCTGCCTGTTTCCTTCCAAAAAGGTGCGCCCACCTTGAGTCAACTGTGAGTCTGGTGTAATCAAACAGTGAGTCAGGAGTCCTTAAAGTTCAAACGTTGCTGAAGTCCATTTTCATCCGCAAGTTCACTTAAAAGAAAAACATTTAGCGTTGAACTTGAAGTTCCCCATTTTCCCCTTTCCATGTGTTACCTCTCTCTCTCTCTCTCTCTTTCTCTCTCTCTCTCTCTCTCTCTCTCTCACTTGAGTTGACAGTGAGTCTGGTGTAATCAAATGGTGAGTCAGGTGTGTTCAAACTTCAAACATTGCTGAAGTCCATTTTCATCCACAAGATCACTTAAAAACCATTTAGGGTTTGAAGTTCCCTATTTTCCTCCTTCTGTGTACTCTCTCTTTCTCTCTCTCTCTCTCTCTCTCTCTCTCACGCACACACACAATATTGCACAATACACATATCTTCCTGCTGCATCTTTGTCAGAAACCCGTCAACCTGCGAGCAGCCGCCTGCTTTTTGTTGTCTATTTTTATCTGTTTTCATCCTTATAATCTGTTTTATATACTCTGCTTTATTGTAAAATCTGTTATAATCTGTTTACTTTTATTATATAATCTGCTTTATGAGTATGACCTGTCTTAGTGTCTTGTAATGTGCTTTTATCCATTTTAATCAGTTTTTATTTTAGTTTTAGTTCGTTTTCTTCAAGCCTGTTTTAGCTGGCATATATAGTCTGTTTTACTTTTATTATATAATATTTATAACCTATCTTATTTTCTCATAATCTGTTTGTTGCAGAACTGTGACCTGTTTTAGTTGACATATATAATCTGTTTTGCATTTTTTAATTTTTTAATCTGTCTGTTATGTTATATGGTCTATTTTGATCTGTTTTGCTTTTATTATATGTTTTGCTTTTTTTTTTTTGAATAATTGAGAATGATAATCTAATAACTTATGAGATGTTAATTGTTTATATTTTGTTATTTGTGAATGTATATATGTATGCATGTGTGTGTATATGTTCATATGTATGTTTGTGGATGTATGTATTTATGTATGTATAATGTTCTTTGAATCATTACACATGTATGTATGTTTGTATCCTGTCAACGCACATGCTTCTGCACCCTGCATCTGTCTGACATAGAATTATTCTATATCTAATTTGATTGAAAATCATTCCTCAAAAGGTCGATTTTTAAACGCTGTTGCATTGAAAAAAAAAAATTGTGAAAGGGCAAGCTTCTTGATGAAAATTTGTGCCTCAGTTTCTGCATATATAGAAAGATCTATGCAGTTTTTTTTCTGTTTCTTGATGTCAAGCGGTTTTCTCAAGAGGAAATTGTGCTTCATTAAACTATCAAATTTAATATTTACACTGCTGCATGCCCCTATGCTTCATGATTTATTAAAGTTGTGCATGATTCTGGAAGACTAGAACCAAATACTTCCATCTAGTAGAATTGGTTACAGTTATTGGTTGTATGCAATATTTTGCAGAAATGCCAGGAGATAATCTTCAAATTAGTTGGACACAAGCTTGTCGACATAAATATTAGAGACATAAAACCATGGGTGATGCATGCAGAAGTTGCTGAGAAGTATTCTGCTGTTAATAATCGAGTAATGCTTGTGGGTGATGCTGCTCATCGTTTTCCTCCTGCTGGTGGTTTTGGTAAAATTTGGCTGACCTAGTAAAGAAATTATGCGGAAACTTTCTTTCTAAACCCTGATACAAGCACATGCTGTAATTTTTATACAGTGGTTCTCATTTTGTACCATAGGTTACTGCATCTTGTTCCATTCTTTGCTTTCCACGAGTGTTTTTCCAATTTGGAAAAAGATTATATAGTTTCATTTGTGTAAATATGGAAACCAATGTTGATTTAGCTGTCACTATCCTTTCCATCTTTTTATCACACTACTGTGGAATATCCACACCTGACTTGCTTTTCTGAATAACTCCTTTTCTGAATCATTGGGTTAAAAGTGTATGCTGAGCTAAATGCTGATGGGTTTACATCGTTATATTCTGAGCCGTTGTTTTTGACTTGGCTTTATAATCTTACGGTTTTAAATGAGATTAGCTTCTTGTCTCTGACAAGAAGATATTTCCTGTTAGTGGTTAGACCCAGAATCAGAAAAATATTTTTCCCTTATAGATGAGTCTTGGAGGAGATATTCTCTGTAGATGAGTCTTGGAGGAGATATTCTCTGTGCATGTCTATGGAAATATGTTATGAACAGATTAGTTGGTCAAGACATTGTCTCTTAATGGTTTAATGTCACTTTAGTTTGATATAATTTCTTATTTCTATAAATCTCTAATTGCGTTGTTCCCTTGACTATAGAAATTATTCCAGGTCATTGGCAATTGGGTTTTTGCTTAATGCTTATGTGCTGCAAGGCTGCAACAAAATATGGTCATTGCTCATGCCATGCATCAGAGATCATCACCCTACCAGAACTAATGGAATCTGATGCACATCTTACAATATTCAATGAATCAATATCTACATGCTGTGAAGTGGGATAGATTTGATGTTGGACATACTGTACATGCATTATTTTCTAATGTATCTGGAATTGATGAATATCTAAACAACATTATACTGGTTTTTGTGTTAAGCGGACCATGTGTTTAGCTGGGTTGGAATTTGCTCTTTTCGCTTCTAGGTTTCTCTACAATTTAGGAATTTTTTTTTTGTAAGGTTCATTTCAATGTTACAACTTGGCCATCCTTTTTATTTCTTTTCCTTTCCAGTTTACTATTATTTGTTTGCAGTATCACAGAAACTCCCTTTGTAATACAAAAGTACTTCCAAAATGGTGCATATTTTAGTGGATCTTATCTTTAACTCACATGTTTTCATGACCTCATTTATGACATACATTTTCAAGTTAAATAATTGTCAGCATGAGCTCTTGAGTACATCTGAAGCTTGCATTGGAAACATCAGGCCATGTGCTTCTTTTAGAACTCCCTGAGAAATATGCCTCTTGAAATAAAAAGCTTGATTTTCATATTTGAAATCAAATTGTCTTAATGTTGCTTCAAAATGGAAGAACTGTTGTATGCTTTCATTGTAGGATCTACAATGAAACTTATGGTTGCCATTATGTGCAGGGATGAACACCGGCATTCAGGATGCTCATAATTTAGCTTGGAAGATAGCATGTGTAATGCATGGATTTGCTTCATCTGCCATCCTTGATACATATGAGATGGAGCGTAGACCGGTATGACTATGTAAGTTTGTGTCATTCATGAATTGATTTATTTTCTGAAGTGAGAATTGATTGCCTTGCTTTCCAGATTGCTCTTTTCAATACATCTCTAAGCATTGAAAATTTCAATGATGCCATATCAGTCCCTTCTGCTCTTGGCCTTAATCCAAATATTGCAAACTCTGGTAAGTTAATATCCTCCTTTTCTCAAAATCTTTGCTTTCCTGCACCAGAGTTCTTCAAGGATGCATGCATTTGGTCATGGATCTTCACTGGTATGCTGGGTAAACCTTCATATGCATGGAGAGTTTCCTCTTGCTCTCTCCCTTCAATCCTTTTTTCCATCAACAATGGTAATGCCATGATAGGGTTTAAGACGTATGTACCTACTTGTCCTGAGTTATGCAAGGTCTCTGGGTAACTGAGTACTCAATACTTCATCCAACCCAGGAAATGGATAATCCTGTATATTCTGTTCTCAAATCAAAGGTTTGAGAGCTCAGGTTTATGCCATTTTTGAGGATGAACCAGATTCTTCTGTTCAAGTCTAATTTCGTTAGGAGTAAAATCTGATAGCATTCTTGTTGAATGGTTGTGTCCTGAAAGTGCATCGCGTAATCAATAGTGGATTTGGTGGCATCATTCCCTCTGGATTGCAGAAGTTACTCCTTGAGGGAATTTTTACCGTTGGCCGTGCCCAGTTGTTACCAGCTGTTTTGAATGAAGCCAATCCTTTTGGATCTGCAAGACTAGCTAAACTCAGGGGCATCTTAGAAGAAGGAAAAAGCCTTCAACTTCAGTTTCCTGCTGAAGATCTCGGCTTCAGGTAGCCATCACCCTTGATTCTGATGTTTGGTTATTATTCATTGAGATTGAGCATACATTAAGCAACGTGTTACTCTATTATTACCTGTATCATCAGGTACCAGGAAGGAGCCCTTATAACTAATGCAGATAGAAACCCTGAAGAGCGAAAAGTAAAATTCGGTGGCCGGAGAAAAGAGTACATCCCCACTGCCGAAGTTGGAGCACGTTTACCACATATGAATTTGCATCTCCTGGATGCATCATCCCCTCAGGTAACAAGAGCTCTTCTGCCCTGGAATATGTGATTTTTTTTTTTCTTTCTATATCTCTATTTTTCTTTGCAGGAGACACTGTCTACACTGGATCTGGTACGAGGAGACAGAGTTGAGTTCCTTTTACTGGTAGGACCCAGAAGAGCTTCCTATAGTCTCGCATCTGCTGCCCTCAAGGTCGCAGTAGGCATCAGATTACCCCTAAGAGTTTGCATTGTGTGGTCTGAATCCTTTTCTCATCAGTGTATTGATGATGGGAGGAAGTCACTTCAAGAGCAATCAGGCAGTGTGATTGAGGTTCAGATAAAGAAGACACAAGCATCATCTTCTTGGTGGGAGTTGGTGAGCAGGGGAGCCATCCTTGTGAGACCAGATGATCATATTGCATGGCAGGTTGCTCTTTCTGAATCTATCCAAAATCCTGCCTTGGAGTTCGAAAGGGTCTTCTCTCAGTTAATGAGATTGTGGAAGACAAAGGAAGATTCTGCTGAGGACGAACATAAGAGCATGGGACATTGGATAAATCACTCTAGCTTGTAAGAAAAAGCACATCCAAACTGAGACAAACAAAGATTCTGCTGAGAACGAACAATAAGAGCATGAGACATTGGATAAATCACTCTAGCTTGTAAGAAAAAGCACATGCAAACTGCTAGCAGCATGTTTCACTTCCAAAGTTCATGACCCAGATAGCAGCATTGCAGCTCGTAACTGACATGAATTAACCATTGTAGCAGCATATTTCTGAGATTTATAATGATTTTAGTTCTTTGTAAGTGATTTCCATGTTTATTAGGTCCTAAGCAAATTATGTACTACAACGAAAGTATTATCCAATGAAAAATCGTATCTATCTTTAAGATACTGATCAATTATTCGCTTTTTTTATAACATTTTCCCGCTTTTCACACATAAGAGTAGTTCTTAAAACTGCCATCATACATACACACACGTCCCAAGGTGCTTAGCCTAGCTGGTCGAGTTGATGAGCAGGTAGAGGGTCTATCATCAGTTTGATCCTATGGGTGTTAGGCTTCTAGCTGCAAGTTCTCTCTCTCTCTAGCTTTTTTTGGTAGGTTGAAAATCTTAACGAAGTTTCTACAAAATTCTGGCATGTGTTTGTAAATAAAAAGTATGATGTAAGATTAGTTTCTCATTAAGTTCCTTGGTCAGAATGGATAGGTAATGATCCTTATCATAAATGCAATCCAAAACCCTCGTGATTGTACTGCTTAGAGGCTAGTTTGGAAATCATGGCTTATATGAGCTCTTCTGATGCATCTCTCACAAGTATGGCTTCATTTTGACGCACCTTCGGGGCTCAAGTTCCTCGGTATTCTTGTGAGGGATAGAGAATGAAATATGAGTTCAATCAAAGGTTGCGGAAGGATTCGATATGGCTGTGGGTGCTTTGCCATTTTTAGCACCATAACCAGATCCAAATCTCAATGTACGTAATGGGTGCATGTTCGATCTGTTACAAACCTTTTTTCAGCCTAAGAATCGGAGCTCTGAACTTATCATTGTAACGAAGAGAACTGTGCAGAAATTTCCAAACAATGAAACTTGTAACGGAAGATACAAGAAAGTTGCAGCAAATTTTTGGAAAAACCTTTACTAATTAACAAGTTGCCTCCAAATGGACCAAATCCACTGATCTCAGACCTAAGCTTCTCTCTTTGTAAAACCTATGAACCTTATGGCTGACAAAGCTGCCTTCAATACCATCGAGCTGACGTCCTTTCCACTTTCTGCAATTCCCCTCTTTCTGTAATCATATATGTCTGAACACCTTCAAGAGCAGCAAATGGTGTTACTAATTCTCTCAAGTCATTTAAGCACTGGTCCTCCTGCCTACTATTGATCTATCCTAAAAGAACAATGGTCTTACAAGGAGACAAGGACAGCAATACTGAAATTTGGTAGTCTCTACGCGTCTTATTAGTCGTAAAAAGAATGAAATGGCAGGGGATACAAAGAAAATATTATTAAGGTTGTTGAACTCAATTGGAGGAATTGTAAAATCAGGTTACTAAAGAAAACCCCTTCCATATGGAAAAGGATGGGAACTTAGAATGGAGCTGGAACAGTGGCTTCAAATGAAGGAATCATTTAATGCCGCAGTTAAGATGCAGATGGCAATGCGAGAAAATAGCAAGCTTTTCCATATGGTTGCTAACAGGAAAAACATAGTGTTAATGTTTCTTTTCTATTGTTGAAAACATGATGTGTATGGATATGTTAAATATAAAGGTTAGGGATGCTTTAAGTTGTGAGGACAAGCGTTAATGTAGGATATTTAAAGGTCTCTCCTTCAAAACATCCATCAATAGTTGATCAAACTTTGGAAGTGCAGTTGTGGGGAAGAGCATATCCAGACCACATGAGATGGATGGTCTTCTGCAATTGGTGTAAACCCACACTTTATTTTTGTGTCTCCACAATAGGCTGGTCACCAAGAAAGACTTCACTAAGTGGGCATTGTGTTCTCGAGCACCTGCATCCCATGCAGATCAAATGAGGAGGCTAACTGCCATTTAAAATAGTTTATCCTATTTAATTCTTCAAGTGCACACACTTGCAAAAGCATGCAAATTTTGGTTTTTACGTCATATGGAAAGCCTACATTAGGGAATTTTTTAATTGAAAAAGAAAAAGAAATCAATTATTTCACCAAGAAGGACGTACACCTCCAGTTTGAAGTATTTGTTCAACCAATTAGGGAAGTCCGGAGTGGCCAATGGCTCTCGCATCATTGCAGACATAAGATGTGTATTGGTCGATATGGGCCGATATGCAATGATATAGTGTGAAAATGATAAAAGAAGGTATATATGTAGAGGTAGGTGCATCTCCAGGCATAAACTGGTAGAATCTGACCAGTGCTAGCATGCCTGTCCAAGAAATACAAGAGATCTGTCCTGCCGCGGCTTCCAATATGAGTGTGATGCACCCTTGGAATAAATCAAGTAGTTAAGTGACAGAGAAGGCCGAACAGCAATCCACTTGACAAACACGGTTAACCATTTGCTTTTAGCAGAACCTTTTTGTTGGGTGAGCAAGAGTATTGCATCCTACCAGCAACAAGAGGACCAAAACATCCACCATTCCTCGTGTTGCTTCACTATGGTTCAACTTGCATTGTTGTCCCTCTTTTACAGCACAAGAAGTTGACATCCCAAAGATTCAATGTAGATATTAGTCGCCTACCAGCACCTGTGCTGCCCCACGCCCTTTGGTTGAATTGGCTGCTTCTGAATTGACAAAAGTCTTCGAGGTTCCATTTCTCCCGTCAACAGAGGGGTTTAATATTTCTCCTGTCGACACGGGGTGAAAGTGAAACCCACTTTTTGGCAATGTCCTTCCAGGGGCACACTGAAAATTTGTTATGTCTTCTCAACTTGGTCGTATTTGTATATGTCATCAATTCAATTGGACAAGTGAAGGCCTCACAAACTCGAACTACTTTTTATATGTACATGGGGAGGAGCCTTTCTTTTTCTAATCTACCTGGTCCATCTTCCTCCAGAAATCCATTTGTTTCATGCATGCAAAGCAAAAGAAACTTTTAATATGAGGACTGGAAAAACTAGCAATAGGCTGCCAGATGATCCATTTTGTAGTTTCCCGTTGGCATGCATTTCACTCCGCATGTTTTAGGAAGGCACATTAAAATTATACGGAACCTGTTATTTTGCAATCGAACCCAAAACCACCTGAAGAAGTCCAGAGGTAGTGCTAATGCTAGAAACTTTGCAACTTTTCTTGAAAGCTGAAAGAATTTTAGTTCCCTAAATTCATTGCAGCCCACAAATGTAAGACTAATTTCAATAGAAAATTTGCATGTGATAAATTCACTTTCCAGATATGGAAAAATTAAAAAAAAAAACATCTCATCCTATAAATAGAAATAAGCACACATCTCTTCTGTGATTTCAAACTTTATGGACAATGGGTTCGATGTCAGTACCGGGGTTTGTTTTGGTGGATGGAGCTCAAACTGCGCAAATGTGATACATTAGGTAAATGAAATTTTGAAACAGGGCCTATGAGATGAACACACATTAAGAACACTAACATTTGGAAATGATATGGTAACTAAAGGCATCAAAGTTTTAACTGATATACTTCGACTCCCTCTAATAAGACATATCAGAACAAACTTTCTCAGGTTTAATGCTAGTAGCAAGGGCTTCTTACATACTCTTGGAGCTATCAGCAGGTCATTTAGCAGCGAATTTTTAACCATAAATAAGAGTTGCAAAGCTAAAACCTCTAGATGTCCAGGCTGTTTACTGATACTGAGCACCAATTTCATGAATGTCCTAGTTTCACTAATCAATTAACCATGTACAATTTAGAAAGAATTACAGTTTCTGCATGCCAGTTTACATGCAATATCCTTGCTAATAAATGAACATATGTCCATGGGACAGGCCCTAACAAATATGAAGGACAATACTATGACAATGAATACAGTACACATTGAATTTACACAGTTGTTTAAAACCAAATTGCCATAAGAGATTCTCCTTGTGATCCCTTGCCACTGTGGTGGAAGAAATTGCTTAGTACAGCAGTTACCTCCTGAATATCATCATGCATTACTCATTGTTGCCTTGGATATGGCATATGACACAAAAGCTGTGAAAATTCCAAGCACAGCACCAGCAACAACCTGACATAGATAACGAGTTTGAAGCAAACTTGAACATCACACATAACCATGCAAAAAAATGCCTCTTCAATTTTCTGTTTATATCACAATTGTGTTTAGACATATTCTACTAAAATGCACGGGGCACTTTATTGCAGCTTGAAAATTAGTCTGCTTCACCAAAGTCATTAAGATGATTTGATGCTGCTAGATAAAGATATTGGACCCTCAAATGACTACATATTTTTGACCAAAGGAAAATATGCTGCATAATATGGAGTTTGTCTTGGTCTAGAAGGCGAAGCCTCCATGATTGGCTAGAACATGAAAACAACTTTCGGGTTGATAGCAGCACCAAGACAGTTCATTCCCATGCCATAGTTTCTCTTAAATGAAAATATGCAAATGTAAAACTAGAGAGCCAATAGTAATCAACCTGGAACTTCAGAAAGACAAAGAATTTATCTGTGTTTTTTGTTGGATGTCTATCAGGCGAAGTTGTTTCTCTTGAGAAAATCATGGGAAATCAAAATTTTTAAAGTATGTAAAAAAAAAAGGAAAAGTCATGGAATTAGAGTTTTATACTTTCTTAAAAACACATCTATAGAAATTTCAAAATATTCTGCAAAATTTTAAAATAAGCAAAGAATAGAAATATACACAATAATACTTTAACATAATCTTTTTTTCTGTTAAAGAAAAATAAAAAGGGCAGAAATATCACAATGCAATCTTGAGAAATATTTCCTCAGTGATATTTTAAAAGTACAATGAGATTTTTTCCTTTAAAAATGACTTATGTAATTTTTGCAATAAAAACTAATATTCTAATCTCCTACATATAATAGACAAACACAATGGGTAGGCTAGAGGCATAATCTAAGGGCTCCTTTGTATAATATTAATGTTTTTTTACTGCCAGGTGCAATTGGTTATGAGCTCATGAACAAATTAGAGAAGTACTTGAAGTTCACGTTCTATGGTCTTAGATACACGACAGCTGAAAGAATGTGATGCAAGTAGTCTTTGAAATGCCATGTCAAGACAAAGGTACTTGTTGATGAACTTGCAAGCATAGACAATTCAACCAAAATGATTAGACCGTGGTCAAAGGAGGTTCCAAGAATCATAAAAACAGGTTGGAACAATGAAAAACAAGTTTAATTTGCATAAAGAAAAGAAAAAAAAAAGAAAAAGAAAAGAACTAGAAGTCCATGAGAGAACTTATATGAACACCACCCTAATGGGGCATGGGCATAATATTTTGTCTACGAAATTCCATGGCCTGGCAAATGTGGCCGACAGCACAGAGTTCTAACTTCTAACTATCTGAACTACTAAGAGGTTAGAGCAAGTAATGGGGGGTCATTTGTTTGATTCCCAATCACAGTGAATGTAAAGGGTACATGAGCAGCCAGAAAGTAATTGATTAAAGGATTCTTCACTTTCGAGATTCAACAAATAGAAATGTCATATTTTTAAAACAGTATAGTTTGTAACCTAACCTTATTAAATGAACTGTAAGAGCCATCTATCTAAAATTCTAAATATCTTTCAGCTATCTGTGTATCAACAGATATTATCTTAATGCATAAACCAAAATATATGTATGCTACATTTTCATTGATCTAGACTATCAAGCATTACCTTGCGGATATAGACCAAACATGCTACCAAATAAATCTATGAACCATGTATAGTAAAATGCCTCCTGACCAAATAAATGCATTTGAGACAGAAAACAGGATAAGCATAGTCCAGACTAAGAGAATGAAAGGAACCTGCAGTGGAGTGTGACCAATAAGTTCACGAAGTGGTCTACTTTCAGACAAAGGATGTTCTTCTGGCAGTTCATAAACAATTTGATTTAGGACCTGCAAAGAAACCACTTGTTAAAATACTACAAAATTTTCCCCTGAACAATTTAATACAAGTGTTGCTACAGATATCAGCATGCATCTCATTGGACTTCCAAAAAAAAGAAAAAAAAAAAAAAACTCATTTCAGGCGATTCAGGTGCTTAACATTTTTCTGTCATTGAATTTCAAAGAGAAAGGTGTCCCTTCAAGAGTTCAAGCACATAAACAATGCCGGATGATGGTTCTTGATTGTGAAGCAAGATGCAGTAATGTAGCTTCCACTTAGAATATGGCTCTGAACCTTGCTTGGTTAGCTCCATCACCATTGATGGAGACACTCCATTCCCTAATTCACTATTGGCCAAGTCCACCAACAGCATTGACCAGAGGAGTTCCATGATTTTCCCTAGCACTGCATAAGTTGATCATCTACTTTGGTAACTTACTGAGTCAAATCCTAGATGAAATTCTTCATTAAGCCCTTGGTTTAGTGTGGATTTTGGGAATTACTACAGAATAATAATCATTAGAATATCATGATTTTCTAGGAAAGGAAAGTCTCCAACAGTTATTCAATGGTTCTGAGGTGCCATTGATCAAGTTCCTTCAGACATCTGTTGGAATGAAAGTAGACAGCCACATGAAATGGCAGGCCATCATCACGTTAACCTTGTGCCAAACGACGATTTTGTTTTACTGCTCAAATATTCTCTAAGCAATTGAAATTGAATAAATTGAATTTGCATCTAAAATCATCAAATTCACAGAAATGTCACATCAAGCAATTTGCACATATGAAATAACCAAAAAAAATTTAAAGAAAGAATTACAGTATTTAAATTCTGAATGTCAAAAAGCAAAAGTATGAGCTTATCACTCATTTCACAACATCGAACTTCACTAAAACTAACACCAAGTCAGGTGGTCCTTCATATGACACCATGCATACAGTGGCAGGTTTGTCTCTCCACTGATTATGTACAAACCAAAAAAAGAAGTGGTTACGTTCTTGTTTTACATTGACGTATACAACATCAGGACTTAATCAATATTCAATTTGATATGCACCTAGATGTGACAGATTATGAAGGAAAGCATGTAGTTGAGTGAATCCAACATAGTACTGAATGCAGGTGCAATATGAGGGCAGCCAACTGCCTCAAAGAGTCTGTGTAACATAGACAAACATTAATTTAATGGGTAGTAGGGCTTTGAATATCCCATGTCATAAGCCCAGCATTTTCTAGGAGCACATGATGGTGAAAAACATTGTCAGATAGGAGCGCCAAAACAGTTGCTGCAGCCGTGTCAATGCTGGTGCTGGTGCTTTTCCGACATAGCACATCCGGTGCGGTAAGTGTAACCGGCCCAAAAATGACAACTTTAAATGTGTTTGCCGAGCCAGTTGGGATCGTCAACTAATTACATGTTCTTTTGTCGTGTGTTGTTGAATGTTAAAGTATGTTATTTTTTGAATTGTGAAATATCACAAACTTTTCTAAGTATACACAAATATTCATATTACATGTTATTCAGTTCTAGATGAAAAAATCAAACATGAAGTCCCGACAGATGTACCTTCTTCGTCTATTTATAGAAAAAATACACTATGAAATTTATGACCTAACCCAGCCGAGTCGCCAAGTCAACTCTCTGACCCAGTGACCAGTTTTCAGCCGATTCGAGTCCGAGTCAAGGGTTTGCCAACTATGATTAGCCCTAATACAGAAAGTTTCATAATAACTTAAATGTAAGAATAGTTAAATAGGATTATTAAGCATTTAACTAACTATATAACATATTATAAATAAATAAATATATATATATATACTCACTGCAGCTGCAGCTTTTTTTGAAAATTGCTATACCCCACACCCGTATCTGTATCTGCACCAGCAGCTGTACCAACACCCACATCATTCATCCATGTGGCATTGGAAAAAGACACATGCCAAGTAGATAACTTATGTTTTTACTTTTTCAAATCAGGCAAATAAATTCCACTTGCACTAGAAAGAGTCATAGGAAAGAAGATCAAGCATAACTAAACAATGAAAGACTTCTTTCTGTTTTCTTTTTCTCCATATTTTAAGGGAAACTATTTACTGTCTCTCTGAAATATATTTTTAACTTATTCACCTAAACAAGTCTGGCCCCATCAACTTTCCTTAGCAACTAATGAACCCAGAGATTCTATTCTAGTAAATAGCTTCAGCTCCGGTCCTTTTATCTTCAAAATCACCCTCCTAGCTATAAACAACATTTAATCAAAAGCTACAAATGACCTCCTGCTTTAGACCATTAATCCAAAGGAGGAGAGGGGTGAAAACGGAGCATGGTGGATGGTCGAGGAAAAAGAAAACTGGAAGGTTGATTCCTTTCCATGTGGACATCAAATGCACAGAGGACAATGGTAGAATACCTATTTCTAGGCAAGGACAGTTGAAAGGCCATTATTCCACAGTGTTGCTCAGGAAAGGAGTGACCATGGAATCAAAGAGTTGATCACGACCTACCACATGGTTAAGAAGAAAAGAAAAAGCAAAAATGGTTACTTGACATGATAGCAGTTTTTGGCATTAAATCTTTTACAGCTTATACCGTTGCAGGCACATTTATCATCATTTAAATTTGAGTTTGAATGGACCCATGTAAGAAATCCCATTTTCTTAGCCTCTTACGCATACATTGCTCAGTCATGTATATGATCATTCAAAAGAGGAATCCATGTTAGCAATTCCATGTCCTCTAGATTTCCAAAAATATTGAAGGCTGATCCTATGACTAACATTATATTTGCCATTGAGCACAAACAGCTGCCCTGTTGGCACCAACAGGTTACTTGAAGACACTGATACCTCTGGCTAGAGGAGAAAAGGGAACCTTGACAAATATACTTAAGATCAGAATAAGAGCAAAATCAAATTTATGGATGAAGAAGCAAAATATGCTACACAGACTTTGAGAAAAGGATACAGGAGCAACAAAAAAGATTCTGAAGAAACCAGCCAAGGAAAAGGAGTTAGAAGGCTGTAATATAAAAAACACACACCAAAAATTAGAAAGTTCTTTCTGAGGAGTGAGGAAGAATAATGTTTCCAACATTCTTTTTCAGAGAGAAAACCATGCTCCACATGTCCATTTAATCATGTTCTCCAGGTACTATGTTTCTCCACATATAGAATTTAGGAAATTAAGAGCAATACCTGGAGTGTGTCTATCCATGGTTCTGTTGTTAATACATGGTTCTGAACAGGCAATATCTAGTTAAGTGTTTATGCATTTCAAACTGGTCATGCCATGCACTCCTAATGGGTGCAGCAAGTTACAGAAGGACTTCAGTTTTTGCCTTTTTGACAGAGTGCAATCATCTGTGTAACTTTAGCAGTAAATATAAAATAGACACAAGGAAAACACTAACATTTATCTCCATTCAGACATCATATTATAATGACTGAAAATAAAAGAACAAGAGATACCTCAGCCTGACGACCAGCATGCAGCCTAACACCAAATGCATCATGCATGACCTGTCAGCAAGTCAGCCATAAATCACTGAAAAATATGGGAAGGAAAAGCTAGTGTTTTACGTGGCATACCATATATTACAATGCATTACTAGTGTTTTATGTGGCATACCATATATTACAATGCATTACAATACATAAAGTAACTAAGAAGGAAAGCAATAAGATACAGTCCTCAAACTAGTTTCAGGGGCGTAACTATACCATATTTTGTGTAACTTTCGATACAACAGCCTTATGGTATGCTATGGTAGAATACAAGATGTAACTTGCGTTACTCCTTGAAAACATAAAGTGTAATTTTATTTTTTTCAGGCTCAGAGTTATATGAATTTCTTCAGGCTGAATATTAAGTTTGACATGAAAGCGTTCTTACATAAAGTGAAAAAAGGTAAAATTTAGGGCTGATTTCATGCGACAAAATTAAATATTTCACAGTTTTTCTTGCAAGATACTATGTCTACCCTTAAAAAATAAAAAATTTCAAATTCTGTGACCAATAAGTTGTTTAAAGTCTGCACGGAGTAAGTTATACATCATGAGAACTTATTTATTTTAATATCCATTTAAGTATTGAAGCAATTAAGCGCTGCGTTTTGAATGTTTCTAAGAACTCATGCATGTTATAGGCAACATATACTTGCTTTTTTCTTATGTCTATGCAATTCATATTTTTCCAAAGAAAGAAGTTTTTTCTATGTTTTCCTATTTTTTAAAACTTTTATGAATTTTTAATAATTGAATTAAATTTTTTTACCTCATGTTATGTATCTAACTTTGGACCCAGCTGATACCAGTTACATTACACAGTTTACGACATTGGAAAAGATGGAAAACTGCATCATGTTTAGTTGGAGAAGGAAAGAAAGAGCACAAAGACATCAAGTATTTATTCTTTTCATAATTAACTAAATACACAAGAATACAAGATGCCAACTCTCACTATTAAAGTCTCATGAAGAATGCAACATAACCATAAAAAAATAATCATAGAACGGTACTATACTTAAGTCTCATGAAAATGTAGATGCTATCTAAATTTTGCATGCCAGCATGTTTATGATCTGGTATTTTGATAATATATCCTTTTTAATACTTACATGACACTTTATTGTACTGCATAGGGATGATTCAGTCATTGTTCTTTTTCTTTTATCTTTTTACCATTTAGTACATAAAGAATATCAAAATTTTTCTCTCAGCAAGCCAGGTTAATAACTTATCATCAATGTCATGGGAGGCTTTATTGGTTAAGCTTTAATGGATAACATTGATTTATTACCCTAGTTCTTTATTCTCAACCAGGTTACAGACGACATCAAGATACTCATGTTTAAAAACTTTTGAACACGTTGTAATGTGCAAAGGAATCATCAACAGATGTCAATAAATCTAAATTTAGTGGATTACACGAATTTATGATGCACTATTATTCATTCTCACACTAAAGCTCTACTAAACAGTCAATAGTGTATTTTCTGCACAAGCAGCCAAATAAAGAGAACAAAGGCACATACGATGGATGCCATGACTGCTGCAACAGCAAATAATGACCCGCCAAATCCATCTTGAAGTCCAACAGAAACAGCAAGAGCAGTAACTGCAGCTGAATGTGCTGATGGCATGCCACCAGATGCAATAAGTTTCTTAGCATCAAAACGCCTTTCCCTGTACCTGCAGCTCTAAAATTAACTATCATTTGTCAGAAGCTTTACATCTTCTGTAAATGGAACACAGAGTACCACAGGACTATAAACATCCAACTCAAGCAAAGACTTATCCTCGACAACTTTTTACCCATTAAATGTTTTATAGGATATCATGCCTCATTCTTAGGGGTAGTTGAAAGTGAGCAATATTGCTACATTTCTGGTTAAGGAAGCATACAGAATTTAGAATTACAGGATGTTTCTGACTGTAAACTCACCCTCGATGACATTTTTCCCATTCAATCTGTCATAAGCAAATTACTATTGCCCAAATTATTTTATTTATTTGTTTATTTTTCCTTCTGCCTCATGCTTGCAAATGAAAAGTAACCATTCACCTGCACGAGTAGAAAAAGATCTCCGAGAAGAATTTCATAGCCCGAGAAAGAATGCCCCCTCGTGTCCTGAATTTAGAAGTGCAGAAAGGTTCAGAAAGGAGATGCAATATCCCTCTCAAACACATTGTCGAATCCCGCTTATTGGGACATGAAGATACTTATGACCATAATTTCAACATCTTATGATTTGTGATTTTACTTGCATTAGGACCATAGTTTTTGACATAGGATTGGTATGTCTCCCTATGGACCTTTTACTAGTTTTACACACACGCACATATATACAGAGGAGCTGAAATTCATTAAACAATTTTGAGCTCCGTCCAATCACAGACGCTCGAAGCATTGCATCCGGCAGCTTGCTGTGAGAGGCAGGAGGATTTCTCCATCTTAAATCCAGAGGAATATATAGATAGCCACAAAGATAGGCACGAAAAGGTAACAGAAAACATGGAAGTCCAATGTGTAGGACGGAATTTAGAATGATTTTTAAGATTGACAATCTTGGCTTTTTTAGCTTACAGAATCCAATCCAGACATAAGATTTTCACCTTTTTCTTATTCCCACTTTTTCCGGCCTACATCTATCGTTGCCGTGATAAACCGGCTCTAATTGGTAGCTGCATGACAGGGTCCTACGATCTCAGGATCTATCAACACTAACTTGCTGGCCTACCGAATAAGCATCTCAGACGCTAATGCAGTGCAATTTAATATAACAACGAAAGGAATGGTATTGCCATAAAAGCCATGCTTGGGAGACCAGTTAGGACAGAGATGGAAGTGGATCAGTCAACAAGAGTGCCTCTTGAATGTAGTTAAATGGTTCATCTCGAGTCCCATCACCATTCATATCTCCCAATCTATGCTACCAAAGAGCCAAGAAGATGAACATGCGCTAGAAAATAAACCAGGCTATGTGACGCTGACAATTGAAAGTCTGTTTTGGCTTGAGAAATTAAACTAAATATTCAGGATTCCAAAACTAGTTTGAAGCACTCCAGATGTGCATCATTATACCGACTCCTATAGATATACCATAAAGAAAGCCGTACACGGTTTAAGTTCAATCATCATTAAGGTTTAAGTTCAATCATCATTAAGCATGCCAATTATCATTAAGGCGTACAACAAAATAAATAAATACAACGTTGCTTTGACAACAACTTCATGTAGCAATATTAAGCATTCCCATGAATGTCCTGAATCCCGAAGATATACCAAACCGGCAAAGGCATTAACTGCCTTCTTACTTCCATGTTTTCATCTTTGTAGGGGTCCAAGTCCATATGGTAAAACAACAACTCACCAAGAAACTGATCTAGCGGAACACAAACATATGGTCATGCCCTTAAGATCCCCAACAAAGCTAGGAACGCGTACCAAGAATACAAGAACTTGATCGTCTGTGCAACAGCGAAAGCGACAAAAGCCGAGACGAGCGGCAAGTTGCCCAGCGGAGAATGCAAGCTCCTCGCTGGCGCTCTCACTGCGGACGAGGAAGACGAAAAACCGGATGACTGGAGAATGCTTTCCATGTTACCACGACCACTTCGTCTATCGACTGCCCAGAGACGCTCCTCTCCTGTACCAACCTCAATCTAACAACTCCCTGCCCCTCTTTCTTCCTTCTTCTCAATCTGAAGGTGTCGCAAAGAGGAGAAGAAAACAGCAATGTTCCACGGTCGATCGTCAGCCGGTTTGCTCTTCATTGGGCGGTCAAAAGCAGAGAAATAGAAATGAAGGGGAGGGAGGTGCCTTGTCTTGGGAAGCAACTAAACTACCAGTCTAGCGGTTTTTCTCTCTAGGAGATGAATATCCCTTGCTTTGTCCCGCAATAGCGGAGAATATGCCGCTACCACCTCCTGCATCCCTGTTCATTTTTTTATCAACTTCACTAATACGTGCCCCTGAAGAGTCGTCGCTGGAGTCCTACGATTTGACGACGCTTCCTTCCATGGTCAAGAACGGCTATGGACATATTCCTTTGGCATATTGTGTGACACTCCGGCACGTTTTTCTCTCTTCCCTTCCAAGTATTGGTTCATTTTCCCAAACAAGATAGCAATCATAAACTCGTCAAGTCAATAGAGATCGTATTTATAATTACATTTTTATTTTTAGTCTAATTTAATTAAATGTGAGGCCTAACCATGAAAATTTAGAAAGACAAACACAACCTAAAAAGAAAAAAAAAAGTTACTCCGTTGAAATTTGATCTGCCATTCAACTTGGTATTTTTACATTTCTCTCTTGCCACATGCTCACCTATAAAATTCAAGCCCTCAACAAAAATGAAAGAAAGAACAACTTTATAACCCACATCTTCCTCCTACAAGAGACACTCCCCCTTATATATCCGTCCAGATAGATCCATAGACAGCCTAACCAAATGAAAGAGACCAAGGTGCTATCTTGACATTCTGTTTTGTAAATTTTATGTTAACAAACATGCAGAATGAAAAATGAAAAGAACAGAAAATAACAGAACTTGTACACTCAGATTTACTTTCATGTCAATTGTGTTTGGATTTCTCTCCTTTAAGATCTACCTTTGATTGAGGTGGACATGTCATGTGGGCAGGTGCATGCTTTCTTAGTTTGGACTAAGATATATGGAACTGAGTTCAATGTAAGAGCTCAGTACAACCAAGAAGAAGGTTGAAGGATAGACGACATAAAGGAGCATGTGTAAAGAGTGTCCAAATACTACAAACAGATAAGCTGTGTCAGTTCAACTTTGGAGTTATCTTCTAATTTGGAGAGATTCGAATTGGGATCTGATCACTTTCTTAAAAAAAAATGGCAGACTGTAGCTATAACCTGGCTAATGTTAGACAATTCAAGTCTACTGCATCAAAAACCTTCTCTTCGACCAAGAACTTCAGCTTGTGCAAAGGTAACACCGACAGGAGCCGAGTCGCCTCTGCTTCCATTCACTTGCCTAGACCTAGTTACCAAATTTCTGGTTAAGAAAGGTCCAGCTAAGTCCCATGTGCTGGTTCTTGTAAGTCATGTGGAGTAAACTGGTTCACACTCAGGTCTCGACACAAGCAAACTGCAGCCTTCATGTTTTGCAAGCTCTTCTCCCCTTTTTGTTCATCATCATCATCTTTTAGCCTCCTCCGTAGGCTGAAATGAATGAATTGAAGCATCTACTAGACTGCAGGTTCCCTACCTTAGCGGCACATGTGTCTCTTCTTCCTTGGACATTCCAGCCATTAGCACCTTAAGGTTCCAACATCTCCTCCAGCGTATCAGCGAGAAGAAGATATAATCCTTTAATATAGAATTGTTCTTTAGAGGGTGTTTGGAAATTTGTCTCAAAGATTGAGACAGATTCATGAAATACTGTGTTCTAATGTTTCATGAACTAACCCAATCATTCGGACAGATTTATAGAACATTGTCATAGTGTTCTGTTTTTAGTTTTCAGGTGAGTAGGAGGAATACTTCATTCTTCTGCTGAAGTCCCCACATCACCTTCTATTGTCAACCTACTCATTTTAAGAGCGGCTCTATCTTGCTACTATAGTTCTTTTACTTTCTTTAGTTGGCACAACCCCTACGGTTCATTGACCACAAAATAAAACAATTTTCCTTTGCACACATTTGTCCACCCTATTTGTGTGTGTGTGTCTCTTTCTCTCTCTCTCTCTCTATATATATATATATATATATATATATCAACGAATGGAACTTTCTAATTAATCGAAATAGTTGACAACAGTTATTTGTATTGAAGCCAATTGAGATTGATGTTGGTTAAAAGCTCAACCACGTACTTGTTTTGAGGATTTATTTATTTTCTATTGCTTTTAGTTGCTTCATCACAAGTTGAACCATGGTTAGATCACTCATGTGTCTTGAACTAATACCACTCCCATTTTTTATCGTTGCTTCTTTTATTCATTTGTAAAGTTGACATGAATAAATTCAGGGGAACAATCTCTCAGCAGGTTGCGTTCCGGATCCATGCTGTTAATATGAATCTCATAATTTCTGTTTAGGTATTTGATAATTACGAATTAAAGATGTACATTTTTTTTATCTTTGTTATCACTATTTCAGCCACTGAAGCAGCTACTAGACCAACCATTTCTTCGATTTATATAAACATATGCTTCATCCGGTAAATGCCCAACTCATGTTAGGGACTTTTGTTACTAGGTCCCAGGGCAGTCACTTCACGGGCAGAAAAAAAAGAAGAAGAAAACTGAAAGAGAAAAAAGATTTTGAGAAAAAACTCCAAGCATGATAAACAATTGGCTACCATATTCAAGTGCACTCTTCTGAATTATAGGATCCAACATGGCTCACTAAGCTTATATACACAGGATCAAGTCCAATTAAGCTGTACTTAGTACGGTGAAAATACAGTAGAGTATATGCATGCCCTAGCTTGTTCGGTCCAAGATTAGGGATGTTGTGAATCAGATTCAGATATGATATCCGGCCGTATGAAAAAAATTAACATCTAATTAAGAAATCGGGTCATACTCGAATTTAAGAAATGACTTCTGATTATATTTATATTTGGATTCAGTTTTAAATAAGTGTCCAGTTGGATTTAAATCAAATTCGAATTTGGATTCGATTTTGAATAAATATCATCTATCCAGTGTCCATACATTTTGGAAGCCGGTCTCTAACATGTCATCATGAGGCAGGGGTTCGGATGTACATTTAGAAGTCAGTTTGGATTCAGATGTGAGACAGAAGTTGGATTCAAATCCAATTCATATCATAAATTTGAAAAATGGATTTACTTAATATGATATAAACTTTCTTTCATCGGTATTTGAGTATCAATCCGAAGATATGAACATCTGATAGCTTAATATAGTAAAGGGACACAACTGGATCTTTGAACATCCCTATCCAAGAGCTCCTCTGGTTTTTCTCTTCATCAGTAGAATGAAAAGAAAGTCCAAACAAAATCTCTTATCATTCAAAAGAAAGAAACATCCAATTTATTGGACGATAACTAAGCGACCCTAGTGATCGATCGAAGGTGTGATGTAAATGTCGACGATGATACTGAGGGCAAGACAAAACTATACACCTGAACCTGTGTCTTCCTTGTGCAAAGAAATGTGAGGGCGCTGGTTGAGTCTTCTTAGCCATATAGAGTGAACTACCATGTGGAAGACATCATATCTCCTAGGAGGTCGATTAATAACAAAATGTCTCTGCACTAACTTCACTCTCCTCTGCATGGTCAGGTACCTGTTATATGAGATGCCCATCAGAATCTTCTTCAAGTTTCCGATCTCTGAAACTGGTAACTTGACTGAGAATGAACTCCAATCGAGCACGTCGCTGAAGGGAAGCACGTAGTGCTTAGAGATGACCACGGGGACACACTCTGTGTAGATTGCTTCCACGATCCGTGGGCTCGCAACCTCATAACCAGATGGGCAGAGGCAGAACCTGCTTTTTCTCATAAGATCATAGTAAGAGAGGTTCTTGGGGAGGTACTCATAGACAAGGACCTCGGGGTCCTTGTCCTTCCAGTGTTCCAACAGGATCCGGCGGATGGAGCCATGCACACCTCCGGCAAAGAAAGCGAGAGTTGGCCGCTCGGATGGCGGCGGACCTCCAAGTGTTCCGGAGATTTCACCACTCTGGAGGTTGATCTCCGGCAATGTGGCATCTTTCGCCGGCTTGAATCCTTCCGAGGTGTTAGCATTGCATAGAACTCGAATTGAATTGTTGTACAGAAGAGGCGTTGCTTGTGACGTGAGGGGGCCCTGAGTTTAATTAACAACATTCTACGGAATTAACTTGAAACGCATCTCAGGATTAATAGTGTAACGAAAGTTGAAATTCAAATGCTTTCGTTAGTTCGACGACGATGAGAAACAGGGGACGTACAGGAAAAAACAAAAGAAATTTGCCATAGTGAAGCAAGGGAAGAGCAGAGAGTAGAATAGGGCTGTTTCTTCCTCACCCAGTCATGGCAAGAGAGCATGAAATGGTCTTTGCCCAGGTTTCTCTCCCAGTAACCATGTTTCCGGGAGATCACGTTGATATAATCAGCAACGACCAACTTCAACGAGCTGACATTATACGTCAATGGAACGTAAATGTGATGGACCATTTGATAGACGCTGAAGGGAAGAAAGAATGCATGAGCCTCTTCAGGATCGTTTGTTCTAAATGAATTTCCGTTGTCCATCCAATCGATGAACAGACCTTCTGAAGAATACATGCCCTTGCAGGGACCAATGTGTACTAATGACGGTTCACCTTCTTCGTAGACATAAATCTTGAATGTCTTCTCCATCTCAATGTAGCTTCTGCAAATAAGAAAAACAAACTTTATATTTATTTTGTGGAAAAGGATAACCTGATCAAAACAGTATACAGAGAAGATCTATATTGTACAAGGGACAAGTTTTGAGTATGCCGAACATTTGTAAGTTTCCTGGCAATCAGAAATACGTGCCTGTGAAATGCAAATGGGTTCCAATAGATTCTTCCTTTGGGAGTATAGTCTCCATCTCTAATGGATGTCTGGTTCCGATGGAGAGCCACCTCCCTAATGGCAGTTCTCGCCTTCGCTAATGCTGCCTCAAGTTTCTCCAAGTTGCTAGCTTTTCGTCTCTTCTTGGCGCTTTGCATACTAGCGGCCTCTGCAGCCTGAAATAAAACCCAAAGGAGAAGTGTACTGGTATGAATTTCTCACAAGAAAGCAGAAACCGAGCCTTCTCTTGATGCTGTATCAGTACAAATTCTTTAGAAGTATGCTCAACTATTTTGTTTAAACTTTAAACCACCATTCTTACTGCCAAATATTCAACATTCTCAGCCAGAACCAAGGTGAATGGGCAAGGTTTGAATGGATGCATGATAAGAAGAGGAGATATAAGATCTTAACAACAATAATATATGCATGATGCATGCAATCAATGTAAGCAACCGTCTTGATATATCAGCAACATAAATATTGCATGACAATGATTAGAAGTTAACAGTCACGAGTCATGACCATGAACTGAGAATAACATCAAGATACTTCATCAAAATCAGCATAAATTAAGGAAGGAGATTTAGGGTTGTCTCACCGTTTCTGAATTAGAAGTGATCACGTTGGTGAGAGGCTGGGGTGAAGAAGCCTTCATGGAAGAATGAAATAGATGGACCTCGGTTGTAGACTGATCATGATCTCTTCTACGCATACTCGAAGATGGAGGTGAGGAATATGAATGATAGGAAGAAGAAAAAGACGACGACGAAGCAGGCGGTGGTGGTGGTGGAGATTCAGATGAGAGTACTGAAGCTAACCGAGAATCGAAGGACTGAAGCATGGATACAACAGCAACTACAGTCAACAAAGGAACCAAAAATGCAAGAAAAGAGAAAGAGTACCAGAAGCCTGCCATCTCTCTCTCTTGATCCGTGTTCAGTTTTCCTCTTCTTGGTGTTCCTCTCGTTTTTCCCTTATGGATGTTCAAACAAGCATGGAAGGAAGGAGGGTAGCAGGAAAAATAATATGGCGGTATTGAATATTCACACTGACAAGGACCCGCCAAATTCAGAGTCCATGCGCAGTTGCAGAAACGTTTCAGACTTAAGGAGCAAAACAAGGAAAAACTACTACATCATGATGAATTTTTATTCATGATATCAAGAAGTGGGATTGATTGAAGAAATGGCGGCGTTGATATTGCGAAAACTAGTAAAGCTTTAATTTCTCTTCATTATTGCCTAATTAATTTCCTCTATATTAGGGAAAAAGCAGATGATCAGTGGGGCGGTAGGAAATCATGAGCAATTATGTTATCTGCCAAAGCAGCTCCTACGTAAAACAAATTGGGGAGGTGCTCGTCTTGTGTGCAAGTGGAAGTGTTCTTACGCAGTGCTGCAGATCTTTCTCTACAGTTTCTTGAGTTTGTGGCAGCCGCTCATTACAGAGTTTCTGTAATAAGTTCTCCGTGTACTACATAATACAAGTACCGAAAATATGCACAAATTTTGAACTTGTTTGCAACATTTCGATAAGTAGAAATTCGAAAATGCATGCCAACTTGGAAAAAAAGTCGATTTATTTCAAACATTGCATTTGAAACTTAAAAGTGAAATTGGCAGATCATATGATATCCTCCACCTGCAAAAAACAGTACTCATCTCTTGCAATCCCTTCAATCTGAAGGCTGGCCCTACACTTGCGGGAAAATGAATTGATGGAGTTAAAGGTGGATTGGCCAGTTTGGTGGGAAATTAGCTCTTTCACTTGCTTGAAAAGGAACGATACCTATGGTATTCATGCATGGCCGCGAAGAGGATGATACTCCTCATCGAAGCTTGACCAATGTATGAAGATGAAAGTGCGACTGTTGCTAGATATGTAACATCATGGTGTCAATGTAGTGATACTGATTGTATCAATATGGGATTGTGTAAACGCGTGGAAAGGAAGACCATGATGATACGATAGTATATCAACTTTCAAGCATGGTCTCTGTGCGTGTATATATAATGCAATAATTTTCACATCATACTTTTAGTTCGATTTTCTTGCTAAATATTATGGTTCAAATTGCATATGCGAGAAGTGAAACGATGACTTGTTCATTTGGCTTTCATTCTTACGTATTGAAATGCTGTGATTCAAAACTTGCTAAATAGGATACATGCATGGATCACATCTATTAAACTGTTTTGATCATTTAATTGGATGATTTTAAGGTTAGAAATATGGGACTTCAATAAAAACTTGGGTCTCTCTCTCTCTCTCTTTTTCCTAAAAATTGGGAATGATTTAACTCATTTCCTACATTCATCCCAAGTCAAGAAGAACACTTCAGGGCCAAAGCCAAAAACGCTATACTAGAATTGATGTTAGCAGTTCAGACAGATTTTTTTTTAAGTGATTCAATCACATCTTTTACTAAAGGCAAATTAAAAATGAAAATATAAAGCCTTAATTTGTGCCAGATTGGACCCATTTTGAGCGAACAATTACAATTTCTAACCCAGATAACTAATTTGCTTACTAGTTTATTCCTAACATTGTTCACATAAACCTAATTGCTCGCAAGTGACAACAAACACAGGAAAATAGAAACACACTTTACAAACATCATAAGAAAACTATGCCTCTGCGGTACCTTCTTCCACTGTGACTTTGAGTGTCAATGATCATCCGATTTTGCATTCTTGGCCACTTAATTCCCAAGTAAGATTGCTGGCAGCGTCTTCCTGGTCTGCTTAATTACAAACACTGTATACAAATCATGTACTCAATAAAAAATTTTGAGTGGCCTGAAGGGCACTCTGAGGCCATAAGAAACCACAGCCATGTTGCGAAGCTAATATATATTAATCGAAGCTGGTTATGTGCACACTCATGTGCGCAAAAAAATTGTGTACAAAGGTGTGCAATGACCAAAATACTCCCATTATTTGTTCTGTATAAACCTTTCAACAGTAATGTAGTAAGATTATTATTATTATTATTATTATTTTCTCATCTGAAAGTATAGATTCACGATCTTATGATTAGGATGTCAATGTATCAGATACAGTCCAATATAAAATTTGACTCTCCATCCAAGTAGCTGGATCTGGTAAAAAAGAAAAAAAAACATTCACATCCTCAGGATTTTCTCTTGCCAAATCTAACGGATTCCCATTTTTTATACGTAAATTCATCTCCGATCTGGATACAGAAAACTTTGGATATGGTTATCTATGATCAACTTTAAGTCCAAGCGATATCCGATTAGTCAGATATCCATAGTTGATTCAGGTCCAATTGTTGATGTCCTTACTTAATATTGCCCACGTTGAAGCTTATGTGGGTGCAGGGGTAGAGCTATAAATTTCTAGTTAAGGGGCACTAGTAATATATTTTAAATTTTTGAGGGACATCAACATGTAGATGTACAAAAGAAAAATTGTTCTGAGGTGTCAATATAAAGATAAGTATTTTTTATATCATTTGAAAATGTTGGAGTCTAGCAAATCTAAGGGAGTTAAAAGGGTTTTTTCACATGAATTGTTGAAGAAAGTTAATTACTCATCAAGTGCATGTTGAAAGCGAGGTCGCCAAAATTAATCCGAATAAGAACTAGTTATATTCAAATCAAATAAAAAAATTTAATTTGATCCAGTACACAGCCAATCTAGTGTAGACTTGTCACATATTTCATTGATTTTTATTAATTTTTCACTTTTAATTGTTTCTTAGTGTACTTATATTTGTTCAATTTAACTTAAATTTGATCTAAAAACATTTGATTCAATTAAAAAATGGTTTAATATTTGACCATGATTTGATCAATGAGTTGGACTGATCACCTATACCGTCTAGAACTTATTTTAACATCTTGAAAGCATGCCCATATATAGAGCCTGGTTGAACACATATTAGAAAAAAAATTGGTATATTGATTAGCTCCCATGTAACTCCATTTTAAGGTTGATGAATTATTGGTTATAATAATGCAAAAAAAAAAAAAAACCAAAACAAAAGGAAGGTAGCCCTTTCAGAATATGCATGACATAATGCCAAAGAACAAAGGCGGAACCAGAAGGTTAAGGGGCACTAGTTATAAAATTTTAAATTTTTAGTATGCAGTATGCACCAATATGTAAATGATAAAAGGTATCCTAAAGTATCAATAAGAAAATATGCAATCTTTTACAGGTCTGTGTGGGCAGTTGCCCATACAGTGGCCACACCTGCCTCTGCCTGCCAAAGCAATTAATTAAATGAAAATAATCGGCTGGTAAGAATCTCAAACTGGCTCTTTATGAGATCCAGATTGAAGAATACACATCTACTTCAACAAGTTATAAACTTCATTCATCGCAAAGTATGAGTATGCACTAATTCAATAAGAGGTGTACTAATCAACAAGCTTATCAGTAGTCGATCCTTACTAACTTTAATTTCCACAGATGTGGTAGTAGAAGCAGATAGTTTTGATCCTTGAGAATTCATCAGACGAGAAAAAGGGCAAACACGAAGCACACTATATAACAATGACGTGGTCGATCGGTGCTTGACCTACAGCTTCTAGCCTCTATGATTTGAAGCTTTTATTCCTTTAATAATTAAAGCATCTCCACCGTCTGCAATTACAAGCTATCAATATCTGCAACGACCCAACACCTTCTTTCTTGGTTCACATCATAGCTACAACTTACATCTATCGTTTTCGCTTAAATGGTGATGTTTTTGTACCAGTACAAACAGACGACAAAGTTGGCTTTTTTTTTACAGAAAAAATTAAAAAAACTTTGAGGAATTTTAAAACAATTAATCTTCTAGCAAGAAAAAAGAAGTGGCCAAATTCTTAAAAATAAAATGTAAAAATACGAAAATAAAAAATCTGGTGACTGATGAAAAAAGTGAAGAAATATGAAAAATTAAAAAAAAAACACGTTTTTTTGTGTTGTTTTCAAAAGGATGTGCTATTTCGCATTTTATTCCGCTCAACATTTTAAATGCATTTTTTTTATATTAATACGCAATTTCTGTTTACAATGAATTATTTATGTGATGGATTTTTTGTTATCACTGATAGTGGTTCCGTCTTTCAGATATTGTATCCTATGTGTTATAAACAATTAGGATCTGATCTCAAATCCACTTTTTTTTTTTTACAACAGAATTTTCTGCTACGATAATTTGGAATCCAGATGGACTTAAGACCCTATCAACCCTACCCTGATCTAGCTACAAGCAAAATATTGGAGGTTTTTTTTTTTTAATAATGCGAGGTATTCTATCCCTAATGAAGTAATTAATCGTTGAGGAATTACACTATGTTATTGCAACGAGAGGATGCAAGAACTAATGTTCAATAAGTTTTACAATGAAGAGCTCATACAAGCTAAGTTTTCTTGAAGACATTTTCTTACTATCATATGGGGATTCCCTTGGTAGTTAACTATTCCCCATATCACAATATCTATAAGTGGTTAGATCCACCACTTAAGAGTACACTCCCTAAGGGTCATCAAATGAAAATATGAGGTCTGACTTCAATAATGAAAATACGTAGCATATTGTTTTATAAGGCTGTTCATTTTGGGCCAACTTGTCCAATGATAATACATTGTCATCAATCTTGAAGAAGGAAAGAGGAGGATATATTAATTTCTGTAATACAATGTTTTATGAATCTGCCCTAATATTTGGGTAGATACATGAAACAACTACATACCGTCATTGTTGCCAAACGACCCTTGGTAAACAGATGTAACCTCTATAATTTATCATGTCAATTGGTCCAATATTATGTTTACAATTTGTCTCGGTTTTCCTAGCAGTGGATTTTGCATTCCACTTGGTGGCACCTACATGCACATTACTGTGTCAATATGGTTGGAGGAGAAAGCACTGAATGGGCTTTGTTAGAGTAGTGCAACCTTTTTAGCTCCTAATTTTGGTTCAAATTCTCCTCATGAAGTTGGTTATGGTAGGGCTGCACAATGAGCTGAGACAACTCTGGCTCGACTCGAACTCACTTGAAAAAACTTGGCTCATGTTCAACTCGTTTATAAATGAGCTGAGTTTGAGCTTACAAAGATACTCAAAACAATAAATGAGTCGAGTTAGAGTTTCAAGAACTAGACTAGATTCACAAACCGATACTCTATATAATATTGTCAAAACTTATTCACCGAATCACTGGTTTTAACTTTTAGGGCAAAAACAAATTTTCACAAGTTACATGAGTTAATGCTTCATGAGTTAAACGCTTACACGAGTTAACACCTAAACGAGTTAAATGGGTTAAATAAGTCAAGTTCAAGCTCGAGCTTGAGCTCACTAAGCAAGCTCGAACTCGACTCGGCTCTTGTGCAGCCCGAGATCAGGGGATCCAAGGCCAATTAATTGTTCCTCTGAAGAATACAACTTGAGAATAGGTGCCTCTTCTATGATTCTCTTTGAGATAGGGAAGACCACCTTTTGAGATAAATATAAAGGTCCCTTCTCTTCCATGATGCTGATCTCTGAGCTAGGGATGAAGTTTGAGTTGAAAGTTTGTGATTGGGATGAGGAAAAGAGAGGAAGTTGGGGACATTCGTTTGATTCTGTGCTGTAGGAATCAGATTGAATCAACTAAGGACAATTTGATGCGAGTCATAAATGTTCATGGTGGTGAAGAATCACTTCAGTGATTCTACCAATCGGGGTTTCAAATACTAACAAAATGATGCTCGTGTGATAAAGTTTAAACTCTTGCTGCTGCCCCATTTTTTCACTTATGAAATTTAGATTCTTGCTGTTTTAGAAACTCAAATTAAAAACCTGAACTTTATCGCTTTGTTTCTCAAAATTTTATTGGATTTTCTTTGTTTTTCCCACTTTAATTATGTACTTTTGTGATTAATTTACCTTTTTATCATATCATTTCTTAATTGTAATAAGAACCAATTTGATTCTCATATATAATTCCAATTACATGTGGTTCAACCTATTCATTGCTTTTTTGCTAACCAAACAAAATTTAAAAACGAAGTTTGGGGATATTGATTTAATCAATTAGCTCGATTAGGGTTAAGGCATTGAATTCCATTTCTTCATATAGAGTCTTCACTATGCTTAATTAGCAAGCTTGAGCACGCAGACACACATTTTCCTAAAAACATCGATTATATATACCGAGATTATTGAAAAGAAATTATGGAAAGGAAAAGATTTAATGGGAAGGAAATGATCAATTTGAATTGTATGCCATTATCCATAAAAAAATCTATGTCATTTTCTATACAAAAAATTGCAATTAGATGTTATTATCCATACAAAAAATTGTATGTCATTTTTCATATCAATGAATGGAAAGGAACATATCAATTGCAATTAGATGTCATTATCCATACAAAAAATGAGATGTCATTATTCATACAAAAAATTGTATATACCATTAGTGTTATGGTTATATGCAGATGTCTGATGCCTGTACATTCTTGTAGGAAAACACCCTTCCACATTTTTTTGTGCACACATACTCAGTGCTCCTGATATGCCAAAAGTAAAGCCCCTCTATAAAGACCAAAAATATGGGATTTGGGAAGTGAAAGAGGTAAATTCACCAAGATATACATTCATTCAGATATAGCAAAATACCCCAAGTTCTTTTTGGTGCATATTTGTTGCGAAGTATTACATGCAACTTGCAGAGCTAGGGCCAAGGGCCATGGCTCCCCCTTCCCTACTGAAAAATTAAATGTTATATATTAAAATTTTCAACATTGTTAGTTTGATCCCTCAAACTTTTGAAAAAAAAAATTCAAAAATTTTATTTTACAGACACAAGTTTTGTTATTTACTTGGTCTTGTACTCTTATTTAATTACTTCAATTTTGATATTCGTTTAGAAACAATGGGAAAGATATATCGGCCCTCCTCCACGGATTCGAGGGAAGTTGTGGCGCTGTAACCAGCCGAGGGCAATTCAGAAACATAAGGTATCATTCCTGGAATTTCAACAAAGGTTGGGCTCTTTTGAAAATTCGACCTTTTTGTTTTCCCATTCTAAAATAGCAGTTGCCTGACACACTCTTATAGTGAACTATCACTGCTTAGCTGCCACACAGACCTGAGCATGATTAAGTAAACTCTTATGGCAGTAAGGCTGCCAAAGTATGAATTCCACAGAGAGAGAGAGATGTTATATAATATAATTGCCCATTATTAGAGTAACTGCGAACAGAACAACAGAAAGCAACCAAAGTTATGAAACACTATCAAATAATCGAGTTGCTGTCATCATCATGTGGTGTAATATCATCTGAATTAGTTGTACAAGAACATGCAATAGTTAAATGTAATAATGAATGTCAGGGCTCTGCTACGTCCTAAAGCCATTTGGTTTCTACTTTATCTTAGTTTTTTTTTAGAAGAATAATTAGCTCTTTTGTTGACAAATTCACATCCGATTAATTTTTTTGGCTAAGTGTTCTAAATTACTTCCTTCGGGTTAAAAATATCAACTAGAATGTTTTCTCTTTCACTAAATTAATAACACAACTAGTATCATATTTAAAAATAGAACGAAAGGAATTAGTTGATAAAATGATATGTAACTGTCCAATTTGGGACAATACAAGGGGCGGGGTCAGTTGGCAGTCAGTCTCCATTTTAAACTCCCTTAAAAGAGAAAAGAGAGGTAGGAGGAAGTAGGGAGCAGCGACACCAATATGCAAGTTAAAGTATGATAGTAGCATCACCCGGTCACCAGAAAATAATATGTAATTGATTGTAAACTACTTCTAACAATGCCAAGCTGCCAATTAACCATGGTTAGAGTGAAGAAATAATTAGATGAGTTCTTCTTAGAAGTAGGAATACTAATTAGGAAAAGCTTCACTGTAACAACAAATTAAGCACAGTTTCGTTTGTTGATTGTCTATAAGTCATAATGAAATTGGAAAAAGCTCCTCATGATATATGTTAACGTCCCCCACGTTGGAAAGGCGATGAATGATCGATCGATTACTTTTGAAAAGCATCGGCACCATGGTCGCAATCGCTGCTGCTGCAATATGGCCATGTGAAGGTGCCAACCAACTGTAATAAAGGGGAACAGATACAGAGGGAGAGGGTCGGTTTTGTTCAAGACAATGCATAAAAAAGGAAAGGCTGACGACGCGCTGACAAATCTTTCAAACACAAGAAGCCATCCACTAGGCCATGCTGAATGCTGCTGATAACTGAAGACTTGCTCCCCCCCGGTCTTAAAGCAAGAAAAGAGTGCCAAAGGGATATGGGGGGAGCTCTCATTATGAGGGCGTGTGGGTCACATGCAGCCGCTTGATGCCTCTCTGCATGCTTTCCACCATCTCTACATGTCCAATTCTCGTCCATCCGACCTCATCCCCCTTTCTCTCTCTCTCTCTCTCTCTCTTTCTTTTATATATATATATATATATATATATATATATATATATATATATATATAATACATCAAATTATATATGACACAACAAATTAGTCATTACATGTACAAGAAATCTAGGCCTCACATCCACACCTCATATGGTTGTTTCTTTTTGATGAGGTTGATCGGATTTCTGGAATGGCCGGCACCAATGGCGATCGAGTTCCAGACAGCCATGGATGTTCACCCATACTGGACGGCCAAATTTATGGATTATATGTGCGTCCGTGTGTGTCTTTCTTCTATAAAGAGCACGGGAAGTCTGGATCGAGAGAGGAGCAGTACCAACTTGTCCAGATTGGGGTGTTTTGAGTTGGAGCGAGGCGTTTTGAACCCAAACTTCAGGCTACAAATCGAAAAATCCACTGCTGAAGCACGAGATCTGCATTTCATTATAGAAACTGTTGATATGCAGTGGTCGTAGGTCGAACTACAGATCACCAATTTAAAAACCCCATGGATTTGTGGTAGCATTGGATCTCGATCCAAGTCTATCAAACATAGCCGTGGATCTCCTCAAAAGTTTATAGACTGGTTGGACATTTGTCCACTCAGTCCATGTTGTTGCCAATTTAGTGAAACGATGTTAAAATATATACCAGACCCCGTGCTATAGGGGGACGGGGAATTGGGTAGGGGCTTCGGCCTTCAGCCAGGTGGTGGGTTTTCGGTGCACTCATACAAAAGTGCCTCTTGCCAAAATTTAGCAGGGTCTGGTAGAGAGAGAAAGAGAGAGAGAGAGAGTATTAAATTGTAGTATGCCTGTGTCGTAGCCCAAAAAGGTCTAACATCTTTTCACATGGAGAGCCCAATAATACTCAATTTTATAACAAATAATCGGCCGGCTTTAACCTCACAAGACAAATCATGTGCTTCCATAGACAAGAAACATACATTGCTTCTAACTTTAAGAAAGGGCACGGAATCTCTTGTCTTTTAGGGTGGAGGACCAATTTGGCTAATCGATTTCTAGTACTTGGCACTAGTTGGTAGCGCTGAAGTATTGGTCAGACGAACAGTGATGTGCGTTGAAAGAGTTATTGAGATCAGACAGATCGTACTTGCTTTGAACGTGATAGCTCGATCAAGGGGGCCACACAGTTTATGAAAGATATATTTGATTCAAAGCAGATCAGTAAATATTATGCTATCTTGTTAAACATTCTTCAAAAAGAGGCTGCTTAGACTCCTGGATATACAAGACTCTATACATAGACAAACTGGTGACCAGTTTAAGTAGATTCGTGAACCCTCCTCAGTGAGACTTCAGCGTTCAACAAACCATAGACAGCACTACATAAATTGCATTGACAAACTTCGGATTGAAGGAGGCAGAACAGGTTACATTATTTTGATGTTGCTAAGTTTCTTGTAAAGACCTCAATGGGGTTCTGCCAATTTAAAAAAACAAAAAGAAAGAACAGCACATGTGTTGTGATAACTGCTTTGGCTGCCTGTCAAAGCATTTGTGGGTCCTCAATAAGAGGACAAGCATCTTCCATGCACTTGGATCTTTTCTTTCTTTCTTTTTTCTCTCTTCTTTTCTTTTTTAATTTGGATCGATGAAGCTGAAACCCAGTAGAGACCGGCTTCTGATCTTGAACTGCTGACCGTCCTCGACTTGAAGGTATTCGTGGCGCTTTTGCTATTTTGCTTCAACTCTTATTCGGTTATGCTTATTAAGAATGTTGAAACACAATGTGTCAACTAATTAGTGGTAGCTTTTCTGTTTTTAATAAACAAGGGAATGTAGAACTGACAGTGAGAATGATAAGGATATGTAATTATGTATATGAGTTCAGATTAGCTGTATATATTACTGCATTAGGACTAATGAATGGATATTGCCCAGGTTTGTTTGGAACTGCAATGGGACTTGAGTGAGAAAAAACTCAAAGTAGAACAACTTACATAGGCAATTCAACATCTGCACATTCAACATGCAATTCAGTTCAGGTATCCTTGAGCTCAAGATTTTGGTAAAAGTCTCCAATATGATGCATCCCAATATGGATCCAATCATGTTGATTGTTGAGCCCTTCCCTGAATCTGGCAAAACAGATTTGGTCTTACAGGTCTGAACCAAATTCAAAATGACTTACTATAAGAACTGTCCAGAACGAGACTGCAAGTCACAAGTTCATGAACTCCAAATTTCAGGAACTTTTGTCTTCCTGAGTGAGCCAAAAGAAAGTGTGCATGAAAATATAGCAAAGCCCATGCATTGTTTGTGAAATTCTAGCACCGAAGCAAAACTATAAAGTATTTCATCAAACAGAAGCGACAGGAATCAGACACGGAGAAGCGCTCAGGGTGACGATGAATTAGACTGTATCAAAATTCAGGTTCACCAAAAACCTGATCTGCATTCAGAAGTCGGGAACAATTCACATGACCTGAACCCCTGGATGCTTTGTCATAGTCTCAAACAGAGACAACAGAAACTTGGCTGAAGTGGGACCAATCATTTCTAGTCCCCATTGTAGGGGACATGACGTTCAATGTGACTGAAGAAGTGTATTATTGGACTTAGCTTTGTCCAGATCCTAAACCTAATGTTAGTTACCTCAACATCCTATTATTTTTTTACTTGAGAATAAGTGAGCCAAGCAAACTACTTCACAGGTTGTTAAATAATAAAAGAAAGTTTCTATGTCAGGGCACTAGTGTTGTGACAGCACTTCATTTTCCAAACAAAGTTCTTTCCATGCATCAACATGCAAAGTCTAATCTACTGACCAGTCCTAGTTGCACTTGTTTATCTTCATATTCCAGCAACCCTAACAAATAACATATCCAGTATGACCTAACATATGAGGGCATTTAATAGGAAGAACAATCTGTTCTTAGAATATTTGTTTCAAGATCCAAAACTATGTCCTTGCTTCAAGAACATGGTATTATCAGTGGATGCTATTCATGCATTTGACAATTAAATGCGAAACTTAACCGCACAGTATTTCCTGAAATAACAATCACATAAATGTTCTCTAAAACAAGAACATGCTATTTCTTCAAATGTGTGTCTTCTGAACACATGATCTAAGAACAAAAATGTGCTTCTTAGGAAACACCCTTTTGGGTGTTGCCCATTTATCGCTCAGGATAGCCAAGGCCACAAAATTTAACGAGTTTGATTTCTAATGAATCTATGCCAAGAAGGTTCTTCCTTCCTTAGCTCCATGAATAGTATAAATAAGAGATTGATCTTCGAGAGTTCCTTTTAACTGAAGAAACGCCATGCTTATACCGATCAACGATGACAGCAAGATCAATAATGTAGTTCTATGTTCCAGCTGTATTTCTAAGAAAATTATAAAATTAAACCAATTAAATGTATAGTCTCATGGCCACATGATACCAAACACTCATCTATGATTCACGGCAGATTAGTTATAGTAGTTGATAATTAGGATCAAAGGCACATGCATATCTGACACTTAGCTATCTGTTCATTTACAGTAGAAAATGGCAGATTTGCACTATCGTAGATGCATCAACATGGGTCAGATCGTAATTGATGATGCTGAATTTTTAATCATATCTGAATCTTCCTGTCCTGAAAGTAGATCCGATACAAATAAAAGAGTTAATTCAAAATTTATCTGAACATGTAAAATTATCGCCAAAAAGCATTGCCCCTGTTCATATTTTCTACCATATGTTTCAGGAAACGTTTCTAGTAAGTGTCGCCACAAACAATATACGACAGAGACCGGCCAAAAACGGCTCACAGAGACTTTTGAGATCTGTAGTAAAAATAAGTACAACCAAAATGATCGTATTTACATCAGAACAAAGTTTGTTATCCGGAGAAGGAAGCCATAGTATGTTTTTTTTGCTAAATTTCATTTCTCTTGCCATATATTTCACCACAACATCATTAGCATTTGCAGTATACATATAAAACGTGCAAATAAAAATTTTATAGGCAGGGTCTGACATGGTGTCGGATGCACATCTGGGTTTGAGATACTTGACCTGGCCCGGATATAGGTCAGGCTTAATCAGAACAAAGAAACAGGAAGAAAACCTTAACTAAGACGGGCTAGGTAGCTGGGTCAACCTGATTAGGGACTGGACCTCGGTCAGTTGCCAAAATCTATAGATTTTGCGGCCGGGCTAATCAGATAAGAGACAATTACTAAAAATATAAGGTACGTTGAACCCTCCTAGCCCGACCCATTGCCCGCCCTAGCCTGTTAACTAAGCTTGGGTGAGTGGGGGCGTTTAATCCGACCACCCGGACAAGAGTCAAAGCCTTCATCCTTTCCCTTGCCTTCAGGGTCCAGAGCTGTCATCGCCTGCTAACTAGGTTAAAAGTGACTACATGTCTATTAAAATGTGAACCTCACATAAAGCTTGCTGATGGATCGGGTGCTGTTTTAAGAGGATTGGGGAACACCAAATCCAACCCGTGCTCACTTATGCTTTTAAGCAGGACCTCAAATGAGATTTGGTACATAGATCTGAAATCCAAAGTGTTCAAATGCTCCATGGTACCAATCAAGACTGACCCTCATTATGAAGAGTTCTCTTAATTGGTTGCAGGAGTGTTACTTTATCACTCTACGGGCACATTTGGTGAAAGGAAAGCTTCCTGCTTTTAAATGCAGTATTACTATCATCAAAGGCCCCTTATGAGGTCGTCTGGCAACAATAACACTGTTACTGTAGAAATAAGCCAACGTATTATGGTTTTGTGAACATATTTATGAGACAGTAGCAATGTATTACTATTACTAAATGGCCCCTACATACTTCAGAGTGACCTTGTTTTTCTCTTGTTATTGTCTTTCTTGTGATTGTCTTTGGAGAAAATGGTTGTTGAGACTCATTGGAAGTTCACATCCAAATGTCAGCACCACCAAAAAAGCTCTGTTCCTCAAATTTCTTGTTAATAGAAAAATCTAAAAGCACAACACCCATTACTTGTATGCAACGCAACCCTTTTGAGATAATTAAATATATTGTTGGGCCTTTTCTATAGTTAATTAAAAAAAAAATTCAAGTCAACTACTACATTAATAACAAATTGTTATGTTAGAATGCTTAGAGAAAAAGACAAGAAATATATATAACTTTGTAAATCAACAAGGTTTATCTTGGGTAACTTTCTAGTATTGATACAAAAAGAAGTCACTTAATCACTTTAAATACTAATAAAGAATCTAATCAATTTGAATGGAATTAAACATGTACTTGTTGAGTATAGTCAATTAAGCAGCACATACTAATGACTATGAAGATAATTTAAGAGAAGGGTATTTTGGGCATTTTGTTTTACTACCTCGTGAAGTTATACATCACTTAAGTTGGGAAGGTGACTTGTTAACCGGGACATAAAAGGTTATGTCTACTCAAAAACTGAGGTGTGGTTTTTTGTTTACTATAAATTTCTTTAGACAATCATGCAGCCCCTGCAAATAGTACAAAAATAGTGTTCTGAAATTTTATCGGTTCGCGTTGGACTGACATATGGGAAACGAGACTATTAGGTTAAAGTTGTAATTTCCAAAACATTGAAAAAGTTTCCTGCTTTTGAATGTTTTTATTTGAAGATAAAGAAATGATCAGGAGCGAAGGAATCAGTATCATTTCATTTACACTAGGAAGTTCATAATTCAAGGTGTTTTGGGAAGTTTTGTCAAAGAAGGTGCGACTGTAAATGTGAGAAGTGAAAAATAATCCAGGTATTGCAGAAGCAGCAACCCGCCTTTCTCGACGACCATTCAGCGAACAAACAACCAACCATTCAACCATCGTTGTCAGAGGGCCTTGAACTTTGAGTCTCTCTCTGTATCTGCTGCATTCCCGCCATCGCTCCATTTTCCATTTTTTAAGTTGCCAACTTACTGTGAGTTGTTACTTTACCTGTTTACCAGACGAGTTTCACGTCTCCCTTTCTCTCTCTCCTTCAAAAATGTAAGAAAGAACAAAGGAAGAAACAAACGAAGCAAGTCCTTGTCTCGAAACCTGCTACAGATGGATCATACTGGATCACACAGTATCCGACTCTATCAACGAAGTAAGAATACAAAATCTTCGCATTTACCATCTTCAGTCTCATGCATTTGATAGCTGTTCTTGCGACTGTGAACCCGCTCTTTCCTTTTCTGCTATCGGATAGGCTACTCTGCTCGTTCTCTCCCCAGAGAGAGAGAGAGAGAGAGAAAGGAGGGGGGATGGGGGGTAGTAGGAGCCTCTGAAAAAGCGAGTCTTCTCTTCTACATCTTTCAGGTCAGTGGATGAGTGGGCACCCTCCTTTCTGAAAAGGGGGATGGAGGGAAAAAGGTGCGGGGTTGCTTCTTGCTTCCTTTTTCATTTCTGATAATAATAGGACACTTTCGCAGAGGATAAGTGCTTTTAGAGAAGAGAGAGAGAGAGAGAGAGCACGGTGGGCGTTCTTCGTCTTCCTCTGTCCATAAAGAGAGAGTAGGCACGCTTTGGTGAAGGTGATCCACTTCTTCGACTGGAGAGAGAGAGAGAGAGAGATGGGCATACAAGCAGGAGCAGCAGCAGATTCGGCGGCACCACCTGAGCCCCCGCCACCACCACCAGCACCGTTATACTTTCCCCTCCGGTGGGAGAGCACCGGCGACCAATGGTGGTACGCCACGCCGGTGGACCTCGCAGCGGCCAATGGCCACTACGAGCTTGTCCGAGCACTCCTGGTGGCAGACAGCAACCTCCTCATCAAGCTCACCTCCCTTCGCCGGATCCGTCGCCTGGAGACCGTCTGGGACGACCACCCGGACTTCCTCCACGCACCTCGTGGCCGCGCCGCCGTCGCCCGCGGCCTCCTTCATGACTGCGAGACACGCAACGGAAACTCCCTCATCCGCGCCGGCTATGGCGGGTGGCTTCTGTACACTGCTGCGGCCGCTGGTGACGGCGAGTTCATCCAGGATCTCCTCAGGAGGGAGCCGTTCCTGGTGTTCGGAGAGGGGGAGTATGGCGTGACCGACATGCTCTATGCAGCGGCGAGGAGCAAGAACTCGGAGGTGTTCAGGTTGCTGCTTGATGCAGCGTTAACGGTGGTGCCAATGAGGAGTCACGGCCGTGGCGCGGAGGTCGAGGAAGTGTTCAGGATGGAGGTCATGAGCAGGGCCGTCCACGCAGCAGCTAGGGGAGGCAACTGGGAGGTGCTCAGAGAACTGCTGCTTCACTGTGGAGACGTGTTGGCGTGGAGGGACATACAGGGCAGCACTGTTCTTCATGCAGCAGCTGGGAGGGGCCGGGTTGAGGTGAGTTTAGTTTTTTTTACCCTTGATGGCTACTGTTGTTCAGTGTGGGAGATGCTCCTTCTCTCTCTCAATTAGTATGATTGTGCTTGTCGTTTCTCTTTCCTGAAATTTAGTACAAAGTTTGTTAATTACCTCTTTCTCTGTTTGAGGGGATTGGTAGCAAGGACAGGTGCTCTCTCTCTCTCCCTCTCTCTCTCTCTCTCTCTCTCTCGGCCTTTTCCGGCAGGAAATCTGAGTCAGCTGTATCCTAACATCTTTCTGTGACTTGAATCTGTTTTCAAGCTTGCCATTTTCTGTCATGCTTTTTGAGTTTTTTTTTCAGATTTTCTTCTAAATTCTGCATCATTCTTTCCGCTTCTTCCTCTTCTTTTCAGGTTTAGCTTGCATATTTGGTCTGTATAACTCTTTTCTTTAGTTTTCACACTATGGTGGTTCAAGAATCCTCCTAAACTATCTTTTCATTTTTATTTAAAAGCTAAAATTGCAAATCCCCTGATATCGAAAACTCCAGTTTGCGAAATCTTGCACCTTGTTTGGGTCATAGGTTGAAAAATCACGGCTGTGAAGAATCAGAAATGTAATTATACAGTTACCATTCGTGACCAGTTCAAAATGCCTCTATTTCCATGAGAGTATTTAAGAACCATAACTGAATATTTTCTTTGTTGACCCTCTCATTCCACATAGCCCGAGATGAAAATACCAAAGTCTATGAAAGTTTAGACATCAGAGCTAAGTTACCACATGCCCTTCTCGGTACAGATGAGTAAACTTTTACAAGGATAACATTAACCAAATTTATGCCTCTACCCAAAATAGACTTGCCTGCTTCGGCCTGTGTTGCAGAATAAGTTGAACAGCTTTGAGCATATAATAGAGACTAATACCAAAGCAAATCACATCTAGTGATGCGCATTCTAATATCTATAGCACTAATGTTGCCTGTGGCGTCCAATTTGTTTGACAAATCCATTGTCCTGTGTCAGTCAAGGATGATAATTTGTTGAGGTAGTTACATATATTTTTTCTTCGTTTGCTGTATTGAGGCAAACCATTACATTATGGTGCAGGTGGTGAAGAATATGATTGAATCATTCGACGTTATTGGTTCCAAAGACAACCATGGCAACACACCATTGCATTTATCAGCTTATCGTGGTCATCTGGAAGTAGTCAAGGTGTTAGTCCTAGCATCTCCCTCCTTAGCGTCTGTAACAAACGATGCAGGTGATACTTTTCTCCACATGACTATTGCTGGCTTCCAAACCCCTGGCTTCCATAGATTGGACCGACAAATCGAGCTGATGAAGGAGTTGGTCAGTGGAAAAATTGTCTGCTTACCAGATATCATCAATTTCAAAAATAATGAGGGTAGAACTGCTCTGCATCTAGCTGTGATTGGGAACATCCACTGTGATCTGGTCGAACTGCTGATGGAAGTTTCTTCAATTGATCTGAATGTTCGTGATTTTGATGGTTTGACTCCATTGGACCTACTTAACCTACGCCCCCGTTCTGCGTGCTCAGAAATTCTGAAGAAGCAACTAACTTCTGCCGGTGGTACTTCAAATTCCCGGAACTTCTCAACCAGAGGAACTTTTGTTTCACAGCTAAAGATGCAAGGCATTGCCTGCAGTAGCCCGGGAACCTGCTTTAGGATAACAGACTCCGAGATATTTCTGTGCGCTGGATCTGAGAACATGCATGAGTTGGTAGACAAGGGTTGCAGTGTCAGGTCAAGCTCATGCTCAAATAGCAGCAAGAGTGAGCTCAGTCATCTGGACATGATGGACATGAATTTCGACGTTCCTGTGCTTCCCAAATCCGGCAAATCAATCAGTTCTGCTGCAAAGAGATTGAGGAGTCTGCTTGGATGGTCCCACAAGAAAGAAAAGGCTAGTAAGCCAGGAAGAGAAAGGCAATTAATTGATGATGGCATAAGAACTGAGTTGAAACATAGTGAAGAAGAATCTGTGGATGAGAAACGCAACAATTGGTACGACAGAGAGGACACACCAACTCCACTAAGACAACGATTCTCCAATGCATCACTTCCGAATAACAAACGCACACTTGCAGTTAGGACCACCGCCCCTAGCCCTTCAGCAAAGAAAAAGTTCGCTACAGGGCTTAGGCGCGGGGTTATTCAAGGAATGCCGCACTTGGTCTTGCCATTTCATTCACCTTCCAAATGCAGCTCAAAGCCATCAACGTCCTCTCCACCATCGTCAGAGAGAATGAAAGGGGTTTTATTTGATCATGAAATTAGGCCCTCTTTTGCCAAAAGATCTGTTAATGCTGAATCGCGTGACAAATTGAGCTCAAGCAACAAGCGAGTGAATCAGTACCTCTGCTTTGGTGCCCATGCCCCATTTGCAGAGAACCAAATGACTAATCAACAAGGGAATTGCTTCTACAGGCGTTCGATTATTTCAGAAGCATGAATCAGCCATGAAGGAAAAAATGGAGTGTATATGATAAGACTCATATGTGCTGCTTGATAGTTTCTTTCGTCAACTCCCCCGTGAAGTGTTAGTGTGCGAGATGTCCTGTACAGTGTTTGTTAGCGCTTCAAGAATGGCGACCATTTGTAACTGATCTCTAAACTGTTTATCATTGCTGTTTGCTGTAAACTAGAGACTGTATGTTGTTTTCCTGTTATTAAAAAGTCTTTTCTCACGGTGTCCTAAGGAGAGTTGTTTTCCTAAACTTCATGTGGACTTTACTTCCAAATTAGTATCAAGAAGCGAAATCTGATTGGCACCAGGTAGGAAATCTGGACTATATGCTACGGTTGTTCTTAAAACCTTCAGATTGAAGGAGGTACAAGGAGTTTGGCACCTGGGGTACATTTCTTTTTATTATTGCTTGTATTTAAAAAGGTTTTCAGAAAAGTGATTCTGGTTATAAGCATCTAAAGATTCTAAACCTCTTGTCAAAGTAACTCTGTTGGACCGTATGATTGCCACCGTTGTGATTATAAACCTGGTGACTTTCCATTGATAAACTGGACACTTTAAGCATCCAAAAGCATTTTCAAGAAAATTTATATGGCATTGGCGAGTATGAACACAATATTTGTGAGTTAGAAGCCAGAGCAGATGGGAACATCAGTCAAATAATTTTCTCAAAGTCTTACAGCCTTACAGCTAGCTTTTTTCATCCAACAACTTCCTATGTTCACGAGTAATGTCGTAGGAGATGGACATATAGAATGGGAATCTCTTCCGAAAGAAAATTCTTAGATTATCTAACCTGCTAGCAAGAGGAAACTGTCCTTTGGATTATGAAGACGACATATGTTGTTTACAGAATTACTATGTCATCGCTTGTAAATCTCACGTTATGATGATGTTGGACAGTCGAAAGAATGATTTTGGGTTTATGAATAAATAAATTAATAGGAGACGAAGAAAAGTGCATAGATATCTTTACAAGAACACCGCCAAGAAGGTAACGACCCCAAATGCAGACTTGCACTGGATTCTTACGGTGCTGCCAAACATGTCCTTGTCCTTGCACTAGACTGGTGTGGATCGCCGGAGATGGTAATGGAGTTTCACGTGCTCTTGGAATGCTTTCCATCCTCATCCATTGTCAATTCGATCTATACGTCGCCAACTCATCACAGAGAAAAAGGACAAGGATTACCAACTACCATGGAGGTCCAATTGGCCTCTCCCCACAATTACCACGGTAAAAATGTATACTGCATTCCCTGATACCCAGAGGACGCCTCTACAAACCGGCAAACCCTAAAAAGCGAAAGGACATCACACCCAGACAATTCATCTTCCTCTCATTAGGTTGAAGCAACGGTACGATTGGATTGGTGGCAGACGCAGAACAAGTTTGGTGTGTCATTTCAGATCTAGATGTCCTAAATACATGGAAAATCACCAATGAAGAAAAGAAAATGGAAAATCACATCCCAGCACAGCAGGACTCAATGATTCTGTTGTCTTTTCTGAAAAAGGAACTTGGATTTGCACTGTGGAGCTTGAACAATGCTCCATAATCGATGGACGTGGGACGGAAATTGGATGGGCGACCTCCTCCGAGTGGGTGGCCGAAAACTTGTCCCCTCCTGCCTTCTTCCATCACATTTCTCTTATTTTGGCAGGTTAAAACAACCCTTTGTTGAGTTACACTAGACAACTCCTCTCTCATTCGATGATCCAACACCCTTCAGTCGTTTAAATTGAAGTTGTAGGACTCAGACCCTTGCATGCTAGGACAATAGAAACGATTTTAGCCTTCCATTTTTTCTTTTTTCATTTTCTTTTTTTTTTTACATTAACGATTGAGAGAAAAGAGGAGGAAGAGCTATGAACTAATACTAAAATCCCCTTTCTTTTTTTCTTTTTCCTTCTTCCAGCTATCCACGTGAACTAAATCAAAGGCCAACATCATTTTTTATGGATCTAGTGGCCACCTGTTTCTGAGAGCTTACACGCTTGAAGGAAAAACAGGAACATGGAGAGGACAGAGGAACATGGAATGGGTTAATTAATCTGACTGCCTATCCATTCGGGACATGATAAGAAAAATGCAAATGAAAACACCAAGAAGAACAAAACTTTATATGGCCCATAAAATGATCTGATCAGACATGGCAACCACGCAGGGTTTTCCCATACAGTAGATACTCACTCCATAGGACCATAAGCGGCTGTTTGACTGATGGAGGAAAGATTGCCTTAAGAAACTATCTGCCCTAACAAAAGTTCAGAAGGGAAAGTACCTTTCCCTTTTAGAGGTTCTGAAATCTAAGTACTTAGGCAGTGTGCCCCTGTCTGACCGGGATCAAGAAGTTTAGAACAATAACTTAACTGTTTTATAACAAAACTTGAAGGGCTCTGAAAGTTCTCCATTCCTTCAAAAAAACTTCATCGAGCAGCACTTACAGCGGCTTCATGGATTCTGATCCAGACAGGAACCAAGGACACTTTCTAAAAGCTGGAGGATTCACGCAGGATAACTCCAGATCTTCTGCATTCTACTCTTTTGGTCGTGGTTCTGTCTGGAGTTCAGACCATGAAGAAGTCCTTACTCAATTTCCAGAATGAGATTCTGGACATTCATGCCCAGAGCTTCATCAAAGGCGCTTAAGACGAATCTATAACTTCAATGGAGAGAATTAATTCCACGTACCCACTGGTTTGATCAATGGCTTTGGCTGGAGTCTTCCCCTCTCTTCCATTATGGCCGAAATACAGAACTGAAGAACAGTGGGGGTTATTGGCTTAAAGATTGGAACTAGGGTCATCATAACCATTTTGGACTAAGATTGATCATGCTTTTTGCTGCAACAAACACTCATGAATTATTTTCATCTAGTATTTATTTCCGGTGATATAAAGCATCATTTATAGTTGGGTTTGAGCTACAGCTTTTACAAGTTAATAAATGGGCATTTTACTTCTAAGAGAAACTCACACAAACCGGCCGATTGATAGAAACTGCATTTTTGCATATAAAATAACAATTAATCCTCCTGTTGCATACAAAAATATCTCTCATCATTCATCGGCGAAGGGAGGAGTACTGCTTTACATAGGGTAGTTTGTGATTTCAAATCAAAAATTAACGTTTTTGTGAGTATGTAGCTCCTTGAGAATCTCTCACAGTCACAGATTGTTAACTTTAAAATTGAGAAGGGATTTGTTATTGGCTCAATTGTTAAGACATTTTATTTTAATTGTTTATACCATATAGACATTTTGATTATATATTGTTTATAGACATTTTAGTTATGTATATTCCTATGGTTAATTTGTAGATAACATGTGCTTGTGCAATGCTTGTATACTCTTAGTTTCGTTTGCATTAGTTAGGGGGCCTGATCATAAAATATTATATTTTCAAGTAGCAAATGATGAAGACAAACTGGGAGAAACAAAAGGTTCTTTCTAATTATCCAGTGTGTCAACGGGTGAGTTTTTTTTTTGTAAAAGAAAATACGTAGTAAAACTTAAAATGTATATATAATTAAACACGACATGCACACGAAAACGTATGATATGTATAATGAAAAATAATATTACAAAGAATTAACAGAATTTCAAGAAAAAGTTGGAAAATTATATGACTTATCAAGTCCCTTTCACCTGTGCTACCCATGAGCGAACTGTAGCTGGTTGGACTGATAGATCTGTAAAAATTCGGATTCCTATGACTGCAAATGGAGTCTCCTTATTCAAATCAAATTAAATGGCCGACGTTTCATGTTCAGTTTTTGTACATTTTTAAATATTTTTTTTATTTTTTTTTAAATACTTTTTTCTAATTCACAATGGATTTGAGCTGAATCGCTGAATCCACCGATTAGCTACTTTCACAACAGAGTTGGAAAATGCCGGGCTTTCCCTACATTTGTCTCTCTCCTCCGTTCACCGGGACCCGGCTGCTCTTAACAGATGACTGTAGCTGCCCCCGGAGGCGCTGAGAAAGATGGTTCAACTTGCCTTAACCCTTTGCTTTTGTTACTTATAGCCCCCATGTGGCTTTACCATCTCCAACAAAACTCTGACCCGCTCGGACGCAGCTTTCACCGAGTCAGGGTTGCCGCACACCCTACAAGGAGTCCTCTAAGCCCGGAGATTGAGACCGTAGAGGAACCGCACCAATCCGGCCAAGCGCCGAACATACCTTGCTAAAGTGAGTCGAAAGAAGAGTATAGAGTTGGTTCTGCTTGATCCTAGAAAAAAAGTCCACAAAAAAGCAATTGTAACCTTCTCTTTCTCCATCAAACCTTGATGTATTGACACTTACTTCTCCTTGAGGCGCTCGGAGAACTGCACTCTGACCTCTCGATCTCTGACCCTGGCCGTTGCTCATCCAAGAGCTCCTCTAACCAACTCCTGTTTTTTGTTGATAGAGAGCTTACCTTACCATTTGTTCGCCGCCCTAGTGGCTGACACCTGCGAACAAATCCCCTCAGGGGGCCTACGGACAACCATGGTTTCGAGTACCATGCAGCACCTGCTTCCGATACAACCCGAACACAACAATCGGTACGAGAATTGCTCGGAGGAGCCTGCCGAAGACTTGATCGTGACGTTAGGCCTTTCAGTTTGGCTGCCTCAACCCCTCTTCCCAATAGGAATGGAAATCGACCCTTGCCCTGCCCCCCTGACTCGTCCTTTTCAAGCTGTACCAGTGCTATGTTCGTGGGTCACCATACTACAAGACAGACCAGATTTTTATGCATTGAGACCACGAGTCGCGCCGACCTCCTGGTGTTACGGGCTGAGTCCATGCAGCTTAGCTAAATAATTCCCATGGAAACAACAGGGCTAAGACGCTGCTCAACGGGCGTCTACATTACTGTGCCCATGACAGTAAAATAACATAACGAACTAAATGTTTTTCATAGACAGTTAATCTCCATTTTGAGTTCATTCGGATGTTAACCATTTATCTTACAAAAGAATATGCAAGCTGTGTTCTACAATAACGGTACCACTCCCAACACTAAAAGTAAGCTTAATACCTTGAGCGATACTAACTGACGTTTCAGCTAGCAAAATAAAATATTCCACCTACACAAGAAGCCAATCGATGACATCATCATCCTCTGAACCAAAAGAATAACATGTTTAAAAAAGAGAACCAACCTACGATAACGTTGTCATTAAGGTTGTATTTGATAGTTTTGGATCTAGATCCAAGGCTGCATAAAAAGACATGTTTCAAAAGATCTTCAATTTAAACATACTAAAAACCGAGTAACACTATATGTTAAAAAATCATGGATTTAAACGATAGGAGAGATCTTTTGTGCCCATAAGGAGTGGCGAGAAAGGTCCTTGATGTACAAAAAAAATTGCTAACATATCAAATATATGATCAATTGACGAGTAATGACGCCTTAAAGAAAAAGGTCCCACGTGCTAATGCGTGTAGCCAAGTTGAAGCCGATGCACTTCCAAAGGCTCCAGGATCCATAACTTTTTTAAAGGCTCGGGAGGGGTGCGGAGAAGAGTGCTCTCAGACACCACTTGAACCACATCGAAAACTAAAGGCCCACTAGCTAGTCCAGCTCAAGGTCCAAAGCCTTCATTCCAGCTCGTCACCCACAGCTTTGACCGCCAAGAAAATATTCCAGAGAACACTTGGCAACATTATTGCACTATGAAGTAAATTATCAATATTTATGTGATATTAAGTGCCATGAGCAACATTCTTACTAATCCAATTACTGATAGATCGAAACACACTGGCATAGGTAAGCACTTTTGTTTGTCAAATACGAAAAAAAAAACAGGGACACAAAAGTGAATCGGTCACTGCGTAAGTTTGGTCAAGCTTTGAGCAGCTAGAAACACCAGTTACACAAGTGAAAGCAGAATCCTCAAGGGATCACATCTGGCCATGTTAGTTCCGTTGTAGAAAAGAATTTGCCTAAAAAAAATTCCAAATTGTAACAACACCTTTCATATAAGCTCATAGTTCATCATTAATTACTTTCCAAACATAACAGTACCAAGAACACGCACAAGATGCTTCGAAGCAATATCAATCTTTCTATTCACGGTAATCCGTCCATTTCCTTTAATTATTACAATGTTACATAAATAAAGCTTCGGATATGACAACTGAGAAAACAATCAAAACTTCACAAATTGTACTGCCACCATCTTCAACCATTCTTACAATAAAGAGAAGAAGATCGACACAAAGGAAGATGCAGCCATCAATTTCTTCATTAATGGTTCCATAAAGAGCCCACTCCATAAGTTTGGTTAAGGTTAACGAGGAGAGACAGAACACCAGGTAAACGTGCTTGGCCCTCCCTTAAACCTTGCATCCTAGTGATTTTCCTTATAAATACAATGTTTCCAAGTCATCCTTAACACCTTAATTCATTTTACAGATGATCGTGCTTTTGGATGAATTTATAACGATATGAAGATAGTTGGAACACATGTAAATTATGTAAAAGTAAAACCAAAAGGGTCCTTATGCTTTTGAAATACAGAAAAGGATGAAAAATTAGCATAAGAAATGCGCACCAAGATAATCATACCCAATGAGAGAATTTTTCCAGTGTTCTGCAATAGAGCTAAGTCTAATGTGCAGGGATTTGAGAAATTTGTAAATAGGGTTAACAGGCATATAAAAACATGCAATAAAAGAAGATATTGTAGTGACAACTAAAACATTCACACAATCAGGAAGCCTAGCAATCTCTTAATATGATCAGGAAGTGGACAAAAGTCATCCCAACAATATTTGTAAATTTCAATAGGCAAAAGTAAGCTATTATCCATCAAAAATAAAGAACCAAGGACCAAAAAAGATTACCTAACACATGGAAACTGCTATCATATTTGGAGCATGCTGAAGCCATGGTTCTAAGTTCTGAAGGACTGCCTGCTTGGTACTGCAGTAACATTTGCATAAGAGCGTCATAACTACTCGATTTCTCTTTAGGAAAGAGTCTAGAACTACAAATAGACAATAAACAGCCAGTGTTCACGCATAGCATTGGAACCATAACTCTTTAAGAAAATATTGGGAAATGAGTTTGAAAATAGGTGCTCTATATCAGAGGTTCTAATAAATTCAACACATTGAATGATCAAATGACCACCCAATGACATGAAAAATGGAATAGCAAACACCATTTTATTGCCGCACCAGCATCTCGCTTGTTGAGAAATGGAGGCTATATAGTTCTGCATGATTGAGCACATATGGATTATACTAAATGGGCACAACGTTCATTGGGGGTAAGACCTCATAGACTGGATTGATTAAAATCATACTTAACAGTATGACCATGAATCTTTTGCAAACACAGAAACTGAAAGGTATGAAAGAAAGTTCTCCATGGAGCATAGTTCACATCTAATCCCTTCGCAGTTCCATAATAGCATTCTCAGTACCGAATTAATAATGTGAATACATTTAAACAAATGTGCATCACTTCTTAAACAGATGCACATCACTTCAAAGGCACTTCTAAGAATTAGAAGTGAATCGCCACCTTCATGATTATCAAAGAAGTGAGGTCATTGTATGAGACATGAATGAACCCCAGCACCATCTTGCTTGCAATGATCTTAGTGCACAATCAAATTGAAAGCGGCAACAATTAACCCCCTACATCAACTAAAGCATTAATATCACTTAGTATGTATTCCAGAACCAATGAAAAGATTAAATTTGGATTGCCTCACTATCCACATTCACCCATTAGAATTGGCATAAGCACTTTCAATAAGTAGATGAAAGAGGACATGAAAGGAACAAGCTTATCCTGATGTAGCATTTGCAGGACACCCACTGCCTCCAAGGTTCCAATGTGATCCTAAACTGTAAGAAGCAATAACCTATTTGCAGATATTTGACATTTTTCCCGACCGTTAATGGCAAAAGTTCGTAGCGCAATTGAAAACTTAATCTGCACTATACTGAATGGATAGATTTCAACTGAACCACCAATAACATGGGAATCTGTTCATCCACACGACAACTTGCCCTTAAATATCACATTCATAAAGCCACACTTGGACACAAACAAACGCCGTCCTTTTGAAATTACCCTTATGAGGCAACAAGTCTTTCCTAAACCTTCAGTTCTCCAGTAGTCACAGTGCCATGGAAATTCAATATCACATGTATAGAACAAACTGATCGGCATAAATCTCAAACAACTATTGCCATTTATCACATCCAGAGCTCATACAGGTATCTGCCCAAAAATGAACGAAGGCAAAACTCCATCTTTGCTTTACACCCAGATGCATAGAATCAGTAGATTACCTTTACAGTGGAACAATCCGCAAACCCTTTCTTCAAATATAAAAAGCCAAGAGCTTGCTTCTCCGGCTTACACCAACTGTCTCTTGCAAACACAATGTGAAGATTAAAAGTGCAGTTATTAAGGATGAGAGCAAGCATGAAAGAAAAAAGAGCAGCATTAAAGATACACTGGTTATACCCATTAATCATTATACAAGTTTTCAGGAACTACGTTACAAATGAGTCAGAAAATATGTTACAAAGGCCACTCGCCACACCTTATCATGCAAGCAGTAGCATGCATTTTTAATGACCTCTGGGGCTGACGACCACAAAATTCCTGCAACACGATACAGTAGGAGGAAGAAAAACAAAATATCTTGTCTAGACATGATGTTCACCTTCAACATTTGCAAAGAACAATTTACCATCCGGCAACGCCTTGCAACTTCACATGCTATGCAGGTACCTCCTTTTATTCTCTTTTTAACTCCCCCCCCCTGTCCTGGTTGACTAGGAAACTTGATGAGGGCAAGACAGTACTAATTTGCATTTTCTCACCTCAATAATTCACTGGGATGCAGTTGCTGCCGCTTATAAGTACAGATGGAAGTTGATTCTTCCAAGTTTTAACTGAGGTACCACCTAGCCAAACAAACTTACCGTGCCTAAAAGCTGATCTCCTTGATGTAGCTCTTTCTTGCGCAACTCTTCTAATGGATCTGGACTCTTCATAACTCTTCGCAAACGCCTGAAACATGCACGAAAAAAAAGAATCAAGAGGAGACTTCAACAGAGATCAGCTATTGGAAGAAAAGCACTACGAAACATAATAATAAAAAGACAAATAAATTAAAATAACATAAGTTCCCGTAATGTGTGAAAAATAATACCTATCCTGAGCATGTTGAGCAGGAAAGGTTGGCATAAATTCTTTGGACTTGGGAGGAGGAAATTCACGGAACCAGTCATGATTAAGAGCTTCCTCTGCTGTTATCCGCTGCATACAAAAAGCAAACAGCAAACTTCCAGTGCCTCTGGCCTAATAGAGAACAAAGTTAATTTAACAATTACAGAGTTATTTCCTTGGTAGCTACCTTTTCAGGATCGTAAGTAAGAAGCCTGTTCAGTAGGTCAAATCCAGCATCTGAGAGTGCCGGCTTTCCAGAGAAAGAAGCGGCTGTGAACTTTGGGAACTTCTCACGGAGCCTGTTGTACCTGAAGAAAAACATTAGTGATTACAGTTAACATAATCAAACAACATTCACCAAACTGGAAGTACCACGATGGCAAGACTAGAAAGCCTGACCACAATCACCCATCTTCCTGGGAAAACAGTATATGGGAAAAAAATCAGAACATAAATGGTATTCAACAAACTAAAATATGCTACACAATGTACCAATCACTCTCAGCGATCTGACTAGAGCAAAATTTCTTTTATTTGGGAAAAAGTTACTTACGGTTGTTTCACATAGTTGCACTTCACGCCCGGCAATTTAATATAACCTGGCCATATCTTTTCATTTGGGGTGCCCAGTATCCTGAATATCTACATTTATTTAAAAAAATGTTAAAATTAAATCGACTGACCAAACGAGAGAATATAGAAAAATTTTTAATAAAGAAACGAAAGAAACATGAACGAATTGAATAAGAAAATATTAAACTATGCAGAACAGGAAATACTTTGTCTAGCTGGTCTATTTCATTTTTCCCACAGAACAATGGTTCCTTGGCCAAAAGTTCAGCCATTATGCATCCCAAAGACCACATATCTATAGCTGTTGAGTACAATTTCGATCCCAGCAGAAGTTCTGGGGCCCTGTAGTCACAATACATAAAAGAAACTATAAGAATGCGGGGTAAGATAGATGCACTCACATGCAACAAGGTCAAACAGAAGAATAAACTGACTTGAAACAATCAACCCGAACACTAGTTTGCAACTTGCAACTATACAGATGAGATATGGTTCCACATTTTGATCCAAATACTTCCATAATTGGTCTACGAGAACCATAGAGGAGGAAGGAGATCAAGAAAGAGCTAAATATGTTCTAACAATAGGCTTTTCTATTTTTTATTCTATACACATTTATCATCTAAGGCATTGTTGAAAAGGAAAAAAAAAATCCTATCCAAATAATGTTTCACCTTGTTCTTTAAGAATGCCTATCCTTGCATCCTAATATTGTGTCTTTTTATCAAATTAACCTTAAAATGAGGAATGTACTAATTTCAACACCAAAATATGAACAAGTTATTTTTTATATTGACCAGGCTGAGAACACAGTATCCAGATCAGCAGAGTTGTGTCAGTTGACACGACCAAACTTTGAACATTGGCTGGTACTTGGTAGTAAACCATCAATGCAAAAGAGTTCCAATCCCAACAGCAGCAACCAGAAATGACAGTTGCACTCATACAGGAATTAGTCCCAATATCTTAAGGGTTTATGGCACAGACACCCATGCTGAATTTGCATTTCCAAAGGCATCCTTCCATTTCACCACGGTATGAAGAAATGTCACAAGCCCAGATAAGCTTCTATATTTGTATATTACCAAGTAAGCTATTTATTAAATGGTATGGACAGCAGATTATTGGTAACACTATTTTTGGGAAATGTAAATGAAGTCCAGGATATATTCAAAGATACAGAAGCTATAACAGTCGTCGGTTCGTACAATGATAGCCTTAGGACCTAGTGTGGAAAATCCTGACAAATCAGCCGACTGGTCCAAGTAGTCGATTGAGTCGGTTATTGACCAACTTTTGTTTCAAGCAAGTGCTTAGTTGATCAAACTAGCCAATTATTCAGTTCAGCTGTTGGTCGAACTGACTTGTTCCGAATCTATATATAAATATATCAGATCCACATGCATTTTTTGCACAAATATATATGTTTTGCATTTATTTCCAAAGAAATACATGTGTAAATCCATGTATTCATTTATTAAAAGTCAATCAACTTGGACCAACTAGTCTTTTTAGGCAATGTTATCCGTATCGTACGATACGGACGCGTATCATACGATACACTATTTAAATACGATACGCGTATGTATCGTACGCGTATCGTACGTATCGTACGATACGGGTATCACACGATACGGGGGTGAAATTAAAAAAGGGGCCCGAGGGCCCCTTTTTTTGCGTCTTATTTTGAAACGGACACTCCTCTCTCTCTCTCTTTCCTTGTTTCTCAACGCTGCTAGAGACGTGGGAGGGAGAGATTTTTCTCCATTGCATCAAGATTTGCCGGTGAAGAAGCTTCCTTTCTCATTGTGGGGAGTTTTGGGACGGTGGGAAGCTTGGAGAAAGAGGGTTTTTTGGTTTTTAACACCAAGAAGGTAAGAAATAAGTCATTTTTGCCGTTGAATCGTTTATTTGTCTTATTTCCTACATTTATTTGTATGTTTTTACTTGTTTTGTGAAGATATAATGTCGGATCCTGCATGGCAAAGGTGTACAAGGGTGAATCCCAAAGATAGATTAAGAGTTAAATGCAATTATTGTAAGCAAATCATATCAGGAGGGATCTCTCGCCTTAAACACCATATTGCTGGTACACACAGCGATGTGGCTCAATGCAATGGCTCCCAAGAGAACCCATTGCCAGCGTATGTAAAGCACCAGTGTCAGGAGCTTCTTGATGCAGTGAAAGCAAGTAGGATTGAAAAGGAAATGGAAGATGCAGAGGAAGGATATGAGGACCCACATGAAGAGGAAGAAAGTGAAGGTGAAGATGTTCAGCTTGAAGAAGAAGATGTTGGTGTCAGTTTGGGAACAGCTAAAGGGAAAGGCATCATGAGTGGAGGTGGTTCTTCTGCAACTGCAACCAGAAAAAGAAGAGGTGCAAATATAAGTTCAGTTTCACGAGGACGTGGCAGGAGTCATAGTGGTCGTACTGGTGGTGGTAGAGTACCTACTATGAGGTCGAGCAATATGTCTGATTCGATCAAGAATTTTTTTCCCAATTATACTGTTGTTGGTGCTCAGCCTGAGATTCGTATAGCCATGCAATCAAAAGATATTGTTGAAGCAGCAGATGAAACCATAGGAAGGTGGTTCTATGATGCATCCGTTCCCTTCAATGCAGCAAACTCTTATCATTATCAGCCATTAATCTCTAACAATTTGTTAAATTGTTCTCTTGTTAGGCAACTACAAACAACATCTATGAGGAAGCATCACAATCAATATGATCCTATCTTCATTGACCATTTTGATATATCAGATTCTTGGGTTGAAGAAGAACCATCTACAATACTTGATGAGGACGATCTTGATTTTTTGAACGTTGAAGGAGCAGCAGAGATTATTGATGAAGGAGAGGCTGGGGGAGAAAAATGGAATGTTGGTGACATTTCATTTGCAACAAAGGGGATAGAAGAAGCAGTTAATGAAGAAAATGAAGATGATGATGAAGAATGAAGATGATGATGCAAATGACGATTGACGATGCTTTTTGTTTTGAGTTTTGAAAACTATGTCAATATGTTCTGAGTTTTGACTTCTGAACTTATGAATTGTGATGTAATTGAATACTCTTAGGTTGCTTAGTATGTTATTTTGTTTTTTGAATGTTTGATTTCTTATTTTGGAATGTCTTGTTCATATGCATACTTCATAGGTCATACTTCATATACATGAATGATGAATGTTCCTTTAAATACATTTTTCTTGAATTTTTCTGATTTTTACTAATTTTTTCGGATTTTTTTAGAATTTTTCTGATTTTTTTCTATTTTTTTATAAATTTTTAATATTTTTTACAAATTAAAAAATTAATTTTACGATATGCTACGATACATTTACGATACGGCGTATAGGTCGGTCCGACCGATACTACCGCAGTGATAACATTGTTTTTAGGGTCTTGAGTCTTGAACACCCTTATTCTAACTTCCTATTTTGACAAGTAGGTAGCCCACTGATTAGGTGCCGGAGGGACACGACCCATGGATAAAGCCCTACTCTAGGTATTTTAAAGTTCGTATAGATATATAAATTAAAGGAGTATCACATATCTGTGACTCTGTCTCCGTTCGTATAGATATAGAAATTATTAAATAGGAGTATTACATGTCTGTCACCAGTCAAAGGAATATCAAAGCTGATCTCCTACATCACTTTCTTGATTGATTATGGAAATACCCTTAATTTTTTCAAATTCTAGCAGTTGAATGTGACTTGTGAATGTATACGCCTATCAACAAAAAGACTCAAGGATTCTCACAAAAATGTTAATGGAAAAGAAAAACATAACAGAAAACATTTATATAACAAAAAGAAAAATAAGGGAAATTCAACCAGTCTATAGCTGAAGTAAAGCATACCGATACCACAATGTGACCACCAACTGTGTGTAAGGTCTCAGAGGACTTCCATACTGGCGAGCCAAACCAAAATCACAAATTTTCAGCTCCCCACGATTATTCAGCAGAAGATTTGACGTCTTCAAATCCCTGCAGAATTGAAGAAGCAAACCAGCCATACAAACCTCAGGTACCGAGAACAATAGTTCTGACACAACATACCCAAATGTTGTACATGAACGATAATAGAGTACCTGTGGAGCACCCAATTATCATGAAGATACTTAATACCCTCCAAAAGCTGAAGCATAAGGCACTTGACTTCACTCTGACTGAAAGGTTGCTTCAGTGATTCCATCAACCCCTTAAGATCATGGTCCATGTACTCCATTACCATAAAAATGCTATCAAGGTTGCTCCCAACGACAACTTCTTTCACATCAACTATGGAAGGATGGTGAAACGACAAAAGGATATTTATCTCCCTTAAAGAAGTGAGCGGAAATCCTTCTCTTTCCTTCTCCATCTTAACCTTCTTCAAAGCCACAATCTCGCCAGTCTTCTTGTTTTTGGCTCTGTAGACCACACCATATGTGCCCTCATCTATCCTATTTAATCTCTCAAACTCATCTACACTCCTACAGCCCTGCAACATATTGATCTTCTTAGGCAATGAAGTCTCCAAAGCAGCGACAAGCGCATCCTTTTTATCACCTTTCCCACTGTTATCATCGACGTCAACTTCTTCATCAGTATTAGACCCTGATCCAGAACCCTGGTCATCAATCTTTCCTTCGACTATTCTTTTCTCCCCATCAATCTCCATCCGATCACTTACATCAGACACTTTCTTGCTTCGGTCCTCATCATCTTCTGTTTCCTTTTCGTGACTACTGATGTACACATTAGCATTTCCCTCCCCGTCAGAACCAGATGCTGACCTCACTCTGTCACTGCCCGTGTCATCTTCCCTAAGCTCACCAAGTTCGGGGCTCGTGTCCCCCTCTTTATCAGCTATTTCTTCGCTCTTTTTCCTTTTCACCGCCCGCTCTTCATCATACACGTCCTCACCATCAAACCCATTGTCATTCGCCCATCTTGATGCTGACAGAACTCTCATTGGCGCATAATCGTCATCCTCATCTTCATCGTTCCGTGAAGGCGATGATTTTTCGGGCACAACATGCCCGTATTTGTCCGCCGAACCATTCTCCACTAGACGGGCGCTTGCCAACTCGTCTACATAAGACTTAGTAGGAACTTTCTCGTCCACATCCCAAATAATTGGAGAATACTTCCTCTTCTTCAGTTGTACCGGTGAGTGTTTCGGTGACAAGGAAGCCCTCGCATCTGCCATCTCAACCTCACGGACGGACCCACTACCCTCACTCCCACTCGAGAGCTCTCCAGGCTCCCGATCAGCCTTTCTGTCCGAACCCTTACTGCTCCGAGATGACGACGAAGACAGAGACACGGAACGGTTCTGTGAGGAGACATGATTCTGCTCCTTATGGCCGAGATTACCGTTCTCCACCTCTCGCGACACCCGATCACGACCGTTCTGCCCTCTACCCAACGATTTCTCGTGACGGCGGCTATGGCTGCTTTCGCGGTGGCGGAACCTATCACGCTCGTAGTCTTTGCGGCTCACGTTTCTGCTTCCATCCATAGCACGCCTTAGGCGGACAAACAAAGCACAAGAACCCGAAAGGCGAGAGCAGAAAGAAAAATTCCAAAACCACAAGAAGCAAGTAAACAAAATGATAAATCGCTTCTCCACAGAAACCCGAAAACTGTGAAACCCTAACCGCACAAATAACAATATAGGGAAGGGGAAACTCCGAATCAAGGAGGGATAACCAACGCCCTGGATCAGAGAAACCCTAGGTGGGAGGGAGAAAAGAGAAAGGAAGGTAAGCAAGCAAACGCCAAGAAGCTTCCTACCCCTGGCCGCCTGGCTGGCTCTCTTTCTCTCTCTCGTCTCTCCCACAGAAACAAGGGCGGTGGAGGGAAGGCTCATCAAAAGAGGGGGTGGGACGCAAACGTCAGGCGCTATGTTGCTCCTGCTGCAAAATTTCAATTTGCCGCCCAATTTCCATTCCATTTCGGGCTCAGGCCTTCATATTCCTGGAATTTTCCTTACCCAGTATACCTTCTGAAAGGTATCGAATATGGCCAATCGAGATTCGGGCTGAACACATGTTGGGCTTGCTTTCTAACACGAGACTATGACAAAATTTCTTATATTGGTGGCTTCTAAAAGATCCTCTCTATAAAGTAAAAAATGGAATTTAATAGATTCGCTTCTTATAAAAAAGAAAAGGTATTCAAGTTAAACAGTGGAAATAATTTCAAATGAGCCATATGGGTAATCTGGGCATCGAGTACTCGACGCAAAAAAATATATATATATCGAATCGGTTCGATAAGTTATCGAGCCCGTTCGAATGGACCCGAACCAACTCGATGCCTGGCTATACATGGTCCAATTTAATGGGATTGTGGCAGCTTGGAAAAGATAAAAAAGAATGCAAATCAGTGACCTGCTTTAGATTTAAATATGCAGTTTTCGCAAATAAATTTGAACCACGTCCGCAGTAAATTTAAAATCTATTAGCAACGCAAATGTCATCCTTGTCACACTTCTCTTCCTCGGTGGCCATGAATCTGTTTAGAGTCATCGAGGTTATAATAGGGGCTGTCTAATTAATCGTGATAAACAGTTAAAGAGAAAAATAAGAACAAATGTGTGATCTGCATTTTAGTCCTCTAGTATTAATTCATATATATATATATATATATATATATATATATATATATATATATATATTCACCTAGCTATTTTGAATGGGGGTTATCTGATCCATCACGATAGATGATTGAAAAAAAATAAATGAAAAAAAATAAAAAGAAAAAGTGATGGTCATTTTCATCATTTAGTATTAATTCTTATCTTTCTCCCTTGTTTCTTTCTCAATTGTCCATTAATATAGTTGGGTTTGACCCAAACTCAATCTAAAAAGTACCATGTACACCCATGTCACGTCACTGTGTTAGCATGTTGACATGGGTATAGGGAAACCAATCTGCTATGTCCATGTGACTTAGATCGATCAAACTTTAATACTAAATGGAGCGAAAACTAGTTGTAGAAATTTTTAAAATTTTGAAGAACTTTATGATAGTTATAAAAATTTCAAATTGCTGAAAAACTTCATCATTTGATTCGAGGAAGTACAACTATGTTGCCTCAGAGTTTTCATGAGGTTTGGTGCATTAGTACTGGTATGATCGCACCCACCGGTCCCACGTTACCTTAAACATTGCATGTGAATGTAATGGAATATATATAACTGTCATAAAACTATGCAAAACGGCCCCCAAAACATCATAACGAGTCAATTCAAGAGAAAATAAATGAACACAATTAGACTATGGAAAAGAAGGTCTAGTCGATGCCCGACAAACGTCACATGAATCAAAATTAAAATGAAGTTCAGAAAGCAATTTATTGAAAAGTTCCACTAGATGGATGCCACACCCATGCATGCAGTATGTTGCTTTCATCGTCCGTACAAGAAATCAAAGCGCTATTAGTTTGAGGAAGCAGATATAATCCATGATGAGCAACACCTGATCCTGGAAGACAATTTTGGAAAGAGTGAAGATCACATTACGTTGACACGTCCCATCATTTTGCTGACTGACATCAAATTTGAGGCAAGTTGGTGCGTGTATTACAGTCGGCCTTTTATTGCCAATGTGAAAGAAATATAAGATCCTTCACTATCAATAGTAAGATTTGTGCCATCAACAATATTGCCTAGTTTGCATTCTGCTCTGTGAACAAGTTGGTAGGAGCAACCTTTCATCCGTTTAAAGGGAAAAACTCTGTTATCTGAAGAAATTCTGATTTGGACGATAAATGAAAGGAATGGCAATGGTTGGTGGTCGGACATAATAGGAAAGGCCGGTTGGAAAGTCTGGCCCCTACTGCTCTTTGATTTTCGAATAGCCTCGCGGAAGCATGTCTGAGGATCAACACTGAAACATGTAGAGACAATTACTTCACTTCATGCTCCTTTTATAAATTGCTCAAGTTGAATCTTGTGAAATTAAGTGGACGACTAGTGAAAGGCACCTCCATTAATGAAGAGAGGCGTCTTTCCATTGCCAGTTTTTAATTTTTAAGAAACCAGCTGGCAGATTCTCTTTTGCAGCTGAAAGATAAGCATCCAGGGAAAACATCTAAGTTTGCAACTTACTTTCTTGGCGCTTTTCATTACCTGAACATGCTTGAACATGCGGACATATGAGGACCCTTTATCTTTTAGGACCTGATCTAACATTAGGATGGGAACATGGTGGTTGTGCATCGGCTCACAACACACAATGGAACCCTAAAACGAAGAAGTTCTATATCCAAATTGTTCAGAGGAAGGCAGGCCAAGACCTCCTTTTGCTTTTACTATGGCTCCTGATAGAGGAAAGCTCTCACCAATGTCGTGGTTCTGCAATCGAATCTCTCACAAGTTTGGGAAGCACACACGAGAATATTTTTGGGAAATAAGACGCCCTGCTGACTAATGGTGGACACTTTCTATAGCTGTAATGGCGTATGGAGGACAAGACACGAAGGTTTTTGATGACCTTCGATATACCAGTTGTCCCCTGGTGTTGTGATGCTGTATGAAGGGGAGAAAGGATGACCTTCGCTGCAGTCCAGCACGCTAGCGCTGGTTGGCTTTCCTTCCAACACTATATCTTAAATGGGCGGGAAAAAGAGGATCCATTACAATGACCTCATTCGCCAGATGATGCCTGAAATGAACGTGGTGAAAATTTTGAAAGAGGCGCGAACCGGTGGCAAAGCCTGAAACTTCAGGACTCAAAAAATCAAAGGCTGGGGAACAACAATATTAAGTAAACGAGTAAGCAAATGATTAGGAGGCACTAATATGCAGATAAGGAAAAACTAACGGCTGAGGGGCAGCAATATGTAAATAAGTAAATGATTAAGCAAATGGTTGTTAGGCACTAATATGTAAGAGATTTGTGTGGGGGTTTTTTTGTGTGGGTGTTACAATACCACCTCCACCATCAAGTCATTTCCATCAGATTCCGTCACAAAGCTCTTAGGATATAGAATCATATCAGCTCAAGGAGAACGCAGAGGCTAAGAGTATAATGTGAAGTTCTTACAACCTTCATATTTCTATCTTCCACTAGTTTGACAAGCCTGCTTTTCATGAACATAAGCAAGAGATCATACTTAGCTTCAACATTCCAAAATTTTATGCTACAAACTACATATCTCGCACATTCCATAAGAAAAATCTTTGGATCATGAAGGATTGAGAAAAGATAGAAATATCGAAGAACCAGTGACATTACGTCATCTGTAGCTCTCTGGCAAACGGAATCCAGTCATGACAATCTTATCAGCAAACATTCTTCCTGTCTTGGGCATGATATGCCAATGGAGTGTCAAATTGAATTCTTTACCTCTGAGATTGCTCCCCTGCACATGTAAGCATAAGATCAGAGATTTTGCATAGAAGAATTACTTGTGGTGCAAGGTCAAGTTCACTTTGATGTTTCACCTCCAGGCACAATGTCTTGGGAGCAAGATGAAAAAAAAAAAATCTGAATTATTCAAGAAATGAATTAAAGACATATACATATAAAAGAGTATGGTACACCATCTTGTGCAGACTGGAGTAAAACAGCCTATGCCAACAACTGTCAAAAGAATTCAAACCGTTATGCATCAACTAGATTTGTCACAGGAGCATCATAGCAGGGCCATGAGCAACCAAACTGGCTCCAACTAATCACCATGCATGGCAGTGACATATTTGAGCGATATAGGATAACAATAGCTACACCCAGTAACAAGGTTAGAATCTTGGAATCTAGACAGGGACCTTTTTTATAATGCAAGAGTTCACAACCTTAATTGCCAATAAAAGAAACTAAAAGAAATATGACAAACTGGAAAAAGATTGACCACCAAAGAGATCAACAGAACTAGGTCAATGATTAAATTGACAAGAGTTACTCTGAAACCCAGCTACTTGAAGATGATATTTACATTTTACAATATTCCCACAAACAGAAACCATGCTACCTGATCAACAAAGCGATACTTGTTTGGCACTTGAACTGAAAATTTTGCATGCTCCTTCGAAGGAATAATTGCATCCCACAAAGACACCTAGCAAATAAGTTACAGTTAGAAGAAAAGTTAGAAGAAATAATGGATTGCAAAAATCTAATTTATACCATAGCTTCTTAAAAAGAAACCAAGATGTCAGCTGCACTTGAGGCTCAGGCATCAATGTTCAGCAAAGCCCAAACAGTCAACTCACAGAAAAGCATGAATATTAACATCCAAACTAAATCACAAAGCAACTTGTGTGCACGTTCCATGGTAAGTATTATAGGCCTTTTCTTCTCTCTAGACTTGCAAACACACGTTAGTCAGGTATCAGATTATGTTGATAGACAGACTGTCTTGAACTTTTAACAATTTTATTCTTGATAGTCTTAAGTCAAAACCCCCAGCTGATGATAAAGTCCTTTCTGGCAAAGTCATAAGCATAACATTATTTGGTTATAGACTGATCAAAGTACTGTAAGCAGAGGTAACCAACGCCAACCTTCCAGAAACACATGCTGCATAAGCATATGCTCACATATCAGTTAAGACTTGCTTCAATGTGGACCTGTCCTCTCATGGTGTTCGCCTATCAAAGGATTCCAAACCTAATGGCAGCCTATGCAGCCCGTGAATGCTTAATCACCAGCCTCATTGGCAAAACATCCAGCTTTGAATTTCAGGACAACATACTGGTGGACTCAAAAAACAAGGTACATGTGCAAAACAAGACTTAGCTACAACTGATACATAATAACTGTACTTGGAATGACAAAACAGTAAACAGTTATAATGACAACATATTTTACTATGAAGAATGCAGAACAATTATCTCTACCTGAAAGGTGACACAAACATAAATAATCTTAGTGTCTTTCCAAAGCATCACAAGAAGCATAGAAAAAAAATAGATACTATTATGAGACTCCAGAATCAACCTAGAACAAATTTGTGTTGGCGTCGCATTAAACCATAACCACTTGAGATAATGCATTTCATTGCACCCCGTTTTCATTGTGAAAGAATGTGTTTACTCGGTTAATCGTAGGATGAGCAACAGCTACAGAAAACTTGCATGGAAACAAAGATGGAGTAGGTAGTCTTTCAAGGTCATAGTATAACATACATGTACCATTATGATACCATCATTGCAGTGGTCCAAATAAACCGAAAGCTACCAATTCTGGCTAAGAATGAGGAAGCACAGATATATACTTTGAAGTTGAAAACATGCATAACAACTTAGACCAAAATTAAAAGGACGACAAAGCAGGGGCGGAGCCAGGATTCTTTTCAGGGGCGGGCCAAACGGCTCGCGGGTCAAGCCAAGAGGAGCGACGGGTCGGGCCAAACTAAAATATTTGATTTTTTCAATATATTTTTTTTTTTCCTGCGCTCACCCTGGCCATGGCCCAGGCGGCCCCACCCTCCCTCCGCCCCTGCGACAAAGTACTTTAGAAATAATAAGTTAGTGTTTTTTGCAGTATTCACAAAAGAATGGAAGATATACTCAAATTATGCAGGTGACAGGCAAATTTACCACAACAATGATACCTGATTCAATGAATTCTGTGGTGTTCCATACTCAGCAGCCACAAACGCAAAAACCTATAATTACACAACATGAATGGTGAGCCCTTATTAATGTTGAAAAACCCACGAAACATCTGCAAGATCAATTACATCTCAAGCAGAAAAAAACTTGCTACTAAGAATTCTAAACTGACACATATACAAGGTTAATCATTAAGCCTATAGACACAAGCAAAAAGGGAAAATCAGATTGCACATGTAAGACAACTACCTATGTAACACAAAAGAAATTTAAAAATATAGATGACCTGAAAAATTCAAGTTATTTTAAGCAACAGTGTAACCCAAAAAGCAAGTTATTTGGCTTATGGGAAATAGTACTTTATGAACAAACTGGAGAAACAAAGCAAAAATATCAATGTTGTAAATATTGGTCTCTTTCTTGTACTGAAAACCAAGAAACCAAGCTGTATCACCGTTATGAGTCAGCCCTTATTGGCCTCTAAAAGGAAGTTTAAATTTTAAATTGTTCTTTATTCATATATCAGCCTGTAGATATGCATTGATTTGATCTCATATCAGCTGATTGTTGAAGGGCATCATGGGCAGCCAATATGGGCCTGATACTCATGAATATTCACAATAATGACCAATATTAGCATTCAAATACAATGGAGTGCTTTCAACATTTGTACAGGAAGAAAAGCACACCACATGAAAGGATAAAGTTATAAACATAAAATCTACACTAAGTCTAATCTTTGGTCACTAATCTTTCTTCGCCATGTTCATTTTTAATAAATTTCCCAGACACAAGCTCCACACATCCAACTCTCTGTATCGGCAAGTCTTTCTTTTCCATACATAAATAAGACATAAATTTGTTGTAAAGCTAACATTAGATCCATGCATGTGCAAACAAAAATCAGACATTGGTAAAGAAATGCCAGGAAGAATTACAAGCAGTGGTATCATACTATTACAATAAACATTCACATGAATTTTCGATATGGTCAAACCTGCTTTGTGTTCCAGGTGAACAGGGACTGTAGGTCCGCTGATATGCTCAAAGTCAAACTGACCTGCACATGGGATAAATTATGTTACAGTTAAAACTTCAATCTAGGAATACCAATCTTTACAGATACACCATTCTAACCATTGACTTGCAAAATGTACAGCTATTTCTCCATATGATAATGGCCACAATTTGTTGGCGGGTATTCTTATCTGCTTACAACAATGAACAATGACACATCCTCTCCTTATAGTTAGTCTGCTCCATAGCCACAAATATGGTGATATTTCAAAAATATCACTTTATTAACAAAAGAATGAAAAAAAAAGAAAAATATGGAATATTTAAAAAAAAAGAGTTTATTGCAATTTCACGATTTTATCATTTATTTTTTCAACTTTTGTTTCATTCTTTTATTTATTACTTTGTCATATTTACCAGTTTAACAAGTTATCTTTTATCTTTTTATTAGTTTCTCATTTATTTATTTTTTGCCTAATATTTTGAATTTTTTATTCTTTTAAAGAATACCAAGTTTTTCTCCCAAAAAACAACTTGCCAAAAAATGCCCGAGAAAAGCCACACTGATAAAAACCCAAAATCATATTTGTGGCTATTGTCTGCTTTTAATTGGATTTCTCATTAAGCTCAAGAAACAGCAAAAGGCATACCAAAATGAAGGGAAAACAGCGTGTGACAACATTCTCAATCAAGAACTGAGAGTTAAAGGTCTAAATATGTGACACATATTAGATTCAAGATGAATTTAAGCTTCATGCCAACCCTTAGTTGTCATCTTTCAACCTTTTATAGTGACACAATTTTGCCGCACAGTAAAAGAAACAGGCTTCATGAAGTAAATCAGTGCATTTTAGCACTGTCGTTTGAATAAATTCTGGACCAGAAAATGCTGCAGAGCATTTTAAGAATGGAAAACATTAATTTTAATTGGAACAATCCCAACATAAAGCTTAGATGTTATCACATAAATGTAGAAATTATTTTGTAGTCAGAATTTGGTGCAACAATAACCATAATCAAATTCCAGTGACCACGTTATATCAATTATCAATTTATTGTAATGCTTTCAGTGACATGGAAGAGAATCAGTCATGAGAAATGAGAATAACCACCTAAAGAATTCTCTGAAATGCGAATAAGATGTCATATGAGTCTATCGAATACCATGTACAGGTAGCATTGGATAAGATTCAAGTAGAAAAAGAGCTTGTAGGTCGCCGGACATTACCTCATCATTTCCATTTGGCTGCCTCTGGAACCGATTGAAATTCAACACCTGTATTAAAAGAACTCAATTTAGAGGTGGCTTCCAAAGCACATGAAGAAGACGAAACTTGCGGAAACTATGAATGTGAATTAAAAACTGAAAAAAAAGGAGTAGCTACCAGATATAAATAATCAAATGGAAAATTCTTCAACATGGCTCAGTAGCGTTGAGCACACAACAATTTACCAAGGAAAGCAATAGATATATTGCAATCAGGAGTAATTTATTCACTTATTAAAAAAGGGGGACACAAAAAATGATAACATTTCCAGCATAATGAATGATAACTCCTATGCCATGCTGCATGGCAGCAGGATTTGGACAGGATTTCCCAAGCAGGATTTGAACAGTATGTCCCATGGTCGGAAGTTGGAATACTAACAAGTAAAGCCAAAATCATTAGTATCTTTTATATTAATAAAATAACATTGCTTATTTTAAATTGTAAGTTTATCACAAAAGAAAACTTATATTATTTTGAGTCTTTTTAAATTTCACAAGCCGAAACTGAGATTCAAGTCCTATGTACATATAACTTTAACAGAGATTATACTTAAGGTTCTGATGTAGACCTAAGTTAAGTGGGCACTTCAGTAAGGTCCACATACCCGTGTTGCTGTACCCCTACCCAAAATGGGTACTTGGACACACTCGGGTACCTTTAGTGTCAAACTGCTTAATTTTACTTTGATTTAATTTTTTTCCACCTTACTTTTCATTCTATTCTTAGAGTTACTGTTCATTAACATATTAATGTTTTTATTTATATCACTTGTTTACTAAAATGTTGCTTTCATTTTGATTTTTTTGTGTTATTTTGCATACATACATACATATATCTTGTCGTACCCCAGTACCCACATTTTTTAAAGTTTGTCGTGCTTGTACCCGTATCTCTGTACCCGTACCCATGTGACTTAGATGTAGACACTCAGAAAGTAATACCCAGATGTTTAAAACTGCAAAATAGAGTGCAAAACCATCCTAGTCACACAACAAAAGTTGCATGAGACGATGGACCAATAATGAAATTATGAAACCAAAAAACGAAAGCCCCCAATAACTAAGCATAATTCCAACCTCTAAGCACAATAATTTTCTCATGTAATTCAGTTCTATGATTCTATCAATTACATGTACAGCCTTTGTCAATAGGATGAATTGGCAGCCAATGCTAAAAGGATAAGATAACCTTAATCACAGCATCCATTAGTGCATGATCCACTCAAACACATGTTTCCTATTGATCCATGAAACCCAACAACTACTTGGTAAGATAGAAAACCCAGCACCGCAACTTCACTGCTTCATCAACCCGATCAACTTCAACAAATCAACTTAGACTCTCATGCACATCACTCATGCACAGCAGCAAGAGTAGCCGCCACGCTATAATTATGTAAGAGAGAAGAACCATAATAATAACTTCTATGTGAAAGGAAAACACAGTGATCTAAATTTGTGTATCATTTCTCCTTCGTTGATCAAACCGATTTCAAAATACCAATCTGAACACTTACCCACATGGACAGGAGCATTAACCATTCCAATAATTATACAAAAATGGAGAACAGCTTCTTAAGACTCTTAACCTCGTACTATAGCAATTTGAACCATGAGGAAGAGTACTAAGTACTAACCACTTTAAAATTATGTAATAGATAATAACCACCGGTCTAATTTCTTATTTAAAAAAAAGCTCCTGATAAGTGTAAGTCACAGCTTCATTAATCCAATCAACTCCAAAATACCAACTTGAAAACACACACACACACACACACACACACACACACACACGAGCGAGACTAATAACTACTTAATAATTACCTAGCAGAGACCAATTAAAGTCCTGAACCTTCGATTTGTCAACAACCATGCATAGGATCCAGAGTCCAGACCCTTTCATGAAGCATTTTTCCCAACAAACCTGCTTCTCCCAGTAGTAGGCCATGTATTAAACAACAATATCTCCTCCTCAAAACTTTTCATTTTTATAAGCTTCTTAAAATTGAATTCACATCCCTGTAGATCCCCAAAAGATTCTTTTTGAACTCTTATGCCGAATGGGCAGCGCCCTCCAGTGACCAACACCGAGACTACATAAAGACCAATAAAACCCCAACTAAAACATCTAAAAGTTCAACAAAAGGCATGGGAGATTGCGGCCTTATGCATTCACCAATTCCTTCAACTTCAATATGATTGAAATGTCTTGTTTCAATCAAATCCATCAAATAGAACCCCCTAAATCATTCTTATGACTCCTTATTCATGTCATAACCACCAATCATTTGAGAGATCCAACCAGACTACGCAAATCAACAATAAATTCAACAAAGGCAAGAAGATCGCAGACAATCAAGTTCTCTAGTGTTAAACAAAGCCAAATGAATAAGACGTGGATTAGGCCAGAATGTGAGAGATGAAAGGGACCTGAATCTCAGCAGTGGGAGATGGGACGTTGAAATTGTCAGAGAGGGAAGCCAGCCCACACAGCACCGCCAAAATTGTCACCGAGAATGTTAGGAGAGCATTTGCTCTATAGGTGAATGAATGCATCTTCCTCTACCTCCCTTCTCTCTCCTGCGAAGGGTCCTGCTTCTCCCCCCTTTGTTGGACAAGTGTGGGCCTGAGAGAGCGGCAGAGATAGAAATTTTTGGCAGAGGGGCACTAATACATAACAAATGGAAAAGCTTATGAATACAAAAGGACATTATTTAAAAAGTAAAGCACATAACTATAGTTATGAACAAATTTACAATTGACTGGCAAACATGTATCCATTTAACAATTGCATCATTAGCTAAAATATAATACCTTTTATCAAACCTTGTTAAAAAGATAATTTTTCATGATAAGCATATTATCACAAATGCAAGCATTTGTCTGTCTCTGTTGTCTCCTATCTTAGATAAGTAACTTTTATCAAAACATGCAAAAAAAAAAAGCTTTACATAATAAGCATAGCATCAAAATTACATGCTTTTGGCTTGTTTCAGTTATCTTTTGTCCTATACAAATACCTTCCATCAAAACATTCTATCATAAACAAATGCCTTCTACTAAAACCAAGAAACAGACCAATTAAGCTATAACAGATCTAACACAAGGACTTCTAACCTACTCGGCACAACCAACCTCTCCAGTACATCTGAAATTGAACCTAAAGACTTTAATCTATAATTCAAAAAAGAAATAACCTAAACTATGCTATTTCAAATCGTGCGAACAACAGAATTAGGCATCCTAATACCAATCTACAGCAATATGCGGAACAATATTTAACTACAAACATGCAACATAACTAAACTATTTGAAAAGCTATTTAAAACTTATTCATGCCTACATTGCATGAATCCTAAAGAAATTAGGCCCGAATTGCTAAAACAAAAATCCAAACTATGAATAACCAATAACTAGTACCCCGCAGAAATCAACAGAAACAAGAGAAGAAGTCTAAATCTCTAAGACCAGCTGGCATTCTCATCGGACTGCTGTTGAATAAGGAGTTAACACATAAAACTGCATACTTACGTTGACCAACAACCCCAATCCGCACTCAATCCCCCAAACTCAAAATGCCCAAACCGAGCCCCCAAATTCTCAAAGAAAAAGGGAAAATCAAGCGCCCAAATCAAAGGAAGAAGAACAAGAAGAACACTGGCACAAGCGACGGATATGGAAAAGGAAGAGAAAAACGAAGAAGAAGATGGGGAAAGAGAGACCCACCCGGGCAGTCGCTACGACGAAATGCAAAACTGCAAAACGTGGTCGGGAGTATCTGGGCTGAGCCGCGACGGAGTCGTTGATTCTTCGCCGGGGTCCGGTGGGGTCGAGCGGGGCATCGACCGGGTCCACTGACCATGCCCCATATTACTAGATCCGGGTCCAGCCAGAAAAAAAAATTAAAGCACGTCTTTTAGAAAAAGAAAAAACCAAAATAAAGAAATACGTGCGTTTTATTCATTTTCTTCTTCTTTTTACATTTTTTAATTATTTTCACATTTTATTTTTTTAAGTCTTTTTCAACTTTACCATATTATACCACATAAAAATCTCGTTATTTTATACCCAAAAACCAAATTTGTGACAATGCTCTCTCTTCTCTGATCGACGGCTGTTGAGATAATTGGTGACTTCGACTCTTTCCCTTCTCCTCTCACATCTCCTCTCACATGATCGAGAGAGAAGTTTCAACATTCAACATAGGTGAAATTCGTCCATCTTTATTTGCAAAGATATTGATATATATGAAATATAAGAGGTAAATGCCTCAATGCTATATGAAATATAAGAGGTAAATGCCTCAATGCTTGCAAGACTAATTAATTTGGGAAGTAAAGCTAGACGCCATCACCATCCCTGAAAATGGTAGTTCTTTTCTCTCTTTCTCTCTTGATGTTTCCTCATCTTCATTTGCTTTGCTTTGAAACCTTCTAACAGTTTTGGAGACAGCATTTTACAATTCACCCCCCTTAAGTCACATGCGTCCGCGCGTGTGGAACCGCAGGTCCGAGTGAACTGACTCTGATACCACTATAACAATCTGGCCCACTCTTAGGCTCAGACTTTTGGTTCGACGGATCTCAACCCACTCCCTAACAGTTTATGTTAGAACCCGCTCCCTAACAGTGTATGTTTACATTGGAGGAATATTGTGTTGTAGAGCTTCAAATCAATGATAAGTACATCTACATTTTCCTTAGGAGACGAGAATACTTTCTTCTTCCACAAATCGACCTCTATGGATCAAGGCATCCTCCGTATGAAATATTTGTGATTAACAGAGCTAAATGTTGCAGTCAACATGCTCTTTCACCAACAACCAAAAATTTCTGCACCACGTTCGAGTCTCCTCCTTCACATCATGGGCAGACCGGCAGTTCTATCTTCATCACTCTAACCCTAGCTCAGGCACAGCTACTGTGGAGATAGAATTTTAATTCAAATTCCAAAGAAAATTCCAACTGCAAACAATCGTAGAACTTTAGTGTCAGAAGTTTTGGAGCCATTATTTTGGACATTTACGTTACGTTTTGTTTGAAAGTTTAAAACTTCAGTTAAATTATTTATCTTTATTTCTATTATTAGTAAAAACATCATTTTTGTCATTTTATGAAGCTATTATTTTTGTTTTCTTGTTAATTTTTTCATTTATTTATTTTTATTTTAAAAATTTGCCATATTTTTTCAATATTTTTAGTTTTACAAAAAAATACCTGGGAAAAACCTTGCAGTTTAAAACTGGTTAATAAATGAAGTCCTGGTTGATTTAAAAACCTTGACTTTCTCTAGAGACATGAATGATACACTTTGCGAGTCATTGGTTGATAGTCCGGAAAGTAAATGAGAAGGACTACAGAATAAGGAGTAAAAGCTTCATTCCAAGAAAATGTCCCACAAAACTATCATTAAAGATCGGTCAGTAGTGAAAGCTTCATTCCAAGAAAACGTCCCTCAAAACTATCTTTAAAGATCGGTCAGTTGGGTAGTGTTCCAGTTCGTAGCTTCTTCAACCCGAGCAAGGTAATGCCTTGTATATGTCACTAGGGTAGTGTTCGAATACCTGAAATTAAAATACCCAGGCTTTTAAAACTACTGGGTATTTAGTACCAGTTACTTTTTTTTTGGGTAAAACTTTTGTTCGACCTTCCATTGATCCTGTTTGTTTGATCTCATGGAACTTTGGTTCTACACATAACAAAAAAATTATTTCAGCATTAAAGTTGTACCTGTTCAAGTGAATTTTAATGCTGGGACTGAAGTTCTTTAATGGCTTCAAAACTTCCTACACTAAAGTTTTTTGTTTGTTTGCAGCTAGAATTTTCTACCGAATTTGAACTAAAATTTTATCTCTACAGTAGTTGCGTCTGAGCTAGGCTTAGATTCTTGAAGATAGCACGGCCAGGCTGCCCATGATGCCAAGAAGAAGACTCGAACATGGTGCAGAAAATTTTGGCTGTCAGTAGAAGAGTATGTGGATCGCAAAATTCGTCTCTGTTGATCACAATAATTGAAATGAAGGATGTCTGATTATCCATAGAGATTGATTTGTGGAAGAAGAGGGAATTCTCATGTCATAAGGAAATGTATATCTACTTAATTTTAGTTCTTTGTCTATTTCATTTCATTATTGATTCGAAGCTCTACAATACAATAGAATACAAAACAATACATCGGTTAAGGAAATGTTAATCTGCTTGATTGCAAAAAAGGAAGCGTGTAGGAGCTGCAGGTCTCTCTCTCTCTTCTTCATTTTTCTCAAAATTTTCCATATCCGTGGCTGGATTCCCCTGTTCGTTGTTTGCCGTCACCCGTGTCAGTTATTCTTCTACCTTTGATGTGGGCAGTTGATTTGCCTTTTTTCATTGTGAATTTTGTTAAGATAAATAGAGAGGAATATGCCTTGGAGTTATGAAAACTTGATTTTTCTAGATATATCCTCAATGTGTCATACCATGCTTTAGGAGCCTGTTTAAGACCATATAATACTTTCTGTAATTTGCATACACAATGTGGTATGCGTTTATCTTCAAATCCTGGAGGTTGTATCATATAGACATACTCTTATAGTGCTCCATGAATAAAGGCGTTGTTGACGTCAAGTTGTCGGTCCACCCGACTTATGACAATAGACGAATAGTGGTCAAGTTTAGTACATAGGCCGAATATAAGTCTATGGCAGAAGTAGTTGCTGAAATCAGTTGGTTGCAACAAATTCTCCAAGAGTTGCACGTAACAAATTCAGTCACTTCAAAAATATAGTGTGATAACTTGGGAGCTACATATCATGCAACAAATCCTCTATTTCACGCTCGTACAAAACATATAGAAGTTGATTTTCATTTCGTCGGGGAGAAAGTCGCAAGGAAAGAGATTCAAATTCGTTTCATTCCTTCCAATGTCCAGCTTGCAGACATTTTAACTAGGGCAGGGCTTCGGGCCATGTCGGACCCGGGTTTCAGATATCAGGCAGGGCCTGGCCTGATGCCCACCTCTAATTTTAACCAAGTCACTGCCAGGACCTCGGTTCATATTTCTTCGAGGCAAGCTCAATCTCCTTCCCATAGAGATTAGCTTGAGGGGGCATGTTAAGATAAAAGAAAATCACGATCAAATCTCTCGTGATATACTTGACAAATTAATGAAGAACATGATAAAGAAAGAAAAAATATGCTTGCCATATCAAATGCTGAAAATCAGCAATTCTTTAAGCAAGCATATCTATCAAAATGTAATCCCATGTAAATAAATGGTGGAACCTGCGTCTCTCAAAATCATCGAGAGAAATTGCGAAGTCGTGGACAAAATTAGTGATGAACAAGAGGAAGAAAGAAAACATATGCTTGTCATATCAAATGCTGAAAATCAGCAACTCTTTAGGCAACTATATCTACCCAAATGTAATCCCATGTTCGTGGACAAAATTAGCGATGAACACGAGAAATAAAGAAAAGATATGCTTGCCATATCAAATGCTGAAATCAACAATTCTTTGGCAACCATATCTATCCAAATGTAATCCCATGTAAATAAATAGTGGAACCTGCATCTCTGAAAATCATCGAGAGAAATTACAGAGTAGTGGTTAGTGATGAACAGAAGAAAGAAAGAAAGAAAAGATATGTTTGCCATATCAAATGCTGAAAATAAAAAATTCTTTTGGCAACCATATCTATCCAAATGTAATCCCATGTAAATAAATAGTGGAACCCGCGTCTCTCAAAACCATTGAGAGAAATTGCAGAGTCGTGGATGTAAGCATAAAGCTGAACCATGTTAAAATCGTTGTTCTCCTTTGAGTCGCTTTCTCGTTTGTTTCTCTTTGAGTTTTAACAAATTTGGGGGCTCCATTTGGTCATTTTGAGTTTGGGGGATTGATTTGCTAATTTTGGGTGTTTTGATTACCGTATGTACGCAGTCTTGGTCCATTAGTCCTATCAACCTCGCTATGCCTCTTGAATCCACAAATTCGAGAAAGTTCTACATCCATTAGTGGGAGGAAGAATCCTCTGAGAGTAAAAATGTCAGTTATCAAATATTTGGAGGACAACCAACCCATGGAGAAGCTCATGCTGCAAAATCATAATCTTGAGACTCAGAATCATGGTATGAGAAGTCGACCAGAAATCTTAAACTCTATGCAATTCTTAGCGTTGTTTAGGTTATGACGTTTGCTATGATTGATTGTAATTGGCGCAGTAACACCTAGACATACATATTTATGTCGTCATTTGAATCACCATAACGTATGCTTTTTTACCTACGTTAAATATTGGCAAAATGTCATTAAACCTCATAAACAGGGAATCTAGCTGCAGAGTGGCATCCTTCTTGGAAGCAACCAGACAGACAGCACCATCAAAACAGATCCTGATATTAGATTCTTTATTTTCTTTCCTGCACTTTAAAAATAGCTAGATAAGGGCTTACCAAATTTTCGGGAAATGGCAAAAGGAAGTTCATCCCTTCATATCCCTAAACTACCAATCCACTAAGCAAGAAAAGAGTAAAATGATTCCATTGACTTGAGTCGAGTAGGACAAGGACCCTAGTAAAAAAAGTCAAAGAACCGCGTTCCGGGGGTTTGGATGACCACAGCCGGTCTGGCTTTCATTTTCCGATCAACTTTCCGTTTTGGAAAATTTTGGAATTTGCTTTTCATTGCTACTATTTTTTATGATATATAATTCATATGGTTCTATTTATATGTTTAAGTTTTAAAATTAGCAGTACACTCAACCTATGTATGTTCTTTCTAATATTTTTCTTGTGCATTTGGAATTCACAGGATGGCAAGAGGGCCTTTTTTGACTCTGCGGATTGGGCTTTGGACAAGGTTTGAAGCGTTCTATTCTTTTTATCTACTTAAAATGAAAGAGTCTTAAACCTCTTGGGGTTTTTTTGGTGCAATGTTTTCAAACAATGTTTCTTTTCTTTTCCCAATAATGGCATTTTCTTTTTTGAGTATTTGATGAGTTGTTGAGTTTTAAAATAAGCTTCGAAAAAGTTACATTAAAAAAATTTATTCTTACTAAATATTTCTCGATTCTCTACCCAAGAGTGAGCTTCTTGTTATCAGGAAAACTTTTTTAATTCCATTTGACAAGTTATGGGACATTTGTTAACGCTATGTTTGGTAGTCTCGGATTTTAGATTTGAGGCTACCGAAGATCTATAAGAATCTTAAAACCATGGATCTATAGTCCGACCTCCTTGCAACCACGTATCTAAGCTTTTTATTATATAAATCGATTTTCAAATCTGCATTGTGAATTCGAGATCAGCCTCGGATTTGAGATCCAATAGTGTCGAACATAGCCTAAACAACCCATGTTCCGGCCCTTTTCAATGACAGTTGGCATGCTTCTAGTTGATAAAGGTTAGACCTTGAATCGGAGTCCCAAACCCACCAAAAACTGACCCTTTTACATGTAAAGGTTAGACCTTGGGTCTTTTGTTCTTGATTTTTTTTCGTTTTTTTTGGTTCACTTCTTTGCATGCTTTATTTTTGTTTGTTTTTCACAGACTTTTTGTGTTATTTGGTGACTTGAATTCCCATTTTGTCGGCTCTCTCTCTTTTAATTTTGTTATCTGTGCAGACTCAGACAAGTTGGCGAGGGAGACTTATTTAAACCCCCCTCTCCTCCTCCCTTCCACCCAAGACGTACTTGGCTGATCAAGGCTCTCTTCCATTAGTCTGGTTACGGAGAAAGCAGAGAGAAAGAGGGAGTGGTTATTTTTGTGGCTTGACTTGACAAGGTCTGACAATGGCGGATTCTTCCCTCTCACAGGAAAGCTCCTTCAATGTTGAGAAAAACATAATAGAAAACATATATATAACAAAAAGAAAACTAAGGGAAATTCAACCAGTCTATAGCTGAAGTAAAGCATACCGATACCACAATGTGACCACCAACTATGTGTAAGGTCTCAGAGGACTTCCATACTGGCGAGCCAAACCAAAATCACAAATTTTCAGCTCCCCACTATTATTCAGCAGAAGATTTGACGTCTTCAAATCCCTGCAGAATTGAAGAAGCAAACCAGCCATACAAACCTCAGGTACCGAGAACAATAGTTCTGACACAACATACCCAAATGTTGTACATGATAACATGAACGATAATAGAGCACCTGTGGAGCACCCAATTATCATGAAGATACTTAAAACCCTCCAAAAGCTGAAGCATAAGGCACTTGACTTCACTCTGACTGAAAGGTTGCTTCAGGGATTCCATCAACCCCTTAAGATCATGGTCCATGTACTCCATGACCATAAAAATGCTATCAAGATTGCTCCCAACGACAACTTCTTTCACATCAACTATGGAAGGATGGTGAAACGACAAAAGGATATTTATCTCCCTTAAAGAAGTGAGCGGAAATCCTTCTCTTTCCTTCTCCATCTTAACCTTCTTCAAAGCCACAATCTCGCCAGACCACACCACAATCTAGCAAGTGTTCACATTTCAATCACCATCCATCTATAAAAGAATGATTCTTTTGGTTTACCTTTCTTATGTTGTTCGATTATAAAAATGAGCACGCGCACACACACACACACACACAAATGTATATCCACCTCAAGAAATTTTCTGGTTGCATCATTTGTACTAAGTACCATACGTACTAAGTAGCTTTTATAATAGTATAAAACTCTTTCTTTTCATGCTGTTTATTTTTCCACCTAGATAGTAACACAAATAACACAAACAATCTTTGAACCTTGGCAACCAATTGTGCCACACCCGTCAGTTGGGAGAAGCTAAATGTGGCCTACCGTAGGCAGTTGCCCATTTGAACACAACAAAGATGTTATTTAATTATTGTTGCCATCAACAAAAAGAACAAAAAGGATATTCCCTTAAATGGAGTTCATGTTTTCCGTAAACATATTTAAATATTTTTCAAACATAAGATTCTTATTAATAAAAACTCACGATTAATGATCACTAACTCACCGCCATTATATGAATACGTTTAAATATTTCAATTTTCTCTTGAAAATTTGATGATTACCATGTGGAACATGATTTCTAACAATATAATGAAACATGCATAGTAGTAGACCTCAATTCATGACCCATCTAAGGACAATGACTGACAACCAGTCCCAGTTCTCACAAAAATAAAAAATTTAAAAATCTATTAGTGCGATAACCAAGAAGATGAGGCCCGCTACCTACGAACCGAGTGCAGACACTAAAGAATGCATGTGGTAACATCCAGCAGCGGGATGGACTGAACATCTTGTATCACTTTGTTTTAACAAAATTTAATTGTAGTCCAACTTTAAACTAGGATTATTCAAGAAACCCCAATCAGAAACATGTTAAATCAAACTTACATCTAATTGGAACCCCATGATTTAGATGTGAGATAAATGAATTTGAGATCAGACTTCTTTTTCTACCTTACATTAAGTATGCCAATATAAAATAATCACTTTTAGCCAACAGATCATTCTTAGCTTGATGCACCACGATCCATCTTTTGCCACCTAAGTTTGTGACTTTAAGATAGTTGGTAATCGAACATTCCCTTCAACACAAATGGAGCTCTAGAGTTCAAGTTCGGACTTTCGTGTACTTTGTTACACACCCAAAACATTGTCAAAGTGATACTGATTAATTTATAGGAGATCGATAATAAGACAAAATCAAAATAGAGCATTATAACATACAATTCCATTTTTTTAAAAGTTTGGCATACCCGCAAAACATAGTTGGTGTTATTACCCATGGTTGGGAAAAGATGCGATCCCTATAAAAAAAAATACTCCTCTCATTTTGGATAGTTTGAGAAAGTAAACTACGACTCTTCGGAACAAAGAATCTTCTCACAAATTGCAAATTAATTCTCACAAATATCATTTACGAAATTTAAAAGGTCTTTCTCTAATAACACGCCAAAGTTATTTTTCTCACATAAATCTCCAAAAAAATCGATAAAATTTTAAAAAAGTATAAAAATGCAATTGGTCGTCTCTATCAGTCAGTCATTTATTTCAATTACATCAAAATTGACAATTTTAACTTGATGAACGGAACGTTGCTTCATCAAGATCCTTGAGCAGTTCCCAAGTCTCACGGGACTGTTCAACCCCTTGTTGAACGAGGCTCATCGTATCTTTTGCGCTCATAATGAGACGATCACACATAACATAGTAAAACTGACAACTACACCATGCATCAAGTTGGCCATGCATTGGTTCTGTCAATCTGTCAGTCATTTTTTTCAATTTCATCAAATTGACATTTTTAAGTTGATGGAGGGGATGTTGTTTCATCAAGATCCTTGAGCAGTTCCCAGGTCTCACGGGACTGTTTAACCACATGTTGGACGAGGTTCGTCGTATCTTTTGCGTTCATAATGAGACGATCACACATAAACTCCTAAAACTGACCATTATACCATTGCATCAAGTTGGCTATGCATTGGTTTTGAAAACAAGTCGACCAATTATCCCAATTGCATATATTTGGCATTTTCAACTTAATGATAGGGATATTGCTTCATTAAGTTCCTTGATCAGATCCTAGGTCTCACGGGACTGTTTCCCATCTTGTTGAACAGGGTTCATCGCATCTTTTGTGCCCATAACGAGAAGATCACACATAACCTCATAAAACTGACAATGATACCAATGCATCATGTTGGCCATGCATTGATTGTGTCAATTATTCAGTCATTTATTCTAATTTCATCCAATCGACATTTTTCACTTGATGGAAGGGACGTTGCATCATCAAGATCCTTGAGCAGTTCCCAGGTCTCACGGGACTGTTTAATCCCTTGTGGTAGAGGGTTCATCGCGTCTTTTGCGCTCATAATGAAATGATCACACATAAACTGCTAAAACTAAAAATTATACCAATGCATCAAGTTGGCCATGCATTGGTCGTCTCTATCAGTCAGTCATTTATTTCAATTACATCAAAATTGACAATTTTAACTTGATGAACGGAACGTTGCTTCATCAAGATCCTTGAGCAGTTCCCAGGTCTCACGGGACTGTTCAACCCCTTGTTGAACGAGGCTCATCGTGTCTTTTGCGCTCATAATGAGACGATCACACATAACATAGTAAAACTGACAACTACACCATGCATCAAGTTGGCCATGCATTGGTTCTGTCAATCTGTCAGTCATTTTTTTCAATTTCATCAAATTGACATTTTTAAGTTGATGGAGGGGACGTTGTTTCATCAAGATCCTTGAGCAGTTCCCAGGTCTCACGGGACTGTTTAACCACATGTTGGACGAGGTTCGTCGTATCTTTTGCGTTCATAATGAGACGATCACACATAAACTCCTAAAACTGACCATTATACCATTGCATCAAGTTGGCTATGCATTGGTTTTGAAAACAAGTCGACCAATTATCCCAATTGCATATATTTGGCATTTTCAACTTAATGATAGGGATATTGCTTCATTAAGTTCCTTGATCAGATCCTAGGTCTCACGGGACTGTTTCCCATCTTGTTGAACAGGGTTCATCGCATCTTTTGTGCCCATAACGAGAAGATCACACATAACCTCATAAAACTGACAATGATACCAATGCATCATGTTGGACATGCAATGATTGTGTCAATTATTCAGTCATTTATTCTAATTTCATCCAATCGACATTTTTCACTTGATGGAAGGGACGTTGCATCATCAAGATCCTTGAGCAGTTCCCAGGTCTCACGGGACTGTTTACTCCCTTGTGGTACAGGGTTCATCGCGTCTTTTGCGCTCATAATGAAATGATCACACATAAACCCCTAAAACTATAAATTATACAAATGCATCAAGTTGGCCATGCATTGGTCCTCTCTATCAGTCAATCATTTATTTCAATTGCATCTAATTGATAACTTTAACTTGATGAAGGGAATGTTGCTTCATCGAGATCCCTAAGCAGTTCCCCGGCCACACGAGACTGCCCCTTGTTGAACGAGGCTCATCGTATCTTTTGCGCTCATAATGAGACGATCACACATAACATAGTAAAACTGACAACTACACCATGCATCAAGTTGGCCATGCATTGGTTCTGTCAATCTGTCAGTCATTTTTTTCAATTTCATCAAATTGACATTTTTAAGTTGATGGAGGGGATGTTGTTTCATCAAGATCCTTGAGCAGTTCCCAGGTCTCACGGGACTGTTTAACCACATGTTGGACGAGGTTCGTCGTATCTTTTGCGTTCATAATGAGACGATCACACATAAACTCCTAAAACTGACCATTATACCATTGCATCAAGTTGGCTATGCATTGGTTTTGAAAACAAGTTGACCAATTATCCCAATTGCATATATTTGGCATTTTCAACTTAATGATAGGGATATTGCTTCATTAAGTTCCTTGATCAGATCCTAGGTCTCACGGGACTGTTTCCCATCTTGTTGAACAGGGTTCATCGCATCTTTTGTGCCCATAACGAGAAGATCACACATAACCTCATAAAACTGACAATGATACCAATGCATCATGTTGGCCATGCATTGATTGTGTCAATTATTCAGTCATTTATTCTAATTTCATCCAATCGACATTTTTCACTTGATGGAAGGGACGTTGCATCATCAAGATCCTTGAGCATTTCCCAGGTCTCACGGGACTGTTTAATCCCTTGTGGTAGAGGGTTCATCGCGTCTTTTGCGCTCATAATGAAATGATCACACATAAACTGCTAAAACTAAAAATTATACCAATGCATCAAGTTGGCCATGCATTGGTCGTCTCTATCAGTCAGTCATTTATTTCAATTACATCAAAATTGACAATTTTAACTTGATGAACGGAACGTTGCTTCATCAAGATCCTTGAGCAGTTCCCAGGTCTCACGGGACTGTTCAACCCCTTGTTGAACGAGGCTCATCGTGTCTTTTGCGCTCATAATGAGACGATCACACATAACATAGTAAAACTGACAACTACACCATGCATCAAGTTGGCCATGCATTGGTTCTGTCAATCTGTCAGTCATTTTTTTCAATTTCATCAAATTGACATTTTTAAGTTGATGGAGGGGACGTTGTTTCATCAAGATCCTTGAGCAGTTCCCAGGTCTCACGGGACTGTTTAACCACATGTTGGACGAGGTTCGTCGTATCTTTTGCGCTCATAATGAGACGATCACACATAAACTCCTAAAACTAACCATTATACCATTGCATCAAGTTGGCTATGCATTGGTTTTGAAAACAAGTCGACCAATTATCCAAATTGCATATATTTGGCATTTTCAACTTAATGATAGGGATATTGCTTCATCAAGTTCCTTGATCAGTTCTCAGGTCTCACCGGACTGTTTCCCATCTTGTTGAACAGGGTTCATCGCATCTTTTGAGCCCATAACGAGAAGATCACACATAACCTCATAAAACTGACCATGATACCAATGCATCATGTTGGCCATGCATTGATTGTGTCAATTAGTCAGTCATTTCTTCTAATTTCATCCAATCGACATTTTTCACTTCATGGAAGGGACGTTGCATCATCAAGATCCTTGAGCAGTTTCCAGGTCTCACGGGACTGATTACTCCCTTGTGGTAGAGGGTTCATCGCGTCTTTTGCGCTCATAATGAAATGATCACACATAAACTGCTAAAACTAAAAATTATACCAATGCATCAAGTTGGCCATGCATTGGTCGTCTCTATCAGTCAGTCATTTATTTCAATTACATCAAAATTGACAATTTTAACTTGATGAACGGAACGTTGCTTCATCAAGATCCTTGAGCAGTTCCCAGGTTTCACGGGACTGTTCAACCCCTTGTTGAACGAGGCTCATCGTATCTTTTGCGCTCATAATGAGACGAACACACATAACATAGTAAAACTGACAACTACACCATGTATCAAGTTGGCCATGCATTGGTTCTGTCAATCTGTCAGTCATTTTTTTCAATTTCATCAAATTGACATTCTTAAGTTGATGGAGGGGACGTTGTTTCATCAAGATCCTTGAGCAGTTCCCAGGTCTCACGGGACTGTTTAACCACATGTTGGACGAGGTTCGTCGTATCTTTTGCGTTCATAATGAGACGATCACACATAAACTCCTAAAACTGACCATTATACCATTGCATCAAGTTGGCTATGCATTGGTTTTGAAAACAAGTCGACCAATTATCCCAATTGCATATATTTGGCATTTTCAACTTAATGATAGGGATATTGCTTCATCAAGTTCCTTGATCAGATCCCAGGTCTCACGGGACTGTTTCCCATCTTGTTGAACAGGGTTCATCGCATCTTTTGTGCCCATAACGAGAAGATCACACATAACCTCATAAAACTAACAATGATACCAATGCATCATGTTGGCCGTGCATTGATTGTGTCAATTAGTCAGTCCTTTATTCTAATTTCATCCAATCGACATATTTCACTTGATGGAAGGGACGTTGCATCATCAAGATCCTTGAGCAGTTCCCAAGTCTCACGGGACTGTTTACTCCCTTGTGGTAGAGGGTTCATCGCGTCTTTTGCGCTCATAATGAAATGATCACACATAAACCCCTAAAACTAAAAATTATACCAATGCATCAAGTTGGCCATGCATTGGTCGTCTCTATCAGTCAGTCATTTATTTCAATTACATCAAAATTGACTATTTTAACTTGATGAACGGAACGTTGCTTCATCAAGATCCTTGAGCAGTTCCCAGGTCTCACGAGACTGTTCAACCCCTTGTTGAACGAGGCTCATCGTATCTTTTGCGCTCATAATGAGACGATCACACATAACATAGTAAAACTGACAACTACACCATGCATCAAGTTGGCCATGCATTGGTTCTGTCAATCTGTCAGTCATTTTTTTCAATTTCATCAAATTGACATTTTTAAGTTGATGGAGGGGACGTTGTTTCATCAAGATCCTTGAGCAGTTTCCAGGTCTCACGGGACTGTTTAACCACATGTTGGACGAGGTTCGTCGTATCTTTTGCGCTCATAATGAGACGATCACACATAAACTCCTAAAACTGACCATTATACCATTGCATCAAGTTAGCTATGCATTGGATTTGACAACAAGTCAACCAATTATCCCAATTGCATATATTTGGCATTTTCAACTTAATGATAGGGATATTGCTTCATCAAGTTCCTTGATCAGTTCCCAGGTCTCACGGGACTGTTTCACATCTTGTTGAACAAGGTTCATCGCATCTTTTGTGCCCATAACGAGAAGATCACACATAACCTCATAAAACTAACAATGATACCAATGCATCATGTTGGCCGTGCATTGATTGTGTCAATTAGTCAGTCATTTATTCTAATTTCATCCAATCGACATATTTCACTTTGTGGAAGGGACGTTGCATCATCAAGATCCTTGAGCAGTTCCCAAGTCTCACGGGACTGTTTACTCCCTTGTGGTAGAGGGTTCATCGCGTCTTTTGCGCTCATAATGAAATGATCACACATAAACCCCTAAAACTATAAATTATACCAATGCATCAAGTTGGCCATGCATTGGTCCTCTCTATCAGTCAATCATTTATTTCAATTGCATCTAATTGATAACTTTAACTTGATGAAGTGAATGTTGCTTCATCGAGATCCCTAAGCAGTTCATCCGTCACACGAGACTGCCCCTTGTTGAACGAGGCTCATCGTATCTTTTGCGCTCATAATGAGACGACCACACATAACATAGTAAAACTGACAATTACACCATGCATCAAGTTGGCCATGCATTGGTTCTGTCAATCTGTCAGTCATTTGTTTCAATTTCATCCAATTGACATTTTTAAGTTGATGGAGGGGACGTTGTTTCATCAAGATCCTTGAGCAGTTCCCAGGTCTCACGGGACTGTTTAACCACATGTTGGACAAGGTTCGTCGTATCTTTTGCGCTCATAATGAGACGATCACACATAAACTCCTAAAACTGACCATTATACCAATGCATCAAGTTGGCTATGCATTGGTTTTGACAACAAGTCGACCAATTATCCTAATTGCATATATTTGACATTTTCAACTTAATGATAGGGATATTGCTTCATCAAGTTCCTTGATCAGTTCCCAGGTCTCACGGGACTGTTTCCCATCTTGTTGAACAGGGTTCATCGCATCTTTTGTGCCCATAACGAGAAGATCACACATAACCTCATAAAACTGACCATGATACCAATGCATTATGTTGGCCATGCATTGATTGTGTCAATTTGTCAGTCATTTTTTCAAATTTCATCCAATCGACATTATTCACTTGATGGAAGGGACGTTGCATCATCAAGATCCTTGAGCAGTTCCCAGGTCTCACGGGACTGTTTACTCCCTTGTGGTAGAGGGTTCATCGCGTCTTTTTCGCTCATAATGAAATGATCACACATAAACTGCTAAAACTAAAAATTATACCAATGCATCAAGTTGGCCATGCATTGGTCGTCTCTATCAGTCAGTCATTTATTTCAATTACATCAAAATTGACAATTTTAACTTGATGAACGGAACGTTGCTTCATCAAGATCCTTGAGCAGTTCCCAAGTCTCACGGGACTGTTCAACCCCTTGTTGAACGAGGCTCATCGTATCTTTTGCGCTCATAATGAGACGATCACACATAACATAGTAAAACTGACAACTACACCATGCATCAAGTTGGCCATGCATTGGTTCTGTCAATCTGTCAGTCATTTTTTTCAATTTCATCAAATTGACATTTTTAAGTTGATGGAGGGGACGTTGTTTCATCAAGATCCTTGAGCAGTTCCCAGGTCTCACGGGACTATTTAACCAAATGTTGGACGAGGTTCGTCGTATCTTTTGCGTTCATAATGAGACGATCACACATAAACTCCTAAAACTGACCATTATACCATTGCATCAAGTTGGCTATGCATTGGTTTTGACAACAAGTCAACCAATTATCCCAATTGCATATATTTGGCATTTTCAACTTCATGATAGGGATATTGCTTCATCAAGTTCCTTGATCAGTTCCCAGGTCTCACGGGACTGTTTCCCATCTTGTTGAACAGGGTTCATCGTATCTTTTGTGCCCATAACGAGAAGATCACACATAACCTCATAAAACTGACAATGATACCAATGCATCATGTTGGCCATGCATTGATTGTGTCAATTATTCAGTCATTTATTCTACTTTCATCCAATCGACATTTTTCACTTGATGGAAGGGACGTTGCATCATCAAGATCCTTGAGCAGTTCCCAGGTCTCACGGGACTGTTTACTCCCTTGTGGTAGAGGGTTCATCGCGTCTTTTGCGCTCATAATGAAATGATCACACATAAACCCCTAAATCTAAAAATTATACCAATGCATCAAGTTGGCCATGCATTGGTCGTCTCTATCAATCAATCATTTATTTCACTTGCATCTAATTGATAACTTTAACTTGATGAAGGGAACGTTGATTCATCAAGATCCTTGAGCAGTTCCCAGGTCCCACGGGACTATTCAACCCCTTGTTGAACGAGGCTCATCGTATCTTTTGCGCTCATAATGAGACGATCACACATAACATAGTAAAACTGACAATTACACCATGCATCAAGTTGGCCATGCATTGGTTCTGTCAATCTGTCAGTCATTTTTTTCAATTTCATCCAATTGACATTTTTAAGTTGATGGAGGGGACGTTGTTTCATCAAGATCCTTGAGCAGTTCCCAGATCTCACGGGACTGTTTAACCACTTGTTGGACGAGGTTCGTCGTATCTTTTGCGCTCATAATGAGACGATCACACATAAACTCCTAAAACTGACCATTATACCAATGCATCAAGTTGGCTATGCATTGGATTTGACAACAAGTCAACCAATTATCCCAATTGCATATATTTGGCATTTTCAACTTAATGATAGGGATATTGCTTCATCAAGTTCCTTGATCAGTTCCCAGGTCTCACGGGACTGTTTCCCATCTTGTTGAACAGGGTTCATCGCATCTTTTGTGCCCATAACGAGAAGATCACACATAACCTCATAAAACTGACCATGATACCAATGCATCATGTTGGCTATGCATTGATTGTGTCAATTAGTGAGTCATTTTTTCAAATTTCATCCAATCGACATTATTGACTTGATGGAAGGGACGTTGCATCATCAAGATCCTTGAGCAGTTCCCAGGTCTCACGGGACTGTTTACTCCCTTGTGGTAGAGGGTTCATCGCGTCTTTTTCGCTCATAATGAAATGATCACACATAAACTGCTAAAACTAAAAATTATACCAATGCATCAAGTTGGCCATGCATTGGTCGTCTCTATCAGTCAGTCATTTATTTCAATTACATCAAAATTGACAATTTTAACTTGATGAACGGAACGTTGCTTCGTCAAGATCCTTGAGCAGTTCCCAGGTCTCACGGGACTGTTCAACCCCTTGTTGAACGAGGCTCATCGTATCTTTTGCGCTCATAATGAGACGATCACACATAACATAGTAAAACTGACAACTACACCATGCATCAAGTTGGCCATGCATTGGTTCTGTCAATCTGTCAGTCATTTTTTTCAATTTCATCAAATTGACATTCTTAAGTTGATGGAGGGGACGTTGTTTCATCAAGATCCTTGAGCAGTTCCCAGGTCTCACGGGACTGTTTAACCACATGTTGGACGAGGTTCGTCGTATCTTTTGCGTTCATAATGAGACGATCACACATAAACTCCTAAAACTGACCATTATACCATTGCATCAAGTTGGCTATGCATTGGTTTTGAAAACAAGTCGACCAATTATCCCAATTGCATATATTTGGCATTTCAACTTAATGATAGGGATATTGCTTCATCAAGTTCCTTGATCAGATCCCAGGTCTCACGGGACTGTTTCCCATCTTGTTGAACAGGGTTCATCGCATCTTTTGTGCCCATAACGAGAAGATCACACATAACCTCATAAAACTAACAATGATACCAATGCATCATGTTGGCCGTGCATTGATTGTGTCAATTAGTCAGTCCTTTATTCTAATTTCATCCAATCGACATATTTCACTTGATGGAAGGGACGTTGCATCATCAAGATCCTTGAGCAGTTCCCAAGTCTCACGGGACTGTTTACTCCCTTGTGGTAGAGGGTTCATCGCGTCTTTTGCGCTCATAATGAAATGATCACACATAAACCCCTAAAACTAAAAATTATACCAATGCATCAAGTTGGCCATGCATTGGTCGTCTCTATCAGTCAGTCATTTATTTCAATTACATCAAAATTGACTATTTTAACTTGATGAACGGAACGTTGCTTCATCAAGATCCTTGAGCAGTTCCCAGGTCTCACGGGACTGTTCAACCCCTTGTTGAACGAGGCTCATCGTATCTTTTGCGCTCATAATGAGACGATCACACATAACATAGTAAAACTGACAACTACACCATGCATCAAGTTGGCCATGCGTTGGTTCTGTCAATCTGTCAGTCATTTTTTTCAATTTCATCAAATTGACATTTTTAAGTTGATGGAGGGGACGTTGTTTCATCAAGATCCTTGAGCAGTTTCCAGGTCTCACGGGACTGTTTAACCACATGTTGGACGAGGTTCGTCGTATCTTTTGCGCTCATAATGAGACGATCACACATAAACTCCTAAAACTGACCATTATACCATTGCATCAAGTTAGCTATGCATTGGATTTGACAACAAGTCAACCAATTATCCCAATTGCATATATTTGGCATTTTCAACTTAATGATAGGGATATTGCTTCATCAAGTTCCTTGATCAGTTCCCAGGTCTCACGGGACTGTTTCCCATCTTGTTGAACAAGGTTCATCGCTTCTTTTGTGCCCATAACGAGAAGATCACACATAACCTCATAAAACTAACAATGATACCAATGCATCATGTTGGCCGTGCATTGATTGTGTCAATTAGTCAGTCCTTTATTCTAATTTCATCCAATCGACATATTTCACTTGATGGAAGGGACGTTGCATCATCAAGATCCTTGAGCAGTTCCCAAGTCTCACGGGACTGTTTACTCACTTGTGGTAGAGGGTTCATCGCGTCTTTTGCGCTCATAATGAAATGATCACACATAAACCCCTAAAACTATAAATTATACCAATGCATCAAGTTGGCCATGCATTGGTCCTCTCTATCAGTCAATCATTTATTTCAATTGCATCTAATTGATAACTTTAACTTGATGAAGTGAATGTTGCTTCATCGAGATCCCTAAGCAGTTCCCCCGTCACACGAGACTGCCCCATGTTGAACGAGGCTCATCGTATCTTTTGCGCTCATAATGAGACGACCACACATAACATAGTAAAACTGACAATTACACCATGCATCAAGTTGGCCATGCATTGGTTCTGTCAATCTGTCAGTCATTTGTTTCAATTTCATCCAATTGACATTTTTAAGTTGATGGAGGGGACGTTGTTTCATCAAGATCCTTGAGCAGTTCCCAGGTCTCACGGGACTGTTTAACCACATGTTGAACGAGGTTCGTCGTATCTTTTGCGCTCATAATGAGACGATCACACATAAACTCCTAAAACTGACCATTATACCAATGCATCAAGTTGGCTATGCATTGGTTTTGACAACAAGTCGACCAATTATCCTAATTGCATATATTTGACATTTTCAACTTAATGATAGGGATATTGCTTCATCAAGTTCCTTGATCAGTTCCCAGGTCTCACGGGACTGTTTCCCATCTTGTTGAACAGGGTTCATCGCATCTTTTGTGCCCATAACGAGAAGATCACACATAACCTCATAAAACTGACCATGATACCAATGCATTATGTTGGCCATGCATTGATTGTGTCAATTTGTCAGTCATTTTTTCAAATTTCATCCAATCGACATTATTCACTTGATGGAAGGGACGTTGCATCATCAAGATCCTTGAGCAGTTCCCAGGTCTCACGGGACTGTTTACTCCCTTGTGGTAGAGGGTTCATCGCGTCTTTTTCGCTCATAATGAAATGATCACACATAAACTGCTAAAACTAAAAATTATACCAATGCATCAAGTTGGCCATGCATTGGTCGTCTCTATCAGTCAGTCATTTATTTCAATTACATCAAAATTGACAATTTTAACTTGATGAACGGAACGTTGCTTCATCAAGATCCTTGAGCAGTTCCCAGGTCTCACGGGACTGTTCAAATCCTTGTTGAACGAGGCTCATCGTATCTTTTGCGCTCATAATGAGACGATCACACATAACATAGTAAAACTGACAACTACACCATGCATCAAGTTGGCCATGCATTGGTTCTGTCAATCTGTCAGTCATTTTTTTCAATTTCATCAAATTGACATTTTTAAGTTGATGGAGGGGACGTTGTTTCATCAAGATCCTTGAGCAGTTCCCAGGTCTCACGGGACTGTTTAACCAAATGTTGGACGAGGTACGTCGTATCTTTTGCGTTCATAATGAGACGATCACACATAAACTCCTAAAACTGACCATTATACCATTGCATCAAGTTGGCTATGCATTGGTTTTGACAACAAGTCAACCAATTATCCCAATTGCATATATTTGGCATTTTCAACTTAATGATAGGGATATTGCTTCATCAAGTTCCTTGATCAGTTCCCAGGTCTCACGGGACTGTTTCCCATCTTGTTGAACAGGGTTCATCGTATCTTTTGTGCCCATAACGAGAATATCACACATAACCTCATAAAACTGACAATGATACCAATGCATCATGTTGGCCATGCATTGATTGTGTCAGTTATTCAGTCATTTATTCTACTTTCATCCAATCGACATTTTTCACTTGATGGAAGGGACGTTGCATCATCAAGATCCTTGAGCAGTTCCCAGGTCTCACGGGACTGTTTACTCCCTTGTGGTAGAGGGTTCATCGCGTCTTTTGCGCTCATAATGAAATGATCACACATAAACCCCTAAATCTAAAAATTATACCAATGCATCAAGTTGGCCATGCATTGGTCGTCTCTATCAATCAATCATTTATTTCAATTGCATCTAATTAATAACTTTAACTTGATGAAGGGAACGTTGATTCATCAAGATCCTTGAGCAGTTCCCAGGTCCCACGGGACTATTCAACCCCTTGTTGAACGAGGCTCATCGTATCTTTTGCGCTCATAATGAGACGATCACACATAACATAGTAAAACTGACAATTACACCATGCATCAAGTTGGCCATGCATTGGTTCTGTCAATCTGTCAGTCATTTTTTTCAATTTCATCCAATTGACATTTTTAAGTTGATGGAGGGGACGTTGTTTCATCAAGATCCTTGAGCAGTTCCCAGATCTCACGGGACTGTTTAACCACTTGTTGGACGAGGTTCGTCGTATCTTTTGCGCTCATAATGAGACGATCACACATAAACTCCTAAAACTGACCATTATACCATTGCATCAAGTTAGCTATGCATTGGATTTGACAACAAGTCAACCAATTATCCCAATTGCATATATTTGGCATTTTCAACTTAATGATAGGGATATTGCTTCATCAAGTTCCTTGATCAGTTCCCAGGTCTCACGGGACTGTTTCCCATCTTGTTGAACAAGGTTCATCGCTTCTTTTGTGCCCATAACGAGAAGATCACACATAACCTCATAAAACTAACAATGATACCAATGCATCATGTTGGCCGTGCATTGATTGTGTCAATTAGTCAGTCCTTTATTCTAATTTCATCCAATCGACATATTTCACTTGATGGAAGGGACGTTGCATCATCAAGATCCTTGAGCAGTTCCCAAGTCTCACGGGACTGTTTACTCACTTGTGGTAGAGGGTTCATCGCGTCTTTTGCGCTCATAATGAAATGATCACACATAAACCCCTAAAACTATAAATTATACCAATGCATCAAGTTGGCCATGCATTGGTCCTCTCTATCAGTCAATCATTTATTTCAATTGCATCTAATTGATAACTTTAACTTGATGAAGTGAATGTTGCTTCATCGAGATCCCTAAGCAGTTCCCCCGTCACACGAGACTGCCCCATGTTGAACGAGGCTCATCGTATCTTTTGCGCTCATAATGAGACGACCACACATAACATAGTAAAACTGACAATTACACCATGCATCAAGTTGGCCATGCATTGGTTCTGTCAATCTGTCAGTCATTTGTTTCAATTTCATCCAATTGACATTTTTAAGTTGATGGAGGGGACGTTGTTTCATCAAGATCCTTGAGCAGTTCCCAGGTCTCACGGGACTGTTTAACCACATGTTGAACGAGGTTCGTCGTATCTTTTGCGCTCATAATGAGACGATCACACATAAACTCCTAAAACTGACCATTATACCAATGCATCAAGTTGGCTATGCATTGGTTTTGACAACAAGTCGACCAATTATCCTAATTGCATATATTTGACATTTTCAACTTAATGATAGGGATATTGCTTCATCAAGTTCCTTGATCAGTTCCCAGGTCTCACGGGACTGTTTCCCATCTTGTTGAACAGGGTTCATCGCATCTTTTGTGCCCATAACGAGAAGATCACACATAACCTCATAAAACTGACCATGATACCAATGCATTATGTTGGCCATGCATTGATTGTGTCAATTTGTCAGTCATTTTTTCAAATTTCATCCAATCGACATTATTCACTTGATGGAAGGGACGTTGCATCATCAAGATCCTTGAGCAGTTCCCAGGTCTCACGGGACTGTTTACTCCCTTGTGGTAGAGGGTTCATCGCGTCTTTTTCGCTCATAATGAAATGATCACACATAAACTGCTAAAACTAAAAATTATACCAATGCATCAAGTTGGCCATGCATTGGTCGTCTCTATCAGTCAGTCATTTATTTCAATTACATCAAAATTGACAATTTTAACTTGATGAACGGAACGTTGCTTCATCAAGATCCTTGAGCAGTTCCCAGGTCTCACGGGACTGTTCAAATCCTTGTTGAACGAGGCTCATCGTATCTTTTGCGCTCATAATGAGACGATCACACATAACATAGTAAAACTGACAACTACACCATGCATCAAGTTGGCCATGCATTGGTTCTGTCAATCTGTCAGTCATTTTTTTCAATTTCATCAAATTGACATTTTTAAGTTGATGGAGGGGACGTTGTTTCATCAAGATCCTTGAGCAGTTCCCAGGTCTCACGGGACTGTTTAACCAAATGTTGGACGAGGTACGTCGTATCTTTTGCGTTCATAATGAGACGATCACACATAAACTCCTAAAACTGACCATTATACCATTGCATCAAGTTGGCTATGCATTGGTTTTGACAACAAGTCAACCAATTATCCCAATTGCATATATTTGGCATTTTCAACTTAATGATAGGGATATTGCTTCATCAAGTTCCTTGATCAGTTCCCAGGTCTCACGGGACTGTTTCCCATCTTGTTGAACAGGGTTCATCGTATCTTTTGTGCCCATAACGAGAATATCACACATAACCTCATAAAACTGACAATGATACCAATGCATCATGTTGGCCATGCATTGATTGTGTCAGTTATTCAGTCATTTATTCTACTTTCATCCAATCGACATTTTTCACTTGATGGAAGGGACGTTGCATCATCAAGATCCTTGAGCAGTTCCCAGGTCTCACGGGACTGTTTACTCCCTTGTGGTAGAGGGTTCATCGCGTCTTTTGCGCTCATAATGAAATGATCACACATAAACCCCTAAATCTAAAAATTATACCAATGCATCAAGTTGGCCATGCATTGGTCGTCTCTATCAATCAATCATTTATTTCAATTGCATCTAATTAATAACTTTAACTTGATGAAGGGAACGTTGATTCATCAAGATCCTTGAGCAGTTCCCAGGTCCCACGGGACTATTCAACCCCTTGTTGAACGAGGCTCATCGTATCTTTTGCGCTCATAATGAGACGATCACACATAACATAGTAAAACTGACAATTACACCATGCATCAAGTTGGCCATGCATTGGTTCTGTCAATCTGTCAGTCATTTTTTTCAATTTCATCCAATTGACATTTTTAAGTTGATGGAGGGGACGTTGTTTCATCAAGATCCTTGAGCAGTTCCCAGATCTCACGGGACTGTTTAACCACTTGTTGGACGAGGTTCGTCGTATCTTTTGCGCTCATAATGAGACGATCACACATAAACTCCTAAAACTGACCATTATACCAATGCATCAAGTTGGCTATGCATTGGTTTTGACAACAAGTCGACCAATTATCCTAATTGCATATATTTGACATTTTCAACTTAATGATAGGGATATTGCTTCATCAAGTTCCTTGATCAGTTCCCAGGTCTCACGGGACTGTTTCCCATCTTGTTGAACAGGGTTCATCGCATCTTTTGTGCCCATAACGAGAAGATCACACATAACCTCATAAAACTGACCATGATACCAATGCATCATGTTGGCTATGCATTGATTGTGTCAATTAGTGAGTCATTTTTTCAAATTTCATCCAATCGACATTATTGACTTGATGGAAGGGACGTTGCATCATCAAGATACTTGAGCAGTTCCCAGGTCTCACGGGACTGTTTACTCCCTTGTGGTAGAGGGTTCATCGCGTCTTTTTCGCTCATAATGAAATGATCACACATAAACTGCTAAAACTAAAAATTACACCAATGCATCAAGTTGGCCATGCATTGGTCGTCTCTATCAGTCAGTCATTTATTTCAATTACATCAAAATTGACAATTTTAACTTGATGAACGGAACGTTGCTTCGTCAAGATCCTTGAGCAGTTCCCAGGTCTCACGGGACTGTTCAACCCCTTGTTGAACGAGGCTCATCGTATCTTTTGCGCTCATAATGAGACGATCACACATAACATAGTAAAACTGACAACTACACCATGCATCAAGTTGGCCATGCATTGGTTCTGTCAATCTGTCAGTCATTTTTTTCAATTTCATCAAATTGACATTTTTAAGTTGATGTAGGGGACGTTGTTTCATCAAGATCTTTGAGCAGTTCCCAGGTCTCATGGGACTGTTTAACCACATGTTGGACGAGGTTCGTCGTATCTTTTGCGCTCATAATGAGACGATCACACATAAACTCCTAAAACTGACCACTATACCATTGCATCAAGTTGGCTATGCATTGGTTTTGACAACAAGTCAACCAATTATCCCAATTGCATATATTTGGCATTTTCAACTTAATGATAGGGATATTGCTTCATCAAGTTACTTGATCAGTTTCCAGGTCTCACGGGACTGTTTCCCATCTTGTTGAACAGGGTTCATCGCATCTTTTGTGCCCATAACGAGAAGATCACACATAACCTCATAAAACTGACAATGATACCAATGCATCATGTTGGCCATGCATTGATTGTGTCAATTATTCAGTCATTTATTCTACCTTCATCCAATCGACATTTTTCACTTGATGGAAGGGACGTTGCATCATCAAGATCCTTGAGCAGTTCCCAGGTCTCACGGGACTGTTTACTCCCTTGTGGTAGAGGGTTCATCACGTCTTTTTCGCTCATAATGAAATGATCACACATAAACCCCTAAAACTAAAAATTATACCAATGCATCAAGTTGGCCATGCATTGGTCGTCTCTATCAGTCAGTCATTTATTTCAATTACATCAAAATTGACAATTTTAACATGATGAACGGAACGTTGCTTCATCAAGATCCTTGAGCAGTTCCCAGGTCTCACGGGACTGTTCAACCCCTTGTTGAACGAGGCTCATCGTATCTTTTGCGCTCATAATGAGACGATCACACATAACATAGTAAAACTGACAACTACACCATGCATCAAGTTGGCCATGCGTTGGTTCTGTCAATCTGTCAGTCATTTTTTTCAATTTCATCAAATTGACATTTTTAAGTTGATGGAGGGGACGTTGTTTCATCAAGATCCTTGAGCAGTTCCCAGGTCTCACGGGACTGTTTAACCACATGTTGGACGAGGTTCGTCGTATCTTTTGCGCTCATAATGAGACGATCACACATAAACTCCTAAAACTGACCATTATACCATTGCATCAAGTTGGCTATGCATTGGTTTTGACAACAAGTCAACCAATTATCCCAATTGCATATATTTGGCATTTTCAACTTAATGATAGAGATATTGCTTCATCAAGTTCCTTGATCAGTTCCCAGGTCTCACGGGACTGTTTCCCATCTTGTTGAACAGGGTTCATCGTATCTTTTGTGCACATCTCGAGAAGATCACACATAACCTCATAAAACTGACAATGATACCAATGCATCATGTTGGCCATGCTTTCATTGTGTCAATTATTCAGTCATTTATTCTACTTTCATCCAATCGACATTTTTCACTTGATGGAAGGGACGTTGCATCATCAAGATCCTTGAGCAGTTCCCAGGTCTCACGGGACTGTTTACTCCCTTGTGGTAGAGGGTTCATCGCGTCTTTTGCGCTCATAATGAAATGATCACACATAAACCCCTAAAACTAAAAATTATACCAATGCATCAAGTTGGCCATGCATTGGTCGTCTCTATCAATCAATCATTTATTTCAATTGCATCTAATTGATAACTTTAACTTGATGAAGGGAACGTTGATTCATCAAGATCCTTGAGCAGTTCCCAGGTCCCACGGGACTATTCAACCCCTTGTTGAACGAGGCTCATCGTATCTTTTGCGCTCATAATGAGACGATCACACATAACATAGTAAAACTGACAACTACACCATGCATCAAGTTGGCCATGCGTTGGTTCTGTCAATCTGTCAGTCATTTTTTTCAATTTCATCAAATTGACATTTTTAAGTTGATGGAGGGGACGTTGTTTCATCAAGATCCTTGAGCAGTTCCCAGGTCTCACGGGACTGTTTAACCACATGTTGGACGAGGTTCGTCGTATCTTTTGCGCTCATAATGAGACGATCACACATAAACTCCTAAAACTGACCATTATACCATTGCATCAAGTTGGCTATGCATTGGTTTTGACAACAAGTCAACCAATTATCCCAATTGCATATATTTGGCATTTTCAACTTAATGATAGGGATATTGCTTCATCAAGTTCCTTGATCAGTTACCAGGTCTCACGGGACTGTTTCCCATCTTGTTGAACAGGGTTCATCGCATCTTTTGTGCCCATAATGAGAAGATCACACATAACCTCATAAAACTGACAATGATACCAATGCATCATGTTGGCCATGCATTGATTGTGTCAATTATTCAGTCATTTATTCTACTTTCATCCAATCGACATTTTTCACTTGATGGAAGGGACGTTGCATCATCAAGATCCTTGAGCAGTTCCCAGGTCTCACGGGACTGTTTACTCCCTTGTGGTAGAGGGTTCATCGCGTCTTTTTCGCTCATAATGAAATGATCACACATAAACCCCTAAAACTAAAAATTATACCAATGCATCAAGTTGGCCATGCATTGGTCGTCTCTATCAGTCAGTCATTTATTTCAATTACATCAAAATTGACAATTTTAACTTGATGAACGGAACGTTGCTTCATCAAGATCCTTGAGCAGTTCCCAGGTCTCACGGGACTGTTCAACCCCTTGTTGAACGAGGCTCATCGTATCTTTTGCGCTCATAATGAGACGATCACACATAACATAGTAAAACTGACAACTACACCATGCATCAAGTTGGCCATGCGTTGGTTCTGTCAATCTGTCAGTCATTTTTTTCAATTTCATCAAATTGACATTTTTAAGTTGATGGAGGGGACGTTGTTTCATCAAGATCCTTGAGCAGTTCCCAGGTCTCACGGGACTGTTTAACGACATGTTGGACGAGGTTCGTCGTATCTTTTGCGTTCATAATGAGACGATCACACATAAACTCTTAAAACTGACCATTATACCATTGCATCAAGTTGGCTATGCATTGGTTTTGACAACAAGTCAACCAATTATCCCAATTGCATATATTTGGCATTTTCAACTTAATGATAGGGATATTGCTTCATCAAGTTCCTTGATCAGTTCCCAGGTCTCACGTGACTGTTTCCCATCTTGTTGAACAGGGTTCATCGCATCTTTTGTGCCCATAACGAGAAGATCACACATAACATCATAAAACTAACAATGATACCAATGCATCATGTTGGCCGTGCATTGATTGTGTCAATTAGTCAGTCCTTTATTCTAATTTCATCCAATCGACATATTTCACTTGATGGAAGGGACGTTGCATCATCAAGATCCTTGAGCAGTTCCCAAGTCTCACGGGACTGTTTACTCCCTTGTGGTAGAGGGTTCATCGCGTCTTTTGCGCTCATAATGAAATGATCACACATAAACCCCTAAAACTAAAAATTATACCAATGCATCAAGTTGGTCATGCATTGGTCGTCTCTATTAGTCAGTCATTTATTTCAATTGCATCTAATTGATAACTTTAACTTGATGAAGGGAATGTTGCTTAATCGAGATCCTTAAGCAGTTCCCCGATCACACGAGACTGCCCCTTGTTGAACGAGGCTCATCGTATCTTTTGCGCTCATAATGAGACGACCACACATAACATAGTAAAACTGACAATTACACCATGCATCAAGTTGGCCATGCATTGGTTCTGTCAATCTGTCAGTCATTTTTTTCAATTTCATCCAATTGACATTTTTAAGTTGATGGAGGGGACGTTGTTTCATCAAGATCCTTGGGCAGTTCCCAGGTCTCACAGGACTGTTTAACCACATGTTGGACGAGGTTCGTCGTATCTTTTCGCTCATAATGAGACGATCACACATAAACTCCTAAAACTGACCATTATACCAATGCATCAAGTTGGCTATGCATTGGTTTTGACAACAAGTCGACCAATTATCCTAATTGCATATATTTGACATTTTCAACTTAATGATAGGGATATTGCTTCATCAAGTTCCTTGATCAGTTCCCAGGTCTCACGGAACTGTTTCTCATCTTGTTGAACAGGGTTCATCGCATCTTTTGCGCCCATAATGAGACGATAAGTGTTCTTATCTAATGTTTAAAATATAAAGTTTGTATCAACATTTATGAAACTTGTGCACACCATATAAATATCACACAAATATTGGGAAAAAATTTCCAACTTTTATCAAAAACTCAAAATGTTAATTAAAATATTTAATTAAGTCATTTTAGAATCATTCTCATAAGTTTCTCGAGAAAAGTAATTGAACATTCATAAATTTCTAAAACCATTGTTACATGTGGTAAATCATGACATTTGTTCGATAAAGGTTTGCAACAAAATATTTGAGAAATTAAGCAAAATTTTATAAAAGACAAGAAAATATTGAATTCAAGAAAGAATGTGCAAGCTTTCATCCAAGATAATTAACAAAGCCATGTTAAGAATGTCGTGAAAATTTAAAAAAAAAAATTCCTATGTTCACCAATGTAGTAAAGCTATATAATTGGTAAAAATTATGTAGTTAATTTACCTCAAGTGCTCAAATCAATGAGAGAAAAATCAATTTCCAAACATGTGTACAAAAGTTCATGAACCATCAATACAACTGTCAACTTGTTTCACAGTTTACAAGCAGAATTCAAAAATGTTTACCAATGTTTAACAAACCGCATAAAAATACAAAGAAATTATAAAAATTTTAAAAACTTCTCAAGCATCTAAGGAATCTGCAACTTCTACTAAGAAAACAAAAAGATGTGAAAAAGAAACAGCTAAAAAAATTTCTCAAACACAGTAAACATAATAAAATTGTTTACTAAATTCATTGAAAAATCAATTTCAAAATGTCTTAAAACAGTTCATGAAATTTCATAAAAAATTTCCAACACAATTTGGACAACTTATGAGACATTATTACATCTTAAGCAAATCAACAAAATAGCATAAGAGCAAACAACTGCATAACTTCAAAAAAAAAAAAATTGCAAAAAGTTTAAGTAAAAAAGCCATAAAACTCATAAAATAAAGTTACATTTCATGAGCTCATAAATGTGCACAAGCATTCATAAAAAATTATGAACCAATTTTTTTTCAACTTCTTTATAAATGTTACAATAACAACTTTTTTATAATGTTGCAATAACAAAGTGCAAGCGAACTTATAAGGATTTGTGAAACCTTTTAAACATTTAAGAGAACATGCACAAAACATACAAAGAACACACGAAGGTTTGGCGAAAAAGGTTCCAAAAGTTTCATCAAATACATGAAATTTAAAAAGCAGTTTAATAGTCACTTAACAATCATTTTCATAAATAAAAAAAAAGACTTTGAAAATTCAAAAAATTCTCATACAATTTAACAACCAATGGTAAATCGTTACATTTCCTTGACAAAGGTTCGCAAAAAAACATTTAGAAGTTGAGCAAAATTTTATAAAGACTAGAAGACTAAGTACTCAAGAAAAAAGGTGCAAATGTTCATCCAAAATAAGATAGAATCATACGTTTAAAATGTCCCAAAATTCAATACCATAAATAAACTTAAAAAAAAGTTTTTGTGTTCATAAGTCATGAACGTCTAAGAAAGAGCATTATTTTTCATAAGTTCAAACATGTCAAAGGGAGTTTCCAAAGCTATGTAATAAATTTGCCACAACCTTTTATAAAAAGAGACAAAAAAATTCAATTTCTACAATGTTTATAAAGTGAAAGAAGTGTTAATAAAGCTGTCAAAATGCTTTAAAGGTTGTTAAAGAGGTTTTTAAAACGTTTACAAATTGTAAAAAAATCATATAAAAAAGAAAAAAAATGCAAAAAGCTTACATTCCTTCCTAAACATCTAAGAAAGCTTGTGTGAGACATATGAAGAAAACATAAACATTTAAAAATATATAGAAAATGTTTATCAAACATAAAGGTCATTGAAATGTTTACTGAACTCATTTAAAGACCATTTTAAAAACGTTTTACAATAGTTCTTGAAATATGTAAAAAATTTGTAACACAATTTGGACAACTTCAGATATATCATGACATTTTGTTTATGGAAAGCTTGCAAAAATAGAAGGCTTTTGAAGAAAGGTTAGAAAAACATTAGAAAACCACAAGACCTTAATTTAGTTTATAGATTTCAGTAAGAAAACCATGAAAATCTATTAAAATCAGTAAAAAAAAATCCAACACAATTTGGACAACGTCAGATATATCATGACATTTTATTTACGAAAAGTTTGCAAAAACATTAGAAGACTTGTGAAGAAAAGTTTGTGGAAACACTAGAAAGTCATAAATGTTAATGGAAAATCAAGAAAGAAATTCAATAATTCAACTTCAAAAAAAATTGCAAACGTCAATAAAAAGTCATGAAAGTCCAAAAAACGTTATTATTTATGAGCTCATAAATATACAAGAGAATTTGCCAAAATTCATAATGAATTCATTTTAACTTTCCAAATAAACAGTCAAAAAAAGTTAAATCTTTATAGAATTTTACGAAGCATCAACAAAATTTGCCGTTGGTAACACAAACATTGGTAAAAAAAAAAAATCATGAAAATCTAAAAGAGCACAACCCTTTCATGAGTATATAAATGTGCACAAGAGTTTTTAAAAATGTTCATTTATGCTCAAGAAACTGCATTAAAATGCACAAAATTTATAAATATGTACGGCACTTGTCGAACACCTACTAAACTTCACTACAAGAAAATAGCATCTAGTGATGTACAACATGCTTCACTAAATGTCATCAGTGATGCCAACTCTTCATCATGAATGGCACCACTAACAGTAATGACGGAATTAATGATGCATTTGTTGCTATTAATTATCACAATTAGTCATGCATTAACAACGATAAACCAGCTGTTGATTCACTAATTAACCATGAACGGCTCATGAAACAACAGAAGCTTAATATATATGGACAACCAACAATAACAAACACTCAAGCAGCAAAATTTAAAAATTAACCTGCAACCAATAACACTCTCATATAACTACAAAAGCGACTGAAAGCATTTTCAGATTGAAAGCAGCTATAGCAGCATAACTTCACAGGTTACCAACCTTTTACTTGATTTAAAAGGAAAAAGAAAGTTGTAACTGCTACCATGCCATGTTATGATGATATGCAAACTGCTAATATCTACATAATTGTACTAAATAAAGCAAAATAAATCCTCCAACCTGGAAACGGAGATTAAACTTCAAGACACAAAAAATTTTGCAAACAAGTGAAAGCATAAAACCTGAATATCAGCTACCAATTAGAACAGAGAATATCTCCAGCCTAAAGCATAAGAATAGCATGCTAGAGGCGCAAGCAGCTGTACCTCTGTTGTGCCCACTGTAAAACAATGTTTGATTCAGAGCCTCCAAACGTACCAGAAAGCTTGTTCCTCAACCAACCTGCATTCATGAGGTTAGTCCAAAAGAATTGATCCTATTAAAAGAGGGCATTACAAAAAGCCACAAAAACCGCATGAATAAATCATATTTTCGGGTAGCAAAGAGAGATTGTTAATAAGGGCAACATTTCCTTTGTGTTGTTTCCCCAGATTTTGTTCCTTTGGAACAAAACAGTAAATTTAGAAATTCAGAAATATACCATAGATACAGGGGAAATAAATGCAGTGTAAGATAGCCAATATTAGATAAAATCAGCTTGAATGGTGACCATAAATAAAAAATAAATTTATGAGAACTAAAGAAGTGTATAAAAAGGGAGAGTTTATTATAATATTGAAGAAAAAGACCATTACTTTCTAAACTTGTTGTTCTGTATCTTAAGATCACAATCCATCAGCCAAGAATTTGATGTTTTGATCCATAATTGATGAACAACATGCGTTTGGCCATGACCCACTAAGGCCTCCATTGAATTGAATTGGACGTTTTAATGGAATAAGTTTCTAGTCAATAGCAGTGAGTCAGTGACCATTTACTTGTATGGTTTAAGTCCTTTGTCCACTTCAAGGAGACATCATGAAGAGTATCTTATGCAGTGAGATGATAAGCTAGAAAACAGATAAAGCTAACACAATCAATGTTAGAAACTAAATCATATTAATGGTTAAATTTATCAATAATTTTATCCCATAAAATGTAATAATCTATATAGAAATAGATCAAGACCTAGTCGAGTCTGGTAGTCCCCTATGTAGGCATGACACATACGCGGGCACAATCCCTCATGCCCTGTCCAAATGGATAGTCAATCACAGAGGGTTCAGACAATCATAGAAGTGACAAACAGAGCTCTTTCTTTCATGCCTTCGATCTCCTCCAGAACTCTCTCTCAATCATCCACTACTCAGAGCTGTTGTCCTTGGTACCATTCAGATCTGGGTTTGAAGCATAGCTTCCTTCATTGACATCATCTTCGTCCCCATGGGACCCTTGTTTGCAGGTCCTCTGGAACGGGATCTATTCCAGACAAAGGCAAGATGCACAATAAGGAACCAAAAGGAAATGGAAATTGAGAAAAGCCTAAGTATGATTATTTTTTGGTTTGACTACTGTTTGTAGACGCTTTTCATGAACATACACATTTCAGTCCCTTTTCCTGAATGTCTGCCATTAATGAATGGAAGGGCTCAGTTATTTCAATTGTTTTAGTGATTGGACTGTAGGTGGAAAAAAGTTATTCTACTGAAACATCTGACGAGGTGAGGTGAAATATTTTCAAACAAAAAATAAGTAGGAATACAAATTATAGTAACCTTATACAGTAGGAAGATACATAAATACATAACATAACACATATACAAAATTAGAAATACAATAAAACAGATTATGCGCGCATATTGTAATGCATAAAGATAATATGTTTATATTGTCAGGCCAAAAGATAGAGAGCAAACATACAGGGAAAAGGAGCTGAACAAAGCATGATTCTTATAACACACCAATCAAAATAGTTAACCAGACTATTAGCTTACCTATTATTTATAAAGCAATAAGGAAATACATAACTTATATGTAAAACTTATACACAAAGCATATTTATGAAACAGATATATTAAACAAAGCAGTTCACTTATTAACTTGTAAACTAATTTCCATAAACCGTATGGCCTTCAAGACCAATGAAGTTCATGGAACTGAAGTCTTATTTACCTAACATCCACCTTTAGCAACCAATTAAAACTTCAACTCCATGAAACCACCGATCTTGAAGTTTTGGGGAGAAAACCCTCAAGGTAGCTTACAATATTTAGAGTCTGAAAAAATAACAGAGAAAGAATCAACATATTTTAGTTTCTGTATGTATAGGAATGCAAGGACATTTGTCTGCACGATTTAATTAGTCACTCATGTTTTCCAAAAGGCCTACAGATGAAAACCTTTGTGATTTCAAACGAAGCCCCTATTTTTGTGGAGAACAATTTGACAACGGTACCTTAACTAAGAAGAATGAGAAGAAGTTCGTTTGTGAAACGACACCCGAAGCCTTTGGCAATCGGAGCAAGTGCATGCAATGCACGGCATTAATCGGAGAGAAAGATAGAGGAAAGCGAAAGAAACAAAGAAAGAAAGAAAGATGGACGGAGGGGGAGAGTGAGTGAGAGATATCCTATTACCGTAGATAATGCAGCTTGAGATGAATCGAGACTCCGCGATCAAAACCCTCGCTCGCAAATTGCCATTCACTGCGGATGGATGAATGGGTCACGAAGGTTAAAAAAATCCCAGAAAGTAATCGCTGCCTCGGGTCACAGTCCGCCGACCCATCCTCCTCATGAGCAGAGCAGACTCCTTCCCTCGCCATGGCCGACGCACAGGGGCGAGAGAGAGAGAGAGAGAGGGGGGCATTTACCTTTGGGGCACGACAGTGGTGGTGGTCCGGTGGTGGTCACCGGCTGGAGAGCGAGCAGCGGTGGTGGTGGAGAGCGCCGGCGGGAGAGCGAGCGGTTGTGGTGGTGGAGGGCTGGAAGCGCGGGAGCGCGGGAGAGGCAAGAGACGGAACGGAAGCGACGACCACGATCAACGGCAACTAAAAGCAATCAAGAAACGGTTACTTCCATTCTTGGATGACCCACCGCTCCACCGATCATTTGAATTTTGGATTTAATTTCATTTGAAAGCAGCTTTTCTCGCGCATTTCACATGATGGTAAAGTAAAACGAGGTAGACCCAGCTCGACTTATTCACTCGCAGTCTTCCTTCAAAACAATATATATATATATATATATATATATATATATATATATATATATATATATATATATATATATATATAGAGAGAGAGAGAGAGAGAGAGAGAGAGAGAGAGAGAGAGAGTTGTTTTTTCTTTGCTTGTTATCTTGTTAAATTAATTAAAAACACATTATATTTAAATTATCAAAAAAAAAAGTAAAAACAGTAACAAGCACCGATCCGTAACATCTACTAGCTAATATGTCCTATCAGCAAGAAAACCAATGCCGAGCCATCAACAATATTTACAAAGTTGATTTTGAAATTTGATGAGCCGAATTTTCCAAGGACTGGTTGAATTAACTTTGAACCGATTGGTTTGCTTTAAATTTTAAGGGGCAGTGCATTATGGAGCGTAGCATAATTGGTATAGTACATCCTCATTTTGATTCTTGTGAGTGTTTTTTTTTTCAATAACACCTAAACAATGACGACCTACAAATATGCTTATCACTTGGTTACCATAAATATATAACTGTCTGCCGGATGACTAACCCTCATATATATATATATATATATATATATATATATATATATATATAATATATATATATATATATAATATATATATATATATATATATATATATATATATATATATATATATATATATATATATATATATATATATATATATATATATATATTATATATATATATATATATATAGGGGTGGTTGGGAACGGACCCATATCCACAACCTTGACCATACCCAAACCCAAAACCAAAACCCTGTGCCTATGAGGAACCAACTGTCTTATTCATAGCTTGACCCATAGCCGGCACCAGAACTCAGGGGCCGAGGCAAGGAGGGACTTGCGTGGGCCTTGCCCCACCTCAAGATTTAAAAAGAAAAAAACGTTTAAATTTTAGAAAATTTTACTTGTCTTATATAAAAATTTTAGAAAATGATATTTCACCTCGCGTCAAAAAATTAGAAACTTTAATTACCATGTTGAATAATGAATTGTAAGCTATATGCTATATAATGTGTTACAAGTACTTGTATTCCGACTTTTATATAAAGGACCTGAAATATCTTATTTGTGTATAATTCAAAAACAAATCAACATCCAGACGGCAATGCTTTGTAAACCATTACTCGATACGTTGTAGGGAGCAAGTTTAGTGCTTGTTTTGTTAGCTTTTCAGCACAGCAACATAAGTGGCACCTTCCTCTTCTTGAAATGGTTGAAGGAATGTCACAAACTGTTGATCTGGGTGAACAATAATAGAAAGCAGTCTCAGAACGAGCATCATGCTGTGTGCATGCTCTGGCGAGTAGTTCAAATCTGAGGAGGTGGAGCCTCCTCTGTCACCGGAATCTTTGGCGACGAGAGATTTTTCGGCCGGTGGTTACACTGACAGATAAAACATTAAAAATCCATCTTAAAAGATCCACGTAAAGATTTTTACATGAAAAAAGAAATCCATCCTAAAAATACGATAAGTTTTGACTAAAAATCCATCCTAAAAGATCCATGAAAAGTTTTTCTCATGAAAAAAAAATCCATCCTACAAATCCACGAAATTTTTTTCCATGACTAAAAATCCATGAATTCTTTTTCCATGGCTTAAAAAATCCACAAAATTTTTTTCCATGACAAAAAATCCATCATAAAAGATCCATGAAAAATTTTTTCCATGAAAAAAATTTCATCCTGACAATCCACGAATTTTTTTTCCATGAATAAAAGTAGTCAATCACCTACTCCAAAAATCCGGGGGCTGGCGCCTGCACTGTCAGGCGGTGGACAGGGAAGAAGGGGCCTAAGCACGGCAGATGCCGTACACTTGAGTGGCACAGGAAAGCGATACCGTACCCGTCGGTTCCCGCGGAAGATCAAGTTGGTGAGCCGTGTGATGGGAAACTTTCCAGCACGGTTCGGAGAGCACTGAATACGAATGAGAGGTTAACCACAACAAGGGGAGCTCGCTCGATTCGCAGATTGGTCCGACTCGTAATTCACTTCTGACCCCGTGTTTGATAGCCCGACCGTAGTTATGTCAATTGTGGTTACATCCGTCAGTAGCTTGGTCCATCTTTATTCCATTTCATATATGTCCGAGGATCCGCATAGCCCTCGATTTATGTGTTATTTATCCATTCCTACTTTTTTTATGCCAATGTTGGTGAGTGGAGATAACTCTCTTCAATTATTCCTGGGATGGGAGGGAGTAGGTCTTGCTTCCTATTTGTTAATTAATTTCTGGTCCACACGACTTCAGGCAGATAAAGCAGCTACTAAAGCTATGCCTGTCAATCGAGTAGGTGATTTTGTATTAGCTCCTGGGATTTCGGGTCGTTTTACTCTCTTTCAAACAGTAGACTCTTCCACCATTTTTGCTCGTGCTAGTGCCCCCAGAAATTCTTGGATTTCTCGTAATATGAGATGGCATGCCATAACTAACACTTGTATTTTACTTCTTATTGGTGCTTGTGGGAAATGTGCACAGATAGGATCGCATACTCGATCACCCGATGCAATGGAGGGTCCCACTCCAGTATCTGCTTCGATTCATGCAGCTACTATGGTAACAGCAGGCGTTTTTTCATGAAAAGTTTTTTCCATGAAAAAAAAAATTCCATCCTAAAAATCCATGAAAATTTTTTCCTTGATGAAAAATCCATCCTAAAATATCCACGAAAAAAAATCCATCCTAAAATATCCACGAAAAGTTTTTAGAATGAGAGATCTCTGTGATGATCATGGGCATCATTATCTTTTCAGAGAAAAACTATCGCATGCAGCCAGGGTTGAGGGGGCAACTTGTCCAATCATCCCGTCTTCCAAAAGTGAAGCGTCGTAAGACTCCCATTTGAAAACATTCGAAGAACTGTGAAAGAATTGCAGTTTAAAAAGTTCAAAACAGAAAATGAAGAACGCGGATCGCACTAACCAAGGAGGGGCTGAGGAGGTTCCCCAAGAAGCAGTTCGCCAGGAATCGACATTCCACCCTTCAGTGGTTTGGCGTTTTCCCTGCTTCTTGCAGCCATCCTTTGTTTGTTTCCTCTCGCTGCGGTAGTGATCGTGAAATCTCGATTTGCTGGTCCTTCTTCTGACTTGGCGCATCTGTGAATGTGAATGTATCCTTGGATTTCTCCGTTTTGGTTCAGTTGGCGCTTCGTTTTTGTGGTGATTCTTCGATTTGGTCTTGGTGGTTGCGCTGTTTGGGTCTATTTAATGGAAGACCGATGCGAGAAGTTGATCACGATGTATCTTGATTTCGTCTGCTGTTCCTGTTCTATTTGTGGTCGTTCTGTTTGCTGCATTTTGAAGCTGCATTGTGTATCTTGTTCCTTTTCCCAAGCTGCTTGCTTGGAGATGGTTCTTTAATTTCTTTTGATCTCAGAGAAAATTGCGTTTACTTTGATTTCAGATATTGGAGTTCCGTTGTCTGTCTTTACTAACTAAGTAGATTAAGTCATCAAACTTCACGGATGTTCAATCTTGTCTATGGAAATTATATTTAGAACCTTTTACCTTAAATTTGATTAAAAAGGTACAAACATGGCAGTGCACTATGTTGAAGAATCATTGAACAATGCCCAATTCATGCTGCTTTCATATATATAGATCTCATAATGACTAGAAAAATGGATGGTCCAATAATGGCATGTGGTAAGGCACTTGAGATTGCACTAATAAAAATCATAATTAAGTAGTTAACGTGAATACCTTAGTGACATAATTGCAGCAGTCAATGAAATTGCAGATATTGAGTTGAAATTTGGCAATTGGGAGAGGAAGAACTGTGGAGCGGCAAATATGAGGATGAAATAAGTGAGGCGGATGGGTTTGCACTCTCCGCAAGTCAAGGAATATCTCCTTGTCCTTGTAAGTAGGCTTGGGCATCCAGCGGAGCCGAGCCGTATCAAACGGTGTGAAATTTCATTAAAAAAATCTTAGGTCGGACTTCAGATCTGGTGAAATTTCACCCGATCAAGATTTTTCCCTCAAGATTTGTCCCTCTCACGCCCATTTTCCCCTCACGCCCATACCCCTCTCCTCTCTCGCTGCCTCACCTCTCCTCTGTTGCTGCCTGGGTTCCTCTCCTCTCTCGCTGCATCTCTCTCTCTCTCTCTCTCTCTCTCTCTCTCTCTCTCTGTTGCTCGCTTGGCAGAAGCCTGCTTTCCATCATTTTGTTTGTCGTTCTAGCGCATTCTTGATTTCTTTAACGCCGGTTGTTGGAATGGTACGTAGCTCTCGTCGTCCCCCTTCTCTAACTCTCTCTGCTGCAAACCACTCTCTCTCTCTCCATCAGCCATGGCTGACAATACCAATTTACTGTCGCGAGAAAGTGGCTGCGAACAATCCCTTTCACTTTGCGAACACAGGAGCTGCTTCCTCATGTTCTTTTCTATTTAGGACACATTTACCATGGCCAATGCACTTTGATTTGTCATCGTGAGATGGAGGCTACTGGAGCAACCCCATTGTGATTAAATCTCAGAACTATTTGTCATCGTGAGAAGGAGGCTATTGGAGCAACCCCATTGTGATGAAACCTCAGAACCGCTAGCCACAACCCCATCTGGGGGATGCTTATCAGCACAGGATGAATATAAAAGAATGCCTTTTGTTGGACCATCACAAATAAAACTGTTACCTGTACTAACATGTGGAAGACTAAGACCTGAGAATTGCAACTTATCTGTGGTTGAAGCTTCTCTTACATATAGACTACCAGACATACTGGACATGACTATTTCAACTGGTCTTAGCCTAGCCCCAACCTCAACTTCTGGTCGAGCTCGTAGAGCAGCAGTATTAATAGACTTGCTGCTCTGCAGCTCTAATGGCTGGCTAAGCCAACCCCTTTTGGGGCTTCTTGCAACAAGAAATCATTGCTCTGCATCTTACCAAAGAAACAACATAAATTGCCAATGTCATGCAAAAGTGCCCTTCTAATGTTTGGTGTTTGCTTTGGCCCCATAACCAGTTCTTGCAGAACCTCACCAATAGACTTTCTCAATCGAACAAGTTGGGCATCATTACATGAGTCCTGAATTTGTTCAAATGGTTCACTTATACTATTGCAACTTGATGACTTTTTATTTTGCAAATTCAGGACAACAACTGCTTCAACCTTTCTGAATGAATAAGAAACCTGAAAGCAGTGAGAGCAATCTTGGAAATGTTGCTAGCATAAGAAATTCGGACACTTTCCTCAGGATCATCTGGCAGCATGGACAACATAGGAAGGATGTACTTTGGAGCAATATCAATGTCCTCGTCAACTGTGGAAATTTTATATTTCAAATTTTTTACCCTCTGCATCAAACAAAAAAACTAACATGTGCATCTGGTTAAATTTGCCACGTTAAATTCTACCCTGTCATCAAACATGACCTCAAATTGAAAGAGAGAGAAATTTCATCCTGTAAATTTTTTCAAAAAAATTTACCATGGTAAATTTACCACATTAAATTCTTCTCGTGCATCAAACGGACCCTAAAAAAAGTCACTGAGGGAGAGAGAGAGAGAGATTGTGTGTGGGGTGTGTGCGTGAATTAATTGGAATTTGGAAGACGATCATAGAAAGATTTCTCAAAAAAAAAAAAAAACTTTTTTTGTTTTCCCAAATTAACATTTTCCCCTTACATATTGCTACTATTTATTCGTTCATTGTAAAGTTATCAAACTTCCTAGACATTTTCTCCAGAAATGCATCTTTCTTCTCCTCCAAACGGGCTCTTTGCTGGTAGACAAATACTCTAGCACGATCTCTGCGCCTCTAGAGCTATGCAAATTTTGACAAAATGTTCCTTCTTGCCATGCAAATCTCATCGTAGCATTTTTCTATCTGCTTACTCAATTCAGCCATTGTCTTCAACACGACTGCTCTGTCCCCATTCCATACCGTTAAAAGTTTGATGTCCTCCAATTCTCGAATTACAATGATTCTCTTCTCCCCCGTGGCCACTCCCTTCGTTTCCTTGCTTATGGCCCAGAAACCTTCCACCCATTTGACGAAAGGACGCCAGCTCAATATGTTGATGACGGCCACCGAGAGCACCGCCAAAATTGGGGGTGCATGCAGGGTTGCTGCCAAGATCGAAATGATCACGGCGCCAGCGAACACAGTACAGAACATGATCATGATTACTCTTCGAAGTGTTGGGTTCTTTGCTTTCCCTGCTCTGGTTGGCATTTCCTTATCCCTTGCCAGCTGCAGCTTGTGGAGCACCTGGACGTGCTTCTGGATAAGACCGGGAAGCGAGAGAAAAAAGCAGTCCACGGCGCCCTCAGCAAATGTGACTGTTTCCCTCACCTTCTTATTCACAGGCTGGCCGCCACGAAACGCCATCAGTTTGTTTATGGTGCAATGGAGACGTACCTTCAACTCACGTAAGGAATCCAATGTCGTCTTGCAAAGCTCGAAGTAACTCTTGACCATCGGGAGGATTTGGGCATTGCCTATGTCTTGCTTGTAGGCCAATATCTCCCCAACAGCTAAGTTGTTAATCTCGCGTATGGATATGGTCGCCTCCTTTATGATATCAAAGGAAAGAATAAGGGTGCTGCTATTACCTTCTTCATGTCCATGAGAGTGGATGCCCTGCACCATGCTCTTCATCCTCTGCTGAAACTTTTCGTCGTTGGTCGACAACTTTGGATCCTCCCGGCACGCTTGCTGGTAATGGTGCATGCTGGTCGAGTAGAAGCTGGTACCATTAGCCATGGTTTGTGTTTGCTGTAATTCCACTTCCCGCTAACTACTATTTAGGCTGCGAATTAATTTGCTGTAGTCTTTTGTGGGTTCTGGAAGGAGTACTGCTATGCACCATCTATCTTATGTAGGAGGAAGCAGAGAGGGCGGACGCCTGTGAAAGTAAGTCCGATGCAAGAGTGATGTTTTCGCCGGCCAAAGCAAAGTCCATTACAGGATGTGACGTTTTCAACGTGGTGTCTGTCTTTATCACAGTAATGTACACACTTTTCTAACAAACTTGAACAGCTGGATATAGAGCGAGGCTATGCCAAAGTCAAGCTCGGCCCTGCTCGAGCTAACACGATAACAAATATATAAGTATATATTTATAATAAATTTTTTTAGTACATTATCGGGGTTCTTAATCAGAGGAACAGAGCATCGAAAAGAGAAGGGGACTGCGGCCACACAAATCTGTCTTTGGTCCTCGTAATCCCCGCGTGTTTTCAGACAAAGTCAGAGACTCGTGCTTCTTACTCGCGGACATTCTATATATAACATATACAAATACATAAATAGTCCCTTTAGTTTCAACTATTAATAATTGATGTATGCCCTTCCTCAGTTACACTTTACGCCTCGTTCCCGCCTTTCTGGAAGTCCTCATCGCTTATACGCGAGAAAGTTGTGTGCGCCCTTAAGGGTATGCAGTAATATGTTTTAGTAATTTTTTTTAAAAAAAAATTGTTAATATGTTTTTCATAGTTTTTTTTTTCGATTTTCATTTGTCTTTATGATCTTTTTTTTAGTTCGAAGTCAAGGTATTTTAGTGCCGCAACCACGGTGCCGTTGAGTCTGGTTACCGGGTAGGCAATTATTGGTGGTGACATTTCACGGAAGCAGACAGATTTTTTTTTTCCTCTCATTCTCATCTACTCGCATCTAAGTCGATATCTCTAACAAGTAGGGATGTTAATATATTCTTTTTGAATCGGATATCGATCGATCCAATCTGAAAAAAACAGATATGGATAAAAATTTAATATTCGATTAAGAAATCGGATCGGATTCGGATTCGGATTTAATAAATGACATCCGATCGGATTCGGATACGGATTTGAATCGGATTCATTTTTAGACAAATATCCTCTATCTAATACTTAGAAAATGGCAAAATCTGGTTCAAAATTCGGATTTGGATTCAGATATAAATATAAAAATCGGATTCGGATTGGATTCAGATTGTAAAATCGGATTTCGGATTCTGATTCAAATATGACTTTGATTTATTCGAATTCGAATCTGAATCCGAATCCGAATATATGAATATCCAAAAAAATAAATATAATTAAAGATGTATCCGATCCGTTGACATCCCTACCAACAAGCGGTTGAGGAACATGTAACAAGCAAACTTGGGTCTGGATCTGGTTTCACTCACGGAAGCAAACCACCCCACTGTGGCTCTAACTATTTGGTTTCTCTTCTGCCCAATTGACAATTTAATCTCACATTCGGCGTGCTTGACTATATGGTTTGAGTAGTGAATTCTCTATCTAGTTAAAACTCACATTCATTATAGATGTGCCGGAAAAAAGAAATAAGTTCCGCGCGGCTTTCAGAAAATCAGGAACCAAAGGGTGGCTTTCGAGAATATTATATTCGTCATCCCCAAATAAATTTGAGATCTGGACTCTCACCCACTCAACGTTGACTAACTCAAAAGGAAAAACTTCGTATGGCGAAAATACCTTTCAAGGTGCCGTCTCAAGCGAAGCGATGCACCAAGTTAAAAGATTAATTTAGGTTTTCGAAGAAAAGGAGGTGCTTGACTAGGGGAAAGTTTTCAGAGATTTTAAAGGGAACAAAAAAAAAAGAAAAAGTGTGCCGCTCGTTTCCACTTTTTCAGGCAGCTAGCTGCCGTGGTCGGAGGTTGGACGGCCGGAAGCACTGGCGAAACCAAGGGGGAGCCAGCAGTAGCCATGGCCGGGCCCCTCTGAATTCATAAAAAATAAATTCCCGGACCTGTGAGAAAGACTACCCTCTCACGTGAAAGCGGCAGAAACAAACGGCCCAGATGGAGGGACGGTGTACAATTATCTCCTTCTTCAACAAGAAGAGGGGAAGGAATTGGCATGGGCTTGGGCAGATGCTGATCTTAAACGGGAAACCTGAGAGACAGACAGGAAGGAAGAGCAAGAAGCTTGGAATCTAACAACAGAGGATGGGAGGAAGACAGTTACCTCCGGATAGCTGCTGCTGCCGACTGGACCGTCAGTACCCATCCTTCTCTACACGCTAATGGGCTGGCGGAGAGATTTTGCTCGAAATCGATAGAGGAGAAAGAACGTCTTGGATGGAAGGGGGTGGATGAAGCATTTAAATAAAAGTCTCCCTCGCCAAAGAGTCTTCGAAGACTCTTCCTAGTCCGCTACAAAGGGTCCACGCCCTCCCCCTTGTTCTTGCTCTTTTTTCGTTTTTTTTTTTTTTTGTTCACTTCTTTGCATGCCTTATTTTTGTTTGTTTTTCACAGACTTTTTGTGTTCTTTAATTTAGTGACTCGAACTCTCTCTCTTTTAATTTTGTTATATCTTTTAGTTTTGTTAGATGCTTTACATCCGTTGTTTTTGCAACTCTGCACTCCTGTAAGTCGAAAATTGGTGATTAAAATAAACAAAAAAGAAGCTTTAAACAGAGGAAGTTACATGGTGGCGCTTCATGGAAGAGAAAAGGCGAAGGACCATGAAAGGGATTTGTTCAGAACCCCATCTTTAATGCTTGGCGCGTGAAGTAGCTGCCTACTGACTGGCTGGCCCCAATGATTTTGGTGCAATAAGTCGGACGGTTAAATTATTACTGTATATATGACCCATTTCTTGGTAGCCTCTCTCTCTCTCTCTCTCTCTCTCTCTCTCTATATATATATATATATATATATATATATAGATATATATATATATATATATATACATGTTCAAGATTTTATTGGAAATCAATATAAAATGTAAATTGCCTAACCTTTGTTAAAACGAAATGTAAGTTATTACTCTAATAGCAGAGTGTTCGGTTTGAACAAGAAATTCGATTAGTAAATCTGTTAATAGAGGAATAAGAAACAATCACAACCATTGATATTTTTCATATTAGTATTTTTCATATTAATATGTTGCCAAAAGGATAAAAATTAAAAATATATCTCTTAAGTTATTATGACCCTAATGTCATTAATGCTCCTATAACGACTGTTTTTAGTGACAATTTTTTAATTTTGATCCGTTTATTTTCTATGTGTGTAAGTGTATGGGAGGCTGGTAGGTGATAGACCATTAGCTTAGGGACAAAAGTCAGATTGCTTAAATGTGATTATTAAAATCTGTTTCATGCCATTTAACCTTAGCAATATGATTTTAAAAATCAGTTGATGGAAAACATAAAATTGTTCATTATTTTGAGCTTTTTGTAATAAGAAAAAATGAATTACTCCTATAGCAGGAAAAATCTACATTTTTCATGAGTTGATTTTCTGTTACGATAGATCTAAACAACTTTGAATCAAAATATGTTTTATATCAATAGTAAAAGTATTTAGAATGTTCATATTTCATTAAAGAGATTTTTTTTAGCAAAAAAATTAAAGGCTTTGGTTTCTATCCCTAACCTAATGTTCTGGGATCTACCAATCTCTCCGTATATGAAAGAGTTCAAATCTGTTAAAAAAATGACCTTGGGTGGCTAAAAATAAAAATCTTATTGCTAGAAAACAGTAGTAAAAATGTATTTATTAGCGACGGCTTCTACGAAATAGTAAGAAGTCGTTTAGCATCGGAGTCATTATGGGACTGTCCAATGAATCTGCTCCAATCATGGCACAATAGAAATTCGTGAAACACTCTTAAAGTGTCTTTCTTTGCTACCAAAGGACCACTAATTGCTTATGCTACTATTAATAATGATATGCCATTTTTCAACAACTGATTTTTAATGTTTAGCAGTTCGGCGCATCTTAATCCCCCTTATACGTATTAGTCACATATATTCCTCAGCTTAATAACAAAATAAACAGGAAATTTAGACCTGCCTTAATGAATCAAATTTCGTGCTGTGCAAGTTGAAGGGTGTATAGGACTTGGGGGTGTGAGGGAGGGGGGTCCTTTTCTTGGTGAACGGAGAATGAGATCCGAAGTTTTGCCGAAGCCACTACCCACCCCCAAGGTCGCTTCGCTCTGCTTACACCAACTCAGTCTTACTTGTCTGAATGATGAATCTTTCATAGGTTAATCAAATCCACCATTGGATTTGAGATCATATGGATTTGAATTTAAGATCAGACCCTCTCTTCCCTGATCTTAAATCCAACCTTTTTCCAATGCAAATAAGTAGCATGAAGATTTTAAATTTTGCCTAAGATCATTAGTTTGATGAGTTATGAATTTTACCAAGTATCTTTTTTCACATCAGCAAAAGCATGCCACATCAGTTCCAGTTCCACTTCAAATTCATGGATTTCAAATCTTAACTCTTCTTGTTTAGTTTCCTTTGCGTGGCCAAGCTTGGGCTGTTGTTGCTATCCCAATATAAACATTTGCACTTTATTTAACTAATCTTCATTAAATATAATATACGATTAATTACCTTCGTTGTAACTTGTTGGGTTTATTCTTCCTGATAATCGGTTCGGCTTAGACTTAGGCGTTGTAAGCCAAACCAACGGAACTCAGTTGAATTGGTTGTGAATTGACAGCAAAACATAAGAAGTAGAAATTAACACACATAAACACTATTTTGAACATATGAAAAAAAAAAACTTAATATATCTTCAAAATAATTGGGAGGAAGTGTTTTCTGTTCTCAAAGAGAGGAAAGTAACTTGGAGGTAATTATCTTTAAAATGCAAATCTGCATGTTGTCAAAAAGAAAAGAAAAAATCATAATTAAGGAGGTAGTTGGAGAGCATACGCGGTGGAAACTTGGATGGGCTGACCAAGTCAGTCGGCAGCTACTTCACGCGCCAAGCAAGGCTTTAAAAGAGCCGTTAGATGCATCACATCACGCTATCCGTCACTTCAGCGCCTACGTCATGGCGGTGGCGTCAGATCAAGCGGTCACCAGCGTGTACTTTCTTTTTCTTTATGCCCTTCTTTTTTTTTATATATATTTTTTAGAAAGAGTGGTTCATTTGACCGCTTTAAGAGAGGCCAGACCCCTCCTCGTCACCCTCTCTTTGGGTGACTGAGCTTGGGTTGAGGTCAGGAACTGAAGCATGTCTGGACTGAGCAGGTGATGCCTAAGAACTCGACCCGAGTTTTTAGCGGACAGAGCATTTTTTCCACGCCAGTGTGTTACAACCCCTTGGGGTTGTGCCCCTCTTTAAACTAAGAAAATAGGGTTGGGATATCAGGAATCAGAATTGTCGGAAATTAAAAAAAGATATCGCGTGCATGGAAAATATAAGAATAAAGTTATCATATTAAATGTATATACTCGGTTTCTCTCCTCACCATAGAAAAATTAACAGTGCGTAGGTTTCGACGTTTTCTCTACGTATGGGAAGCTTCCTACCTGATCGCTTAGCGGAGCACCATTTTGCCTTGACTATATACAGCCAGCTTCACTAGTCAATGGTGCAAAGCGATCTTGCGACTTGTGAGGGACCGACTGTGCACTTCAGTGTATATAGACCTTCAAATGAGGCTATTGGTCTTCTTTGTAGAAACCATCTCACTAACCCATTCCATATCGCCAGTATTTTATACATCATGTGGAATATGACATTGATTGTGTATTAGTACCTTGGGTTGACGTGAGCAGGCACCCACACCAGCTCCATGCTGACTCCGCTATTGCTATAAGCAATTGAGTTTTTTTCTCGTGCATGTAGAATGCCCATAATTTTAATTTTATGAAAAATAAAATGGAAGCCGAAGCCGGTACATACACGAACAAACTTGAAATAAAGCAGGCAAAAACATGGAGCTATCTTGGGGTGATGTACCTGTTTAAGTATCTCGTCAAAATTAATGAGTGTAAAAAGTGCCTTCCTTTCAATCGTTTTCCAAACTAAATTTGGATGATCTATTCATATTATTATGGACATTCAATAAAGAGTGTAAATTTCTTAATCTTTGTTAAAATGAAATGTAAATTATTACTGTAATAGGAGAGCGTTCGGTTTGAACAAGAAATTTGATTAGTAAATATGCTAAAAAATAGTCATCCCATAACGAAATTTACGGTTATTTCTATGTTAAAGTCAATGACTGTTCTTTCAAAAGTCAAAGGGTGAAAATAGATTAGATCTACGGAGAGCCACTTTCTTGTCAGTTCTCATATAAATATAAATTATTTCCCATGTCCTACAGCGTTGCTTCTTTCTCTCATTTTATTCATAAAAGCAGATTAACAAATGACATGACCACAGAGATGCTTTTCTATCTGTTCTATGGGATAATTTTGGTAATTTCAGTATGTTAAAAAATAATGAGATGAACTCTTAATCGTAACTATTTTTTCAGATGTTTACGTGTTCATACTCTAATAATTTTTCTTCTACATCCAATTTTTTGAAAAACGGATTAGTTTCGGATAAATTGGCATCCTACTTCAAAACATATGGTCGCCAAAACAAGAAACAAGGTGATTTAGATGGTTTCCCTATAAGTGCCATGCATTTTTCTGTCAAAATTTTGTCGTTTACTTGAAAAATTACCGTCATTCCAATTAGTGCCATACATTAATGTAACTATGCTATCCAAAAATGACCATTACTGTCCAAGTGCCGCAAGAGAGATATATATATAGAGAGAGAGAAAACTGCTAATTGTCTTCCGCCAGTCGTACTCCTCACCGTCCATAAACTATCCACAAAGGGGAACGCAATAGTTCTTTTAACAATAGTTCCGCCGCGGGGCACGTTGCCGCTGGTGGCGGTTCGAGAAGCTACTGATTCGAGAACCGTAAACGCACACCGGTAACTGCGGTTGGCTCGACGGCTCCAACCGAGAATCGAGACTATGTCGGCTCGTGGGCACCTTCGCTCCGGCCCATCAGTTGACTTCACGAGCTCCTGTGGGCCGAGTAAGCATGGGACTGCCTTAATGGAATCGGCACTGGAATCCGATTCTCTCGTTCCTGGCGCTCCGGCCAGTGGCAGAGCTTTTGTGAGGTGCCAATTAAATTTTTGAAAACGTTCAATGGTAAGATTTTACTTTTTAAGAATTCAGAGGGTGGGCCATGGCTGCGGCTGGCGCCCCCTTGGTTCCGCCCGTGCCTCCGGCCGTCCAACCTCCGAACAGGAGCTTCCTGAAAAAGTGGAAACAAGCGGCACACTTTCCTTTTTCTTACAAAATCTCTGATCTAGTACTGAAAATCCTGAACTTCTTTTTCCCGTTTCTCGAAAACTTGGTAAGCCCTTTTCTAGCTATTCTTAAAGTGCAGGTAAGAAAATAAATAATCTAACATCAGGATCTTTTTTTTACGGTGCTGTTTGTCTGGTGGCTTCGAAGAAGGATGCTACTCTGCATCCATATTTTCCTATTTACGAGGTTTAAAGACATTTTTGCCAATATTTAATGTATGTAAAAAGGCATACGTTGTGGCGAGTTAAATCAGGGCATAAATATGTATGTCTGAGTGTTACTGCACCGACTACAATCAATCACATCAAACATCATAACCTAAACAACGCTATGAATTGTATCGAGTTTAAGATTTCTGATCGCTTCTAATGCCATGATTCTGAGTCCCAAGATTATGATTGTGCAGCATGAGCTTCACCATGGGTTGGTTTGTCTTCCAAATATTTGGTACTTGAGATTTTTACTCTCAAAGGATTCTTTCTCTGACCATGTGAAACTTTCTCCGATTTATAGCTTAAAAGAAACAGAGCATATTTGGTCGGATTAATGGGCCAACTACATAATGAGATCAAAACCCTCAAAATTGGCAGTCAATCCCCCAAACTCAAGATGTCCAAATGGAGCCCTCAAATTCACCAATAAAAAGGGCAAATCAACCGCCCACATCGATGGAAGAAGAATAAAAAGAAGACTGACACGGGTGATGGCGAACATTGAACAAGCAAAATCGAGCCACGGATATGGAAAATGAAGAAGAGAGAGAGAGTGAGAGAGCTGCAATTCCTATCACGCTTCCTTTTTTGCAAGCAAGCATATTAACATTTCCTTAACAGATGTATTGTATTGTAGAGATTCGAATCAATGATGAAATGAAATTGACAAAGAAGATGAAATGAAATTCACAAAGAACTTAAATTACGTAGATCTACGTTTCCTTATGACATGAGAATACTGTCTTCTTCCACAAATCGATCTCTATGGATAATCAGACATCCTTCATTTCAATTATTGTGATCAATAGAGATGAATTTTGCAATCAACATACTCTTCAACTGACAACCAAAATTTTCTGCACCATGTTTGAGTATTCTCCTTGGCATCATGGGCAGACCGACAGTGCTATCTTCAAGAATCTAAGTGATAAACTGAGATTTAATAAAAAAGAAGACAATAGAGAGAAATGGGACACCAGATTTACGTGGTTTAGCTTCACAGCCTACAACCAACGTTTTTTTATTTTTTATCCTTGTTTTTGTCAATACAATCAATGATGCCCTTATACATCAAGAAAGCATTAAGGAAAGAAGGAGAGAATGAGGCACTTCCATAAATAACTTGAACGTTGGTTTATGACCGTTGCCCGATTTCCTTGTTGAGGAGAGACCAATTATGTTAATTGATCTTTGGAGAACGTTGCTGTTCTAACACTCCTTCTTAAGTGGGGCATACATATTGTGACATCCTCACTTGCTGGTGGCTATCTGCAGCTTCATTTTGGTGACTCCTTTAGTCAAGACATCGGTGATTTGATCAGTGCCTTTAATGTAAGGAGTTCTAATTTCTTCATATATGACTTTCTTTTTTATTGAATGACAATCTATCTCAATATGTTTGGATCTCTCATAAAATATAGGGTTTGTAAATATGTATATTGCAGCCTTATTGTTACAAAACATGTCCATTGCATTGATAAAACTGAAACCTAATTCTTCAACTAGATTCTTAGTCCATGTGAGCTCACTGGTGCCCAACGCTATTGCATGGTACTCTACTTCTGCACTAGATTTAGCCACTACTCTCTATTTCTTGCTTTTCCAAACTACTAGATTTCCTCCGACAAAGACACAGTATCTAGTGGTAGATCGACAAAGACACAGTATCTAGTGGTAGATCTTCTGTCACTAGTGTCACCTGCCCAATCAGCGTCAGTGAATCCAACAATGTCAATGCTTTTGTTTCTTTTATACCAGAGTCCCTGCCTTGGAGTACCCTTCACATATATGAGGATACGATTAACTATTGACAACATTGTGACAGATAGATATATTAGCTTACCTACTAGTCATTGGAACCTTTCTTTTTCAACTTTAGATTCATCTTTACATAGTCCACTTTGAGGTTTGGCTCAATAGGAGTGTCTGCCGGTCGAGCATCTAATTTTCCAAATGCATACTTTCTTTGACATAGCAAGATACCTTTATGAGATTGAGCAACTTCAATGCTAAGAAAGTATTCGAGTTTTTCCAAATCCTTTATGTCAAAGGTTTTCTTCAAATAGTCTTTCAGAATTAGAATGCCCTTTGCATCATTTCTAGCCATGACTATGTCATCCATGTAAATTAAGACCACAGTGATATTCTCTCCAAGTTTTTTGACAAATAAACTATTGTCTATGTGACCTTTGCAGTATCCTGTTTGTTTTTTCCAATGCCTGACTCAACTTTATGTACAAAGTTCTCAGAGATTGTTTCAAGTCATATATGGCTTTATTTAATTTGCATACTCTTCCTTTGCTTTCATCTGGATGACCGGGAGGTAAAGACATATAAATTTCTTCATGGAGTTCTCCGTGTAAAAATGCATTTTTGATATCTAGTTGATGAAGACTCCAATTCAGGTTGCAAGCAATAGAGAACAATATTCTCAATGTGTTCATCTTTGCGACAGGTGCACAAGTTTTTTCATAATCCAACCCTTTTGTTTGCGTGAACCCCTTAGCCACTAGACGAACCTTGTACCTTTCCAAGGTACCATCGCTTTTGTATTTTACTCTATAATGTCATTTACACTCCACTATGTTTGTGTTCTTTGGAGGAATGACAACTTCCCAAGTGTTGTTTCGCCTTAGAGCTTCTAGTTCTTCGTTCATAGCCTTCCTTCAATTAGGATCATCTTGAGCCTCTTGAAATGAGTTGGGCTTCTGAATGCTATCAAGATTTCTAATAAACTTGGCGTGATAGTCAGAAATTTGATTGTATGACACATGTTTGCTGACTGAGTAGGTTTCATAATCAACTAGGCATAAAGGAGCTCGCCTTATCCTTTTTGATCTTCTGAGAAATGTGAATTGTTCTCTACATCTTTAGTAGTTGTTGCAAGTTCATGATCATTTGTGGGGCTCTCATTCTCCACTTGAGTCTCATTATTAGCTTCCTGTACATCAGCAGTTATAAATAAGTCATCATAGTCATGCAAAAGTGGGATTAGTAGACTCCCCTGATTCTGTCTATCAAGATTGATGTTAAAGTAAGAGAGAGATTCATTGAAATGCACATCTCGGGAAATGAAAATTTTTCTAGTGACTGGACTATAGCATATGTTTCCTTTGCTTTGCTTATCATAACCTAACCAAACACCCGAAGATGATCAAGCTTAGGTTGAGTTCATGTGAGACGCTTGATAGGACTTAGGTAATTCAAAGATTTGCTTGGAGTCCTAATAATAACATAACAAGCTGTCGAAATGACATATTTCCAATATTTTTTTGGTATATTCATTTGAAATAAGAAACTTCTAGCAACTTCGAGTAAGTCTCTGTTTTTCCTTTCAGATACACCATTTTGTTGAGGTGTATCTACACAAGACGTCTCGTGTCTAATACCATGTTCACCAGGAAAAGAATTGAAATCATGATTTTTATATTCGGTGCCATTGTCGGATCTAAAATCTTTAATTTTCAATCCATATTGAGTTTTAATCATTTTCTAAAAGGTTTTTAAAGTGAGAGAGCACTTCAGACTTGTTTTTCAAAAAATAGACCCATATAGACTTACAAAAATCATCAATAAACAACACATAGTAGTGAAATCTATCTATAGAATCAATAGGCGCAGGGCTCCAAACATAAGAGTGTATCAAATCAAATGGTTTATGACTAATGGAATCAGATAAAGAAAATTTAGGTCTAGTATTTCTAGCAAAAATGCATATTTCACACTCTCTACAATTGAAACACAAATTAGAAAATAAATGATCTAAAATTCTAGAAGATGGATGCCCCATTCGTTGATGCTAGACATCTCCATTGTTGGCATGATTCACATTCAATGCATCATTCTTAGTTCTTATTTGATAGAGTCTATTGACATGTTGCCCTTCACTAATCGTCTTTTGAGTCGTCCGATAATGAAAAATAACATTAGTAGCAGAAAATACTATATTGCAATTTAACTCCTTAGTGATTTTAGCAACCGATAAAAGATTGGTGGTAAGCTCAGGCATAACAAGCACCTTGCTAGTGCTTCTTTTGTTAAAAAAATCTATGTTACCTAATCCTTTCACAGTTATAGGGGCGCCGTTGGCAGCGGCAATATGACCAATATCTCTATAATGTACATATGAACTTAAAAAAGAAGATTTATTGGCCATGTGATCTGTGGCCCCTGAGTCAACTACCCATTGCAAGTCTTTACCCTCAATGTTATTAACCAAAGTAAGGGACATACTTGTTTCGCTTGTACCTTTGTTGCTTGAGGTAATTGAGATGTCGGCTGTCCTTTGAACTTGAAGACCTTTTATCCTTTCAGCAAATTTGTCCAACATGATTTGGTTTGCCAATGAGGAGATGACCTTATGCGCTTGGCTAGAGTTGTTATCCCTTTTGTCTTGACTACGACCCATGCTTCTATAGGCTGAATTCTATCCTTTGTCTGGTTTTCCATGAAGGAACCAGCAAGAGTCTTAAGAATGACCATTCCTCTTGCAATGAGTACATTTAATATTTCTAGAGTCCTCATGTTTGTGTCTAAAGGACCTCTCACTGTTGGCGACGTGGGCATTATTGCTTATTGCAAAGGTCATTTATCTTCATTATGTATCTCTTGGCAACCATCAACCAGCATACCCATCGCATTACACCTAGACTATTCACGCATAAGCAAAGAGAAAACGAAGGCTAGAGAAGATAGTTCATGAGCCATAAGTATTTGACTACGTAGTTGCTCATAATCATTAGGCAGTCCGGCTAGAACTTCAAAAATGCGATCTTGTTCACGTTGTCGTTTGTCCTTAGTAAGATCTATAGTCAATGGTGCATAGATATCTATTTCATCCCAAATTGCTTTAAAAATACCAAAATATTCACTAATAGATGACGTTCCCTTTTTGAAACTGCCATTCTTTTGTGATAGTTGGTACATACAGGCAATATTATACTGCTCACCGTAAATATCTTTGGCACCTTGCCAAACTTCTTCGGCGGTTTCTAAGAAAGTGAAACTGGTTGCGATCTTGGGCTTCATAGAATTTATGAGCCAAGATGCTACAGTGTTGTTGGTGGACCTCCATTCCTTGTATTTTGGATCATTAATGGGAGGTTTCTTGATACTACCGTCAGTATAATCTAATTTGGATTTCCCACTAAGAAATCGGGTAACAGCCTTAGACCAACGCAAATAGTTGAAGCCATCGAGCAGCATGTGAGTAATTTTGAGATTGGGGTTCCCTTATTCATGAACGACAATCTTCTGCATTGATCCCTCACTGGTTTGAATGATGGTGGCTTCACTGTTGTCATTCCTGGTTTCCCTTTCTTGTTTCATAATGTCTCACTGCTTGAAGCTCGAAGATTTTCCCTCAGATGATCTTTAGATGATCTTTTTACCACTCTGATACCATGATAAATGGAGATTTAATCAAAGAAGAAGACAATAGAGAAAAAGGGAACACCAGTTTTACCTGGTTCAGCTTTAAAGCCTACATCCATGAGCTTGAGAAAACCAACGTCTTTTATTTTTTATCCTTGTTTTTGTCAATACAATCAATCATGCCCTTATACATCAAGAAAGTATTAAGGAAGGGAGGGGAACGTGAGGCACTTCCATAAATAACTTGAACGTTGGTTTATGACTGTTGCCCAATTTCCTTGTTGAGGAGAGACCAATTATGTTAATTGATCTTTAGAGAACGTTGCTGTTCTAACACTAAGCTTAGCTCAGACTCAACTACTGTAAAGGTAGAATTTTAGTTCAACTTCGGTAGAAAATTCTAGCTGCAAACAAACACAAAACTTTAGTATCGGAAGTTTTGAAGCCATTATTGAACTTCATTGTCAGCATTAAAATTTCACTTGAACCGGTACAACTTTAATGCTGGAATAAAGTTTTTGTTATGCTTTAGAACCAAAGTTCCATGAAATCAAACAAACGGGATCAATGGAAGGTAGAACAAAAATTTTGAAAAAAAAAAAAACTGGTAGTAGATACCCAGTAGTTTTAAAAGCCTGGGTATTTTAATTTCAGGTATTCAGAAACTACCTTAGTGACATGTACAAGGCATTACCTTGCTCGGATTGAAGGCGCTACGACTGGAACACTACCCAACCGACCGTTCTTTAAGGAAAGTTTTTTTTTATGGAATGAAGCTTTTACTTCTTATTCTGAAGTCCTTCTCATTTACTTTCCGGATTATCAACTAATGACTGGAAAAGTGTATCATTCATGTCTCTAGAGCAAATCAAGGTTTTAAAATCAACCATAACTTCATTTATTTAGCTCTCCTCTGACAACTTTACCTGTTCCCTACTTGAGCCTCCCTTTGCAAGTGGCAAGGCTCAATGGTCACCTGACGACACCCATCTTAGACGATAACGGCACAAGCTGCAATAATGGTAGGCAAAGTATATTTCTCTCACAGCAAGAGTCACAATGATACAATTGGTATTGTCATCCATTTGATAATCTTACCGGTTTTAAACTGCAAGGTTCTTTTCGGGTATTTTCCGGCAAAGCTAAAAATCTGAAAAAAATTGGCAAAATAAAAATAAATAAATGAAAAATGAACAAGAAAACAAAAATAGCTTAATAAAATGATAAAAATGTTGTTTTACTAATAATAGAAATGAAGATAAATAATTTAACTGAAGTTTTAAACTTTCAAGCAAAACATAACGTAAAAATAATGTGAAAAAAACGTGACAAAAATGCGAAAAGGATGTGAAAAATTCATTCGGGATTTTTTTTGGAAAAAAAGAGCAAAAAGACGTTCTTTATTATGCTTTCATTGTTTCTATTTTTTTATTGGGTCCTTTTTTGGAAAAGACCCTTTTTTTTTTACTCTGTTAAAAGCGAATAGGTACTGGGCTCCTTATGGAATAGGGTGTGATCACTGATAAAGTAACAACAAGAAGAACCTGGTGGCGTCGAGCATAGTAACCAAGTCTCTCACAATCCCTCAACATTAGAGCAAGAAGATACGTGGGGAACCAAATAGTCTTTCCAACCCGCCCCACTTTCTCTCATCTTGGAGTACTTACTGTTTTTCCTTACCTATTATTGCTTTGATTTCCATTCGGGTGAGCACTCGCTGGCCACACCTTGATAACGTTACTGCATACTCCGGATCTCTCTCTGTCTCATTTACAGTTGAACTGCTGGTAGCTGTGTAAAGAGATTTTAAATCTTTGCTCCCCGTTAAACGTTTAATCCCCTTCCTTATTGAAAAGAGGGATAGGCTCACCTAGAACACTTTGGGAGATGTGAAGTAGATTCTTCATTTCCAAAGTTCTCAACCTCAAGATCCTTTATTTCAAGTGATAAGATTCCAAAATAATTTGATAAACCCGTTCTGCATAGTTCATTCTATAAATAACAATCTCCGCAGCAAGCTGGTGAGCAAAGAAAGTTAAAAAGTGGATCAAAAGCCAAACGCTAATCTGTTGAGATGCTAACCTTCCTAGAGCCTATTTAGTCGGGTTCCTTTCTACCAGGAAAGATTGCAAGTGAAGACAACTGGAACTACGACGCGTTCATATGTAAATGCATGAACACAACTCAACATTTGTATGTAAAGCTATATATACACATGAATCACTACAGAATGCCAGATAATTTCGGTGCATTGGGAAAGCTATTTTAAAGAAATACGAAAAGCATGATTTAAAACAAGAAACTATGTCGAATTGGTCATTGTTTTTAGCTCATTGCATAAAATAGCACATGAAAACATAAGGAACACCATTATATCTTCATATTTATTGAATATTACAGGAAAGGAATAAACAAAAAAGCTGGTGTAAATAGGATTTGTTCGTAAAATGAGCTTAATTAACGGTTTCGGATTTGTATTAATGTCACACTCACGCGTGCACACACACATACACACATATATATTATATGGGCTAATTCTACGAATCTAACAAAACATTTCTGAGCTTATCGCTTTATGTGATCAGGAGTGTGGGAGATAGGCTCCTCGCCTTTATTATAAAGGAATGGTAAGTACATACTCAGGCAAAACAATTACTTGTAGGGATGTTCAATTCTTCTGCAATAAAGTTGGGGAGGCGATGCTAATCTCTCTCTCTCTCTCTCTCTCTCTCTCTCTCTCTCTCTCTCTCTAAGCTACGAGACTCTCATATATTAAACTTCATGAAACTTTTTTGAGTCGCTGTTGATTTTCAAAACATGGAGATAAAGTTGGAAAAAGTAAAAACCTCATTGTATTTTCAAAAGACTGAAATGCCCTTCAAAAGATAAAACAAATTAAATGAGTCTTTGATTGAGACCTCTTGTCTCCTTTAAGAGGTAAAAGTACAATTAGATTTCCATTTCTTTTACTTTAATTTCTAGCATCTAATTATATTCTTAAAATCAATGATCCACATAATTCTCATAAAGTTTGGTATATGAAAATCTGGTAGCTATATATTTTTCTACTTAAAATCAACAGCCAAAGTCACCTCTCTCTTTCTCTCTCTCTCATATATATATATATATATATATATATATATATATATATATATATATATATATATATATAAAGGATTGACCATAAGAAGGCAATTACTGCTTCGAGGTCCTGTTCATTTAATGACTACCACGGTTTGCCGCAACGGATCTTGACTTTCGCTCGCGAATTGAGTGAATAACAAATGTCCAAGTTGTGCCCCAAGTTTCAGAAGTTTCATAGTAAGGAACGCCCATTTAGTGCTTCAACTATTCTAACTTCACCTACTGAGAAAAAATTTAAAAACTGATCCAGAAAAAATAGTAGAAAAAAACTTGAGTTGACCAAATACTTCAATATATAATTTACGTGAAATGAAATGAGGAGATTCAGAGAACACAAGTTGCACTTCAGGAAACTAGACGTGTGATCACTTAGTAAACAAATAATCTCAAAGTCGCGGACGTACATAGCATATATAAAAAAAAATTCAGCAAACGTTGATCGATGATAACATGATGTCGTAACACTTTAAACAACCCTATATATTTAAGTTGACAGATTGGCCTTAGAAGGCGGTTGTGTCAAACAAACAAATAAAGAATGAAGCAGTCACAGGGAAGAGTTGGATTCTTCTTTCAACTGATAGATTGTAGATTCTCGATCGACCACTCATGCCATAAGCAAGAGGAGAAAAATAATAAAAAAACGAAAAAGCGAATAATATGATATTGGAGTTCAAGGTCGATCGCACTGTTGAAAGTATCGGAATCTGTATCGCCTTCAAATCGTTTCTATGCGGCGTTTCGGCTGATACTGGCACATGCGCCGTCCAACAAGAAGAAAAGTTATAATATTATTTGTTTCTATCAATATATCCCCCAATACTTGAGCCGTGCCCCGATCCGGTACAAACTAATCTGGTCGATGCAAGCTGTGTCTTCCGGTACAAACTAATATCAGCCCCATTTGTTGGTTTAATTCTTGTCGCCAACACAGAATGATATTCAATGATATTGACAACATCCCTGTTGGTTGAAAGTTTTTCCTGAAGACGAACAAAGGCGAGAGTCCTCCTGTCATGCTCCACAGTCCACGAAAATCTCTCCATAAAGTGGGTTTAGAAATATTACTGAAATACTGCACAAACTATTTGCTAATGTTTTCTGACTAAACATTTTTAACAACAGATTTATATATTTAAACCATCCAGCTGGTGGATTATATATGTATGTTTATATATGTGTGTGTGTGTGTCAGGAGCCCATGAATGCATTTTCAAATCCGCTATACGGGTAAGTAACATCTATAAACTACCAAATTTTTAATTAAATACCGTTGATTAGAACCCCGCATATTACATTCAATTAATAAAGATGCCACCCAGTAAATGTGAGTGCCGTCGAAAGGATGCATCGGAAAAGCAAGCAAGCAAGCAGATGGAGTTTTGTTGCCGAGAAATTAATAAGGTGAAATTGGTAATAAGCAATAACCGGATTAATTTCCATCTCAATTAAAGGACGCATCAAGTTTGGCTTACACGTTAAGAAATGCACTTGGGAATCAAAATATGATTTCCTTACGCGAGCCTACATGTTGTTTTTCCAAGAAACTATCACTGTTATTCTTTGTCAACCTTGCTAATGTCACACACAGTAATCTTCATCACCTTCTATGTCATAGTTTAGGTGTATATAAGCAGAAGCCATCATCACGGTTGCTTGACTGTGTGCGAGTCATTCCTTAGTCCAATCAACTTTATATAATTGTTTTTGAAAATTAATTAAGAGGCATGCCTGCTCAGTTTAACACTCGTGGACTTATATTGATGGCAAGGGCGAGTTTATAAATCTTGCATAGCCGTCGAACAAAAAAATATTTAAAGACTTGAAGTTAGGCTGATACGGATACCTCTGTGAGTATGTGGTAGTGAATTGTGAGCTCAGTCTCTCATTATACCTATCAATTTATGTTTGCAAACTTCAAAAATGATCAAAGAAGTTAACCAGCCAACTACCACTTTGAACGGGAAATGTGCACATAAGTATTAAGAGTAATAGAACACTGAAACCACAAAATGAAACAGTATAAACGGAGAAAAACCATCGCCTAATTTCGTGCTACTTATAAGCAAACACAAAGAAATTGAGAAAGCACATTCCTCTGTCCTACATAAAACTCACTTCTGAGCTCTGCTTCAAATGAACAGGTGATACAAACAGAACAAAACTTCAATCGGTTTGTTCAAAATTAGAGATGGGGAGAGAGAGAGTTCCATGTGACCCAAACACACTGGAGGTCCCTGATTGATACCCCATTTCACGACAACTCAAGGGATTCCTTGACGACCAATGACATATAGATATATATATATATATATATATATATATATAAGGATGGGGGAGAGTACGAGGGACCAGGTTGGGGTCCTTGGCAGTCGTGGAGTCAGAAAAATTGACTGGAGGAACACTTGTGAAAAAAACAAAATTTTCTAGATGCAAATCTAACAATGAAGAAGTTTTAAGGGAATTGCTCACACCAGCCTATATGTAGCTTCTTCACTGGTCACCGGACACCCCATCGCTGATAGAAGTGAGAGTGAGAGAGAGAGACATAGAGAAAGAGAGATCGCGACCCGCTTGTTTTCGACGAATGACATTGTTGGCGGACGATCCACCAGTAGATGGTCGGTGCGGTGCCGCCGGTGGCCTGATTCGGATGATTGGTGAGAAACATGGAAAGCTATCACTTGTACTCGGTTCAGCATAACTGGTTTTAAGTAGAAACCTGGGTCGACTGACTGGCTGGTTTCAGAAAATGTATTGTATTGATTCTTGCCAGCAGTCCAGCTAGTCAAAAAACCGCCAATACCGGGCATCAATGTCATATTCCACATGGGATATAAAATACTGGCGATATCAAATGAGTTAGTGAGATGGGCCTACGAAGAAGACCATTGAAGGTCTACACTGAAGTGGACAGTCGGTCCCTCACATGACCGCTTTGAAGCATTGACTAGTAAAGCTGGCTCTATATAGTCAAGACAAAATGGTCCCTCTAAGCGATCAGGTAGGAAGCTTCCCATGCATAACATTGCACTTGCACCATAGGTAGGGGTTGAAGCACTGGCACATGTGGGCATTGTGTGGGTAATTGTTTATAAAATTTACACACAAAAAAAAATCCTATTTTTATATTCAAGCTTCAAGGAAATTTTTTTTATTTATATTTTGGTACCTTAAAATTTGATAACTAATAGCCATAATGTTCTTTCCTGGCTTTCGCGCCTTTTGCTAACACAAGCACACAGTGTGTGGAAACAAGCCCAAATCTGTGGGACAAAATATCGCTTGACAAGTAATTGATGCCCGGTATTGGCGGGCTTAATTCCGGCGGTGCCTTTTGCCTTCAATTGTTCATCTTGACTAGGGTTTAGGAGTCTTGAGAATTAGTAGAAGATGACTGGTGAGTTGCCGGAGACCTGATGGCACGGCTTAAGTGAAGGCTCATAAGAGGATGACGACTGAATGCAGAACGCAGAGATAATTTCAAGGAAGGACTCTCTTGACAGATTTTGACGAGGTCGTTTAACGGATTCATGGATAAACAAGGACTCGATAGCAGGATAAACAGGCGGATGGTAGAGGACCACACGCTTGCGTTGATTCCTGGCAGATTTGAAGAGCACATCAGGTACCATCTTATACCACATGAATATGGGACATTTTATTATGTGGGGAAAAGGCCGAGTGGATAGAGAAGGCTCAAATAATTGTTAAAAAGAAATTTTTTTCAGTCTTAATTTGGGTAGACATACGAAAGAGTGACATAATGTTACTTTTCCCACACAACTCCTTATTGCAGACATAAACCAAGCGGAGCCACAAAAGGATTAGACAGTCAGTGATAGGTGAGCTTCATGGAGGTTAGTGACACGAGTTGGCCTTAAGTTGGTAAGAGGTACGCTCATAGATGGGCATCCGAACAGCGGGCCGCCGGGCTCTCGGCTCCTCGGCTCAATGCCTATCCTTACTTACGCTGTGCTAAGGGGACAGTTAGAACTTCTGCAGTTTGCAGTTTGGTAGGTGTTGAGAGTTAAAGACTTTAAATGACCTACTGGAGAAGACCAAGAATGAGTTCAAGGGAATGAGTTCAAGGGAGCTGGGCAGAGGCTAACTACGCTTGGGTCAATGGACTTAGATGACAAGTCCTAAGCAATCATTCAGCCCTTGACACTGACTCTGTTGTTCTGTGTACTCAGAAATCGACAACTTTAAAAAATTTCACGAAAGTTTGTTCGTAGATCAGTTTTTCCCAGCATCTAAAATCGCAGATTCCATTCTACACAAAAGTTTTCATAATGCTTTTTCAAGGACATTGGGAGTATTTTTATGTATTTAGTTCATCAAATGTCGAATAACTTTATCGGTAGACAACATAATATATGTGTTGATAAAAACCTCTAGCTGTTAACCTTGCAAGTTAATGGTAGCATTAGAAGAGCTAATTTTTAACATTATTAGAAATTTTGCTCATGGGACCAGTGTTAAAAAACTAATGCATCTTCATATTCCATAAAAATGTGAAATTTAAATCGATCGAAGCTTTCATGCCAAAACTCTTCATGTAGATCCTATTGTGAGGAGAGTAATATCGGACGATAGATCCTTGATTCACAAGACCTTAAATTTTTCTAGCTTTCGTAGCTCGGTTCGGCTTGATTACCTTTAAGCCATATAGCTAACCTCAACTCAGGCTCGACTCAGTCAAACTTAAAGAACTCAAACTTAGCTTGGTTAAGCTCACTCTACCCAAGATTTGACTGGAGCTTACCTGAACCGACTAATAAAACAAGTTTACTTTTTAATTTGAATGGTTACAGAACGACTTGAACTTAGGTTTGTAAGGTCCATAAAAAACCTACATGGACTTTCAGAATATATTGTGAAGATTCTCATCGCGACTCACGAATTTGATTGAGTTCAAACAAGTTCAGCTTGTTTAGCAATAGTTGGCAACCAAGTGTTTTATATGTTGCTGGGTGTCATATAAGCCTACTGAGTGTATCGATATTCATTCAACATTGATAGCTTGTGATTTATTGAGGATGAGAGATCTATTTCATCCCGGTCAAGCAAAATGAGGGGACAATTAACGTTGGTTTTTAGTTTTGGCTTAAAATTTATCGAGTCCATCTCGTCGCATGGGATTGGAGAATTATGTACCATATATTTAGGCCATTCATTTTGGTTCTTAACATAAGTTGGATTTTATACTTAAAAGTCAAATTTGGATTTGGTTCTGAAACTAAAAGTCGCCTCCAAATCGAATTTGGTTGTGAAATAAAAAATATATGGTACATAATTTTCTTCATATTCCAAAATTTGAATCTATGAATATATGAAAAATAATAGGTGATGGTTTTCTTTTGTTTTTTTAGACTGAAAAAATTAGTTGGACTAAAAAATGGGCTCGGTTAGACTCGAAGTTGGCTCGTGAACAGCCGAAGACCCGACCCAGTGACGGGATTAGATCCGTCGAACCCTACGGTTTGAGCCGCCCCACCACTGGCAGTGAATGACCGCCAGAGTTATCTGCCGGAGAAATGGAGAGGGGACTGGAAAGGAGCACAGCGGCGGCAGCGTTCATGAGAAGTAATGTGGTTGGTGTTGCTTGGTCATGTCATAGTGTGGAGGTGCTTAGGCAGAAGAAATCACTGCTGGGAGAAGGCTCTCCCTGACCTTCATTACTAAGAAGTAAACAAATGGAGTATGTACTGAACATGCACGGAAAAAGAAAAAACTACACCACACTATCAATGTCATATTCCACATGAGATATAAAATACGAAGAAGAGCGATGAAGTCTACACAGTCGGTTCCTCACAAGATCGGCTCGCTTTGAACCATTGACTAGTAAAGCTGACTCCATATAGTCAAGACAAAGCGGTCCCTCTAAGAGATTAGGTAGGAAGCTTCCCATGCATAACATTGGACATGCATAGGAGTGCGCATATTAGGGGCAATTTTTCTATGGTCGGAAGAAAAAGTTACACACAAAGGAGGAAAAGACATTTTGATAATTTATTAAAAAATATTTTCTATAGTCTATTGTTTTTTTTTTCTAATTTTGTCCTTACAAAAAGTTTTTTTCATATGAACTAAGGGTATTTTAGTTATTAACCATGTTGGCGCAAGAAAGAATTTGTGCACCCAATATGACACATATAACAAGGTTCCGCTGAGTAGGAGTAGAAGCACACGTGGGCATGTTGTGGGTAATTGTTTATAAAACTTCCCAAATGAAAATTTTTTATTTTTATATTCAAGTTTCAAGGAAATATTTTTTTATTTACATTTTGGTACTTTAAAATTTTATAACTAGTAGCCATATTTCCTTTCGTGACTGTTGCCCCTTTTGCCATCACAAGCACACATCGCGTGGAATTGGAAACAACCCTAAAACAAAATATCGCTTGACAAGTAATTGGTGTCCGGTATGGGCGGGCTTAATTTCAGCGATGTCGTTGCCTTCAATTGGTCATCTTGACTAGGGTTTAGGAGTCATGGGAATTAATAGAAGTTGACTGCTTCTTGGGTTGATAGCAATAATGTGACGGTGCTTGATGGCACGGCATAATATATGTCAAGATAGACTCAGATGACCGCTCATTTGAATTTGCAACCGTGCAGCGATGGAGCACGAGAGAATTGATCGGTAGTAAAGGTTGCGTGTGCCGCCACCAATGTGTGTACAATTGAGGAGGATCTGATTGGTGTAGCTCGACCTCGTGCTATAATTAGTTAATGTGGTTCTAAACCGGTCCTTTGTACTAAAAAAAAAAAAATGTTTCAGCATGATAAGCACTTGAATGGTTTAGGACTTCCTGGCAGATTTCGAGAGCACTTCACGCGCCACTTTATACCACATGAATACGGGACATTTTATTATCCGGGAAAAAAGGCCGAGTGGATAGAGAGGGCTCAAATAATTGTTAAAAGGGAAAAAAAAATCAGTCTTGATTTTTTGGATAGACATATGATGAAACAGTGACATAATGTTACTTTCCCCAAACAAACTCGTTATTGCACATAAAGAAGCGGATCCACAAAAAGATGAGACAGTCGTTATAGGTGAGCTCGGTAGAACTAAGTGACACGAGTTGGTCTTAAGTTGGAAGTGGTAGGGCTTTCGGGTCCTCGGCCCAATGCCTACCTCTGGGGGCGCTTCAAAATATAGTATTAACTCTGCAGTTTGGTAGGTGTTGAGAGTTAAGACTTTAAATGACCGGTGTTCGAGAGGAGGAGGAGGAAACAATGAAGAAGACCAAGAATGACTCGAAGGGAGCTGGGCAGAGGCTAACTACCCTTGAGTAAAGGGACTTATACGCAATCAGTCAGCCCTTGACACTGAGGCTGTTCTGTGTGCTCAGAAAATCGACAACTTTTAAAAAAAATTCACAAGCGTCTGTTCGTAGACTAGATATTCTAATCATCTAAAATCATAGATTCCATTCTACACAAAAGTTTTCATTTAATGCTTTTTCAAGGACATTGGGAGTATTTTTATGTATTCAGTTCATCTAAAGTCGAATAACTTAATCGGTAGACAACATAATATATGTGTTGAGAAGAGCTAATTTTAACATTTTTAGAAATTTAAGGGCACAAATTAAAAGCGAGATGAAGACAAATTTAACTACAACCTACATTCCCTTCGAGTTCAAACAAGTCCGGCTTGTTTAGGTCAAACTCAACTCGTTTACTTTACCAATCGATTTCTCGGCTTGAACTCCACTGGATTTAAATGAGTCGAGTGTTCAAGTTGGCTCGACTATATATATATATATATATATATATATATATATTTGTAGATCAATCATTATTTTGTACATATTTTTCAGCTTCTTTTGTTCTTTATGTTCTCTCAAATATATGTCATCCTTTTATATTTTTCTCTCTTTCTCTTCATGAACAGATGATTCAGTCAAATTGACTGGATATCGTTTTAAAACTAAGCTTATGGCTTCCAGTTCCGAGCTAACGTCTGCAAGTCAACAAAGGACGTGAGGGTGCATATCCTTGGAGGAAGGAGGAAGGAAGGTGCAGCCATGGGGCCGTTGAAAGCTCATCTGTCTGCCACCTTCCACAAAGAAACAAGCTTCACAGACTTGACTGCGGGAGAACCCAAAGTCTTTGCTTCTTGCCGCAAAAAGCACGTCACATGGGTTTTCAAGTCAACCGCTGACATCCACTTCCACTCAAACACGGCTAATGATTTTCACATTGTAATCCGCGTTTTTTTTTCCGCCGTTCAATTATGACCTTAACGACGACGTGAAGAACAGGTTAAAGCATCGTTTACAGGCTCGTTAAGAATAGGCTCTCTCTTGCTCTTTTGTTGATGTGAAAACGATATCATATGATGTCCCCATGGTCCCACGAATGTCTTTGAATTTCACGTTATATTGTGCGCTGAGGCGTAACCTGGAGTAAGTCTATTGTTATTTGGCGCCGTTATTTTCACGTGAAGTGCCGGCAAGGTTAGCGGAAGCCGTTGCATAGAAAGTACGTTTGGTTAAAAAAAATTTCTATACCTTCTTTTGGTCACAGGCCCAAGTGGAAACCTTAGGTGTCAGCTTTTCCGGTTTACTTGTTTATTTTTCAATTAAAAAGCCGACTTCCTGAAATGTTAGTGCCACCTGAGGTGACGTCATTGCACTACCGCTCAGGCCAAGCCAGAAATTTTTTATATTAAAAATTTATAAAATTTTAACAAAAATTGAAATATTATTTTTTATATTATTTTTTATAAAACAAATAAAGTTTTTTAAAGTATAAATATAATTTTTTTAAAAAAATGTCAAGGGGTCAGGGCCCTGCCTTGGCTCGGCCATGGTAGAATGTCTTGGTTCCATTTTTTTTCTTTTCTTTTAAAAAATAGTAATAATACTTTTTTAACTAAAAAATGACGGAAATTTAAAAAAAAAAAGCATGCTAAACTAAAAATGTAGAGTCGAAGCAAAATATGCGTGGATCCTAATTTTAAGATTATGAAAAAATTTAAATTTTTAAGGTCGTATTTGATAGCGTCGGATTTGAGATATGAAGTTGCATATTTTATGGTTTTGATCCACAGTTTTAGCAAACCTCATATCTCAAAAATCATAGAATTGAAATCATCGATAGAAAGGACGCCCTCTCTTTCTGACTTTTCGGGCCGATCATAGATCAGTGTAGTGTGAGAAAATTTCGCAACAAGCATGCAACCTCTGCAAAGAGAGAGATCGACCGTCATGGAAAGTTTCTGACCCTCAGTCGGCCAACAAATAAAAGAGGGCCCAAGGGTTTCTACTGCCATCCAGACATGGTGAAATCTTAGACAGCCATCAAAGGTTTAAAGGGCGGGAGAATGCCTTGATGGGCTGTCGAGGCACCGCCATCTATGTCACCAGATTGCGGGGTGCGGGTGCCAGAACGGCAGTCCGTTGGCTCGGACCGCCGATCATTGCCGTCATCATCGTCGTCGCCCTTGTCATTCTTCACTGTTGTCATCACTATTGAAGGATTGACAACCATGGGTCATGGCAGGTAGAGAAAGAAAGAGATTTCTTAAAAACAGGGTTTTGTAGATCCAAGGATCTTGAATCAGCCTCCGATCGGGATCCTATCAAATGCAACTTTCAGTAAAAATAACTTACCTTAATTTTTTATGTGTTACCTTCTATCCGAATCGTAACAGTAAAATAACTGGCAACTTGTGTTGCTGCGTTATTGGAATGAGTCGATTTGAACGGAATCGCCGTCAAATCAATTTGGTTTCCTAATTTTTAAATATTTTTTGGACCGATACGATTCCAAAGTTTCAAAGTCAAACGTCAAGGATATTTCATGGCAAGCGGCCAGCAGCATGCTCGCCAATCTGCTGCTTACTGTGGCAGTTTTTTTAAATGATTGAACTAGGAGTCGAGTTGAGACTTGGATCTACCAAATCCCTAGATCCAATATTTTTTTAACATATAATCAGAATCTGATCCTGTAAATTAGATATGTCCAGATCCACTCAGTCAGCAAGGGTAGAGCCCAAAAACATATATATATATATATATATATATATATATATATATATATATATATATATATATATATATCATAGCAAGAGTCAAAAAAATAATATTTCAAAAGTTTCATGTTAAACAAATACAATTTTTCAGAATTTAAATATAAATTTAAAAAAAAAATTGAAGTGAGGGTGAAGACCCTGCCGACCCCCGTGGGTGTAGCTGGGTCGGGCAAAACAGTTGGCTCGTTGAAGTTGCGTGCTGCAACTCGGCGGGCCGACGGCGCGGACAAAGGAAACGTTTCCAACGGACTAGCTGAGCGTGTTGACCTAACCCGTCGACTCGATTCGGCAGGGCTGCTGGTTATGTCAAAGACGACAAGTGAGAAATCGGGTGGCGTCTTTGACCGGTCCGAGCTCAGATTGGCTGCGGATGTTGGAAGTTGAAGGTTGGCTGATTTGGCTAGCCCGTTTGCGTTTCTTTCTGGACTCCTCTCCTTCTCCTCGAATCCGATTTGGGACCCATCAATCAAATCATGTTAGATGAGTTTGGGATCGGCTACGAGAGCTTGAGCCACTTGGGTGGTTGGAGTGGAGTTCAAGTTCGGTCCCCGGTAAGGACATCTTTTTTGCATAAACGGGCAAGGCTTTTGCCCATTTTTGTGTGACAAGTGGTGTCTCTGCCACTTCTCATCCATATATTTGGTTGAATCATTTTGGAAAAATTGGATATATAAAAAAAATGACATCAGATTAAAAAAATCAAATAGATTCAAATATACATAATAAATAATATTCTATCGGATTCAGATCAGATTTAGCTTTAAATAAGTAAGGGCGGAGCCAGGATTTTCTTTAGGGACGGGCCGATAGTCCTGAATTCAAATAAAAAAAAAATACATGGTGTAATTAAAAAAAATTATTTTTTTCAATGTATTTTTTGTTTTCATTAGCCGGGGTGGGGCCATGGCCTAGCAGATTTTGGATACGACTTCTATTTGTTCGTACTCAAAAGTGAATTTGAATCCGAATACATGAATATCCAAAAAAGTTGATACAGTTACAAATACATCTGATCTTTTTACATTCATACAAACGCGATCCGAAGTTTGAACCAAATCTGGCCAATTTTCAAAATGTAGGACTATTGGATATAAGCAATTTGTAAACTATATGCCACTCATGATCAATTGAAAAATTCTTAACCATATGCTTATTACATCATAAAAAAAAAAAAAATCTAGCTCTGGCCCATGATTGGTAGCACATGAGTTGACTATTAGAAGCTAGTTTCTTATGCATGCAGAATAGAATAACAAGGGCTACCTAACCTCTCGGGTTTCTTTCAAGGACCAAACTGAAATTGCAGAAAGAATCGCCCGAGTAAGACAAAGCACTTTTCCCTTTATTCGTGGACAAGTTCTAGGGCTATTAAAAATCCAATTAATATGGACAAGTGCATCTCGAGCACCATGAAAAAAATTCAAGAAAAAGTGTTTCCTTAGTGAAGAGGTAACAGTTCATAATCTCCACAAGAAATCTTGATGGTTGCATATTCTTCTTCTTACTGTTTGGCATCTAAACTGAAGTCAACATTGATAAACAAAAAGATCTGATTCCTTTTCTGTTTTTTTCATTTCGTTTCAATACGTCCACACCACTTTTCACCAGTCCCTTGCCTTTTTTCCTGGTCGGGTGATGCAACCCTCAATCTTATTCAAACCTTGGAAAAGAGGAACAGATCACTTCAAGGGCTTTCACATTAAGATTTGGTAGGTGCATCAATAAAATAAACATTTTATAAACGAAGCAGAAAAGCTAGAATACAAGTCAAAAAACCTGATAAGCTGGGATTGAATTAATCCCTCCAGAAAAAGGAACACATAAATTTCAGCAGACGCCGCATCAACAGTTAGTTTTCCTTTTTCATTTATAGTGAGATTAGGTCAACCGTTCGAAAAATGTAATTTCATTATCATTTAAGAAAGCAGGAGGCAATTTGCCCTGGGAACCTATCGTCTGCTTCATTATTTGAAGAAACAAATGCAAAAGAGTTCATGTTCCCATTACCTAACAGTTCCGGAATCTACGTGTTCCTGTTGTTCAGAATTTCTTTGTGCAGCTAATACATGGGCTTTTCTTTGTGATCATTCTCCAAAAGAGCTCATCTTTCATACGCATATTCATGACACTGGTCTCTGTTTGCAGCAGCCTTAGAAAAATAAGGTCATGGTTCCCATTAGGAGTTCAATATAAGAACTAGTAATATCATCATAACCAAACCAATGACATCATCATGTGTCGTATATATATATATATATATATATGTGTGTTCAATATAAGAACTAGTAATATCATCATAACCAAACCAATGACATCGTCATATATTATATATATATATATATATATATATATATATATATATATAGTGAGTACAAATTTAATGAAAAAAGCGTTTATAACTTTGGCGTCTAGTTCCCCATAGAAATGGTTGTTATTGGAGAAAATGATAGCTAAACTTCAATGGCCAAAGGAATTGTAAGGATCTCATTCTCCGTTCCCCAAGAAACGGACCCCCAAGTCCTATGCACTCTTCAACTTGCACAGCAGGAAATTTAATTTATGAAGGCACAATCCTTAGTATAAGGGGCATTTTGAAATATGCTGGCTGTCAAACTGCTAAACATTAAAAGATCAGTTGTTGAAAATGCCATATCATTATTAAAATTATCATAAGCCATTTGGGGTCGTTTGGTAGCAAGGACGTTTTACCAGTGTCCCATGAATCTGTCTTAAAAATTGCAGCATATTCATGAGATAATAGTTCTATTGTGCCATGAATCTGGCACATTCATGGGGGGCGGATTCATGGGACACTCCCATAATGTCCCTAATGCCAAATGACTTCTTAGTACATCATAAGCTATGGCGAATACTTCTTGACTACTCTTTTTAGTAATAATTTTTTTATTTTTAGCCACCCAATGTCACTTTTTAACAGATTTAAATTCTTCAACATGCAGGGAGATTGGTAGATCCCACAACATTAGGTTAGGGATCGAAACCAAACCCTTTCAATTTTTTGCTAAAAAAATCTTTTTAATAAAATATGAACATTCTAAATTAAAAATGGATAAAAATGTCCCTAACCTTATTGGTTTATGACCTACCAGCCTCCCACACACACACACATACAAAAATGGATAAAAATTAAAAAATTGTCACTAAAAAACAGCCGCTACAGACTATGGTCATAATACTTTAGGAGACGGATTTTTAGTTGGACCTTTTGGCAACACACTAATATGAAGAAGATCAAGGGTTATGTTTGTTTCTTATTCGTTTATTATCTAAGTGTCTAGTACCTACCAATTTCTTATTCGTTTATTATCTAAGTGTCTACTACCTACCAATTTCTTATTCAAAATTTTACCTTACTGAGGAGCATTGGAAAAGCACGAAAATATGAAACGATTTACCTGTTTAAGCATCCCGTCAAAATTAATGAGTGTAAAAGGTACCTCTCTTTCAATCATTTTCCAAACTAAATTTCGATAGTCTATTGATATTATTATGGACATTCAATAAATAATGTAAATTTTTTAATCTTTCATGTAAAATTATTGCTGTAATAGGAGAGCGTTCGGTTTGAAGAAGAAATTCGATTAGTAAATATACTAAAAAATGTCATTGCATTTACGAAATTTATCTATGGCAAAGCCAATGACTCCTGGTCTTTCAAAAGTGAAGGGTGAAAATAGATAAATATACGGAGGGCCACTTTCTTGTCAGTTCTCTTATAAAGTATTAACTTATTTCCCCAAGTCGTACTTGGTTGCTTCTTTTTTCCATTTTACCTGTAAAAGCAGGTCTGTGGAACAGTCTGCTACTGTTTTATTTATTACCAAATGACCACGGAGATGCTTTTCTATGTGTTCTATTTGTGTTCAAAATAATCAGAATGGATCAGATGAACTCTTAATCATAACTATTTTTTCAGATGTTTATATATTCATATTCTAATATTTTTTCTTCTATATCCATTTTTTTAAAAAACGAATTAGTCTAATATCAAATTCGGATAAATTGACATCCTCCTTCAAAACATATGGGCGCCAAAACAAGAAATAGAAGAAACGAGGTGATTTCGATTGTTTCCCTAACCGCCATTCACTTTTTTGACAAAATTTTGTCGTCAACTTGACAAAAAAAAAAAAAAAATTAAATCCCGTCATTCCAATTATAATATGACTTATGCTATCCAGAATGACTGTTACTGTCCAAGTGCGCAGAAGAGAGAGAAAGAGCATTCAGTTCAACAAAACACGGAGAGTTGTGTGCACGCGACAAACAAGCATGCACGGGTATTTTTGACAATTTTATGAAATGATGAGCATTTTAGATTTTTAACTTTCTCACAATCTTCTTCTTTTATTTTTATCAAAAGCGTCTTTTTGTTTATTTTAATGGAAGTATTTTGGTTATTATATGCACCAATTTTCAATTTAGAGTTCCAAAAACAACGGATGGAAAGCATATAACAAAATTTATAACAAAATTAAGAGAGAGAGAGAGAGCCGACAAAATGGGAATTCAAGTAGTCAAACACACAAAACGTATGTGAAAAACAAACAAAAAAATGAAGCATGCAAAGAACCGAAAAAAAAAGCAAGAACATTTATAGCCGACGAGGAAGAGTCTTCGAAGACTCATTGGCTTGGGAGACTATTAAATGCTTCATCCACCCTTCACCCTTGCATCCAAGACGTACTTTCTCCTCTCTCGATTTCGAGCAAAATCTCTCCGCCCGCCGCCCATTAGCGTGTAGAGAAGGATGGGTACTGACGGTCCAGTCGGCAACAGCTATCCGGAGGTAAGTCTCCTCCTCCTCCCATCCTCTGTTTTAAGGTTCATCCTTCCTGTCTCTCAGGTTAATCCCGTTTAGGATCAGCATCCGCCAAAGCCCACGGCAATTCTTTCCCCTCTTCTTGAACAAGGAAAAACTTGTACACCGCCCGCTCTCCTCCATCGCCAGTTCCTCACGTCATGTTTGACAAATTAAGCATCTCTGGGCCGTTTGCTTCTGCCGTTTTCACGTGAGAAGGCTGCCTTTCTCACAGGTCCGGGAAGCCGAAACGAACATCTTCGAATGCCCTGCCCATTCCCCGCCCGCCATTAATTTACTGTTCCATGCAATTGTCTAGTTAATGAGCGAAGGCACTTTCTGCAATTTCCGTCTCCGCCGCTTTTTCCCTTGTTTGTTTCAGAATCTTGGGAAACTGGCCGGAGGGAAAACTGCTAAACTCTCGCTCGCAATTGTCTTCCGGCAGTCCTACTCCTCACCGTCCATAAACTATCTACATAGGGGCAGCGATGAAATAGTTTTTTAACAATTGTCTCGCCGCGGGGGACGTTGCTGCCGGTGGCGGTTCGAGAAGCTACTGATTCCAGAACCGTAAACGGACGCCGGAAAGTGCGGTTGGCTCCACGGCTCCAACCGAGAATCCGGACTAACTCGGCTCGTGTGCACCTTCGCTCCGGCCCATCAGTTGACTTCACGAGCTCCTGTAGGCCGAGTAAGCATGGGACTGCCTTAATGGAACGGGCACTGGAATCCGATTCTCCCTCGCCCCTGGCGCTCCGGCCAGTGGCAGGGCTTTTCTGAGGTGCCAATTATATTTTTCACAATTTTAACAGAAGCCAGTTAAATTTTTGAAATCTTTCAATGGCAAAATTTTACTGAATTCAGAAGGCCGGCCATGGCTATGGCTGCTGCTGGCTCCCCCTTGGTCCCGCCAGTGCGTCCGGCCGCCCATGCTCCGAGCTGCCTGAAAAAGTGGAAACCAGCGGCACTTTTTTCTTTGTCCCTTTAAAATCTTTAAAAAATTTCCCATACTCAACCACGTCCTTTCTTCGAAAACCCAAATTATTTTTTTTTTAACTTGGTGCATCGCTTGAGACGGCAGATTGAAGGGTATTTTCGCCATACTAAGTTTGCTTTCTATTTAGTCAACGTTGAGCGGGTGAGAGTCCAGATCTCAAATTTATTTGGGGATGACGAATATAATATTCTCGAAAGCCACCCTTGGTTCCTGATTTTCGAAAAGCGGCGCGAACTTTTTTTTTTTTTGGGAAATAAGGCAAATTTGTGTGGCTATATCAGAATGGAGGAACGAGCTTCATATTTACTCTTGATGGAGATTTGAGACCTAAAGGTCGACTTGATTTTGAATTTCGGAAAAGGGCAATTCATCTACTAGGGATATTCTCCACGAACTTTTTCTTTTGGCTTTTTTGGTTTTCATATTCAAATTTATGGGCCGAATTCTTTTATATCTTTTTGTTTCGATATTAGCATAGTTGGTCGAACTAAGTGTCAATTTCATCACATTCATGACTATGAGTAGCAATATTGTCTTTTTACCATACCTTTTGGTGGGTTATAATTATCTCGCTGACCTCAATCAATTATTTCAGTTGTGAAACTCCAAATGCCTTAATGTCAAATTACTTTCTCTTGGTCATTTTTCTTGCCCCATGAAATTAAAAAGGCCGAGTTCATGAAATTCAATCATTCGTTTCATGAATTGATAGTGCTCCAATCGCATTAATGCCTGTAGTTCATGCACTTTGTCACATTCCTTTTTTTTTTGTTTTTTCTTCTCATGACCTTTCGTCGGTTTCGCTTGCTGAGAAAAGAAAAACAAGTTTAGAAAAGGAAAAAAGTGCATGGCTCATGAACGCTGTCAAATTTTTAATTGGCAAGCCAAAAGGTCTCCCAAATCTTTGAGGCCATCAATTTCAGTGGCTTAGTACTTTATAGTTGTCATGTGCAATGAATTACGAGCAGCTTTACTGCAACACGGCATGCATGTGATATGTTTCGCTTTGTTAATTGGAACTTATTCATTTTTTTTATACAATAAATATTATGGACTCTATTCTCGAGTCCATTCAATTTTGATCCTGATATCATTTTGATTCTTGTGGTTGAGATATCTTAAAAGAAATCAGAAAAAACAAAAAGAAGGGAATAAAACTTCAACCTTCTGACGCCTCATTCAATGCCTCGAAATTCATGAACATATTTATTTACTTATTTATCTCGGATTCGTGACTTGTGGAATCCGGCATCTGAGTGGAGTTGAGGAACTTTGACTTCCAAACAAAAGCTGAGGTTCTTATCCACCTTGCGCACGTAGACGTCAACAATTAACAATGTAATAGAGAGATTGGATTTGAGAGAAGTTTAAAATCAAGTTACCGTATTAGTGCCCTCGGTAAAAAAAAATTCTCGCTCGTTACTAGCACGACCTATTTACTTGTTGTTAGATATCTTTTAGTAATTTTTTCACCAATTCTTGCTCGAGTATGGCCTTTTTGTCTAACTTGACAACATGTTTTGCATGTTTATTCAAATCAAAACTTACGCCTGCTTTTGTCATACCACCCAAATTTCAGTTAATTCATGCAGCTAAACTTGTTCATCTGTTCAATTTAGTTTTCATTCGAATGACAAAATTTTCCTTTTCAATCTTCCACGTGAACACGGCAACCTAAATCGCGAGACTTTGTCTTTAACTTAAGCACATAAAATGCGATTACTTCTCCTCCCTTACAACCTGTTTGGATGGAGGGAAATGGATGAAAAGGAATGAAAAGAAAGGTCTTTCTTACGTTTGAATGCAAGAAAAAAAAATGAGTTTTTAATGTAATTCTAATCCTTTCGAAAATAGAAAGATAAAATAGAGTGATTGGAACTTTGCGTTTGTCTCGCTCGATTTTCACTTGAAAAAAAAACGGGTGCCAATGCGGTTCGAGCTGCCGACCAGCTGTCGTTGAAACAGTCCAAACAAAAAGCTGTTAAAGTCCAGAGCAGGATGTAGAAACCTCGCCGGAATAGGGAGGTCAGCTGCTCAAATCGCGGAGCGAATTGCTATGGTTAGGCATCATCAAGCCGGTCATGATAGGGGAACCAACGTATTGGCGGTGGCGGGGATCCCGCGCAGAAACCGTAGGGAATCAGCGTTGGCCGAATCCCGAACTCATCGGAACGGACGGACCAGTAATACACATCTTTAGATTTCGCCTTCATCTAAGAAGCCGAACTTGGATCCTTGGATGATCAAGTCTCTCTCCCCATAGTCTGGTTACGGAGAAAGAGGGAGTGGTCATTTTTGTGGCTTGACAAGGTCTGACAATGGCGGATTCTTCCCTCTCACAGGAAAGCTCCTTCAATGTTGAGAAGAAGGTTGCAAATGACAAGGACGTCGACAAGTGGCTCCCCATCACAGCGAACAGGAACGCCAAGTGGTGGTACTCAACTTTTCACAATGTCACGGCCATGGTTGGTGCAGGCGTGCTCAGCCTGCCTTATGCTATGTCAGAGCTTGGATGGTATATTTCTTCTCTCAATCATCTTCAGTTCTTGCATCTCTGATAAATTGAAGATTCTTCTGACTGATCATAAGTTGACAAGCCAAATAATTGATAAGCCGAGTGATCCCCCTTTTTAATTAATGCCTTTTACCAAACAGTTCACGGTTTTACTTTTCTATCACTGCCTTTGTAAGTGCATGTATTTGTTTGAATAACTTATGTTTTAAATTTGCAACAACTGTCTTGAGTTTTCTTCATATCTTCTCTCATTTTTGTTTCTTTTCTATGGCATATACAAGTTTAGTTTACTCTAGCTGATTCAAAACCAACAATTATAAGTTCCTTAATCTGCTGCCCTGCTTTTGCCCTGTTTGTAGGGTTGCCAGTGGGACACATCCATTTGGTTACCCACTTGAATATGAACCCATTTGGTCGTCTGGTTGCGGAGACAGTTTCGGATCTGTTAATCAGATCTGGATCCAGTTCGCAGTTTCACAACCCCGTCTAAAAGATCAGGCTAGGTTGATTCAGTAACAAGACCGGGCCCAACTGCATATCAATTATCAATGTCAGGTCTTATGATAATTGAATCTGGGTTCTGTTTGAAAAACATGTCGTGTCCAAGTCTGAACCCAGATCCAATTAAATAGGATCAATTAGCTCGGATTTGGTAAAAGCTGGATCTAATTATCTTAATGTTTTCATACTATTTGTTGTCGTATATATCTTGGATCATTTAACTACTCTTGATGTTCGCAATCTGACTCTGCAGAGAAGATGCGGTTGTTGGTATTGAAACTTCAGATTGTTCTTGATTTTCAGGGGTCCCGGTATTGTTGTGTTAGTCCTCTCATGGATCATCACTCTCTATACTCTATGGCAAATGGTTGAGATGCATGAGATGGTGCCTGGAAAAAGGTTCAACAGGTACCATGAATTGGGCCAGTATGCCTTTGGAGAAAAGCTTGGCTTGTACATAGTTGTTCCACAGCAACTAATTGTTGAGGTCGGCGTCAACATCGTCTACATGGTCACCGGTGGCAAATCATTGAAGAAGTTCCACGACACCGTCTGCCCCAACTGCAAATCCATTAAGCTCACATACTTCATCCTGATCTTTGCTTCTTGCCACTTTGTCCTTTCCCAGTTACCGGATTTCAATTCAATTTCCGGTGTCTCCTTGGCAGCTGCAGTCATGTCCCTAAGGTACATGGTCAACTCAAGTGCTCATTCTGTTATATCTTCAAATTTTAAAATGCATGGACATCTGTCTGGATTTCCTCTTCCTCTAAGTTTCTAGTAGTACAGTAAGTTTAGTTTTTGAAGCTGCTTGTGTTTTGCATTTCAGTAAACTACAGAGATAATGATATCTAAATAGGTTGGCAGTTTACGTAAACTAAACAATATGATGACATGTCACAGGTGGAATCATGTAAATGAAATTTCATGCAAAGAATGTGTATATTCTAGGCAGGAAATTGCTCTCATTAACAATGAAATAAGAAACCTTCATATCAAAGAATTCATTTATTTCATGATTTAGCAGTATTTAATGGCTTTCTGAGTGCTGTGAGGTCACATTTCTCTTTCATTGCTTATTTGGTGCAGCTATTCTACAATCGCTTGGGCAACCTCTGTCAACAAAGGGCAACAACTAGACGTAGACTATAGCTTAAGAGCTTCAACAAATGTAGGGAAATTTTTCGGTGTACTGAGTGCACTCGGGGATATTGCTTTTGCGTATGCTGGCCACAATGTTGTGCTGGAAATCCAGGCATCTCTCCCTTCAACACCAGAGAAACCATCTAAAAAGCCCATGTGGAAGGGTGTTATCTTTGCCTACATCATTGTTGCACTCTGCTACTTCCCTGTTGCACTTGTTGGCTATTGGGCATTCGGCAACTCTGTTGAAGACAATGTCTTAATCTCCTTGAGCAAACCAGCATGGCTGATCGCCGCTGCCAACATGTTTGTGGTCATCCATGTTATTGGAAGCTACCAGGTGCTTAACTCTCACTTTATAAACATCCATGAAAGTAGCATTATCAAATCCTTTATCTTGAGCAATCACATAGTCTAACTAATTATAAGCCTCTGTTTTGGTCTTTTGAATACAGATTTATGCAATGCCTGTATTTGATATGATTGAAACTGTACTTGTGAAGAAGCTTCACTTCACGCCAAGTTTTCCCCTTCGATTGGTTTCACGCAGTCTGTATGTTGGTGAGTGTTATTTTCTCTTTCAATGGCCGTTTGATCATCAAATGCTGATATATGGCCTCATTGTTTGTTGCTCACTTGGTATTCCTTCTATCTACAGCATTCACATGCTTTGTTGCCATAACGTTTCCCTTCTTCGGAGGTCTGCTCGGCTTCTTTGGTGGATTTGCATTTGCGCCGACGACATACTTCGTGAGTACCTGAACTAATTCTGCTACTGTTCTTATGCCTTCGAAAACCAATCCTGTTGTTCAAATGTTCTAAAGCTCATGTCTTTTCACAGCTTCCGTGCGTCATGTGGCTGGCTATTTACAAGCCTAAAAGGTTCAGCTTATCTTGGATTACGAACTGGGTAAGTTTAATGTCTTAAGACTAGTTTAATGTGTTAAGACTGGGAATGCAACTAAGTCAATTCCTTGTTCATCTTCGTGCACAATACCTTGAGGTCTAACTAGCATTTGCGTCCTGATTGAACTCTTTTAATTTGCTGGTTTATGACAGATCTGCATTATTCTCGGCGTCTTGCTCATGGTCCTATCGCCCATTGGTGGACTGAGACAGATCATTGTGAATGCTAAGACCTACAAGTTCTACTCGTGATCTTCATGAGGACGTTGTATAACCATTCGTGGAGTATTGGACTTCGGTCAAGACAACAATTTGACCATTCTGAAAGTGAAGGAAAGAATGTCACAGGAAGGCTAAAAGACTCTTAGCCTTTTAGTTGTTGTTTGGGTAGCGGCTTAATTACTTCAATCCAATGCTAGATAGCTTTTTATGTCTATAGGAAACAATGCCGCCACAGGTTTCTGAAAAAGCACTCGCTTCGTTATTCATTGTCTCTATTCTTTGCAATTTGGTGTGTAACCTTGTTATAAATAATAATGTGAAATGAATCAACTCAGTTTCTCTGTCTCTCTCTCTCTCTCTTTTTCTGTGTGACCCCCATCATAAGGAATATGATAACACTGACAGAAAGATTTAAGCACCTGATACCTTCCAATAACACGGATGACCGCAAACATCTTGTCCATTGTGATCAGCCACCTTGGTTCTCCGACAAAATCAGGATGTTTATATATATATATATATATATATATATATATTAGTGTCTCTCCACAACAAGTTTCTGGCTAGACCATTTCAGCATATTAATGACCCCCAAGCAAGCTAAAATCGTGGAGGCATAAGGGTAATGACTTTGAGGGTTTTACGCAGAAGGCGCAAGTAAACATTAAAAAAAATGATGGTTTGCAAGTTAGTAGCCATGCGACTGATTCAAAATTTTGAGGAACTGATTGAAGAAACTTATGAACCAGCCTCGAGTCCGTATACAAACAGGTCTTTAATGGCCGTAACCTTGTTTCGGTCTGCAAGAACTGACTTAAAACCTAGAAGAAGCTGTTCTAAAACATCATGAAAATGGCCTCCTTGCTACATTAATTATACCGATACGACATTAGTAACTAAGTGGCTTGTTGGATAAAATAATTATACTGATACAACAGTAACTCAACACAAAATTATTATTTTTTTATATATGAGATGAATTTTGCTAGCTAGAAAATTCAAACTCATTGATTTTAAAATCTTACCTGTAATTTAAAAACACTGTTTTATTGCATATTCCATATTATATTAAATGTAAAAGAAATGACATTGATATATAGCAGTTTTTTCATGAAACAGGTTATATGTTATGGGCCACGACATATGATCATGTGTTATGGGCTGCAAATGTCTAAAATGTCCCCGTTGGCTAAATAAGAAAACCTTTATTTATCGGGGCAAAAATAGAACCCTGGAAGCCTTTTGCTTATAAAAGTACTAAAAATAAAAGATGGGAACATGTCATACCATGTTAGCTACATAACATGGTCGTTTTTCAAGAGACTGAAATATGTACCCGTCAAAGGAATTTAGAGAGAGAAAGAAAAAAAAAAAGAGAGAGAGAAATAAATCAGTTTCCTTAATTAGATCCCCTTCTGATATGCTTAAATGGACGGCGCAGTTCTATTAAGTATGGTAAATGAGGGTTTTACGAATTGAAAATTCAATCTCACTTTATATCGACATGATTTCAATCCATCCCAGTTCCTTGAACACTTTTCACTAATCTTTCTGAGATAAAATTCCAAAAAAATCAGGAACTAGGAAAAAAGTAAACGGCAGACTGTGAAATATCAAGCTGCTTAATTATATTGTAGGAAATCAATAGGTCACATTTGTTCGCATTTATGAGAAATCAAGCTGCTTTCCCGAATTGAAACTAAGCTCGCATTTTTTGTTGTTTCCAACCTAAAAATGCAACAAAAAGAATGGTTTGACATGTAAGGCCATGGTTAGAGGAGGGCATCAGGATAGGCCGGACAGATTTGCAGTTGGGTCCAGGCCGGCCCCGGCGCATTTTGGCAGCCCAGCCCGGCCAATTTCAGCTGGGCCTGGGCCAGGCCTAGTTCTATTTTAATAAAAAATATATATTATATAAAGTATATATATATATATATAATATATTTGTAATCAATAAATTTTTTTATCGGGTCCAGCCCGGTTCAACCTAGGCCCGGGCCCCAGCTTGCCCTGGACCCAGGCCAACCCAAACCGGGAGCCCGAAAGCCCGGTTCAACCTAGGCCAGGGCCACAGCTCGGCCTGGATACATATTTTTTTTACTTTCTTTGCTGATTTTGCGTTCACAAAGTCAGACTTTTTCAGCATTTTTGTTTTTCATAAGGATTTTTTTTTTTTTTTGGTTTTTCCAAGCACCCGAACTGTTCAGGTTTGCCAAGTTTTTTGACTAATTATATCACTTTTTTTTTAGCATTTCCACTAATGATATTCGTCAGTTTGAGTTCTAATGAGATTAACAATCGGACTCAAGTTTGGATAAAAATGGCCTTCTAATTGGCTCGATCTCCAACTTTCACGGATATACTTCATTACTTGACGTAAGACTTTGTGGAGAAGGAAGAAGGAAAATTGTGGTTCGGTCCAAAACCAAGTCGACAACCGAAATAAGCGCCCTAGCTGTTACTGTTTTTTTTCTCTCTCATCTCATTCTGCAAGTACAGAGAGAAATAGCCTTTTCAAAAGAATACCACCGTGAAATCACGATAAGTAGTTAGCCACAGCACGAAAGCAGAAATATTGTATATATTGTTGAGAAAAGTTCAGGTTTTCAATAGAGAAAACCTGGTTTTTCCCATGCTATCCAAACGATGAAACCAGGTTTCAAAACACAATCGAAAAACTGGTTTTCTCAATACCAGGCTTTTACAAAACCAGTTTTTCCAAGGGGTGCATCCAAACGCTTCCGTAGCCATCCCAGGAGGCTGAACAGCGGTCGAAGAATATTTTTCAAAAATTTGTGGTGCCAAATTAGAAATTTTGAAACTATAAGTAGCAAATTTTGTTTTTTTTCAATCCGCTACTCATCTCGAATGCGTCTCCATTGTCTTTTAGATCATCAAACTGCGTGAGCGGAAGGCCTTTACTAAATCTATCTGCTGCTAGCTCTGAGTATTTAGTATGTGGTGTGAAAATTTATATTCATGAACATCATTGTGACCGTCTTTATATATATATATATATATATATATAGATATATATATATATATATATATATATATATATGTTTAGTTTTTTCGTGAAACATCCAAAATTCGATACCATATGAATTGCATAGGAAAGAAGAATCGACTTGGGGTCTCCTCTTTTGAATAAGAGATTTCAAGAGCCAAACAATTTCAGTTTTTGTTGCAACCGCTAGCTGTCTTGTATATATTTTGCCTCTATGCTGACCTTGAAACAGTGCGTGGTTTTGTACTTTACCGTGATACTAATTCCTTCCAAGGTACTGGCAGATCTTTTATTGAGCCAGCTCCCTAATTTTTGTCATAATACCTTTGTATCTTTACGTTCCCATTGATTTTGTATAACAAACCTTGTCCACGAGTTTTCTTTTGAGGGTCGATCGATCAGCAACCAGGATAGTATGGAACTATTTCATGCATCTGGCAAATATTAATGCAGATTCATTGAACACTATATCACAGTATTACATTACATAAATCTGCTTTAATATTTGGACAAATACATGAAGTTACTGTTGTCAAACTGCCCCTTAAGTATCTAACAAGTCTATCAACAGCCTTAACATGAATAAATTTTGAGGAATGCATGCGTTGACCGACTAGGCTGGTGACATATGCAACATCGGGCCTTGGCGATGTTGCATATTAACTAAATTACCAACTAACCTTTGATACCGTGTGACAACTTTGAGGCAAAAATAAGGGTTTCTTCGATCTTGTAACATCTATGCTAGGAAAATATCCCAGCCTCTTCATATCCTTGATTTGAAGGTTTAGTGTAGGAATGACTTGATTTTTGCAATACCCTAGAATTATTTCCCATCATAATTATATTGTCCACACAAATGAGAACATCTACAATCTTGCCCATAGATTTTTCGATAAATATTATCATCTATTGAACTTTCTACTTTCCAAAACAACATTTAACTTTAGGTGTCATGCATGAGGAGATTGCTTCAAACCATATCGAAACAAACTTTTGAGCTTACAAACAACAGTATGATTTCCTGATTTCCTTTCTGTGAATGCCTAGGAGGGAGCAACATGTAAAGTTTTTTTGTAAGGTCACTCCGCAAAATAGGCATTTTTCACAACTAATTGGAACAGAGGCCATTCAAATCCTAAACAATAGGTAGAAGAATTTAGTTGGTATTCATTCTGGCCATAGGGGCAAACGTTTCTTCATAGTCCAAACCATGAGTTTGTGTACCCCTTAGTTACCAACTGAACCGTATGATGCTCAATAGAACCTTAGGTTTGGTACTTAGTTTTGAAAATCCATCAGCTGCTCGTCTCGCTTCTTGGCAAGGGAGGGTAATGTCCCATATGTGATTTTTATGAAGAGCCATAAGCTCTTCATACATGGCTTGCATCTATAACAGTTGAGTTTTTACTTAATTGATCAGACTTTTTATGAAGCAGCCTGATGCTTAAATAAGTTATCATAAACCAAGAAATAGATCAAGGTGATGATTAGTAGCAAAGAGATAGATGATGTATCTCGGAGGTTGGCTAACTCAAGTTGATTTTTTATTGTGCTCTCAAGTAGGGATGTTAATATATCGGATTTGGATTTAATATCCAACCGATATGTTTAAAAAAAAAAAACCGTTACTATCCAATTAAGAAATTGGATCTAATTCATATTTAAGAAATGACATCTGATAATCTGGTTGATTTTCAAAATGTGAGTACTATATTAAAATATTTATTTAAAACTAAATCTGATCTGAATCCAAATCCGATCAAATATTTATGTACATTTGAATATGAGTCGAATTCAGATTGTGAAATCAAATTTCATATTGGAATTCAGATATGACTCTTGCTCGTTCATATTCGAATCTAAATATGTGAATATCCAAAAAAGTGGATTCAGATTAAGAGTATATCTGTTTTGAATTTGATTCATTGATATCCATAGTCTCAAGGGGGTTGGTTTCAATAGTTTCCAAGAGACACAATTCCACATCAGATGCAATATTTTCCTTCCTCCCTATCATGCTGGCTTGCAGCTATGGCTAGATCAAAAACCTTGTACACTAAAAAGCTAGATACATCAATGTTGCCATGACCGGAAACTTCCTCTAGCTTAGTTATTCCTGAAAATCAACCTGATTTTGTTCAAAATTCAGGTTTGAACTCAGATTGCGAAATCAGATTTCATATTAGAATTCAGATATGACTTTTGCTTGTTCATGTTCGAATCTAAATATGTGAATATTCGAAAAAGCGGATACAATTAAGAATATATCTGTTTTGAATTTGATTCATTGACATCCACGGTCTCAAGAGGGTTGGTTTCAATAGTTTTCAAGAGACTTAATTCTACATCAGATGCAATATTTTCCTTCCTCCCTATCATGTCGGCTTGCTGCTATGGCTAGATCAAAATCCTTGTACACTAAAAAACTAGATACATCAATGTTGCTACAATCGGAAACTTTCTCTAGCTTAGTTGTATTCTCTCTTAAAATCAACCAGATTCTGTTCAAAATTCAGGTTCAAATTCACATTGTGAAATCAGATTTCATACTAGAATTCAGATATGACTTTTGTTCATTCATATTCAAATCTGAATATGTGAATATCCGAAAAAGCAGATACAGTTAAGAGTATATCTGTTTTGAATTTGATTCATCCACATTCATAGTCTCAAGTTTCCATCGTTTCCAAGAGACTCAATTCCACATAAGATGCAATATTTTTCTTCCTCCCTATCATGCTGGCTTGCAGCTATGGCCAGAACAAAAATCCTTCTACACTAGAAAGCTAGATACATCAATGTTGCTACAATCGGAAACTTTCTCTAGCTTAGTTGTATTCTCTCTTAAAATCAACCAGATTCTGTTCAAAATTCGGGTTCAAATTCATATTATGAAATCAGATTTCATACTAAAATTCATATATGACTTGCTCATTCATATTTAAATTTGAATATGTGAATATCCGAAAAAGCAGATACAGTTAAGAGTATATCTGTTTTGAATTTGATTCATTGACATCCATAGTCTCAAGAGGATTGATTTCAATAGTTTCCAAGAGACTCAATTCCACATCAATGCAATATTTTTCTTCCTCCCTATCATGCTGGCTTGCAGCTATGGCCAGATCAAAAATCCTTCTACACTAAAAAGCTGGATACATCAATGTTGCTACGATTGGAAACTTCCTCTAGCTTAGTTGTATTCTCTCTGCAAGTGAAAAGGGCTGATTTTCTTCAAGTCTATAGATTAGTTTATAGTTACTTTTCTTCTTATTTACGTTGATGACATATTGATCACAAACAATGTCGCTCACAAACATATGTAACAAATGGCTCATGAGTTCTCTATTAAAGATAGTGGCAACCTCCACTATTTTTTAGGCATTGAAGCTCTATTCACTTACCAAGAATTCCCTTTTCACGTAAAAATAACGCATGGATGATCTCCTTAAGCAAAGTGGCATGCCTGATGCTAAACCCATCACCTCGATCTCCTCTTTGTAAAGTGACAAAAACGTTGGCAACTCTGTTGATCGTAAATCTACTAGTGGGCTCACAGTTTTCTTGTGTGATTCTCTCATTTCATGTAATGCAAAGGAATATGGGTTGTTGCTCAGTCAGCCTAGAGGCAGAATATATATCAAGATCTTGTCTCCACCACTGCTAAAGTTAATTCTCTCCATAGTATTCCTTCAAGAACTTGATAGACTTTGTTAGATCTCATGCTTGATTCGAGTAAACTCATGATAAAAGCCTAACCTTGTTGCCACCGATATGAGATAAAGCCGATCGGTTCCTCTGGCAGTGGACAGGTCGATGGACACCGAGAAAAACTAAGCTTTGACAGTCCCATTCAAACAAAGAAAATAACATCACAAGAGAAAGAAAGAAAAAAGGCAACAAACATAAGAACGAACCAGAAAAGGAAATAGAAAGAGATAGAGGACATGCCCAATTTCATCATTTTTCTTATTTTGTTGCAGTGGAAAATCTGATCACTCTATGGAGGTGAAGTTTTCTCTGACAAAAGCTCCATCCGACTTCTGATTTCTCCTCCCCCGTGTTTCAAGGTTTTTCCTCTAGTGGAGTCGAGTTCATGTGAGTCGAATTTAATTTTAAACTCGAGTCGAGTGTTGAGAAGTATGCAATGAGAAAAAACAGAGATTGCAAGTGAAGGAAAAACTGTAAGACAGTAATTACGTGGTTCGGCTTGAAGCCTACATCCACGAGAGAAAGGGAACTCTTCTTCATTGTGTTTTTTTTCACACCTTTACAGCAGGGGTACACCCCATTATATAGGTTTCACTTATAAGATTGAGATAGGAACAGATTTTTAGGGATTAACAAGAATCTTCAGTTGCTGCCGTTAGAGATGCTCCTTGATCACGACAATCTTGGTGTGGATGATTTGATGAGGAACACACACCAGATCAGCGTCCAATCTTCTCCCAAAAGTGGTAGATCTTCTAATATCTCTTTACGAGATTTTCGTCCCATCTCTTTGTAACTAACAGTCTCCCCCTCAAGTTGGCGTGCAGATATCGATCTGCCCCAACTTGTGTATAATGAATGTATGACGATCTCTTCCAAGAGATTTTGTAAGAATGTCAGCAAGTTGAAGTTCACTTCTGACGTGTGGTGTTATAATGGTTCCATCCTGTATTTTTTCTCTGATGAAATGGCAATCGACTTCGATGTGCTTAGTACGTTCGTGAAAAACTGGATTTGCTCCAATATAGATAGCAGCCATGTTGTCACACATTAACCTCATGGGCTCCTCTACTTCAATCTTCATATCTTTCAATAATGCTTTTATCCATACTAATTCACACGTACATGACGCCATAGCTCTGTATTCTGCCTCTGCACTTGATCGGGCCACAACCGATTGTTTTTTACTTTTCCAAGTCACCAAGTTTCCTCCGACAAAAGTACAGTATCCTGTTGTAGATTTTCGATTGTTTGGATCCCCCGCCCAATCAGCATCACAGTAACCAATGACATCCATTTTCTGATCTCGTTTCATCACGATCCCTTGTCCAGGAGTTCTTTTTAAGTATCTCAAGATTCTGTGAGCAGCTTCAACGTGTCTTGACTTTGGGTTGTGCATAAATTGACTTACCAGGCTGACAGCATAAGTGATGTCTGGTCGAGTGACGGTCAGGTATATGAGCTTCCCAACCAATTTCTGAAAACTTTGAACATTTTCAATTCCTTCTCCTTCATCTTTCTTCAATTTGCAATTTATCTCAAGAGGTGTGTCTGCAGCCTTTGCTCCCAGGCATCCAGTTTCCTTTAAGAGGTCTAGAGTATATTTTCTTTGGCATATAAAGATTCCATTTTCTGAGTGCGCCACCTCTATACCCAAGAAGTACCGTAGGGTTCCAAGGTCTTTTATTTCAAATTGCTGATTGAGATAAGTTTTGACGTGTACCATGAACTCTTTATCATCACCTGTCAATATGATGTCATCTACATAAACAAGTAGAATAGTTATTTTTGAGGATCGAATAGCAACAAACATTGTATAATCAGCGCTGCTACGCTTAAATCCAATCTTAGTTAGTGCTTCACTTAGGCGTGAAAACCACGCTCGAGGGGACTGCTTAAGGCCGTAAAGAGCCTTTTTTAGTTTGCACACATACCCTTTCTTATGTTGTATGCCTTGAGGGACTTCCATGTAAACTTCTTCATTGAGTTCTCCATGAAGAAAAGCATTCTTGACATCAAGTTGTGCTAGTTTCCACCGTTTGATTGAAGCAACTGAAAGAAGAGTTCTTACTGTATTCATCTTAGCGACTGGAGCAAAGGTTTCATTGAAGTCTACTCCCTCAGTTTGAGTGAAACCTTTTGCAACGAGGCGAGCTTTGTACCGTTCGATAGTTCCATCACTGTGATATTTGATCTTGTATATCCACTTACATCCGACGACTTTCTTCCCTTCAGGCAGTGGCACTATCTCCCAAGTTTGATTTTTGTTCAACGCGGACAACTCTTCTTGCATAGCTCTCTGCCAGCTTATGTTTATATTAGCTTCCTCATAGTTTTTTGGCTCATGATGAGAGTAGGTATTGAGAACATAGGACTTGTATGGCTTTGATAAGGTATTGAAATTGATGTAGTTTTCTATGGAGTGGTTGTGTTGAGTCGATAAATAGGTATAAAAGTCATTCAGTTTTGATGGTGGTCTAGAGGGACGGGTTGATCTTCTAAGGGTTGGTTCAATGCTTTGATTTTGGTCAGACAACAGTGGCTGCAAATCTTGGTTTAGGTTACTCTCTTGGTTTTGGTTTTCTAAGATGGTAGGTTCACTAGGTTGCTGGTTTTGGTTTTTGGTATGAGTTTGAAAAACATCAACAAGAGGAAGAGAGAGAGGAGCTAGAGCAAGAGGAGCAGTAACAGAGCTAGTGCCTTGATCTTGAGTCTCCCCCTGACTTGGTGCCTCATAATAGGATTCATTCTCAAAGAATTTCACATCCCGAGTTACAAAAAACTTTCTTGATTTTGGGTCAAAGCATTTGTAGCCACTTTTCTTGCTTGAGTACCCAAGGAAGATGCATTTCAAAGCTCGCTTTTCAAGTTTGTTTCGAAATCTCTCTTGTATATGCACAAAACATTTACACCCAAAAATTCTTAAATGTCTAATAGAGATTGTTTTGTGCATTAGAACTTCAAGAGGAACTTGATTTTCAATACTAGAACTGGGAATTCTATTAGCAAGATAGCAGGCAGTACCAACTGCTTCTGCCCAAAAAACTTGAGGTACGTTCATATGCATCATAAGGGCACGGGCAATATTAAGAAGCTGTCTGTTCTTTCTTTCTGACACCCCATTTTGTTGGGGAGTCCCTGAACATGTAAGTTGAGGTTGTATCCCTTTTTTGTTCAGGAATTCCTCAAACTGTTGGTTCACATATTCCCCCCCATTATCAGATCGAAGCTTCTTAATTTTTGCACCATACTGAGTGTATACCAAATTGTAATAATCTTGAAAAACCTTAACAACTTCACTTTTATTTCTAAGAAAAAATATCCATGACATGCGAGATTTATCTTCGATAAAAGACACATAATACCTGTATCCCGTATTGGATTCCACAGGAGCTGGTCCCCACACGTCTGAATGTACCAAATCAAAAAAATCCGTAGATCGATCAGTGGATGTTTGAAACGGCAGCCTAGTTGACTTCGAATATTCGCAAGCATCACAAGAGTGTTCATTAATGGTGACATTAGGAACACGTATTTTCAAGCTTCTGTCTGAAATATGCCCAAGTCTTGCATGCCACATCTGGTATTCTTGCCTCTTCTTTTCATTATTGGTGTGTACTAAGAAGCTTGACTCTGGAGTCTCCACCATATAAAGCCCATTTTGTTCCCGTCCTCTACCAATCTCCCTCTTCGTTTCCAGATCCTGAAATATCACATTCTTGGGAGAGAAAACAGCCATACAATTGTAAGTCTTTGTCAACTTGCTAACTGACATCAAACTAGTGGAGAGATGTGGTACATAAAGAACTGAAGATGATTTATTTTCAAAAAAAGAAAATTTTCCAGTTCCATCAACTGCAATATGTGATCCGTCAGCTGAGAAGACGGATTTTTTGTTCATATGATCAATAGTGGTCAGCCTTGTCAGATCATTTGTCATATGATCGGTGGCACCAGTATCAACAACCCATATAGATTTACTAGAATGTGTGAGGAGGGCAAGGTTGTTACCTTCAATAGAGTTGCTGACCGGTTGAGAAGAGACGAGGTTCGTTTTTGAGAATTTTTGGAAAAATTTCTCTAAGTCCTCTTTTGTAACAAAATGAGCAAGATCAACTTGAGGAGTGGTTGTTGCCTTGTCTCTTGCAGGTTTGCCGACGAGTTCCCAGCATCTTTCTCGAAGATGACCCGTTTTTTTGCAATAAGAACATTTTAGTTTGCTGCGGTTTCGTTGAAAATTTCTGCCACCACTTTGATTTTTTGAATCGCCTTTCCATGTCTCGCCTTTCCATGTCTTGGATTCAGATCGAGCTAGACATGCCATCTTCTCTGGATTTTCTTCATATATGTCTGTGGGATTCATAACTTTTCTTCTGGTGTCTTCTCTTTGTATTGCTTGGCAAACTTGATTATAGCTTGGCAAGGGAGTGGTCATGAGAATCTGGCTACGAAGATTCTCATAGTCAGGTCCAAGACCAGCAAGCACTTTAAATATTTTGTCTTCATCGAATCGCTTTTGATAGATCTCAGCATCGGTAGTGGCTGGTCTGTATTGGGCGAGTTCATCATACAGGCTGCGAAGTTTGTTTAAGTAGAGGCTGGTTTGCTTACCATCTTTGGTGAGATTGGCAATGTCAAGTTGTAGTTGATAGACGCGGGCAAGGTTGTTTTGCTCGCTGTACATCTCTCTCAATGTATCCCATATTTCCTTCGCTGTTTCCTTGTATAGAAATAAACTAGATATGTGAGGTTCCATAGAATTCATAAGCCAAGCCATTACCATATCATTCTCAGATTCCCAATCTTCATAGTTGGGATCGTTCTTTGCTGGAGGTGTGATTCGTCCACTGATATATCCTACTTTGGATCGCCCGCTTAAGAATAGACGGGCAGCTTTAGCCCAACTGAGATAATTGGTGTCGTTGAGGAGAATAGAAGTGATCTTGAGCGTCCCATGGCTCTGATCGTGTCCTCCTTTCATACTGCTGGAATTTCCGCTAGATTGGTTACTAGACGTATCTGCCATGGCAGGAAATCACTTGATGACAGGAGATATTTAAAAACAATGGACTACTCCTTTCCGGATTCTCAAAAAAATCCCACCGATATCAGTCCCATGAGAAGAGACTAAAAAAAACAGAGTTGCACAAATGTAAGCAGCGACTAATTCTCAAAAAAGTCATTTAACGGACTTACGCAGAAAATCCATTGTCCTCTGTTCATTTCAACGAGTGTCTGCCTCTGTTCTCAACAAATAAATCACAATGGAAAAAAAAAAATTTCTTCAGATTTTTTTTTCCGTTACCGGGGACCTTGCCGACTGGTGGAGCTCCAATCAAAAACGAGAAACGAGGTTGGCAGGAGAAGATGGCAGCGAGGAAGGGTGAGATGGGCTAAATCGACATCTCTTACGATGATCTTTTAGGCGTTGCAGAGCAGACTTGATTGGATCGCCCCATTGCTGAAAAAAACTTAGAATTCCTTTTGCAGCGGCTCCTCACGAATCATCTCCAAGCTCTGATACCATGTTGAGAAGTATGCAATGAGAAAAAACAGAGATTGCAAGTGAAGGAAAAACTGTAAGACAGTAATTACGTGGTTCGGCTTGAAGCCTACATCCACGAGAGAAAGGGAACTCTTCTTCATTGTGTTTTTTTTCACACCTTTACAGCAGGGGTACACCCCATTATATAGGTTTCACTTATAAGATTGAGATAGGAACAGATTTTTAGGGATTAACAAGAATCTTCAGTTGCTGCCGTTAGAGATGCTCCTTGATCACGACAATCTTGGTGTGGATGATTTGATGAGGAACACACACCAGATCAGCGTCCAATCTTCTCCCAAAAGTGGTAGATCTTCTAATATCTCTTTACGAGATTTTCGTCCCATCTCTTTGTAACTAACATCGAGCTCAACTTGTTGAACATCGCGAATCCAAATACGCTTCCACAACGAAAAACATCTGGGAAAAAGCAGCTGGTACGGTGCTTTTTTATCATTCATCTCATTCCACATGTACAGAGATAAATGGCTTTTTCAAAAAGAATACTACCGTGAATCACGATAGGTAGTTACAAGACGGCATAAGAAGAGAAATAATATCTATCACAAGGAAAAACTCGTCACCAACGTCTGAATAAGAATCTCCACGTGGAATGCAAGAGATAAAGATGACCCTGCCTATGTTCAGTTCATCTCTCAACAGTCTTTTACGGATCGAGTGCCATCTTCTGGGATAAGCGTCGGCACGGAGAAACAGTGAGAGGTTTGGTGCTTCGTCTGAGTTTTAACAATGGCGGACTCTGCTGATAATGTGAAGTCCCTTAGCATTGAGAACGGTGATGACGAATTGGATAAATGGCTTCCAATCACCGCGAATCGGAACGCTAAATGGTGGTACTCAGCCTTTCACAACGTTACGGCCATGGTTGGTGCAGGAGTGCTCAGCCTCCCTTACGCCATGTCCCAACTTGGATGGTATTATCTACGTACACTTTGTTCCTTCCATCATCATGTCATACGGATTTCTTCATGTAGATCTGAGCATGTCAGAAATCAAAGATCGTTCGCAACTTCGCCTCCATGCATGCCCTCAAATTCAATCACAGATCTTGCATCGCATTGTCTTTTGAATCATCTTGTATGAGTTATCATTAGATGAACTGCTTGAGCAAGTGAAACAAAGGGAGTGCATAAATTAAAGTTGCAGAATAAACCAATGAAACCTCTGATGACTATAACTATCATGCATGAAGAACTCAGTTCCTTGTTTTCTTTTCTTTTTCCTCTTTTCGATATTGCATGGTAGAAACCTTTGGGTTAGTTCGAATGTAGATCTATATGGGTAGCTGGTGCATGACTTGCCTCCGTATAAATTTATATCTGAAGGGTAAGTGATTGGCATAATGAGCAGAGCACCAGGCTATTAAAGGCTTTTAGATGGGGAGTCACGCTTGAATTCCAGCCATGGTCGTCAGTGATAGTGAACTCCAAAGCTATAGATAGGTATACACCGTCGTTCTGATAGATCACGTAATCTCTAATTAAGAGATCTTGCCGCGGCATGTAAAAGCTCAATGGCAAGCTCTTGTTTTTTAATGCATCTGCTACATATTTCCAAATAGCTGCTTCCACTTCATTCGCTACAATTTTTCATATTTCTTAGAATATAAAATCTTCGTTTACGTTACTAAAAGGCAAGTATATATGTACTTTCCTATAACTAGTGCTGAACATGTTCTAGTATTTTAACAATTGAACCTGACAGTGGTTGCTGTTCCATGTCCTTTTCAAGTTGAAGTATGATTTGTTTGGGCAACAAGTGCTCCGCTCGAGGCTTCACATCACTAAGGGGTTGAGTTTGAAGACCTTATAGTTGAAAAAAGATGCCCAAGAAGGAGAGGAAAGACAAAAAAAGACAAATGATTTTCTCTGTTGTTGATTTACAGGGTGCCTGGAATTACAGTGCTACTGTTGTCATGGATCATTACCTTGTACACCTTGTGGCAAATGGTTGAAATGCATGAGATGGTGCCAGGAAAGCGATTCAATAGGTATCATGAGTTAGGGCAGCAAGCCTTTGGGAAGAAGCTTGGCCTTTACATTGTCGTGCCGCAACAGCTCATTGTCGAAGTCGGGATAAACATTGTTTACATGGTCACTGGGGGGCAGTCTCTGCAGAAAGTCCATGAGACAGTTTGCGGAGAGTGCAAACCCATCCGCCTCACTTACTTCATCCTCATATTTGCCGCTCCACAGTTCTTCCTCTCCCAATTGCCAAATTTCAACTCAATATCTGCAATTTCATTGACTGCTGCAGTTATGTCTCTAAGGTATGCACGTTGACTACTTAATTATGATTTTTATTAGTGTCATCTCTAAGGCCTTACCCACATGCCATTATTGGACCATTCATTTTTCTAGTCATTATGAGATGCTACCTATATATATTAAAGCAGCATGAATTGGGCATTGTTCAATGGTTCTTCAACATAGTGCACTGTCATGTTTGAACCTTTTTATGAAAAAGGAACTCATAGCGTGAGTTTGAGGTTGTAAATATAATTTTCATAGACAAGATTGAACATCCGTGAAGTTTGGTGACTTAATCTACTTAGTTAGTAAAGACAGACAACGGAACTTCAATATCTGAAAAGTCATAAAATGTTGTTTAGAAGCGCAAAAAAGCACTTCTAAATTTTTGGCTATTTACTGCTACATTTATAAAATATTTAGAATAAGAAAAAATCATAGTAATAAGATATACTTAACTGATTCAATGGATAACGGAAACCACTTAATGCAGAAATTGAAGCCGGATTTATCTGTTCAATGTCCCATGAGTCAGAACTCAGAAGTAGCAAAGTTATATGTGATTTGAATCCAATCCATTTGCATCTTTACTTTAGTTATAATATGAGCAGTCCAATTTACAATTTGTTCTTATGCTTTATGTTATAGATAAATGTCTTCCTACATGTGATTGCACTATAGTAGGGTAGACACTGGAGTTCATAAGTTCATATTTTAAGCACATCATTACATGCATAGATGGATTTATAGATTCTTTCTACCATTTGTATCAGTTACTCTACAATAGCCTGGGGAGCCTCTGTTCATAAGGGGAAACAACCGGATGTAGAATATGGGCTAAAGGCTTCAACAACAGCAGGGACTGTATTCAACGTTCTAAGCGCTCTTGGAGATGTTGCTTTTGCGTATGCCGGTCATAATGTAGTATTGGAGATCCAGGCGTCAATTCCTTCAACTCCAGATAAACCATCAAAAAAACCCATGTGGAAGGGTGTGGTTTTTGCTTATATTGTAGTTGCGCTCTGTTACTTTCCCGTTGCACTAATTGGCTACTGGTACTTTGGAAATGATGTTGCCGATAACATCTTGATGTCTCTCGAGAAACCTCGATGGTTGGTTACAGTTGCTAACATCTTTGTAGTCATCCACGTAGTTGGAAGCTATCAGGTTGTCATTTCTGTTTCTTTCCCCCTGTTAACTAAATGTTCTGCAATTCTCTTTCTCTGGTCTTCTCTGAGAGTTCAAAACCAATGACATACAAGTTTATTTTCCAAGCAGGTATACGCAATGCCAGTGTTTGATATGATAGAGACAGTTTTGGTGAAGAAGTGCCAATTTAAGCCTAGCATGTTTCTTCGCTTGATTGCACGCAGTTCTTATGTTGGTAAGTTTGCTTCTCCATCCCAGCATTTAATCATTTCTTTCAGAAAATATTTCTCTATCTTAAAAGTCTACACTCTGTATCTGTTACATTTATGGCAAATCTGAATAGAATCCGAGTCGACTGTCCAGATATTTGAAAACTAATCTACTCAGATAGATCATGATTAGTGTGATGTGAGCATGCAATTTTTAAATGGTTGGTGACCCAAGGACATGAAGATAAGGAAAAAGTGATCCCTTTCAAATTGTAAGGGGGGTTTTTTAATCCGCTTTTTGTGTCTTTATTTTCTTACTGTCCTTGCATCGTACTGCAGCCTTAACATGCATAATTGGTATAATCTTCCCTTTCTTTGGAGGGCTTCTTGGCTTCTTTGGGGGATTTGCACTTGCCCCAACTTCGTATTTCGTAAGTACAATTACATAAATGCTGTTGTTTTATTTTGTTTAAACTTTAGTGTTAATTTAGAATTGGTTCGATGATTCTACAGCTGCCTTGTATCATATGGCTGGCCATCTATAAGCCCAAAAGATTCAGCTTGTCTTGGTTGACAAATTGGGTAAGTTTCCATATGCTTAACAATTGATAAGATGATGAGAAAAAAATTACTTAATAAAAAATTTATGTTTCCATGCACCTTCTTGTCATATAAACTGACAACTGAAACGGTTTCCTTTGTTCATCGTAGATGTGCATCATTCTTGGTGTGCTGCTTATGACTGTATCACCAATTGGAGGTCTAAGACAAATCATCCTCTCTGCCAGGAACTACAAGTTCCTTTCATGATTCAGTTTTTCCATCCACAGCAAATGGAAAAGAAGCACGCGGTTTGGTTGTAACTTACTCTGAAGATCATGCAAAATAAGCACGCAGCACTGGGCCTTGTAGTCCTGCCTGACTTGGGCGCCCAGTAAATGCAGTAATACGGATCAACAAGCAAGGCTTGTAAAAGCCGCCAGTCCTTCCTTCGTACTAGCTAGTTAAAGCTGTCCTACCAAAGAGAATCTTCTTCCTCCTCTTCTTAAATTTTCAACAATGCATGCCATTCTCTTACATTCATTGCTTACAAGATCCCACATGTAAAAGCTCTGTGGGATCATGCAGATCATCATGCAGTTTTCATTTGGTTGTTCACTTTCCCTACTTTAATAACACACTTCATGAACAACGTGGCTAGCTTTCCTTTAGTAGTAAAATTATTCCATTTCTTATGTGAGTGTATTCTGCAAATCAAATTTTTAAGGGAGCCTTTCGTTCAGAATTTTAACCAATAGCCTATGCTGTACACGGTTTGGAGAAATGAGTTCTTGGATCAGTTTATTAATAATTCTGAAGATAGAAGCATAAGCTTATTTACAAGAAACACTCGAAAATCTTTGGCTAAACATCAGAATCGAATTGTGATAGATAAGGGTAAATAAGCGAATGTAGCCTCTATTTAATGGGTAAAATTGCATACACACACGCACACGCACACACATATCCATGAACCCTATCTAGATTATGTCAAGAAAGTCCTTACACTGAGGATGTTAAAAAGTTTTGCCCTTGGTGAATGTCTAAAGCTGCTCCTAGACAAGTAGATGTAAGTCTTATTGTTTATATATACCAATTCAAAGCCATGTTTGATTGCCTACGGTAGAAGTACTATGAGAAGCTTGAATATCTGCTTCTATAGAAACCCACCTAAACACGAACACTAAAATCTTGGATATGTTCGCCAGCTTTAACACTAATATTTTAAGGCTATCCTGGACTTTCAGTCGGCCAGGACCAGTCCGACTCTTTGCACTGATAACAACTGAGGAGCCGTCTCAACACTAATTACATATCTAAACTGGTAAATTTCAATCTGTCCCCGGGCCTTTTTATCACATAAACTCATTCGATCGGCCAGAGCAAACACTTGATCAATATTTGGAATGCTGTTGTTTACGTACTATTATTGTTAGCAACATATTGATTTGTTCAAGTGACATGCGTATATTTTCTCTGTAGTAAAATGATTAGTCATGCACAGATCATTTGTATCTGCCTTTGGTGTGGCTTGCTATTAAGGTTCTAATTTCTGTTGTTAAGCTTCCATGTTGGTTCAGCCAATGGGTCACGGGACCAAAAATTAAAACTTCCAAAAAAGAAAATACATAAAGTCAAATAAATATTTTCACAAATACACCGACGGATTTGATAACAATTGTACCTTACATTTTTTGATATCTTTAAAAAACGCACCAAGTATTCAAGGAACTCTTTAAGAAGGAAATTAAACCTAGTCATATGAGAGTAGCAATTTGAAAAAGATTTGAGGAATTGAATGGTTGAGACTTGATCTAGTGCCTTCAAGTTAACAACCCATTTCGGATGAGCAGGAGGAAATCTCACTGCTCGAGTAAGGCTGAAACCTCCCCCCTCCTCCAACCCTTTATATTCTCCCTTCTTCAAATCGTGCGGTGGTAATATGGTTTTAGAGTGTTAAGCAAATAAAAGAACACTTTCAGTGAATTAAACCTCGGTTGACTATCATTAGCTTAAGCTGTGTCAATGAAACAAATGACTAAGACACTCCCAATTTAAAACAAAATTCATGTTCTGTAGTTTACGTTATATACTTATCAATTATATCCATCACAGCAACTATATTCTTAAAACCAAACATACCTTGTTGCACTACCAAAAAATGAGTAGTTGTAATTGTGTCTGGTCAAGCATCAGCCCATGACCATCAAATTTCCTGATTTTTTGAGTCAACCTTTTTCCTTTCCCTCAGCTGTGATTTTTTTTTTTTGCAAAACCCCATTTTAACACTTGGGATCTAGAGATCATGGTCAGTTTCATCATCTCAATAGATCTAAGTCGGAGGACAAATTGAAAATATGGTGTCATTAATCTAAAGAGGACAAATGCGAACAAGGAAGAAAGGAAAGGAGGAGGAGGAGCAAGTAGGCAGCAACCATGATTCAGGGGTTAATAGGAGGATGGCTCAGGAAATCCAAGAGGGACTTAGAGGAGGAAGGCATGCCGTTGCAGGCAAAGATGTCGGACCAGGGAGAAAGAGAAGCACGACGGCAGACCATCATGTTCGAAGTCAGTCAAACACGATGGTGAACATCGAGTTGAAGTAAATTGGTCTTTCTTAAAAGGTAACTTGTATTAGGAAAATCTACATCAGCTTACAATTGAAGGGTGCACCTTTCTATTATGACACCGACGCAGCTCAAGACCCCGAAGGCAGAGAGAATGAAGGGCCTTCGGACTTCGGTTCAGGCGGTGGGATTGATCCTCTCGCTCACCCGAATAAGGGTGAGTGGATCAACTGGACCCTGGTGCCATCTAAAACCGGGATGCGCCCATTTCGTTTTCGGGTACACGTTGCTTTAAATTAACTATCGCGAAGATCATCTAGAAACTGAACCTCATTTTTCTGATCTTTTATGCAGTCATCAGTTAGAAATGTGAAGCTCTCTTTTATGCATGACATACAAAACAGACATCTTTGGAACGGGCTCCCACTTTTGGCGTGTGGTGGTATGAAACAATCAAGATAGACGACTTTTGCAGGAAACAACTGCCTTCTAACAAGAAATATATCCAATATACAACAGATGCAGCTTTTTGGCCTCTGAGCCCTTCTGGGCCCTGAACTAATGGAGAAAAATTGACATGCCAAGCGGCAAGAAAGCTAATTCCACCCAATGCACCAAATTAGGTCCCATTGGACACTTGCCACCACGTTTGGCAGAACTCCAATTTCGCTTCGACTACTTGTAAATTATCCTCGACCGCTCAATCGCTGCTACAGGTCGCACAGCTCCATTTTCCCTTCAACTTCCTTGTAAATTATCCTTGACTCTGCAGCCAAAGCTCTGCTTTTAGCCATTACGTATCCCGTAAGCTGGTGTTTTTCCGTAGGCATATACTTCTGTGCTCTCTCCGTGTCCCCAAGAAGCAATGCCTCCCTTGCAGGAATCACACTTTCCCACCAAAACTCCTTAAGAATACCCTGTATCAACTCCCAATAGCTAATGTCCTTGTAAACTCTAAACACTGTACTAGCTTTAGGCGTCCAGCAGTACAAGTCCACCCACTCTCTCCCCATGATCTCCAGTAAGCCCTGCACTTGCGGTAGATAGTAATATGGGGCCTTCGTCCATGGCACCCCAAGCTCTGGTTTCCCATTGTTATAGGGACATTTCACCTCTAATATCCCCACATCAGTGACAAGTCCATCAGGTGACCCACCCACCCAGCCAAATTCTTCCTCATTAGTGTGGGTAGCGAAACCAAGAACACCTACTTCATGGCCCGTGATGCTTTTGTACCTCTCAATGGCAGCTGCCTCATTAAGGACTCCCCATGTCATGGCAGAGGTATTAACGAAAGTAGATACATCCGGTTCAAATACCTTCTCATACCACAGCTCTGAGCGACGGTTTTTCCAAAATCCCAGGGCTGTACTGAAAGAGCTAGTTGTCAGTTTGTTTTTCCTCAGCTCGAACCACTCAGCTGAGCGCTGGGGAATGTCAACTGCAACTGCAGCAAGAGTCAAGTTCCTAAATTGAAGCATTCGATTTCCATTTCTTGGCACCATATGATGGAGCATTCGAAACTCTAGCACGTTGATCTTACTCATACTCTTGATAGCCAATGATCGATGGAAGGCCTTGCCAATGGTCCAGACTGATAGATAAAAGTAAACTGTGATAAGCTCATGAAAACAAGAGATCAGAGGAAAAAATGACCAGCCAAAAATGCAGAAAACTACGAGCCTAACCAAAAGAACAGGCACATCGTTGGCTGTGACCACCTCTGTTTTAAAAAAACACCAAGGAAGACAAAAACGTGGACTATCTAACAAACAAAGAAACTCCTAAGAGTGGCACAATTGTCCAAGCAAAGGGATAAGGAATCTTTCAGACTGTCTATTTTCCTTTTCAACAGCACGAATTACAGCTGAAGCACAAGATAATCCAATTACATGTCATGCCAAGATGTCCTTCCGTTGGGATCTTGATGGTCTGTGATGTTTGGAAAAATTAGGAACCAATATAACAAGAAAATCAGACTTCTTATACAACGCCAGAAATGAATATCTGAAAATCTTTTAAACTGTTCTTAGGCCTATATGTCCCATGTGGTGGTTATACTCGAAAACATGGTGATGGTTTGCAATATGAAAATTTGAAATATCAGTGGAAGCCCCACAGTTTGATCGAACTAGAATGTCATTCAAGTCATGCAAACCATGTCAGACTGTGACCAGGTAATACAGTTTATCCTGTCTAGGGTTCCAGATGTTACCTAGCATGACCTAGAACTCCTAGCATTACCATTTTCTAATAACTGCCTGTTTAAGCTAGAAGTTGGCCTAAGAAAAGAAGCCTTTTACCTTTCATTGTGAGAAAAATATGACCACCAATACAAGTATCGACTTTATCAAGGCCTACTTGAGTAGAATACACTGTTCAATTAAAGGATAGCCAAAAAAGGGTAAATAAAGAGCATTTTTCACAAATATGTAAGTAGGCTATAGAGTATTTTGTAAATATAGATTTTGAAACACTAAAAGAAGAAAGTAAATTTAAGCTTCATCATAAATAATGAGTAAACGAAGCTAGGATCCTCAGGAAATGCACATCTTATAACAAAATGAGTAATTCTCCAACTCCTTTGTCTCATTTTCTCTCTCCTTCCCTCCTTCCCTTCCACCAAGCCATCGACTTTGTTATGCGAACACAACCTAATGAAGTGAATAATTTCCTTCTCAATCAAGAAGATCAATTACTGACATACTTATGTAGATCTATAGCAAATACCAATAGAAATGCATACTTCATTTATTAGTTAAGTTGTCTTCGTCAAGGTTATCTTGGGAAAACCTTCAAAACTCAAAAAGTTTAAAAACATACAAAGAATAACAGAACATGCCAGCTAATTTTCTTAAAATTAATAAAGATTCAAAACAGGTTGTAAGATTTTATAAGAAACGAAAAGAAACAGAACCATACTCTTAAAGGCTAAAGCACATTGTGGAAGGAACTTTAAAAAAAAGGTGAAATATTGCTATAAGGTTATGGTAATCTTTTTGTAGAGGTATCAAAATATTCTCCAAACAAAAAGGGTGTATCACTCTGCCTTGGTGAAAATATAGCAATATTTTTCAAATACTGTTCATATATGTGACAGCAGTTCTAACATGGACAATTTAATGGAAAATGGATGACTATCTTGGTTTGAAGTTTTGAACCTTAAATTGGTCTAGGTTTGAGCAAGATTGACCTGGATCAGAAGTGGCAACCTATGTCAAGAGTCCTGGCAAAAATCCATTTCAGAAGCAAATGGAAGCCACTTGCATGCTACACCCTGTATTGAAATTATCTTGAACTCGAAGAGCTTGGCCCGAAATTAAGGGAAGTAATGCAGCTGACCCACTTTACGGAGAATAATGCTTGAAAATAACAGCCTTGTACTTCCATCATTGCACTTCAGCTTTTCCCCCATAGAAAAAACCAATCAAGTGCATCCACACAATTTTAAAAAGGAAAGATAGCACTGCTAGAAAGCAGAAACAACAAAAATGAAGTGAAAACAGGCCATATCCTTACCTTTGTGGCATGGGACAAAATCCAATCCTGATACAGTAAAACCACTCGTCATGGAATGTGCTATCACCTTGTTTAATGGATTAACCCTGTTTAGAGCAACATCAGTAGAAATGAACACAATAGGTTATTTGTACCATAAATAAGAACTGAAAATGAATACATTTTCTGCAAACACATAATATGGAAACAGGACTTCATTGAGCTTTCCACCATGCAAACATGGACAGCAAACGTGCTAGTCTAGATATTTAACCCATATACAAGCATCTCAAACAAAAACAGAAAACTAAGGCTATCCTTGTTATACAATCAAAGTCATAAGCTCCACATAATGCTTAGACGACCAAATCTACAGATAGCCCAGCCAAAAGAAGCTAACCAATGAGAACCTGACACATCGCTAAACCACTCCATCATAAATCGTGAACTGGTGAGTTAGTAAGAATTACATGCATAAAACAAAATTAAATGTGCCTTGGTGAATTGCACAGTGATGCGATCAGAATGCCTCCTAGCATACAGATAATCAGTCAACCAAGAAGGTTGTAGCAGTAAATTGACAACCTACGGTATTTGACTTTAGATGAAAGCTTTATTTACGTCCAGTAGCACTAACTCCAGAAAGGTCAAAAACCACAAAATGCAAAGTATTGACAATAAAGAAGGAATCGGCTGAAGCCCAAGCGTTAATGACGGAACAAGTGCATCATTGGAAGAGTTGAAAACGTGAATTTTCTAATCGCTTGATGCGTTCAAAATGCCCATATTGTACAGTGTTGCATTGATACTGCAATTCTATGTAACCAAATAAACTAAAACAACAAGGAAACTCCATAAATGTGGCTAATGGCAATGAAAAACCTGCACAATCATGTTGAAGTGGAGCAAAAAAAACAACAATGACAAGAACAACATACCAAAATAGACCATTATAAACAGTTCGCACACAATAACGAAAAAATAATGAGATTGTAATCTGATAATCGAGCAAAAAAGCATGTGTTAGTCCTTCAAAATACCATAAGGAAAAGAAAAAAGGAACCAACTAGCTACTTAAAATAACAGTTCCTACAGCCAGAGAGAAAAAAACATCGAAATGTAAAACTCGGTAGCCCGACCCCATTCTCTGCTTCTTCATAGGAACGAAAAATCACAAATGGATGCTACCATGCACAAGGACAAGCGAAAGAGACAAAGCCGACACGAGAGTGACCTTATAAACCCCTACAATGGAAAAATAGAAGCAGAAGGGGGAACCAGAGAGCAGGAGAAGGAGCTAGCCCTGTCCCCTAATCTCAAGCTCTTAGAGGCGACTGGAGTCCCAGCGAGCTCATCATTCCTAGATAGCAGAGGCAATGCCGTTTTGCCTTCTGATACCCACGAAAGCCATAAAGAATGGGTTGCTCTACTGAAAGGATTAGCAATCAGCAATTATCTGGCCGCAGATGAAACGTTAGAGATTCTGGGTGGAAAGGGTCGACATCTTCCCTCGAGAAAGAAAGCCCTGGCGGGAAAGTTACCGGGCGACACCTTGCAGAGAGAGAGAGAGAGAGAACGGGAAACCTGAACGAGCGGCGGCCGATGGCTGTCGCCGGAGCTGACCAGAGGAAGTGAGGAGCGTTGATCTATCGGACTTTATCGCGACATTTCAGTAAAAGGGCACTTTTCTTGCTGTCCTCAGAAAGATCTCATGCGACGTGGCCAAGCAGTCTCGGCAGCTCTCGTGAAAACAAAATAGTGTAAGAAAAAATGTAATTGTTTCACAACGTGAGAAAAATAAAAACTGGTTTGAGGAAGTAACAAGGTTAGAACCCAAAAGGAGATGAGCGTTACTTCATGGGAACTTTTGAATATGCAACATTGCTAGTTAACCATGTTTCCATATTTTCACCGACTAATTTGATGAGGAAATCAAATCTATCCACATCTTGGTTGTGGAAAAATATATCATTATGATGTTGATCTCAAAATATTATTTCATCCATTCAAGAGAAAGTAGCGTACTAGTCCCCATGTCCAGATGAGCCTTTGGTATTGGTGAAAGGCTTCCATTCAAGAACTTTGCAAACTTGTCTTTATTTGAAGTAGTATTAGGAGTGTGTATCGAATAGTGAAAGCTATAAAGTTTTAGGTGAAGAACATTGATCGATCTTATTATTGCAATGAAAAGCTACATGGCACTGGTCTATGTCTGATATAAGCAATGGATATAGGTAGGCATCAGTCAGGGCTGGGGGAGGGGGAGGGCGGGCACCTAGGTCATGACCCCATCCCAACTAATTGAAAAAAAAAATTACATTACAACAATTAAAAATTTTTAGTTGCGTAATGTATTTTTTATATTCGGATTTAGTTTGGCCCTACCCAGATAAGTTCATTGGACCGCTTGGTCTGTCCCTAAAAAAAAATCTCAGTTTCACCCCTAACCTAAGTCTAACGTCATCATAATAAAACTTTTACAAAGGTTTACACAAGCTGGTGTAGACAACTGTTCCCACCATCCATGGTTGATTGGCTTATGTGTGTATTCAATAATTCACCTATCAAGGTATTTTAAGCTCTAATTGATAGAATTAGTCAAAGTATTTATCTATAGATTTAGATGGGATTTGTCAGGTGTTATTGGTAATACAAATAAGCCAAATGCAAATAGTTCAATAAAAGAAAGTGAATTTACTTCAAACCCTCATTGCACAAACGTGGGCTAAATTGTGTTCGCTGGCTCCTCAAACATTGTTTATACGACACCCACACAACACCTGTCTTTTCAAAGACATCCGATAAAATTGGAACAATACACTAGGACATGGCATAGGATTTTTTATAAGGGTCATTGAAATAAAAGGGGCATTGATACTACCACGTGTAAAATAACAGAGTAAGTTCTATCTTTTCTTTAATGCACCATGTGCACCATGTCAGTAAAAGTGTTATTACTTTAGTGACATTGGTTTTTTCACATCTTGATTTTACAGAAGTTCGTAATAAAACGTCAATGGGATGTTTTGCTTGTTTTTATTGATGTTTTATGATTTATAATTTAGTTTATATAAAAATTTAAAAAAAATTATATTTCGGCCGTTGTATAATTTTGAAATTACTTTGTTCCCCTAATGACAAATTTTCTCACGATACAACCTTTGTAGAGCTTATAACATATTCCTAGCTAAACAAATATAATATTTGTCATTTTTTTTTCCTTTTCTTATTATACAAAACAAGGTTTTATTCCCTCTCCTTTCACTTTTATCTAACTGAAATTCTGAAAATTTCGTCGGGAAATCTGACGGAAGAATTTAAAATCGAACCATTTTCCGTCCTCCCCTCACGGCTGCCCAACAGCGTCACTTGCCACCACCGCCGCTTCTCGGAGGGCGTTAGGACGATGGCGTGACGTCGGCTCTGTGCACCCTCTGGTTAACCTTGGTTAGCCGTAATAACAGAGAAAATTACGAAAATATCCACATCATCCCCTCCCAACTCTTTACCAGACAGAGAGAGAATCCTTCCTTCTTTCCTTTCGTCATCCCTGCCCTCGTCTTTTCTGTTTTATGTTTCTCCTGGGAATTGCCTCTCTTTTGCACCAAGAACTACCATAGAGGAGTAAGGTGGGAACTGACGCATCCGCTGCGATTTTCTCTCTCATTCGGCACTCAGATCTTCTTCTGCTTCCGCTTCTCTTTCTATGCTGAAGAAGCCACCGAAAGAAGGGATAGATTACGAGGTGGAGCGTTAATTTTGTTTCTTATGTTTCTGTTCCTTGTGTATGTGTATTGGGAGGAGGGGTTTTGCTGCATTCGCGTTGTTTCTCGGTTTCCGGTTCTTCGTGGTTCGTCTTTCGTGCTTTTTCGTCTATGCCCCTTTTTTTTGAGGTTTTGAGAATGCCGGAGGCGGTCAATACAGACGATCTGCTGACATGTTGACTTACTAAATTGGTTCTGATTTTCGTCGTGTCTTTTTGTGTTCTTATCTTGCTTCTACTGTTCGTGGTGAGTTTGAGATTACTGTGGCGTTCGCAATGTGGAACCTTTAAGCTTCGGATTCCCGTAATTGAGATAGTTTTACACCCCTGACCTGGAATTCTTGTCATCTTTTCTCGATGGCTGGGGTTTGGTTCTTCTGGCAAACATTTCGTGTCTTTTTGAGGTCTCTACTCTGCCAATTATAGAGGGCAGGGAATGAGAAGTGTGAATCATTTTGCTTGAGCTTGTTCAATTTTTTCGTCATGTTTAGCGCAGAGATCCGGTGATTTCTTGTTGAAGATATTTTAATAGTCATCAGCTGTCTATTTTTTTGATATTCCTGTGATCCGTGGCTTCTTATTCCTGTGATCTGCGGCCTCGCATTGCATGAAATGAATGCGATAAGAAGATAGCGTGAAAATTTGTTTGAAATTCTGAACTGATCAGCTGAGTGACGCTATGGTGTTATAGATCATCCATGTAAGTAGAACTGGTGCTTGATTGGAGTGATCCCTCTCTACTCTTTAGTGGAATGCCTGGTCAGTTCTTCCTTTTGTAATTCATTTGTTCATAGTATGGCAGCCAAGTTCGCTTTCTGGTGGTTTAAATCTGTCAAAAGAGAAAAGAGGAAAAAAAAGAAAGTGTTTCAAATGCTAGGCTTAGTTTAGCTTTTTCTCTATGTTTGGATGGTACTGTGTCTTCCACTGGCATTATAGACTGTTAGTTCGTGGTCAAGAATGTGATTATATCCTGATGCATATTTGATCAGCACACTTCATCTGTGAGTTATGATTAGATGTGACTATCTCAGTGTACTGACTATCTCAGTGTACTTTATTCATCGTATATTTGTTGATGTACCAAATAAGTGTTGAACTAGGTCTTACTTTATGTTTGAAACTTTCAGAAATTAAATGTATCATTTAGTGTGCTGGAGATGGTAAACCCCATTATGGGGCATATGTTGGTTATTTTTCATTGTTAGTCCCTGTTCAAGTTCCCTAAATTCAGTTGTTCCTTTTCGGAACTCTTGCATAATGAGATTACTTTGCTACTTGTTTTCGAAAAGTTATCTTCCCTTCCAAAGATTTTTCTGTAATAAAAAATACCCACTTTGAAGAGCTTTTGGCACCTTTTATCCTTGATTTTTTGAATCTTACCCCAAGGCTTTGTGGATGATTCATTTGAGTTATGATGGTTTCTTTCACCTGTATTCGAACTTAACCTCCATAATCATTGGGTGTGGGCTATGGAAAACTAGGGAGAATTCTAAAACAGGTAGAAGGCAGGGATAGTTTGTTTGTAGCCTGTAAGGAACTGTTTTACTTAAAAAAATGAAAATTCTTAATTTACCTTTTTTTTTTCGAGAAAGCCCAGAACCCAGTTTTCCAAATTCTGTATAACCTGGTTACTGCACCCTACAATGGATGGTGCCACAGCCACAAAGGTCAGGAATTTGGTTTGCCATGTCAGCCAGACAGGCTTATGATGATAGCTTTTCTGGCAGCAGCTGGATGCATTGTAAGGCATGTGCAGGTGTGGTTGTGCCATTTTTTCAAATAACTCGGCTGTGGGTGTTTGTCTTTATATACTATACAGAGTACACACACACACACACGTAAGAACTAAGAAGTTTATCTGAACTAGAGAATAATAAACTTCAATGATCATTACAATTATGAACAGTTTCACTGACAGTTTGTGCTGCTAAAGCTCTACGCAACACACACACACACTCACACACACACACACACACACACATAGGAACATTGGTAATACCAGACCACTTAGGTAAGAGACAAAAAATGACCCACAGCGCACAACTAGGTGCACACCCTACTCAGGTCCGGCAGCTATTTGCAGCACCATGTGACATAGAATGCACCATACATCTAAGTAGCTATGCTGCACCAAGTTTGTGGCACACAAATTCTTGTTTTAGTTGGACAACTAAAGGTTGATTTATGAAAACCTGCTAGTACTTAAATGTGTAATGGTAACCTTATGCAAAAGCATCATTTTTATCTTTTTAAAGTTGAAGCGTGGAATTTATCGCTCAACAATATGTGGCGTAAATTTTCTTTGAATTTACCGTTGTGCTTCCGCAAAATGCTCATGCATGTTGTGAACCTTGTATTGCTGTGTTCTGAAAAACTATAAAACATGACATAGCAGTGATGTGTTTCTTTTTTAGATGTCTGCCAAGATATTATTCATTTATGAACTTTATTTTAAGTTTTCATACTTGTGCATGCGTGTGTGTGTGTGTATGTGTATGTTTGCATATATTGATTATATGTATCTATATATATAGTGCATGTGCATCAGTCAGGTTATCTATTCAGAGATAAAGGCTTGACTGGTTGTTTATCTTGCTAATGTGATCATAATGCTCTATATTTTGTAGTTATGATGCTTGTACAGAGGTTTGTTTTGATGCTTCTTATTGCTATCTTCAGACATGGCTCTTGTTGTTGCAAGCGACAATGGAAGTAATGAGAGTGATTGTCCTATAAAAGATGTCATTGATCTGGAGGACAGTAGTTTGATACCAAAAGTTGGTATGGAGTTTGATGATGATGTTCATGCATATGAGTTTTACAATATGTATGCTCACAGACAAGGTTTCAGTGTCCGGATTCGTTCATGGGATAAGAACAGCAAAGGGCAGATCACACGTAAGACGTTCGTATGTAACAGGGAAGGATATACCTTGAGAAAAGGGGGTTCTGCTAGAGTTAGAACTGATGCTAGATGTGGTTGCCTTGCACGAATGATTGTAAAGAAAGGCGCAAATGGCAAGTTGTATATTGCACAATTTGAACCTACACACAACCATCAAGTTGTTAGTTCTAACAAGGTGAACATGTTGTGGTCACATCGACGAAAAATGCTTTCAGCATATGCAGATTTGGCAGAGAAGTCTGGTGTAGGTGTCAAAGATGCATGTACACATTCGGGAAAACAAAATGGTGATAGTAAGGAATCAGCACAGTTACCACTGGAGTACAGGAACTATTTGAGGAGAAAACGTTCCATAACTCCAAAATATGGTGATGTGGGGGCTCTTTTGCAATATCTACAAGATAAATCTGCAAATGACCCTGCATTTTTTAGTGCAATACAACTTGATAAAGATGAGCTCATAACAAACATTTTTTGGGCAGATGCACGATCAAGGGCAGATTATGATTGTTTTGGGGATGTTGTTTGCTTCGACACCTCTTTGAGAGCTAATAAACACGGCTGGCCTATTGCACTATTTACTGGGGTAAATCATCATAAACAAAGTATTATTTTTGGCACCACCTTGTTGTATGATCAGTCTGTTGCATCGTTTGAGTGGTTGTTTAAGACTTTTGAAGGAGCCATGAAAGGAAAACAACCTTGCGTAATATTAACTGATCAAGATCAAGCAATAACAAATGTTATACTCAAGGTATGGCCTAATACATCCCATCGGTTGTGTGTATTGCATATCTTTCAGAGTGGTACAAGGCACTTGGGCCCTGTTTTTAATAGCGGGAATGACCTCAGGAATGACTTCAGCAATTGCTTGTTTCATTGTGATGATCATGATGGGTTCATGTCTGCATGGCAAAACATGCTAAAGAAGCACAAAATTGTGGACAATGAATGGTTAGGTAACTTGTTCAAGGAAAAAGAAAAATGGGCATTAGCTTATGGGAGGGACACATTTTGTGCTGATATGAATGCCACTGAATTAAATGAAAGCATAAATAATCTTTTAAAAAGGTACTTAAACTCAAAGCTGGACATGTTAACTTTTCTCAACAATTATGAAGAGCTTGTGGATGATCAAAGGAGAGAGGAGTTCAAAGAGGACAATAAAGCAAGAGAAACAGCCCCAGCAATGTTGTACACAAATCTATTGAGAGAAGCTGCAAAAGTTTACACACCTACAATTTTTGAAATGGTGAGAAAGGAGGCATTGGGTGTTTTGGACTGTAATGTTGACTGTTTGAGTGAAGATGCATACAAGTCAAAGTATAAAGTCACATCAATGCAGAGTGTTAAGGACCACATTGTTAGTTTTGACTCATCTAATTTCACTATTTCCTGCAGTTGCAAAAAATTCGAGTTCATAGGAATTTTATGTTGTCATGCTTTGAAAGTTCTTGATCATCTAAAAGTTAAACAAATTCCAGAACGATACATATTGAAAAGGTGGACAAAAAATGCTAAAAGTGGTGTAACAACTCATGTTATGGTCCAGACTGATGATGATAAGTTACATTTAGCAGTGCGTTTTAACATTGTACATGATGTTTTGACTAAGCTTGCAACAAGGGCCTTGAAAAACAAAGAGGCATGCAAGTACCTTGAAGATCAGGCCATGATTATCATAGACGGAGTAGAAAGCATGTTGAAAAAGAATATGGAAGAAGATACATCTTAGCAATCTCATTCAGTCAATTGAATGTGTGAGTATGAATCTTCTGATTGTCCTCTTCAGCAATCAAACGTGATTCTTATCACACACATAACTTCCAAACAAGTAAACAAGTATGATAAGAGATTTAGAAACAAGTGGCAGGAGGGGAAGACTCATGATCTTATCTCTTGTTGGGCAAGATATGATTGAGAAAAGAAAAATGAAGAAGATTGAGAAGATGTAATGTCTGTTAGAGGACAACGTATCACAAGTCCTCATGGTCTGTATGTTTGGATCTGTTGACTTTGAAATTGTTCACTTTTTGGTATCTTCATATCTTCTATTTTCTATACTAACATTAGGTTTATATTTCCTGTGATGTAGAGAAGGACATACATGAAGAGCCAGATGGTTATATGTATTTGCACCAAGAAATCCTCCTTTTGGAGATTTTATTGTGTGCACATTGAAATGCAGGTAAATTTTGGTCTAGCCTGAATTAAAGATTTTATGTTTCTTTGTACTACGCTTTCATATGTATTTCCACCAAGCAATCCTCCTTTTAGATTTGTATGCACAAGGGAATGCAGGTAAATTTTGGTCTAGCTTGAACTAAAATGTTTGTTTTTTGTACTATGCTCGATATTTCTTGTCGTCAGATATGAGGCTGAGTTTCTAGCAAATCCATAAGTCTTAGAGAAATGTTCTTTTATTATTAATGGATGCACTGAGTTCATGGACATTTTAGACCATCTCAAAGGAGCAAATTCTACTTGATTAAGAGTTTGTTTCAAATGGGTGACCTTGTAAGTCTGGGCAACAGGCTAGATCCTGGTTGGTCAAAAACAGGTCTTTATCTGCCTTTATATTTACAACTTGCCACGGTCAAGTGGTCTCACAGGTTTTCTCGAGGACCATAATAAGATAAAATGGTGATTTCAGGCAGAAAAAAGCCTTAATTGAGGTTGCTTTGGAAGACAAAAGGTGGAACCTAGTTACTTTGCAGTTTCCCTCTTGTTTGGTTCTCAAAACAGGGTTTCAGTGAAAAGTATAGAACAAAATATTACAAATGAGAAAAAGCTGTCTTTTTCGAGCCTAGCAGTTCAGAATGGACCGGCTGAGATCACCTATGTTATAGTGACCTGATTGGCTGCTCTCTAGTTGGTTGGAGGCCGTAAAATGGCTTGAATATTCAAAAAGATTTTAAAAGAAAATTAGAACAATTTCTATTTTACTGGCCAGAAAGCAGGCCGGATAAGGCTGCCTGTCCCGGGCTACCTTACCTGGCCTATTTTCCAGCAGTGGCTAAGAAGTGGTGAAATAAAAAAGAACGGATGAGAGAAAAAAAAAATTCTGGCTGTCCCCAGCAAATGATTGCAAAGTAACTATGTTATCCCACCACCACCAATGTCATGGGATATTAGAATTAAAGGGGGAGGGGGACTGTGGTCGAGCATGGAGGCTTCTTGGGCTGTTATGGCTCATGAACAGCCTTCTGGTGTGGCCCAGCCTTATATCTAAGCTGAAGTTAGTCAATATGTTGATGCAGCATCAGTTTGTCCATGAGAGTGAATTGAAAATTTCAGTTTTCAGAGGAAGAAAACAAATTTACAAACAAGTGAGCCAGCAAAACAGTCAGATATTCTACATGTTCGTGTCATACTTTCTATTGTCTCCTTGCTGGATTTGTGTAATTTCAGCATTTCTCATTTCTTTTGTTTATCTGCCAATTCTAAAATTTAGTCCTAAAAAAGTTCCTTGAAAATATTTGGTGCAGTTGCAGCAGGCCTAGAAATTATCATTTATCTGCTTTCGCAAGGGCCATGATGAGTGAAGACACCCTTTGCTGAGGTTAGTAATTTGCAACTGATGATGCCTAATTGAGACACCATTTCTTCTGGCACTTCATGCACATTGGAGATCTCTTCTTTTAGGTATAGCCTCATTGAAACAGGCTCAGCATGGCCTTCTGGGGATGCTTTCAGAATAGTCTATTCCTAGTTCTGGTGCTTGTTTGGAATTTTGATTGTCACCTTAATGCATGACTGGCTATTCTTTAGTGCACACCTGAGTTTTGTCTTGGTGTTTCTGCTGATATCGAAGGTGACATTGCTTGAGAGTTGAGACAGCTGCTGCCTCTGTGGATAATAGTTCTTGAATTGGTGTTGCCATCATATTACATGATTAATTGAGACGGCTGTTTCTTTTCCTGCACTGGGCTTCTCCACATTGATGATGCAGCATTTCAAGATTGCAGTACTCGAACTTCACATCCTATGACACACATGCTGCAGTTGAAGAGGCGTTGAATCTCCACTTGTTAGTTGTTTTCATCTTCATGCTCGTAATATTGTTCTTCTTTCTGACATTTTGTGGGTGCTTCTGGATCAACAAAGGATCAGTTTTTTTGTGGTAGTAGGACTTTTGCTGTCAAACATGATGGGTGAACTCTCAGGATGCAATGATGCTTGTTTCACCCTTAGCTTTCCTTGACATGCAGAATCACAATTCTTGCCAATTATTTGTCTATAACCATTCTCCTTCATGCAAGACCACGGCGAGTGAAAACAGGGTTCTTATATTGGCTAGGTGTTCTGGTTGGTTCAAGACCTGATAGCACTTCGAGTAAAGTCACCAAAAAAGATGTGGACCTGTTGCAACTTGATCGGATGGAAAGATTTGAAAAGCAGTGCCATCAGATTCTCTTTGCTGTTTGCGCCCCACTGTTATGGCAGGTAAGCATTCCGGTCTATGCATATTCAGCCAGCACCCTGCACTTCTGCACTGCCATATCCTTGTTTTTTTAGACTGAAATTGATCTGACAAAAAATCCAGGTGCATGAGGAGAACCGGATTTGGATTTTAATTTTGTAGATATACTGGTCTGGTGGAACGGAGATGATTATGTATCCTAAAGATACGTAGCCAAAACTTAATTTGAATTATGTATAATATAACATATGCGCTATGTTGTCTCAGTATGTGAAAGTCCAAAAGGACAATCAGAGGTGATCTAACTTCTAAGTATGTTGGATATTGGTATCCCGATTATTTGATTTTGCTTCTGTAGCATAAAGTAAGATGACTGATGTTACTTTTATTAAGCACTTATTGCTAACCATATTAATGAGGAAGATGCGGTCATCAAGGGGGTTGGCGCAATGGTCGAGGGGCTTGGTAGGCGGCTAGTTCCTGTTTTGAATCCTTAGGGCATGAACTCTTTGTGCTGGAAAAATAAGGGGGTGAGGTGTACCACTAACATGCAAGCTGAAACATGGTGGGGAAGGCCATCTGAGAAACCAAAGCTGGCCTCGTACCTTAGGAGGATGAGGGTTTGGGTGGAGATTTCAATTCTCTGGTAGGGTCAAATGTTCCTCATGCTTACTCAAGAATGAAAAACATGTTGCTTTATCTAACTTGGGCCGTGACCAGTTTGCACGCCTTCAATTGAAACTGAGTACAGACTCCACTGAACCTTTTATTAGCTATTCATGGTGTTCCAACACAACTGTATCAAACAAAATTCCAGGTTTGATTCTCAGATTGGATCTCATTAGGTTTGATTTTCATATTGGATCTCATCGGCAACAGACAGGTGTTTCTGCTGAATTCAGAGAGTCAATTGAGGATGAAAGTTCAAGGATTGACACTGCAGAAATACCTCCTTTTAACTAACTGGGTATTTTCCAGATGACATGATCTGTTTTTCCCCATGTTTCTCTGCACTTGCCTTGGGATTAACCTGAGAAGGTCTGATATTTCTTGCATAGGTTTGAAAAATAATACAATTTATTCAAGAAATTGTCAATATTCCCTTCGGCAATTTCTAGAGAGATGGTTTGCTAATAAATTAAGAGATAACATTCATATAGTGATCACAAATGTTTGAAATCCGTATTATGCAAGTGCTGCTTCACCATTCCACCTCTTACTAAATATATGCGGCCATCAATCCAATCTCTTCCATTACCAGGCTGCTTTCCCCCTTGGACTAGAACTACCACATACTTTATCACATCAATTCTTATTGGACCATGTTATGGGTTTTCATAATTTCAAAATGTTTTCTAAACTTATACATGTAATATTTGCAGTTTGCTTGGTAAGAAACACTGCAAGAAAAGTACTCTAGTCTACTTGAAAAGGTACATCTATGGCAATGTTTCTAACGGTTGACACCAATCATGTTTGGCTTTATTATTTTCTTTCTCGATCATTTTCCCCAAGGTTTATGTTCATCTCTCTTTAATTAGATAAGTCCTGTAGTCCTTCAACATGTGATTCCGTTTATTATGGTTTTACTTTGCCTTCTAGTTCACAAAACATCCAATCCCTTTCTTTCACCAAGCAAGTTCAAAGAGAAACCCAGACATGAGACGAAAATGCTTTTTAGGAGCAACTGGAAAACCCCATGCGCTTCCTTCATCCAATGTTGTCCAACCATAGGTCCATAGCATCGTCTTCTCCAAGGAGAAACTTGTGGAATTTGAACCATGACATCCGTATAATACTCAGGGCCAACTTAACATACCACGCAAAAGAGGTTAGTCCATCTTCTTCATGTAACAATTTTCCGTTTTGTCATTACTGTTAACAGTTCGTCTGTTGATGATTTCTTCTACATAAGATTTTATAGAAGCGATAATCATGATTGTGTCTAAAAAATAGTAAACTTCGACTCTGCTTCCCCTTCTGCTGAATCATATGGAGAATGCCTTTCATAGTTTTCAAAATCAATCGCCTACATGAATATTTTGTTCATGATTGCAAACGGGTCAATCATTGGTAGTATACAGTTCACAGATATTCTTTGATCACAAGAAATGACGCCAACCAACATCACAAAGACGCCCATAAGAAGATGCCAATAAATTGGATTTGCCGATTACAGATCCAAATTTGAACCCCAATTGTTCAAGATTTGAGTTACGTGGATAGAAGTTACATGTTCAAGTCGGATACCTGCTAAGTTCGGACTTTGGTTTTAACAAGTTCCATTCAAGTCTGAATCGAATATTCAAAATTCCACTATTTGTTGGTTCCCAGATCCGAACCAGTTAGATCCATACAGACGAATTTGATCTGTTGAACTCAGTTCATTCGTCATAAACAGAGTATTCAAGAACATTAATCATCTCGATATCTGAAAGCAACATGCTGGTTATCCACGCAGTAGTTCCCAAAGAGGTGCAAAGAGAAATCAACATTCATAATCATTGAACTTTATTTGTCACATTATCCTTTCCCTTGCAATTTATTTTATTGCATGAGTTGAAACAAAAACAGACACTAGATTTCGACGCAGCAATCTCACTCTCATGAACCAATAAACTGATCATACAAATAGAACCGGTACGGATGAGTTCCCGGTTTTACACTATGCAGCGCTTGTCACTGAGTAGGTGGCGCCCAAACATAGCCGTGAGTTTGCACATAACCAGCCTTTGCAAGTAGTTTATCTGCTTCATCTGGACCTCGACTTCCGACTTTGTAAGGAATTGGCTTCAACTCTCCATCGTCAATTCTATGTAACAGAGGAGTAAATATCTCCCAGGCAGCCTGAAATAAAGAAACATGTCAGAACTTTTACTCGAATTAAACATCAAGATTCTCTTTACCACATTGAAAGATAGGAATACCTTCAATTCATCCCTGCGTACAAAATGCTGCTGGTCGCCTCTTATTCTGCAATGTCATAAACGACTAATGAACTACCGATATCTCAAACATGAATATATCAACGATTTAAACACCAACCTGACTACTAAATTTGACAAAAATTACAAATCCTTTTAAACCGCCATATCTTTTCAAAAGTTCATTATTTTGGCACCAAAGACGTGCATGCAAAGATGTGAGTGAGAGCGAGAGAGAGAGAGAGAAAGAGAGAAAGACGTTCCAGTTTTTCCAGTAATACGGGCTACAACAAGCTTATAGTATTTGTGAGAAGGCCAGCTATGTCATTATATCCATCAATTTTCACATTCATGCACACAGGTGCTTCTAAATGCACCCATTCAAGTTAGCAGTTGAAGTAAGAAAAATGGAATAAAGTGTAGAGCTAGTACAAATTATAAATTCTAGTAGACAAACAAGTAAAATTATCAAGATTTCAACAACAGTATCATGTCCCTGCATGTAATGGTACAGGCTGGTAACTACTTCAAACTTGCCATTAGCTTTAACATTTAACCACAAGTAACATTAATCATTTTTTTTCCTACAGAAGTTAACTAGGTTGGAAGCTTCCAGTTAGTTTACAGTTTTTACCATCTCATAACTATATAGATCAGCAGCAGTAACTGTTCTGATAGAAAATAAAGGAGACCACAAAAGTTTGAAGCATACGTGTCCAATATTAGCCTTTCATATGCTTCAGGAATTGGAACCTCTTGATATCGTTGCTTGTATGACAAGTCCATCTCACTTAGGACAGTTGACATTTCCAGTCCCGGTCGCTTAACCTGCACAGATGAAACAGGTAAGTCAAGAGTTCACATAAATTGCCTTTGTTTGCTATGCAATCATCAAAATAACTAAGGTATCAAAGTATTCAAATAATTTGACATGAAGTAAAGTAATTATGCTCTGTCAGGAATAGTTTCAAAGTTCAAACTGGTCTCATATTTAAGGTTTTGAGAAAGAACCATGGTCATATGCTACATTGTGTCCTAGTTTGTGTCAAACTGAAGTTGGCCAAGGCATTTTGTACCCAATGGACTGGCCTTCAGATAACCTGCAAAAACACCGGCCCCTAACGGAAGATACCATATACATCTGCATCCAATTACTACAATGGTTCCTGGTCCTTAACCTATTTGATATGAGACTGAAGCTAGACACAAGGTGGGCTAGGGCCCCATAACAGGCACTTCGGTCTTTATGGAGCCAAGTTGTTACAGAACTGATTTAGCGTGTCATCACAACCTCCTATTCTTTTCAAATTGTTGTTCATCTGGAATTTATTTTGTGCCAAAGTACAGAGCAATAATATTGAAGGGTAATCATCATTTACTTCACTAAGAAATTTTAGTGAAAGTCAAATTATTTCAGAGATAAGCTGCTGAAACTAAGGTTGTTGTAAGAAACTTAAGTGAAACCAATAAGTTTCATGAAATATATTAGGTTATTGTCTAACAGGATCACAAACATTTGCAGACTCTAAATGTAAAAATTTCTTGACAAAATTCAAAGAACATGAAGTTATTGTGAATATATCTCCTAATTCAAGTAGCCAATTGAATGAAGCAAAATATTTTGGATACAAAATTGTGGTGTGATCTAAAGTTCCAACCATACTAGGTGTCCATGTCAAATTTTCTGATCAAAGAGGTGTCATGTTTTATGTGATACTTCAGCATCTGGAATTCAAACATGGGAAATTTATCATGGTTGTTCTTTTCTCAGTGACAGGAAGGTAGGCAACATAGAGTAGAAGATGACACATAATCAAGTTCTCATTTGTATTATAGATTATCAGAAGGCAAACACAAAGATAATCGAAAGACTTCCAGATGGCTTCTAGATACTACATAGAAAGACCCCACAAAGTAGTAGGGAGCTTGATAAGCCTGTTCCACTCAAATAAATGTGTCAGGGTTGAGCCAAGAATAGAGGAACACCTGGATTAGAAAATATCAATTTGAAAATTTACATACAAAAAGTGCATAGAAATATGTAGCATTTATATTGATGTCATGGTTTGAATCCAGAACTTGCTCATATCTAGTGCATTCAGGCCCATAAGTGGAGCTGGCATGGGATATTCTGGATTCCGTATCAGCATATAACAAGCATTCCTCCTGTGATAATCATTAACTAAATGAAAGAGTATGTAAACTTTCAAATTTAGGACATGTCCACAGTAACATGACTATTAGTAGGACATGCATGCTATAAGTGGTTGCTTCCCTTCATTTACAGCTGTCTTCTAGTAGTAGACAGAAATTTAACAGGTCATAGAAATTAAAGGACCACATCTTGTAGATGTTATGGTAGAGTCTTATAGTGCAGCAGGTTGTCAGTTAGACATACATCTGGAAGTCCTGGTTCCTAGCCCAAAAGAGTTTTCTCACATTAAACATGATGGACATAAATAAAAAGAACATGATCTGAAACACAAAATACATGGGTTTGATAAAATTTCCCAGTTTCCAGGATGAACCACTTACTGTTAATTTCATGTACATGGCCTCAGAAGGTTGTAGTCGGATAACAAACTCATTTCTGCCTTGCTTTTTACCTGAACCAGTAAGTTTCAGTAAATGAAAAAAAAAAAACTCTACAGCCGAAATTCTTGAGAGTTTAAAATAAAAGGCTGAAACTCAAAAGTCTACTATTAACAGATACCAATGAACAGGAACCTAATTTGCAGAATCAAGATACAAAGGTTATCAGTGTTGGTTTGTTCATTAGAAAACAAGTAACTTAGCAAATATTTTTTGTTAAAACTCTAGACATGGGGCAATTTTCTTAGGATACATACCCAAACAACTAACAGATTAGAGTGGGTTTCCAGCTGCAGTGATATGGCCATGGTATTACAAATATTTACAGATGCTCAAAATGCACCAAGCTTCTGTATGTTGGCCTTGTTTATCCTGGTCTTAGGCTTATAAAACATGCTGAATGCATGCTTTAAGGGTTTTTCATCTGCAGGATCAATATTACAAACTGACACTCTGGAAGCACCATCTGAGATAACCTTATAATTGTGAATGCATTCTTAATGGGTGATAGACAGGCATAGATATTCATTGTTCCTCCTGCCAATTTCTTGATGCCAAAATACATGAACTTTCTAATAAAATAATCGATGAGTGGAATGAGATCATGGATCACAGGTGAAAGGAGAGTCAGGAAAGTTCAAGGTTGAACCTAAATGCTATTCAGCATGGTACACAGCTATTGCATATTGGTTGAATTTGAGGTTTCATGGCAGTTGACACGTGAAGCGAATTAAAGTGCTGACTGCAGACAACTGATGCCACTTTCAACATTCTGAGGAAGGGTTTAATCATATATAAGGATATCAAAGAAATAGGAAAATGACAATAAAATCATTATTAAATTGAAAGCCTTTGAAAATCATATGAGTGAATAAAGAATGATGAATATGATCGTACTTCTGAATATGTCACCAGGAACATCCTTGAATTGAATCCTGATTTCTGCTTTCCTTGAGTTCAGTGCTTTTCCTGCCTTGAGAATAAAAGGTACACCTGCCAAGAATCTCAGTCAAGTAAATAATTAGGGAAGTGTAATTCTGAATTCCTGATAATCAGGGAACCAAAATTGAACGTACTTGTTTCGCACTTCTGGAGCAGATTTCAAACGACTAACCACTTGCCTACCATTTTTTGATCGCACACTCAGATTTTTTGACTAATTTTCTTTTCAATTTTCTACTTTTTTCAGCATAGATGGGAAAACCCAAGCCTCCAAGTACCTGCTCACCATGGTTCAGCCTCACATGAGCAGGTGTAACTCAGGAGATGAGTACCACGGGTTGAGGTCCTGTTAAAAATTCCCATTCCCTCCACCACCACCACCCCTAACCCCCCCAACCCTCCCCCTTCCTCTTTTTTTTTTTTAAAAAAAGAAAATTATTGTCACGTTCTTTCTAAATCAACTCACTTAGAACTCAAAGCCTGATTCTCCACTGGCTTTTTATTAAGGTAACAGGGTAAGTCCTACAAAGAGAAGTGACGTTCTCATGCAATAAAATGATGTTCTTCATGGATAGCATTTGTTACATTTCAATTTATGCACTTGATTCCAGATTTGTTTTACTCAACATGTCATTATTTTATGAACAAATTGGAGAAGCAATAAAACATGCATTAGAGTTATGATTTTGCACTCTTGGAAGTTGGAATATGAGTATTAACCAGAAGGTTCAGAACTATACTCGCAAAGTATTCTCTTTTCCCCTCCATTATGCACTATACTGCAAAAACTTTTTGCTATGCAAATAATTGCCTTGTGTAGAAAAGCAAACATTTATTTATGAGGAAACAATTTAGTCCATAAAATGCACACCTTCCCATCTTTCATTTTGTACCCGGAGAACGACAGTTGCAAAAGTGGGAGTATTAGAATTTTTTGAAACAGTTGGATCATCTTTGTATCCCTCGTACTGTCCAAGAACAACATCTTCATCTTCAATGGGCAAGACTGAATGAAGAACCTGTAATACACAGACCATGAGTTCTAACATAGCTATAACACATTTATCACGAAGATACAGTAAACTTAAACACGAACCAAAAGTAGAACTGACATAAAAGAGACTAATTAACTCCATAAAGGGAAATACACACAAGAAAAGGTCCAGAACAACAATACAAGTCTATTGATAATATTTGGAGAAATGCACACCTTCACTTTCTCATCTCGAATATTCTCAGGACTAAGAGATATTGGCTTTTCCATTGCAACTAAACAAAGGACCTGGAATAGCAGCAGAGCAACTATTAATAAATACAAAAAAAAAAAAGCATGGACATTGACTAACAATACAAACTGGTGATAATTCAAATGTAAAAAATGTTATATATATATATATATATAAGACTTTCAACAGATAGAATTGCTCGTCAGTAGTTGCGAATATGTAACTTGCATGCTTTAAACAAGTTCATACCTGCAGTAAATGATTTTGAATGATGTCGCGAATAATTCTGCAAAAAATTCAAAAAAATGAATAAGTCACTATTGAATGTGCAACTTAGTACAACTTTCAAAACAAAAAAACCAACTATAAAATGTCACGAAATGATGGTTGAAAAATTAAACGTCATCCTCCTAATGAACGGAATTACTCTGCGACCAGAAATATTTATTTAAATGATGAAAAATTCTGATTTGATACTTGATAAATCCGGTCTAACTATAACAATGGCAGCTTCAGAAGTGTCACAAAATGATGGCTTGAGTTTAGCTATCATGCAATTTCAGAATTGCAAAAGGATAAATTATGGTTTTGCATCATCAACCCCTCAAAAACTGATTGGTAAATGAAACATAAAAGCTTTAGTACTTGATCCATCAAAAGGACACTGTTGTTATTCATTTCAGTGTCTTAAAATATCAAGTGTGTATAATGTGCATATGGCATAAGGAAAGGAGATGAAAATCACCTACCCATATTCATCAAAATATCCACCACGTCCTTCAGTTCCAAAATCCTCTCTGAAAACAATCTGCAAAGAGCGAAATCAAAGGTTTGATATATTCCATGAAATCAAAGATTATCTCCAGAATTAGACAGAGAGACTGTACAGTCAATATTAAGATTCAAAATTGAATTGGGATCTTGGAACTAACTATTTCATGCCATTAAATTATATTGACTTTGAAAGACAAATGACTTATAGTCATTTCACATACATGGCTCTATGGACGTCACGAAATTTCATTATTTATAGGAAAAACATTAAATGGTAAAACGTTAGATGAGAAGACCAATGTCAGATAGAACGATGATGACAAAATATAGCATTAACTACAAAATTTGAACAGAAAAATATAGACAACTATAGAGTAAAAATGAAAAAATCAAGTGACCAAAATCAGGAAGTAAGAACAGGTGATAAAATGTTTTACCTGTATGTTGTCTATGTTATCACGATTCCAGAGTGGTAAAAATAGACGATTAGCAAAACGAAGGACCAACTGTGAGTTTCAACATATAAATCGTTAAAAATAATGGAAAGGTGGACACTGAGTTCAACATGTTGAAGCTTTGACACGATATGACAATTACCAGATTCTGCACCAACTCCTTTCCCAAGTAGTGATCAATACGATAGAGCTGTTTCTCATCAAAGAGTTCTCCTAGTTGGGAACTTAATTCCTCTGAACTGGCCAAGTCTTTTCCAAAAGGCTTCTCCACAACCACCCTAGTCCAACCACCCTGATCAGCTGAAAGGGAAACAATAAAGGGTTTTAGGTGAATTATTCTGTTAACTCACAAACTTGACAATGCTCAAATCACTAAATGTATTGTTTGAATTTTAAAATCCTTGAACAAACTCTAGCACATTTAATTCCATAGTGCATCATCAAATTGACACATACAACTTGGATGCTTTATAAAGCAGTGGGGATGGATGATCCGCTTATCTAGCAAATATCCATCAGACAACCAAAAACAATGTCAGGTAGCTCACATTGCAGACCTCTCTCTCTCTCTCTCTCTGATTATAAGTGCAATTGAAATCCTCCTCAGCAACAACCAATTGGAAGTCCAATGCATGAGCATATATACATAGGTAAAAGACTGACAATTGAATGCAAGTACTTCACAGCCATGAATAGCTAATGAAGGACCATTGATTACATCATTAGATTACACAGACAACTTTAGTCACATCCGTTTTCCCACACTTTGCGAATGCAAGCCCAACTTGATGCCCTTGGCAGTCATGCTAGCCACTTATGTTTCCTACTCTTTAGAATGCAAGATCACTTTGATGCCCTTGGAAGTTATGATTAATGAATCCATTTGCTACAATTTCACTCAATAAATTATGAGAAAAAAATAGAAAAGCTGACTGTCACCAAATGCCTATAAAGAAACTAATAACACTTCAGTACACATGGTTGAGCGCATGTACATATGTACAGACACATTTATCCAGACATTTGTTATTTGAACTTTGAACAAAAAGACAACAGGACAAACATGAAAAAGGCAAATCACCTTAAAACTGCAATTCAAAAGTTCACTGAATCAGCTATTAGCAGTAAGGAGACTTAATGTCCCATTGGTTTTTCTTTAGAAGTGGATCAATTAAGGGCCTAGGATTTTAAAGCAGCAGCATGATATCTGGGACAACATGCCTATATTTAGAAAAAGAACCATGAATGTTATATTTAGTACTCTTTGTTGACGACTGCTTTAGGATATAAACCGTCAGTCCTCAACCGGCAGATCAAAAAACACAAATAGAACCAACATCTGAAAGTAGGAAGATTAGGTGCAGTGACCAATAATATTTATCTCTTAGGAGGCACCAATGGAACAAAATGTGAAAGATTAGAGCAGCTAGCAGAGGCTCACATTTATTCATGCAAAAGTGCTGAATCATTTCGCAGACAGGTGGATACACTGACGGTGGAAGTGCAAGATAAAATAGCCTCCTAGAAGACCCTTCATGACTACCCCTTCGAGCTTCATGCTCAGATATTTTCTCATCTAAAAGAACAAAGCCTGCCTTATCATCATACGAACCAGAGACATATTTGATCTGCAAGTGTTCAAGCCCATAGTAGTTGTAAATTTTGACATCCAATTAGAATCAAGTGTAAATATACAAGAGTCACTGCATACCATTTTCAAAAACTTTGTTACGATGTTCGAGAACTCTGATGACTCTACATTGCCACTTTTAAGGTGTCTGTACAAATCAAACCAACAAAGCTCAACACCCATAATAAAATGGTGATCATACAACTACTGCAAGAACCTCTTAGCTTGCATCAAGAGATTGAATTCACATTTGCAATGCAAGGCAATGGAATATTTGAGATTTTATGTTATTACGAAAGCTTTTAAGATCAAAATGGAAAAGGGGCAACCACAAGACAGCTTAAACATAAAAAAATTTTACAGACACAGCAATCATGCTAACAATTTGAAACTTTTGGTTCATTAGCATTGTTGAAGTTCATATCGCAACATGGTTGTGTAGAAGAGATCATATTTCTACTAGGTTATATTTCACAGTACCTTTGAATGAATGCAAGAGAGATATGCTCAGATCCTCACTAACATGCAGATTCATTCAGAAACTATTTTCACAAATACGCCGCAGGCCCGCAGCTTGGAGAGTGTTGATTTTCCTAAAGCCAGCATTTCAACCATTGCTTAAATAGGTGGCTACTGGCTCCTGAGACTTATGGTTGAATTTATAGTGCCTGTGCACGGATGCACATGACCTGGAACATTTTACATGAACATGCACAAAGAAGGGAGCCTGATAAGGGACTTGGGGTCTTCATTATCATTTAGTGGTGGCAAAAAGCCAAGTCAGTGTGAAGCCATAACTTGAATATTATGGCAGTATCTCTCTCTTTGAGCCAGTTAAGAGCTCTAGAACCAGGGCATATGCATATGGGTCGAGAGAATGTAAAGCATTTTCTTTCTCTTCAATCGTATGCAGAAATTATGGACCATATTAAAGCTCCCTACAACAAAGTATGAAGAAATCAGAGGCATTTGGTCGAACACTCGAATGGATATCATCATGGTCATCATATTATTTTGTGACTTGACTGCATATTTCACAACCTTACAACATCAGCCTGTTAAAATAAAATAATCTTCCTGCATAAGCAAATCATGTAAGCTTGTTAAGCAAAACACACAAATGGCAGAATACTGTGTATAGTCATGGAACAAGACTCAGACAAAAGAAACAACAAAGATATCTAAGAAAAGAATCTATATGTTAAAAATAAATATGATTTTTTTGTGAAAATCCTAATAGCTGAAAGATTTTAGTTTGAGTTCCTTTCAAAATGAATGGAAGCAGAAAAATTTAAAGTGCAAAACAGCTCACCCGCGTATCCGATTTCTTAACTCATCATCTGAAAGCTTTGTCCTTGCGTATCCAAAAATTTGAACTTCATTTTCTTGTATAAACCCCTACGTATGGTTGGAAGGAGATACTTAGAATAGAATGTAATCCAAATGAACATACAGCCCACACTATTACATTGAAAGTTGAAACTAAGCAGAGATATAACATTCTATAATTTAATACAGAAGGAAACTTGAGCAAACATCAAACATGAATGCATATGACAGATCTCTTCTATCCTCTAATCTCTTATATTGCTAAGACCACAACTAAGTTTTACAAGCACTAACCAGTCACCACCTATCATACGTAGAACCCCTTTGCTTATCCTGTCCTTTCCTCCCTTCCTCCTTTCCTTTCTAATTTGTATTTCTAATTTAAACAGAAAGGCAAAAGAAGAGGAAAGTTCAAAGAGATTAATAATTAACATAAGCTGATGAAATAAGATGAGTAACATTTCCAAAGTTATGAAGCCTTGAAACTTCATTGCTTAATCAGTTACAAAAAGTTAATAGAATTTTTTTATGAGTTAATTTTAAAAGTATAGTTTTCTTTTGAAAAGATGTCACCATCTGTCACTGAACAGGTTTTCTTAAATCAAGATATTCTTAAACTAGGAAAAATACATACATAAACACATACTATAGTTCTGGCTTAATCATCTCAGGCCTCAGCCGTTAAATTTTGTGCTTAAGAGACATCATGAAAATCCAAGTACGCATGCCCTTGTTGACCAGTCTGAGTTTTTGAATTAGATTTCACTAACATTTTTGACAACAAGTGACGAAGTCCAAAAATAATAATTATAATTTCATATTGGACATTTGATCCTTAAACAGGATATTTCAAGGTTTACACTCAAAGTTCTGGCCATTCCAGCAGTGAAGCAATACCGGATGACAAAATACTTATCACTCTCTATGTTGGTTTTTGTGCAACCAACATGTTGACATAGAACATTGTTTCGTGGCTTGCTTCTATGGTTGACCATCCGTTGGACTTTCAAGCAGATTGCTGCGAGTTCCATGCTTCTACCATTGCCTTACAGTTGAGTAGCACATTTGCTTTTCTAGTGGTCAACCAATAGGAGATGTCTGACTATGAGGTTATGCTGTGAGCCTATATTGTGCTTTGAGTTGACTATGAGACCAACCAGAATCTTTGTACAACTTTTTTTTTTTTCACATTCACTATTCATATCTTCACGCCCTATGTCCCTGAGAGGAATGCCATCTTGTATGATAGAAATTCTTCCTTCTGTACTACTCTAGATAAGAATATGTTGCCAAAATCTAGCATTGTTCATAAACTAACCTAGTGCCTGCAGATAGAGTATTCATTAAGTGAAGAAACTGATTCCTAAATTATCTGCCCTTGATATAAAAGAAACCGGATAAACCATACATCTGTTGCAAGCACATAGTTACAAGAAACTTCAGGGCCAAACAATTAGAAATGGTTCATGTGTCATCCATGACTAATTAAATTATTGCTGCTGATAGGCATCAGCAGGTACCTGCTTGAAAAGATTGAAAAGAGCTGGAAATGTCTTTTTCTTTGCTAGATCTCCTGATGCACCAAGAACAACAATTGAAAGGCATCCATTTTCGGAGGTACACTCAGCTTCTGTTCTCTGAGAAGAAGTTGTACTTTTCACAGATTCATCGTCATCTGAGAAGGAATCACTTCTTTTAAGCACAGATGAAACAGTAGATCCCATGGAAACAACTGAGTGCCGTTATGGCTTGATCTCTGAACTTGCTTCCAAACTGAAATTCATAATTTTGTAGAGAACATGTCACTTAAAGCTCGTGAGTAATATGTGAAAATAAAATAGACTACTAGACCATGTCCATCCTCCAGAAAGCAAGCGGAATTGTAGTAACGAAGAATAGCCAAAGAAGAAACGAAACAAGAAAGACTAGAAAATGGGGCCCCTGTAAAGTTTTTTTTCCTTTTTTCTTTCTTCACTTTTTTCTTATATTAATGACAATGACTTCCGAATTAAACAGGTGGCAAATTCATTAAGCTGTCGGAACATCCAACACTGCAAGAGAACATGGACAGATTAAGCATCTATTACTCGCTTTTACATGTTCGTGTTCCAGGAGTCATAATACATATTTGGACTAACTACTATTTGACTTTATGCCTAAGCAACAAAAACGAAGACAGCATTAAGTCTTCGTTTAGGGGTTTGGGTTCCACGCTAGCGGAATTTCAGGACAAGTGAACTGGGAACTTATGCATTTTTTGTAAGCCCCAAACTCATCTAGTAGTTCAGTGTAAGTTTGACAAAATTTAACCTATCATTTTTCTTTCTCGAGATGAGGAAGGCCACCAACCCTTCATAACGTGTTGAAAATTTGTCAGCCTGGAAAGTATATGTTCGCTGTCTCTTACCATGTTGTCTCTCTCAGGTATCCCACCCTTGGCTGCCAGGAGAAAGTCTGTCGTTCTTGTTGCCTTGCAGCAAGGGGGTATGACCTCATCTTTTAAACTTGATTGTGTACGGTTCTAGGAAGAGCTGTTTATACCAAAGGTCGACTTTCTTAGCTTCCACTTGCTTCTCTCTAATATCAACCTGTATCATGATTTTATCCATTAATTTTCTGGTTCTTTTCACTGCTCTCCAGGGCATCCAAAAATGGCCTCCGTGATAACAAAGAAGTGATTGCTCATTTTCTGTACTTTGAAGATAGTGGCATGCTAGAAAATGCTTAAAGGAAAACAAGCTTACAACAGGAAGTTGGTTATCAAAATAGTCAGTCTCTGGTGCAACTGCTTCTAGCTTAGATCAGGAGTAGTAGATAACACCTCATGAGTAGGATGTCGGTGACGATTAAGGCTTCCACTGGTACAGGGCCACCAAACGAGTACGTATCAAAAGCATAGTCGCCAGTTATCATATACTCTTTCTATTCTGAGTAATTCAGAAGTTCGGGGCAAAGATTTTTTGTGAAGTGAGGAATTCGAAATTAAAGCATGGTCATTCAAATCTCCAGTAATACTTTTGAAATGTTATCCTGATGCTTTCGCAAGATTACCAAGAAAGTTTCACAAGAGGTTATTTCAACGAATTCCAGGCCCTTTCTTTTGTTCTTGCATTTTAGTTTTTTTTTTTTCCTTCTTTCCGTTTGCGTAACATAACATTCCACAGAACAGGCTACAGGGCAAAGTCAATGGCAGCAATTTCTCACACCAGATATCAAGATAAGATCAAAAGCAACTAACCATTACTGCCAATTTACATAGAAAGAACAGATAAAAGATAAGGCTGCGAAAGTAACAAGAAAGCGAAAACGAGGCCACCAAGTGACTCGCATACTAAAAAGCTGCACATAAAGAAATAAGCGAACAGCGAAGACCGCCATAATCTAACAGAATTCAGCTCCACACTCACCATGGAACGCTAGATCTATGATGAGTCACATGTTGAAAAGATCTAAGAAATAAAGTCACCAAAGGAAACAGCAAGAATTCAAACACAAATCGTCAACCACAGAAGATCTCAAGAGAGCAAGTGAGCCGGATTGTGAAACGACAACCAATTTCTCACCAAGAAAAAGAACAGACGCATTCTTCCTTTACCTATAAAGAAAAATCGAGATGGGTGCTCTCTTCTCCGTTGAAAATTATCCGAATTCTGTGATATTTATAGCAACAGAGAAGGGAAGCAAGCTCTGCTGTTCGACCAACTAAGCCGCCATGCTTGAACGTTACCGCGTTGGAAAAACGAGAAGACAAAAAATCTAAAGAAAATGTACCTATACGCCTCAAACTCTTTCTACAATGGCTATCGGGTCCCTCATTCTTCATGATTGGCCATTTTATCACGGGTGGAACCATCATCTTCTCGTCATAGACAAATAGGAAAATTTACGGGTTACGAGCCAGAATTTGTCAAGAATCTATGAGCCCGTCATATATTTCACACTTGTCGACAGCGTGTGCCCACGCCACTCACTTGTACTATATCATGCGTTCCCACTAAATGGGCCAAGCGGCATAAGAGAAGAAGGGGCACAAGCCGGGTATAGGGTCATGGCTCGCCTTTAGATTTTTAGAAAATAAAATTCTAAATGTTGAAAAAATTACATTTCGTTCTCGATCAAAAATTTTAATTATAATTGAGTTCCTGCAATGAAAAAATCGCTCTACCTTCACAAGCATTAATTGTGTCCATGTATGAAGCTAGAATTTTTTAGTTGTGGGGCACTTGAGTCACCAATAAGTCTATTGTGGGCACTTTATGTAATTTTTGAATTGTTAAACTATAATTTTAAGACTTTCATTAAAATTACACCAGCCCTCATGTATCATAACTATTTTGGCGTTGACTTGACAGCCGCCATTCATTTTAGAAATGAATTGCAGGCGGAAAATCAAGATGGATCTGATATTTTAAGATGTGGGTTTAAGATGAGGTAACAAAAAATAACAATTTGAATAGCATAGGTCTGAAGGGGGGAATAGCTTTGTTTAGTTGGTTGCAGGGCGGAGCTAAGGAGGGGGACGGCAGGGGCGCCTTGGGTGATGGGTCCCTTCAAAATTTCAGAAACAAAAAATTTACATGAAGGTTTTAAAAGTTTTTAATTGGCCTATACAAAAATTATTGAAAAATGATAGCTCGGTTCATGTAAAAATTTTAAAACTATAATTTGACCTCCCTCTATGAAAATTTCTTACCTTCACCTCCTGTTGGTTGGTTTCCGGCATGAAAATGACGTCATATTACCGAACTCTTTTTAATACTCTGCTTATTCTTTTGGCACTTTCCTTCCCTTCTCCCCTTAATGCAATACATCGGGAAGAGATTAAATTCCTCCAATATATAAAAGTAAGCCGCCACACACTGTGCAGCGGCTGCACAGTACGTTCGATCTAACGCAGATCGAACGTCTGTCTTTGACGCGTTTTACTTTTCTTTTTTTTTTAAAGTTAGCGTCGGGGACACCGGATTTTGGCGCTCCAGACGCCTTTACCCTCTTTCCCGGCACGTGAATCATCCCGTCGTCACCCTCCGCCGTCGGATTATCGCCAGCCGCGTCAGGCCGCCGACCCCCATCGGGCTGATTCCGTCTGGAGTCGTGAAGCTGCCGCCGACCCTCTGTTTACAAAGAGGGGGCCGTGATCATCTTCCCCTACCGGCCGCCCGTCGCACGTCGCCCGACGTCCGGCCGATAACGTCCGATCTGGTGAAGCCGCCGTCGTCCCCCTTCGTCAAGCTAACGTTCCCTCTCTCTATCATAAGAAACACAACACTCACAAAATTTCGCAATATTAAGATGCAATGTCGCGAAGAACTCTAGCACCATCATCGAGGGGAAAAAAATCACCTACAGGCACAGAAAGCAAGGCATTCTGGCATTTTGAATGGATGAAAAAGTGGAGGCTTAGATCTTGAATGCTTTGAATGTAAAATGAAATACTCACTCAACAAAAACTTCTTCCATTGGCACCAAACGTTTGTAACTTGCATAATTTAGTCAAGTTATACCTAACTGAAGCTTGCTAATGAAAATTGACTAAAACATTTGCATGCACAAACAAAATTATGTTTACATGAGAACCATGAAACTTGATGCCGAATCAAGCCGCATGGTCCAATATTATTCAAAAGCTACAACTTAACACCCTTTTTATTGCGCAGAGAAGACGGACGTTATCTTTTACCTAATTCAGATGTTATCTTGAGTTGCTTCTGCATGCGACATATTAGAAGATCCAACCAAATTTCTTTACAAATTAGCAGTAAAAGCAGATCTACGTGTCAGCTCAGGTAGATCAATTAAGTTAGTGGAAGGTTTGAATCAGGGCTCCACCGACATAAACTAGACCACAACCTGGAAAACCTTGAGCAGACTCAAACTAAAATTTCAGTTGGTTAGACATCGAACATTAGTGTTCGCTGGAACGCGTTTGAAAAGATTACCATTGTGTCATGGAATCACATTATTATATGCTTTCTAGAACGGCATGTCTTTCATAATTCGATGAACAGTAGTCAAATTCAAGTGCGACCTTAAGCAGATGGATACATGCTTTCGCATATAAGAGCCTAAAAGAGTTCGCTGTAATTAAAAGCTTAAAGTTTTTGCCTAAAATGCCAAAAGGATACTCAGTCTTAATGATTTTCATTTGACTGCTACTTATTATTTCCTTTTTTTAATCCAAATTGGTAATAACAAGCTTGAAAACGGCTTCTTCGTGCTAACCGCCAAAAAAAATTAAGCATTCATTTTTTGCTAAAATTTTCATGAACTTCCCTATATGAAGAGTACATGTAACCACATTAAGCTATCAAAAGCTTCATTCACCTGCTAAGAGGTGGGACCTAAAGAGGCCCGAGTGAAAACAGAATACCAAGGGATTGGCACAAAGGTCAAACAGTCATTGTTTCGAGTTCTTATGACATCTACTTTTTATATTGCAAGTTGAAGCATAGCGGAGGCATTATCTTGAAACACTAAAAACAGACTTGATATCCTGGGCATGAGAGGAAAAGTAAGAACTTCGGCTCTCAACTGAATGGTAGGATGAAATATTGTCCTGCTTACCGATAAACAAGTGATCATTAAAATATGATGTTGTAATTCTGGAAATGATTGCAAATAATGTAGAAGGGTCTACCAAACCGTAGCTCAACAATCAAATAAAATATTAAGAATGCATTTGTCTTATAGATTTAGTCCTGCCTGTGCGCTTTTTTGGAGCAAAACATTCTTACAAACCAAAGCAATATTTGGTCATTCACAGTACCTCACCAAACGGAGACGCTGGACCAAACACTAGAATCCATTGAAAACCAACATGGTCAAAGTCAGACAGACCCATGATAGAATTTTGATCATTTTTTTCATTAGGACGTAGAATCGTCATAGCTACATGAAACAATCATAGTTTCACACTTTTCATTATAAAATTAATTTTTCCGACCAAGGAGTCAAGTCCACGAGGACCTAACACAAGTTTTCATTTTCCGGCTTACCTTGCTTATAATTCCAAAAAATTGAAAGTGGGCGATGATTTTTCAACTCCCGTATCTAGTGAAAGCAACTTTACTTTTTTGAAAATTGAAAGTGGGCAGACTTGTTCTCACATGACTATGACCATTATGACCATGGTGATGGTCATGAATTGGGGCCTCTGCTGACCTCTTCCTCATTCCAAAAGAGTCAAAATTCTCTAGAAACTCTTTTTCTAGAGTTTTCATTCTCTAGAAACTCTAAAATAAGGGAATCTTATGGCCTCATGTCTAATGAGCATACATGTAATTGCAGAAAATCACTACAACAAATTATGTTTTCAGCCACGGTAAATGCCCAGGCTGCTTAAAGATCTGAAACCCCAGAAATGATTATACTACACTCGTATGTCCCTTTACTTTCCTGCGAAATTGTCGTTGTCAACACCGTCATTGCCATCACTAAAACATGGTGTCCAACAAGAGGAACACTGTGCTAGTGATCCATGAATCTGTTCTTACTTAGATTCAGATATAATTATAAAATATTGGGTGTTCTATGAATATGCCTCAATCTGTAGAACATATTCATGGAACATTTACACACTGTTTCTGCTGCCAAAGCATCATAAGGGGAGGTTGATTATGCTTAAGCATTTGAATTATGATGAACTTGCACCGCCGCATGAACGTGTTAGTCAGTTGATAGCAAATGTGAGCAGTTTGGAGTTCTCCTTTTTTTTCATTAATGGTTTGTCCTGATTTCTAAATTTTGCATCATGGATGGGAAATTTCCCATCCCCATTTCTTTTTCGTGGTTGAACCAAATAGGATATATTTAAGGACCAGTCTGTTTATTCATTCAGGATTTCTGACTTTTGCTAAAATACGATCTACATGAAACTAGTTCTTCAGTGTGTCATGTGTTGCAGATGTCTAATCGTCCTTGGGCTTGTCCCAGCCATAAATCTTACCCTTGCTTATAATTGTAAGTAAATGGTAAGTGGATGCACAAATAAGCTTATGTAGAACTAAAGTACCTAAGTTTCAGTTGTAAACTAACGATTCTGCTTTGGCATTCCATCCTAGCGCAAGATACTGAACAAGGTACTCATCATGGCCTTGTTCCTCCTTATCTTTCCTACCCAACTTTCATACATCTCTAACACTAATCCCCTGTGGAGTATTAGAAGATAAGGTTCTCCTCTCCACTTAACCCTTGGCCTAGGACAGTTGCTACTAGAGACACTGTGATTGTATGTGTGTATGTGAGCATATGCATGCACGTGCTTGCAAGGAAAAAAGAGCCAATGCACTCATATATATTGGACTACCAGATAAGCTGCTTAAGTAGTTTAACACCAATGAACTAGTTATTCACTCTCAATTTCTGGTATTACCAAATGTAAATTGATTTCATGTTTAGTGGGCAGCACTATGTTAATCAAAGGCGAGTGAGTCGAAGTAAAGCATGATTTCTACAAGAAGATTTTCCTTATATTTGCAATAAGTTGCTCCCAATTTAAAACATCTTGAAAATGATGAAAAAGTACGTGAAGCAAATATGTTCAACAATATTATATTAGAGTGCAGTGGAATTTGGCCAAGTAGCAGGAAGCAGATTGGAATTGGGGAAAGAAATCTTGAGACGTTAGCCAGATTCCTTATATAGTAGCTAACGCTCAAACAAAGAGATGCCTCTTAAATTTCTACATCAGTTTCGTTTGCTCTAGACAGCTTACAAAGGATTGCCCACCAGTTTTTTGCTTCTTGTGAATCATGTAAATGTAATCATTAATCTTCTTTATGGTGATTTCAAGCCACTCTTGTTTCTTCCCGACTTCTTTTAACAAATGTAGCTTAATTAGAAAACAAGTTGTTTGCATAGCAAACCAATTATATATGTATATGATAAGTGATGACTTCAATCTTTTCAAAGCAATAAGCACAACTTATAGCATTTGGGCAGTTACTTTAATTTTATATAATACGTCTCCATAAATATCTAAAACAACATATATTCATAACTCACCTAGTTTTTTATTTTTCAAGACGAGACATTAATATGTATTTGTAGTTGTCTATAAAAGAGTTGAAATCACTGTGAGAAGTTAGTGTGAAGACATGATGCGCCAAATAACAAGGCATTTCAGTTGCACGCAATGTTGTTGACCATTAATTGCTTTTATACTTATTTAAATCCATCAAAATAAAGTACTAAAGTTTTAATCAGTTTTTTCTTGTTACCACAAAGAAGGATGTTCTTATCGTTTGACGGATTCGAACAGAACGTGTTGCGAAGCACACTATCGTAGTTACCAACGACTCGTCGATATCGTTGATATATGCCTGCGTGCCTTTCATAAAATTGTCAAAATAAGGTATGCTTTTATGTTTTTTCTTTCCCAAGATCAGAAGCATTAAACAAAGTCACACGCCTTCTGGATAAGAATTTTAATATGATTTTTATCATGTAAAAAAGGGTAAAAAAATATAACTTTTAGTTACTATATCGAGAATATAATATATTGTAACAACTTGTACCTCACGCAGAAAAAAATGTTATTTATCTGTGACACTATTAGCTATGAAGGGAAAAACAAACGACACAACAAATGTTCAACTTAGTCATCAAACCATGCCTACAATACATTCGCTTTCTCTTGATAGTGCAGAATTTCATAGCTTATTCCCAATGTATAAAATTGAAAATATACTAAAGAAATCAAAATTCCGAATACTCGGCAACTATCTAACAGTGTGCACACATAAAGAAACCCAACTTTCCAGGCTTGAAATTATTCTCTGTCATATTTCGATACATTAATTGTTTTTCACTAGTCATAAAAAACAAGGGCAGAGCCAGAAATTTCTGGCTAAGGGATACGTTGTAATAAAATTTCTTTATGAGGATCAATATGTAAATTAGAAAACCTGTAAATGGAATTACTGGAATTGATAATCATGATTTTTTTATAACCGTAAATATGTAAATTGCTTAAAGTCTTACATTCAAAATAAAAATAGGCATAAAAGTTTCATGGCCAAAAGTACTTGCGTTTATAAAGAGTACGCGGAACTTAATTCTCGAGAACTATGGAACGTAAAAGGAAGGATGGACCGTTCAAATAAGAATGATGATACTTCAATTACCAGATCACTACAAAATCCTCTTTTGGAAAATATTAATATTTTTGCGCAGAATAAGACTACATTGCGGAAAACACATTAATATATGTTATTCAACTACAAATGAATCATGTCGTTTCATAAGTATATATAGATTACTTGTACATCATTGAAAAAATAAATCCAATTGTATATAATAATATGTTTCGTTCAGGCAATCTATTAGAAAAATATTAGGCAATATACAGAATCTGAATGCATGAAATTGAAAACCTATACAAAATCAAATCAAAATTGGTTAGGAAACAAAAATTGATAATATTGTCATATCAAATAATTCCGTGGTAAACATTTTCTTTTTCTAAATTTGTTTATTTTGATAGGTCAAGAATTACATCAATATAGTTATGAATTATCTGGAGAAATAAAATGACTATTACAAGTCCAAGAATATCTCATAAGCAAGTTTCAGTTTAATTAAAATATAAAAAAATAAAAAATGTTGTTATCATACGCAAATTGCATCAAGTTTCTCCAGTTTTAAAAATAACAAGCCTCAAACAAAGAATCACACTCAAGTTAAATTACACAAGTTAAATATATCATGGAGAACTCATATTTGTGTTGCTTCAAACATAAAAAGATGGGTATAATCATGTTTGTCAGTTTTAAAAGCAGATACATGCAAAATGACCATTATCTTGATATCTCAAGTTCAACAATTTTTTACAACAAATTGCCATTGACTAGTTTACTTCAAGTATTTTATGTCATACAAATGAGGCAAGACAACTTTTTTGAAGTACTTTATATTTTTTTGCAAAACTTATTCAAGTTTAGTCTAGGAAAACCAGTTTGAAATTGGTCTGTCTATGCTTTAATTTCAACTTCAATTACCTGCTGCCCAAATTTCATTTCGAATTACCCGCTACCCATTATATATTTAAAATAGCTCTACCTTTTTCATGACATTCAACTTAGCTTGAGTCGCCATTCAGATCAGTAGGAAGGAACCTACCACCCAAATGAGAGGCTAAAGCACCCCCCCCCCCCCACCCCCCCCCCTTCCTCGTGTCCTTAGGGTTCAGAGTTTTGCCAAGACCTAAGTAATCCTATGGTACATACTTCAATTCGTATGTCACGCATGCTAAAATTTGGCTAGAATTTGAAGTCCAAAAGGAATAGCACCCATGAAAATCCGATTGAAAAAACATCATCGGTACATCACTCAAGCTTAGGTGGTTATGAGAAACAAACCAACTTCAACCCAAACCGACCCGGTTCATTTTGCTTGTTTACCAACCCCAGCCTCAGCTTACAGCAGTAAATTCTAGCAAAGCCAACATATAACCTTACTGGTTTGGCTTCGTGGGTCAAGATCATCGGTACCACATGTCGGACTGCCTTAAGCAAACCAGCAAGAGATATAAATAATGAAGTGAACAGTAGGTCATTTGAAAGGAGCATCATCAACTTCACCAACTCCTTGGAAGTGCCCTACTAAAAAATTGTATTGATTTGCCTATAGTTCTTATTTGGACACCCGCTGCCACCTTTAACAGAAAACCTTGGCATGGGAAAGAGGAACATATATAACAACACATTCAATTACAGATACAGTCGATGTTTAAACAAGACATTTTACCATGTAAGGCCCTTCAAGCTCGTAACCAAGCTTCCTATAATAATGTCTTGTTCCTACACCTGAAATTATGGCCATCTTTGTTGACCTATGCTCCCTGATAGCAATCCTCTCGGCTTCTTCCATCAAAAGTGTGCCAAAACCCTGACGTGGAAAAGAATGAATCAATTGATTAAATTTTCATAACAAGTACAAACAAAGGCTAACAGTTAAAACATGCTGGAGTTAATCATACGTCCAACTTTTCAGACTTTCGAAAAGAAGCGTATCATTTCTTTTTATTTTTTGATTTATACACAGCATAATTTGATATTTGCAAGCAAAACATGCATGCCAAAGAAAATGACAATCTCCTAACATCTTTCTAAGAAAATGACTCTCTTAAAAATACCAACGAACAATTGCAAATTAAAAATTGGTCTTCTCTTAGCTCATGAAAATTCTTGCACCATAGTGAAGACACAATGTGGGACTTTCATCTCCCAAAGTTGTACATCTATGCTCAAATCAGAAAAACATAGATTTCTCTCGCCATCCACACCCAACATTCTGTCCTAATCAAATATCCAACAGGTTTCACTTTTTTAGAATCTCCCAAAACATTGCACCTCTAAGTCCAAGCAAAATATGACGTTCCCCTATGGCCTATGATGAATCTTGGGCTGATCATGAAATTAAAACTACCAGTTCACGTTATAGCAAGATATCCCCAATTTCTTTTATGATCAATATCATACCCTTGAATTTTAAAACAATTATTAATTATTAATTATTCCCAAGAATCTCAAAGCAAGGCAATGATTCGTATGTTGATCGGCTTCATTTGTCAATACTTAAAAAATTCAAAACAATGTTGTGAGTTGATAGTTTGAAAAATTGAAATTAAATGTGCAATAGATCTTTTATGTACATGCAAATGGACCTCCCAGCATGCGGCAGAAATGATTAGTTAAAGGGAAATGATTAGTTAAAGGGCACTCTGGAAAGAAAGAAAATTTGGAAGACATAAACCATAACAAAAGAATTGGTAGCCTTATAAAAGTAAGAAAAAGTGAAAACTAAAATAATTTTTCGCCAGATATTTGCCAAAATATTTTCTTTATACCTTGTCAAAAGCAGGTATAAAATCCAAATGAAATGACACATAGTTACTGAAGCAGTAAATGGTCCACTGCACAGTCAACTAAGAGACATCTGACATGCTTCAAACACAATCTTCCAACAATGAGATCATCAGCAAGAGAAATGGAAAATTCAAAACTAAAGAATTGTTGACCCAAAATCAGCCGGTGTATGTTGTCCACTAGTCGAACATACATGAATGTTAATTGGGGCCTAGGCAGCCCTATTCAACAGAAAAGAGGAGAAAACAGGAAAAAAAAAGATGAGGGGAGATGAATTTAAACACCATCTAAGTTAATATAGAGAAGATAAAACAAACAAAAGCAATTATCTAAAGTTTAAAAAAGTTATTCTTTTTTTGTGACATCTAGCTGCCTCAATCTGGGCAGCTAGCATACGCCAGCCGCTTAGGCTTGTTTTGCACCAAAAAGAACCACTTATGCAGGCCAACGAGACAATAACTTGGCAATGACTTTTACAGATTTTCCACAATAAACGAGGGTGTGTTTGATGGGTAAGACATTCTCTACTTCAGTTGAAAAATGTCCCTCCCATACAAGACCCTTCTGAACAAGGTATGGTAGGATTTTACGGCAAGATGTATTTACCCTGTTCTCCCCTTTCTACATGGATAAGGGTGGAGAAAAGGCTGTTGGACCTTTTTTACCATGAATTCATCCAGGGTAGACTGGATGATTTTCCTACCATCAAAATTTCCCTGAGAGTAGCAACAGGATGCTTGGCGGACATTTTTGCACATTTCAATACTGGATGGTCGACAACAGTGCTAATGAGCTAGGACTTTGAGCAGGTAAAGCATAAAAAAAAAACTTAGAAGTCAAAATTAAAGTTTTACAAATATGAAAGTGAGGTAGACCGCTTCAACAAAATATCCACTATCTGAAGTATGACAATGTTTTTACCTGATGTTGCAATTTATCAGCATCACGCCCATGCACTGGAACTGCAGTTCCATAGACATGAAGTTCACGAACAATAGAGCATCTCCCCATGAGTTCAGGGCAAGTTGTATTCCGACCACATTTACGCAAACGCAGTAAACCAACAAGAATGTCCTGCATGCAAACAAGCAGATTATGAACAACTTTGAGAAGCAAGATTCTAGCATATAACAAAATATCACAAACATATTCTAAGCATGAAATCTTGCATGCTTAATGCAGCCACCACATGAATATATATATATGCCTACGGAATATCCAAATTGCAATCACATCACATGATTTTGAAACATCTATCTATCCCCAAAATGGCTTAACATAGTAAAATGAAATTATTTTACTGCTAGGATTAGTTTTTTCTTCATTTTTCCCAGTGAGTACAACATTGTCAATGTGGCGAGAATTGGTAGGTAGGCATGTATTATCCTGAATACTGGACACTGGGAAAAGAGAATCCAAATAGTGCCAGCCGGAGATTGAGGCCTAACTCCTTCAGGCTTCGTAACTGGGCTGTCCAGGTGGAGATGAATTGAGGGGGCATCATAGAGATCCAAGGACCAAGATAGAGATGAGGCAGATGAAGGGCTTGTTTACTTATTGGGCTAGTCTGGATCTAGCTTTTATTGACCACCTCAAAACTGGTGCCAAGCTAATTCAAATTGAGACAGCTACCAGAAAACCCAACACATGTTTGGACGAATGTCCACACTCCATGCCTAGTTGTTGCTTACTTGTTCACCCAATTTTCCAACACATCAAGAAAAAAGGTTCCATATTTGAGCACAGCCTAAATGCTCCACCACTTAGTATGCCTATCCAACATGGAGATGATCTGAAGGGGCTGTTTGATAGGAACACACGCAAGAAAACACATCATTGTGTGTCATCCCATGTGTTACATGGTTTACAAAGGAATCCAAAGGAACACCTTAAATTTGAACAGGCGTTACCATGTTCTACCCTCCACTGTTTGCAGGCACTTGTGGATGCATGTACAGGCACATCCAACATTGTGTCTTAAGATTACAATTTTACACGTTTTCTCATATGATCTTACTTTACAGCTGAAATTTAAAATTTCTTGCTAGTTGCGTTAAGTTTCAATTTTGAACTTATTGTTACATTTGATGTTCAAGGACTATATGCTTCACATAGTATGCAAATGCATGTTTTATTGTTTTAAGAATGACATTTATGTGGATGCAATTGTGTGCGCCTCCCCCTCAATCATGTAAAATTTCAATTCATTGTATCCTGCTTTAACACTCAACGTGTGCCAAGAAGAAGGGTGGAGAAAAAGGCAATAGCAACTTTCAAGGATGCATTAGGGAACGTCACATCATGTCACGAGCAAAGCCCTACACTTGAAGCCTTGAACTGGAAAACACATTTAGGTTCTAAGCTAAAGCAACTGATCAGGCAAGGAAGCATGTTTCAATCACATATTGATTTGATTCCATGAATGGATTTTCGAGTTCAGCCAAACCAATGGAACAACCTGCCATTATACCATCTTAACATAAAGCAGTTCTGCATAGAACCAAGGCACCACCACAAAGTAAACATTTGCATTTGTCTGTATGTCAACATACTCTTAAAGCTACTAAAACTGCCATGGTTTCTGAGCGATTAGTGGGCCGGTAGAAAAAATATATTGGCCAAGGATCTAGTTTTTTCCATAAAGTAAACTGAAGTATTTGCTCAGAATTTTTTTTCCATAAACCAAATATTATCCTTGGCGGTTTTTTTGGCAAGGTTTTTCTTAGAAATTTTTGTCAAGCTATGGTTTTTCTTGGCAAATTCTCAGAAGCTTTAAAACTTGAAAAACATAAAAAGTACAAAAAGTAATGATTTCACCATTTTCTTGCAAAAATACAAAGAAACAAGAACAAAAACTTTTTTGACAACATAAAAGGAACAAAAAAAGATCACATGCTTAAACATAATGGAGCAGGAGACTTTCTAGTGCCCATGAGAATATGTGAAGTATCTTGGGACAATATCGCAATAATATCAAGATATTTTCATTTTAGGAATATTTTGAAATTTTTGTGATATTTTGCAGATATATGACAGCTTCACAATCACCATGGTGTTGGAATATTTTCAAAATATTGCAGATATTTGTAACTATTCTTGACGTGATTGTTACATTCAAGTAGATATTTTGAAGTGCATGAATTTTTGAAGAAGATTAAGAAGAAAACCTGCTTTATATCTTCATAAGCAAGAAAAGTTTCCCAGCCTTCATTAGCAGCATAATCACGGCGAACAAGCTCGATCTCTTCTGGCTTAATTTTATGGTGAATATCCTGAAAAATTTTAAGCAATGTGAGTTTAAATATGCAAATTCATTTAGGCCAGCAAAACCAAGAATGTTCATTACACTGTACCTGAATTCCAGCTTCTCGAGTTCTAACATCACGGCACTTCAAACCTAGGTCATCCATCCTTGCCAGGGCCAGCTCACGGAGATTTCCTTTCTCTACTCCCGATGTAACAAGAGGCATAGGGATATCCCTTTGCACTCTATAAATCCGCGTCCATGGTGGTACCATAGCTAAGATCCTTGCAACTACGTCCACGAGCAGCTCAGGTGAATAGTTTCTATATCTACAAAAAACAATGAGCAACAACAATGATTACTTCTGAAATACATTGTCATACAGTGTATGTATAAGGAGATAAGCCCTAACCACACTCATCAAATTGAACACAAAATTGGAATTGGAACGTGGCATATATTTATCGCTGACAGGAACCATAATCATATAAACAAGGTTATCAAAATTGAGAAGTGCTTTTTACTTGCAAAATTATTCAATGCAGGCTAAGTGGCCAACACTTTTGTTTAAGATTCAATAATCCATCTAAGGAACTGCTGACAGCATCATAAGAAGTGCTTGGCATAATAAAGAGTTTTTCATAGTGGAGTACAAAAATGATTGATAGGAAAATTGAAAACAAGAACCCTCTGAAATATGTTTAACAATAATGTCAAGAACAAATACAAAATATCCAATTTTGTATTTGTTTCCCAGTGATCTAAACTACAATTTTTTAGAACAATATACCCTTCACTTCAAGAAAGGGAAATGCTGCACAGGAGATTTCTTATATGTTATTCTTTGCAATCAATTATACAGACATACACTACTTATGACTTGTACTTCACTGCACTTTTATTCAATTTCTATGCAAAATCAACAACATGACTTTTAATTATTATGAGAAATAAAGATCAGAAGATAGTTTTTACAGAAAATGAATATGTCAAAACAGAATATGTGAGATATGACATCAAAGAACAAATACAGATATTTGCATTGAGGTCAGTAAAATATTTACAAAAAATTGTCGAAGTCTTGGAAAAGGGAACAAGGCAAAAAACTCCTTAAATATGGAATTCTTTTTGGAGATTTATATAAAATAGAATAGTTACTAAACCTGCCAGTTTTCCACAGCTCATAGAGCCCAGTTCCACGAATAACAAGTGTAGGATAAATTTTCAGGCCATCTGCCCTAAACAATGGACTCTCAAAGAATTCACGGAAACTCTCCATATCTCGCTCGACACCTACATTAGGAAGATCAGGCATCATATGGGCAATTACCTACAAAAAAGATACACAAATTAGCATAGAAAATCACAGTAATCTCTAAGAGCATGACCATAAGAATCTGCATCCAGAGCGCAATCATGTTGGTTGAGATCTAGTTGTGATGGAAAAATGCTTGATGGAGACATTATTACAGGGTGAAATGTTGAAAGGAAACAGCTTTCAGCCTCTGATTCAATATGTGATGAAAAGGAAAGAAGGATGACACCAAGAAAGTGCAAGATGAACCAAAGGATTAAAAAACATTCAAGAGAAAGCATTATGACTTAAATCCAATATTTATTTTCAGACCTTAAACCCAGCATCTTTTGCCAAGCAGAAGCAGTCAGCTACAGCAGCTACGGTATGACCTCTGTTAGTGTCACGAGCAACATCTTCATAAGTGCTTTGAACTCCAATCTCCAGACGCGTACAACCATAAGAGAGCATTTGTCGCAGATGGGGACCAAGACAGTAATCAGGCCTCCTAAAGGATCAACAAGTGCCCATTAACCAGTGAACATAGTCACCATTTAGTTGGTATTCAGTAATAACATATGACAATGGAGTAGCAAAATTTGGAAGAAGTCATCTAGAGACATGTCTGCAACTTCCACAAAGAGACAAACCCCAGTAATAACTGATAAATGAGTTAGGTCACTCACGTTTCGATTGTCATCCCAATACATTTTGTTGCACTATGCTCTGAATAAAGCACCGCCTCTTCCACATTTGCAGAAGTATGTCCAGATAATGCATCATGAAGATTTCTTATGAAATAATCACGATAATCACTTGGCAAGGACATGAAAGTGCCTCCCATCAATATGAATTCAATCTGTATGGGCAATAATTACTGAGCTGTCAATGAAGAAGATGAAAAAAATCCCATTCAAAACAGTGGTGGATAACAGAACAGATCATAAGCCAACCTTGTCAACACTATGACCTAAACGTTTCAGCTGGTCAATTCGACTTCTAGCCTGAACGTATGGATTGTACCTGCAATTACGAAATCACACAACCAGTGGAGCAAATCAGGGAACAGAAACACTCAATGGAAACAGATAATAAAGTCACTCGAAATTCAACACACAAACGTACGCACACGAGCATGAAACCATAACTACAGTGATTTAGTCTTGGCCAAATTATCATTACAAACAGTAACATCTATAACTCCTAGCAATCAAATTTCCCAAATTACCATCGATTCATCACTACGCACAATATGGAAGCAGTTGTCTTTTGTGACATATGCCAATCAAATTTTCAACAGTTACACACTATTTGAATAAGCCTCTATGACTTAAACCAGCCGAATTGTCCATAATTAAATCTATATTTATGATAACCCCGCAGAAAATGAAGCTCGAACCAAAGAATGATACTACATGACGATAACAATGGCAAACATGAAACTAAAAGGGAATGTCTCAAAGGATATTTCAGAGCATATGATAAAGAAAGACTTGAGTTTCCTCACCTGGCCCTGATTGCTCTCATGCTGGTGGGTTCATACCCCGTGTACGACTGTGTGCTGTACTCAAAGTCGGAGTCAGGGCCGCCGGGGCAGTAGACGCAGATGTTACCGGTGGTGGCGATATGCGGGCAGCGGTGGGGCTTGGACATCACGGCTACGACGGCGATCCCGGAGGCGGTCCGAACGGGCTTCGCTCGGAGCTTCGGCAGGAGGGTCTCGCGCTCGGCGTCTGGCAGCGCAGCGATCATCTCGACGAGCTTAGGCGCTCGCGCGAGGCCATACCGGCGGCAAGCAGCCGACTTGAGCGCGTTGAGGTCGACGTTTTCTCCTCTTCGGCATCCCTCCACCATGGCGTTCACGATCTCCGCTATGGCCCGGACGCGCGCCTCCTCCTCCGTCAGGGCTCCGGACGACGCAACGACGCCGCCCCGACCGGGCGCTGGCTTCTTCCTCGCCGGCGCGGGGCCACTCAAAGGCGTTGCGTCTACCGCGGTCGCCATTGTGGCCGTGGCCATTTTTCCGGCAAGAGAGAGTGAGAAGGGGGTAGAGAAGAGAGCGAACGGCCGAAGGAGTGGAGGGTTTGGAGGTTTATGGTTATTGAAATGGGTCGGATCTCTTCTTGGGACTTGGATTATCTACTAAAAGTAATGTAATGTTTTTCAAATTTTCACGAGATTCTAGCAAGTAGCAAATGGGTGAATTGTGTTTTTTTTTTCACTGTGAAATTTTATGAATTAATTGTTCAGGATTGTAATGGATCAATCAAACATGCACAGAGAAACTTTTTGTGAGAATGGTTGAAGATGTATAACCAACATTGACGTTTGTCTCTTAAATGTAAGTAAAGGTCAATTCATAATCACGCATACTCTAATATGAATTAATTTCAAACTCGATTAGGCTGTGCAAGTCTTTTCCAATAATTTTGAAGAAGCATCTCCAATAACTAATACTTGCATTTATGATTTATTAGTTCGGAAAACTCTAAAAAGTAAATACTAATGTAACTATATATTATCTTAGGGTTAACAACCTAATTTTCCAAGAATACTCAAAGGTCTTTCATTCCTCCTTTTTATGGGGTTTTGGGTTGCGTCGAGATATATACTCATCAACTAGAATGTCGTCGTGATCTCACACTTTTATAATTCAAGGGAATATGTCCGATTATGCTACGCTCCTTTGACAACTATATATTTTATCTTAAACATGTTCCAAGCATTTTTCAATAATTTTTCAAACAATGTCTACGTAGACAAAACACGATTCATGTGCAAAAAAAATTAGGCAACTTTGTTATTTGAAAGTGTTCGTAGATTCAGATTAATTCGTAAACCTTTTACCAATATCTCCAATTTAGAAATAACAATCATACGACCTTTAATAGTAACCAGGGAGCAAAATTTTCTTCATAGTTTACGCATATTTTTATTACGTAATTTATCCAGTACTCTAGTTTAGTTTATGCCATAATTTTTAAGGGCTCGTTGCTCTAGACTTTTGCCTCGTCTATTTGTTCACGACTATTGATCTTTTTCATTCTTTTCAATGAGTATATATAGAAATATTCAAGTATCGACTCCTTTCTAACCATTTAGACAAGATTCATGGCTTCTCTCCATTTATGATAACCTTCTGGTCCATATAATTTGACCAGTACCCTAGTTTTATGCCATACTTTTTAAGGACTTATTTCTCTTGAATTTTGCCCCTTTGGTTTTGTCCACGACTATTGTTCTTTTTTATTCTTTTCAATGAGTAAATATAAGATTTTTCAAGTACTAATTCTTTTGTAATCATTTAGTGCGAGAGTCATGGCTTCTCTCTGTTTATGATAACCTTCTACCTTAATACAAAATGTTGATTCAAAATAAAATTATGTAGCATTGTGTAAATAATTTACTAGTAAAATAAGTAATGAAAAACCTTACTAGGAACTCCCAATATTATTCATGGTTTGAATACAGAACTTGATCCAAAGCAAATCTAGTCTATAGCTATATAATCCAAAAGCATAACAGCATAAAGCACATCCTAGGCTATCCTAAAAACAAAAATATTGCACGAAAAAGATACAAGACCCAGCTTGGCTAGCTATTCCACCTGGCTCAAACTGGCCAATTATGCAAGTTTCAAGCCATCAGTTGGTTTCTCTTCTTTCTGGAAAAAAGAAAGCTAAAACTATAATCTAATGCGTAAAATAAATCAATATGAACTTACTTCTTCTTCTTCTTCTTCTTCTTCTTCTTTTTTTGACTAAAAACTATAATCTAATGCATAAAATAAATCAATATGAACCCCATGTAAGGCTGAAGACTTAGAAACTGTGTAGAAATAAGAGACATGCATCACTGAGTTTATGCAATCGTGTTGTAGAACAATACTCATCTATATTTGTGTTTGATATGCTGGTAGTAATGAGCAAACACATCTCTATTGCACATGTCCGTTGGAGAGGGCAGGACAAGTGCAGCTGAGATGATGCTTCCGAGGTGCAATATTTGCAGGTTGAAACTAGGGGTTCTTAAATAGTATCCAGGCAAGAAACTATTCAAAAAAGTAATTAGAATGATCGACGGTGTTAATCGAAGGAGCCTAATTTTGGACAATTTGCATGTTGGATTTAATGGGTCTAGCTCTGGATCTGAAGATGAGTTTAGTCCACAATCTAATGTTGATTAGTATTAGATGGATTAGTATTAGATGCATCTAACCCTGAATCTTTGTGAATCCCACTCCAATGCATTGAATTTGCACTAACTGTCTAATTTTATTTCGAATAGCAGTGAAACTCAAATCAAGCCTCCTCCAGACCTAATTCAACAAAATCATGAGTTTTGAACCTCTAAACCACAGATAAATATGCGAATTTATTATGAAAAATATTTATCTAAAAAGTCAAATTTTAATTCAGAAATTCTAGAATTTTACTTCTCTTTTCATCAAACAAGTCATTTGTAATTCTAGAACCAAGATTCCATATTTATCAAACTCGTAGGAAAATTGGAACTGGAATTTTTATTTCATGCAACTTCAGGTTGTGGTGGAAATATGATGATGGAATTTTGATTCCGAAATCAAAATTCTAAGACATCAAACGCTCCCTAACTGAACCATATTTTAGTATATATATGCTAGTATTAAACTGAAACCCAACCTTCTATCAGATTGATAAAACATAACTTGTGGAAAAGTACCAACGAACGAATGACAACAAAAAAGGATAGGTTCTTTGCAATGTTTGCATATAATTTTACTACACATGGAGAAATCAAAGTGATTATACCACAACAGGCGAACTGATCTGTGGAAAATCAAAAGATCTAATATAAATATATTAAAAATTGACATCTCTATGGACAGATTTACCAAGAGATGGAACTTCCTCGACAATCAACACCCAAGGCCTTCCGTAGAAGAACATGGTTTCACCGGCAAAAAACCGTTAAACCAACTAAGCTTCCATTTTCAACATCTGATTCTTACGGTTGAAAGTTCTTCGAACCAGCAACCTGTTGTTACCTGTATACATGGTTTCATAAAGTTTGAAAAATATTTCTCAGGCATGACCAATTTCAGGAAAATCCATCATTCGTGATGTGCTTGGCACATAGCCTTCAGACATCAATTGCAATGTGACGTTATCCAGCACGCTATATACCTCTGCAGACTCGGGATGCGAATTGTCAGCTACCAAAAATTCATGAAACATACCATTAATCTCTACTGAACTAGATCCGGGAGCCTTTTTCACTCCTCCGTCTCTCATCATTATCCTCACCTTCTTCACATCTTCCCATCTTTTCCTCTTAGCATATATATTTGATAGAAGAACATAAATTCCGCTATCACCAGCATCTAAGTCTAGAAGGTTATCAGCAGCAAGCTCACCAAGCTCCAGATTTCCATGCATCTTGGAAGCATTCAGAAGAGCACCCCACCCTGCCACATCTGGCTTCATGGGCATTGACCTTATCAGGTCACTTGCCTCTTCCAAAAGACCAACTCGGCCGAGCAAGTCAATCATGCAGGTGTAGTGTTCCACCTTTGGTGTGATCTTGTAAACCAGTCTCATGGCTTCAAACTTTTGGCGCCCTTCAGCAACCAGCCCAGCATGGCTGCACGCGGACAGGACGCCTATAAATGTGATATCATCGGGAGACACTCCATGATCTTGCATTCGCTCGAAAAGATGAAGTGCTTGTTTGCCATGGCCATGAACAGCACATGCAGAGATGATGGAATTCCAAGTAACCAAGTCCCTTGCAGCAGCTTTTTCAAAGAGTTCAAAAGCCATATCAAGGTCCCCACATTTAGCGTACATATCTATCAACGCATTGCACAACTTCGTGCTTGGTTGAACCCTTTTTTCACCGACAAGGCAGCCATGAATCCATCTCCCGAGGTCCAACTTCCCTAATTGTGCACATGCAGAGAGCACACTCACTAGTGTTCCCTCTACAGGTCTCACCTTTGCTGCTTGCATCTGATTAAAGAGAGCTAATGCCTCTTCTGATCGGTTGCTTTGAGCATATCCAGAAATCATAGCGTTCCAGGATATAACATTTCTCTCAGGCATTCCATCGAAAAGGCTGTGTGCAAGTTCTAATTGCCCACACTTGGCATACCCGTTAATCATGCTAGTCCAGGAGAACACATCTTTTTCTCCCATTCTGTCGAACACTTCTCTAGCTAGTTCTACATTACCACACTTAACATACATATCTATCATTGCATTAAACAAGTTAACAGTAAGATTGATTTTTTTCTTCAAGACGAATTCATGTATCGAGATGCCAATGTTGAGATCTCCAATCTGTGAGCACGCAGAAAGCACGGTGATCATGGTAACTTCATTCGGCACAATTCCCGCCTCAACCATTTCCTGAAATAGTTTTAAAGCTTCATCGGGTAGCTTATTTTTACCATACCCATCAATCAAGCTAGTCCACGTAACAACATCTCTTTGCGTACTTTCAACAAACAGTTGGCGTCCTTCATGGAGAAATCCGAATTCAACGTAAGCATGAATCAAGCCATTCACAACCAACAATTGTGATCCAAAGCCGAACTTCAAGACCATCCCATGAATCTGCACACCTTCAGAAATAGTCCCAAACTGTTCGCAGACCTTCAGCATGGAAACGAAGGTCTGACTGTCCATTGCAACGTATCCATGAACCATCTGACCGAACAGACAAAACGCTTCTCCCCACAGTCCGACCCTGGAGTATCCTCTGATCATGGTATTCCAAATAAAAACATTGGGTTCTTCTATCTGCGCAAAAACACGGCGGCCATGATCGACATCACCCGAATTGGACAACGCGCAAAATGCCACCACCCTGCTCACCGGAAAAGTATGATTTATGAGTCCCGTTCTGATCATATGCGCCTGAATTTGCTTCAGTTCACACAAAGAAGAGCAAGCCTCCATGAGACGGAGGGTCGGGTGAGTGATCACCAAATTACTCTTTGAATTCCAACCGGGACTCTTTGCAAGCCCACGAAGATTTCTCAGACGAGATCTGCCACCCCAAGGATTGGGGCGTCGGAGGAGGTGGTGAAGGTTGAGAAATGTAGGAGTTGTGAACAATGTCATGGTGGAGAGGAGGCGAGATGGTCGACATGGGTGTTGGGGGGAGGACGAGGGAGGCAGGTTGGAAGAGGGAGATGGAGTCGTCGACTCCACGAAAACGTGGTCGGACCTTCAGTCGAATAATCAAATTTCGAACAATGGAGCTTTTGGTGGAGCCAAAACCGATTCCATCGGGCTCAACAGTTATCTACGTTGTGAATCGCTTCCGTCCTTGAATGGCGGTAATGTCTCTGTGATCAATTACTTGTCAACAGCGGACCCATCTAGAATCTTGGTGGACGTCTTGGTGGACGTCATGAGTTTAGCTTTCTCTGCTCCTGTGAACAGGTTGGGCACCTTTGGGTGGCATGAAATGAATAATCTACGGATTATAGACCGTGGAAATCAAAGCAAGTTCATGGTCAAGGCAGCACCTCTGACACGTACCTTAAATGTTTGAACCCGCAGCTCTTTCTCCCATAAAAACATTAATGGGAGAAGGAAAAATTGACCCAATCTTGAAACCAAGCAGGTTATGCTTTTCCTTGGTTGAGAACTGTTTGGATGCTCCAAATTATAAATATAGACTTCTTCTTCTCTTTTGCGAGAACAGATACAAAAAGCTCCTTTAGGAAGACATAATGGAGAAACTAAAAAAGTATAGCTTTGATTTGCATTTTTCCAGTCTGTCCTTGTAGAGAAGCAATATAAAGTGGCTTGTGAAAGGGCCGAACACATGAACAGTGCATTTGGCCTCGAACACCCACCACACTGATCTAGACAGCGTGCATGGAGAGTGTTTCCTATTGTGAAGATTATCTAAGAAATCAGACATGGCCTAAGAGTGATTTTCCGGAACGACCAGACTGTTTGGTGCAGTTTCAAGGCTAAATTTACGCTTTGGCTTGATCAGATTTGAAAACGCCAATAACAAATTAAAAATTGCTCTTCATAATGTTAAAAGTTAGGGCATAGAAGTGGTCGTCCGCAGATCGAATCCTGAAAGAAACAGCCATCTTAACCTTGCTAATTTTGCAGCTAGCTTGACCCTCTTAGGTGGCTGTACGTTTAGGTGGCAGTATTGGGTCAATTGACTAATTGAGATTGCATGCTTCAAGTATAAAGCATCTCTACAATGTGCGCTTGTGCTCGGAAGAACTGATATTGGTGAACCAAGGTTGGTTCGGGCTTTGTGGACTCATGCATAGGAACCAAACTGAGTTTTTCAAAGGAGAGAAGTTTACTATTTCGGTTGAGTAAGAGGTTAACAGCCCATCATCTAGAAAAGCGGCTCAAAGGTTCATTCATTTTTCTTGGTCCTAGGCTGCGTCGGAGTCTAGGTGAGAAGCGAACAACTTTCTAGCTCAATCGGACACCCTCATTCTTCGCTTCCTAAGGGAGTAGCACCCACACAAGAAAAGTAAATTGTTAATAAGTTTATGGATCGATTAGAACAGAACCGGCAAAGAATATGTCAAGCCCACTGGTCAACTCATTCTAGGATCTCTCTCTCTCTTACATGAAAACACAAGTAAACAAGCACGCGCACAGGAGCAGGAGTCTGCACATGCATCCACAGGGCCTGTTACACCTCCAAGAACGAAGCTGGTGCAAGAAGCCAAATCGAAGTACACAACGGAATCTTGAACAGACAATGCATGCACGGCCAGCAAAAAGAATATGTGCACTCAAGAACAAACAAAGTCTATGATCATGGTCTCACAAGATGACATGTGAGAAACCAAAATTTACTTCCTGTATGATTCATTCTTATTGAAATTTACAAAAAAGAGCCGAGAGCCGGGTGTTACATGTTAAAGGGAAGTATACCCATCAAAGCTGAAGTCCCCAAAACCACAGCAAAATGAGATCCAAAATGTTCCCACCAGCCATAAAGAACTTCAGTAACCAATTCCATCCAAGTCAAAAAGCCAACCTTCCTTTGAACAGAAAGCAAAAAGGGAAAAGCAAAATTAAAATGGGCGAGATTGAGCAAATCAGAATTTAAGTTGGGTGTGTCTAGTCATCTATATATATGTATTTCATTTTTCACTCTTTCTTCTCTCTTTTTCTTTTTTCTCTTTCTCTCTTTTTATATATTCATATACCTTGTATTCTCTCTGTAAAGCTGGATACCATACCCTAAGAATCATGTGTCACTCCAGACTGTAAAAATAGGAGCTCCATGACATACTGAAAGGTTTGATCTTGGCGCCATCTGTTGAACTGAATTTGGTGCCCAATTGTTGCAGTTTGAGTCCTGATCATAGTTGCTGGTGCTGCTGCTGCCTGGTTTAGTGAGGCTTGCTGCCTGCTGCTGGGAAAGATAATACATGTTTCTGCTAGAATATGGATCCACCTGCAGTATATTGTCATAACTGGAACTCCCCATCTTCTTGATATCACCATCGCCAAAACCAGCTGCTTGATTATGATCAGCCATCATCGGATTCAACGGAAGAACGAGGCCACCGTTGACGACGCCCTGGTAGTTGACGCCTGAACTCGAGCCTTGATCCAGGGAAGAGGAGTCCTGCAGGCTCATGAGATTATGGATGACAGATGAAGGCTGAAGGAAATTGTGGGTGCCGCTCATGTGGAGTTGCTGAATGTCTTGCATGGGGTTGTCTTGCTCTTGCTTGCACCAGTTCCTTTGTTGGTGAAGAAAAGGGTAGTGCTGCTGGCTGAGTGGCTGGGGCTGCTGGAACGCTATGATGGGCCAGCCATGGTGAGAAGGGTAGCCGGCCATGGCGTCGGCGATGTTGGAGGAGAGGTTGTCCGAGTCGGTCCTCCGGCCGTCGACGCTCGTTTCAGAAGACTCCGCCTCTTTCAGGCGCTTGGCCGCTCCGCCGATGGGAAGCGTGCTGCTCTCGAGGATGCTTTTCACATCATACCTGCTCATGTCGAAATTAGTAACTGCATTCAGACCCCTGAATTTTATTGCAGCAATGTCATATGCCTCTGCAGCTTCCTCCTGAGTACCTGACAGTATATCATAAACCATTAGAGCGCGAGAGAGAGAGAAAGAAAGAGAGAGATAGGCAATGGAGGCGTTACATCAATCAGAATCTCGATTCACTTACTGAAAGTTCCCAAGTAAAGGTCTTTGTTACCGGCAACTCTTCCTATCCTTGCCTGCCACCTTCCATGCTGATGGTGCCTGCACAAAGGAGTTGTTTTTTGATCATATAAAATGTGATGCATCAGTGAGCGAAGTTGTGCAATGTCCAAATGGAAAACAAAAGGAGGAAATAATTTAATGGCCCTCTGTCAGATCAGGTTCCGCTGGAACAGTCGTATATAGTCACCATTCTTCCACGGGCAGACAGAAACATTTTATTTCTTTACAGATTCAACCTGAACTGTGAAAAGTAATCAGAAAAAATGATCTCGCATAGAGTTATGGAATATTTTTTGGAATTGGATGTTAGATCTAAAATCAGGGTCAGCGAACTTCTTATAGAAATATGACAAAAATATAACTCGCTTAATCATTATGTGTCCGAAATGGCTATTGAGAGGATTTTTTTGTCGAAATATGAGTCGCTATAGAAGAAAAAACTTGACTAAGAATCACTGAGAAACTAGCTGATAAATTCATGTTAAATTAATACTTCAAAATGAATACACTAATCTTCAGACAACTCATCTAATATCTATTACCTTGTAACTCCTCGATAAATCGAGGCACCTCGTGAAAAACCACTGCTTTTCCTGCATTTCTCAGAGATGGATAACATCGTTAACAACGCATATATATACTTCTGAGTTGAATGTGTATTCAAACAGATGCAGCTTTAAAACTGTTTCAAGAGAACGAATATATGTGCGTATCATGCATACCTCCTTAAAGATGCAACATATTCCTGCCTAGTCATGTGCTTCATCTCCTCTAGCTCCTTCTCATAATTACTTATCTGAAAGAAACAGCAAAAGAGATAAGTGAGATCTTCAATTCCCAGGAAAACCCAAGTGCTTAAATGCACAAAAGCAATTATTTTTTCTAGATAATGTGAAAGGTCGTTCCCTTTTTTCAAAATAATAAACGGGAAGGGCACCACACAAGATTATGAATCTACACTAGGAAGTGGTAGCTAACCGGGAAGTTTGTTGTTGTAGTTGTTCCCCAGTATTTGAGTGCAGCTAAATCGTACGCTCTTGCTGCTTTCTCTTCCTTATCATAGCCGCCTGATCCAACAACACGAACAAAAGTTAGAAAAGATATTGAGAAAGGATAAACTGTAGCGGTTTGATTTCTGTCAAATACAAAACCATATACGGTCTGAAGTAGTTTTGCTTACCAAGATAAACTGCAGTGATTTTAAGCCGAAACATACCCATGTTGCAGAATAAGGAAAAGAGAGAGCAACAAGGTTAGAAAACAGATACCCAATGAATAGAAATGACGGATATTTATCAAAGAAATCAGAAACTAAGCTTCCTTTACCCTGTCTTCCCTTGCGAGTCTGTCCTTCCCTCCTGCAACTATTATCCCAGAGATGTGCTTCATATCTCCCAGTCCATCTATGCCTATAATAGGAGCATTAAGAACAAGAATAAAATCAATAAAGAAGATGAAGTAGGTGATAACCCAGAAAGAGACTATTTTCCTTCATCCTGAAATCTCGTATTGGAGTTAAAAAAAAAAAAAAAACCTGGTAACACCACGGTATATGGAGGTCCTCTGCCCAAACGTGTCAATGGACTTCCGGGGAACCGGCTCTATTGCACCAGTTTGGCTATCCAAACCCCTTTGCCTGTTCTCCGACGACGAGCTCTCGGCACCTCCTCCACCGCCACTGGCGGTGCGAACCGGCGCCGGCGAGCTCGACTGCGATCCGGTGCTCATCGACAGCGACAACGTTTGCATGTTGGGAATGTTCCCAGTTGCCGGAGATGTAGTGTTGGTGGCGCCGGCACTGCTGCTGCAGGCGCTGCTTTTGGTGTCCATCGGTGCAGGTTGGTTTCTCAACCATGACTTGATCATTGACAAGCCGATCGAATTGTTTCCGCCGGCGGTGGCTGGAAGTTGCAGTGAGCAGTCGGAGAACATGTAGTCACCTGAATTCTGCTCATAGGAGCCGGAAGTCAAAGCGTCGCAGCCGGATATCTTCGGTTCGGCGCCGTTCCCGAATGTATGCGCGGCGCCGGAGTACATGGGGTCCGCTCCGGCACCGCTGCTACTACCACCCAGGAAGTCCTCCAACTTAGGTGCATCGGTATTGGTGGTTCTGCTCCCACCGACAAGGGGCATGCTTTCCATTGATTTAAAAGCATTTGCGGTATTCCACTCTGCAAACCAGATACAGCAAATAAGAGAGAGAAAGAGACAAGTTCTCTTGTTGAAACTCATACTCATACAGTTTTCTCTCTTGTGCTTGGAGACTGCTAGTTATGGAATCAGTGTGTGAGAAAGGATACTTAGAGAGAGAGAGAGAGAGAGAGAGAGAGACCATGAGGTTGGTGGCTCCTATTGAGAGCTTCCAAAATACCAAAGGGGTTGTGCATGGAGGGAGCGGCAGCAGTGTCAGTAGACATGTTGAAGCAGTCACCGGAAACCTCGCCCGACATATCATCAGCAGCACCAAAATCCATGCCGGAAGAATCGCCGGAGATGAGTCGTTGAGGGTGCTGTGGGGGTTGAGAGAGGCCGTCTGTGGGAAGCTGCTGCGGTGAGAGGGAGAAGGCCAGCCAGTTGTTGATGGAAGAGGACATTTCTGGAGACTGGAGCGATGATGGGGCAAGCTAGCTAGCCAACTGCTTTCTTCTCTTCCTCCTTCTTCTTCTCTATCTACTCTCTTCTGAGGGTTCAGGAGGAGGGATCTTTTTAGTTACTGCCTGTGAGACAAAACCTGATACAGTGAGCGGCCATGATGGCAAAAGCAGAAGAAGATGAGATTCCTCCAAAGGATAACACCGGAGGCTGTGTTGGAGCAAGCCTTCGCTCAACTCTGCATCTTTTGGAGTTCAAGACAAGAAAATAGGGTAAAGAAAGAATGAATACGTATTAGGCCTTCACCATTTATATGCTCACTCTCTCTTTCTCTCTCTCCTTCAGTCTCTCTCATTCAAATAAATATAATATTCATCCTGATGGACCCTCCCCTTTGACATTCCAAATGACTTGACCTGGGCTTGGATAAGAAATATGCTATCCTTTTTTTGCTAGGGTACACCTCTAAGAATGTGAGCTTTCCATCATGATTTGAAACCCTAATATAAGCAACTCATAATGTTAAAGATGCCAACATGCAATGCAAGCTGCAGATGATCAGTCAGTAAAGGATCCAAGTTAACATAAGGTTCGAACTAAGGTTACTGCTGGCAAAACTTCAACCTCAATGTTCAAACTAGACCTAATCAATGGCGTCGACTCGTGGCTTTGCATAAAAATATCAAATGCCGTGGATCCTGCACCAAATAGAGCTAGTCACTCACTGGACGTGCATCTCCCACTAGCTATTTTTCTAATCCATCACTCCCATAAAATAATGAAACTGTTGCTTTTCTGATACATTATTTGTGATCTGCATGTAGCGTGAATGACAAGAAGAGTATGGATTGATGCACTCTAGGTCAAATACAGGCACTCCAGATTAAATTGCAACTAGAATGGGTTTCACCCGAAGAAGCATGTGAAGTTTACGTTGTAGACAAGCTTTTGAACGTAAAAAAGAACCAGCAGATACCCAGATATTCTTGTCTCATCAGGAAGCTAAAACACCACTTTGCTGACCCGCGGGCCATCAAAAAACTACACGGAGCTAGCCCACTTGGACCCTTCTCCAGGTCCACTGGACCATGTGGGTGCCTGACATGGTTGGACCAAGTAGCCCGCGTTCAAGCCTGCAGAAACCGAAGCGGGGTCCAATGAAAGGGACCAACTAGGATTTGCTTTTAAACAGATATATAGCAGTACCATTTGTATCAGTTGCCAAATTTCCATTAAAAAGAAGGAAAGAATAATTGGGACTGAGATCGCCTCAACTTCATGCAACATATAAACTGACTGGTGTCAGGGGTTCAGCGGCCGAGCCTGTCAATCATCAGTCTTCTGTGGGATTCAAAACCTGCCGGACAAAAACATGGAGGCCGGGCATCAGCCACCAGTAGGGCACCCTTCCACCGCCATCACCTAGCTAGCCCCTGCTAAAGTGGTGTCTCCTTGACCCGCTGTTCAGGCCTGTCGATTGTAAACTAGATAGAGATCAGACCCCTCCCCCCTCTCTCAAAGTCACTTTCTCTCTCTAAACACCTGTTGAAGGAGCAGCCTGACATGGAGTGACAAAAGGGCACACGCATTGCCTCCTCTTACTAGTTGTGCATGTGTCTTTTCATGTCAGGGGGGGGGGTTGTTTTTCCGAATCTCCTCTCTCTAAAATTCATTGGGTGTTGTGGGTGGTAGTCACCCCCCTTCTTCCCCTTCAACGTTTCCAGAAGAAACCCCCATTCCACTCGGCCATTTCCGCCTTTATAACATGTATTTTATTTTATTTATTCATTACTATAATATTGTTTCTTCATCTTCCTCCTGCTCCTGAAACTAATCATCAATCTACCCCCGAGCCATCCGGGCTAACCTCCCTTTCTTTTTATCTGCCACACAAAGCTGACAATTTGTGTAAAGTTGCTTGTATAATGGGGAAAAAGGAAGCCTCTCTCTGCCGTTACTGCTGCTCCTGGTTCTGCTGCTGCTGCTGCAGAGTTGATTTATTTCTTTCAACATATTCATTTCAAATTATAACTTATATAATTGGAGGAGAGAATAAAGATACGTGGTTACAAAAACAAAGATACGCTGGCGTGTTCATGTGCGGATGATTGACATCGACAAGTAAGAGCGAAAAATTTTAAATGAAACAGAATCTTGCATGAACGCATTCGGTCATGTGGAAATGACCAGATGGAGTCGAGAAATAAACTCGTTGCTTGCCATGAAATGCCAAAAGGCATGCGTTTAGAATGGGAAGGTAGAAACGAAAAAAATCGGCACAAAGGTTTAGAAAACGGTTTTTCGCATGATCGAAGCAGGCAGAATCGTATCCGATATTAGAACGCCAACCAGATAAAAAACCAGAAACCATTAATCGTTCTTTCTTTGATCAGCAGCTGCTGAGTTTAGGAACCCGTTAGTGTTCAACGAGATTAATGGCAGAGAGAGAAGCGGCTGATGACAATGCTGAAGAAGGAAGAAAAGAAGAAAAATTCAAACTGCCCACCTAAAAAAAAAAAAAAGTGGGAGGGAGGAGAGAAAAATATCGCTGCGGTGGAGATGGAGATACCTGCACCCTGGTTGGAGGACATAACCCATGTCTTCCGGGTTCTGAGTTTTGATTTCATTCTCAATTTTCTGAGACAGCCTGCAATAATATATCACAATCAGAATCCCTTGGGTTTACAAGGAATTACACACAACTTTTCACTTTCCACACATACACAGTCTTCCCTCTTTCTCTCTCTCTCTCCTCCCCCCTTTATCTTTTTGGGGATGAATGTACGGTCGCAGTTTATTTAATTAAAAAAAAATGAGTACCCATCCATTCTTGGCGTGAATATGAGAGGGAGAGCATAAGTGCATGGAACACTGTGTTTTTGACCGTCAATGAAGGAATCAAAGATGGTTTATAGTAAAAACACATGGAAGAGAGGAATTAAAAATTATTAAACGTCTGCACACCATAAAATAAATGGCCTCGGTAATGTAATCGTATTATTATACCAACTTAACGATAAAAGACTCATCAAGTTTTTTCCTCTCTTCTTCTTATTAGTTATGATAATTACCAGCGAGGCAGTAACCCTATCTCTTTAGGGCGAGGGATGCAGGGAAATTACCACCGCCCACTCGATCTCCTCCAGAAGCCGGCACATGGTGCAAGTTGGCTTTAGCAGCCGCCACTCACACGATCCCCACTTTTTTTTTTTCATACCGATGCAACACTAGATCTTCTGCATCTTAATCTCAGTGAGTGCTGACATTTTTCTTCCTTTCTCAAAAGTATAACCGTATGAATATGATTTTTAAAAAATTTATAAATTAGTTTGAGTGTTAAATAAAAACTTTATATACGGATTGAGAATTAGAGAATTAATCCGGATTGCTTTTCAAATTTCACACGCTGTAAACCAAAATCCCATAGATGAAAAAGTAAATCCCTTATGAAGTGTTTGATAGCATCGGATTTAAGATCATTAAGATCTGAAAACAATAGACTTAAGAACCAACCTTTCCTGCTTCAAACTTAAACCCGACATTTTTTCGATGCAAAGAAGTAAAATAAGCTTTTTAAGTAGTGTGGATCTTAGATCACTAGTTTGATGAACAATGGATTTTACCATGGATCTTTTGTCGTAAGCAAAAGCATGTCATGTCAAATCCACATGAGATCTATAGATTTCAAATATGAAGTAATGAAATGCACCCTTAGGTCCTCTCCGATACTCATATGAAGAATATTTGGATTTATGTTATGTGTCAACACAAGTTACGTAAGCCAGCTTCTTAGCCATGGTTTGCCTTACAACTTCAACTCATTTAGGCCTCTCTCACTTGGCCGCTTGGGTTAGGGTTTTGTGCCACGAATCTATTTTCTAATTTCTTTTTTAAATACTTCATTTTTTATTTGTTAATTATTGTTTACATATGTTTCTCTTTATTTCTTTAAAACAAATTCTTCTTGAAATATTTTATATCAATTACAACTCATTCAATTGAATAGCATGTTAAGTCAGTCAATTTGGTTCTTAATTGATGTTTAATTTCAATGATAGTATGATCCACTTGATTGAGTATTCACAATATATCACATGTAAAGTTATTTTTCAAAACCCAAAATGCAAGTACCATCATTTACAAATCCAAAAAACGAATTAACGTGTACAAATCCAGAAGACCAAAAAGATAAGAAACGTCTACCAATAAATCCTACATTGCATGGAAGGGCCTTCCTGCCAACTGAGGAGCAATGAGGAGTTTGATGTGGTTATAGACATTAAGGATGTTTGAAGGAAGCAGTAAAGGTTCTCATCTTCCCTCTAGCTGCGATTTTTGGAACCACCTCATCCACACAAGATAGGTGGAGACCTCTCAGTTAGTGGTTACAGTCTATTGATCCAAAGAGGCCAACACAAAATCCAAAATTTCTATCTCTAAGATTAGTAGGTCACCTTCAATCCTTTGTATTTTGAGTTGATCCTGGCTGCAATAGAAGAGGCAAGTGTGGGCTGATATGGGCGATTGCCTACATAGCTTACATGAATTGCAATATTTATATCTTTGAGGGGCGGAGCCAAAGGGGGCGCTGCCCCCCCCCCTTTTTTTAAGTTACACGGAAATTTTAAAAAATAATTTATCTTATATAAAAATTTTGAAAAATTATATTTCAGCTCTTATCAAAATTTTGGAACTATAGTTCGGCCTCCTTCATGAAAAATTCCTAGCTCCACCCTTGTATATAGAGATGCACCTTTAACTTTTACATATTGATATGCAGGTGTTTCTTAAAGTTTAAAATTTAAACTATTAATGTCCTTCAGGTATAAATTTATAGTTTCGCCACTACATAGGTACTAGATCTGTGAATAGAAAAGGCTATTGTGCAACCAATTGATGTTGGTCTATACACCAATTGGCGCATATGTGGCTAATCTATAGAGTTGATTAACACTTTTGACTACTTTCAATGCTTTGAATGAGAAGTTCGACATAGATAGCACAAATTTCATGCACCTCATCTTCAATAGTTCTGCAAACACGATCATGTAACTGCTATTAGAAACAACAATGGTTGGTAGAGGAAAACCTACTCATTGAAGTTTCTTCATAGGGATATTAGATATAAGGATAAAAATGTAAAGTGTATAATCTCTACAATGGCATGTGACCATACAAATTTTGAAGATATCAAGGAAGAAGAAAGTCAAGATGTGCACAATCAAAAGATGCTAATAATCAAGGAGGTTAAATATGGCCAAATTCTTGGACTATAATATTTGCGTTATAGTGAGAAGGAGATCACCAATGATATAAGCACTCATTGTCGAACCCCATATATATGTGTGTTCCTTCTTTCCTCTTGTTCGATCCATTGTCTTGTATGGTATCAAAGCTTTGAAGGGATCTTCCGTTGAAGCACTATGGCATCATCGAGCTCTCCATCAAAGACATTTTTTCAATCTAGTATGCATGCTTCTCACTCTATTCTTCAGTCACCCAACAACTTGCAAAATTTCCTCTCTATTAAGTTCAACTCGTAGAACTACTTCTTGTGGGCTTTTCAATTTACGCTCATCCTGATCACTTATGATCTGATGGGACTCATTGACGGAAGTTGTCTTGCTGCTCTTATGTTCAAAGGCATCAAATCCAAGGAGGTGGATCCTGAGTACAAGTTAGCTCAAGAGAGATGTTTCAACTTCTTATAAATAAGATCCTCTCTTCTCTTAGCAAGAGCATACACAGCCAGATTGTTGGCCACACCGCGGGCCAAAAGTCCATAGATGAGTATATTCTGCAAGCAAGGGTTCTGGCACACCTTGTCACATTGATGGAATTGCAAAACATGATGTTGATTCACAAAGTACATTTTGTTTCTATTTAATGAGCAAATCGACAACAATGCAGTTATTAAACTCTGTTGTAGGATAAGTTGTGTCCTTTCCCAATTGGAAAGGCAAATTTATGAACTATATATAATTCACATCTGCTGCACCATGGGTCATGCCTGGATGTAGTTGTTAATGGCATTGTCAGAACATTAGATGTTGGCATAGGTAGGGGCAGGGCCAGGATTTTCTTCAGGGGCGGGCCGACAGTCCAACCTCTGGATCTGAGTAGTGCCAAATTGAATTCAAATCCAAAAAATTTATGGTGCAATTAAAAAATTGTATTTTTTTCCTTGGCCAATGTGGGGCCATGGCCTAGCACCTGTTGAATGGTAGGGGATGGGAATTCCCTTGAGATCACATGTTGGAGATAAAAAATTAGCACTATGAATGATGATTTAGAATTGAAGAATGTTTTAGTAGTTCCTAACATCTAGAGTAATTTGCTTTCAAGGGGCCAGATAACAAGAGACTTATCGATGGATTTTTGTTTCTCACATTATCAATTTCAAATCAAGAACAATGAAACTTGCTGAAGGACATGGGCAATGGAACCCTTTGGTCATAGTTTATCACCCTTTTTTTTGTTAATTATATAATACTTTTGTTAAATTGGTGCCTCCCTCTCTCTGTCTATCACCTTTTCCTTTTTCTATAGAAAAATTTCAACCAAATTATGTGGGCATTCTTCTTTGTTGTTGTTGGTAGGATTGATTATTAGGATTTTTAATGTGCAAACATCCTTATAATGTTGTTATGTTGCTTCTACCAATCGAGATTGCAAGCTGCTTAATTGGACTCAATGTGCCACAGGGGCAGAACCAGAAATGTAATTTTTTTTTTAAATTAAAGTGGGGCCATGGCCCATGCGAACCCTACCTTGGCTCTGCCCTAGTATGCCATCTTTGAGTGGGGCTACATCTACCACTGCCAGTAATGTAACAAGGGCTATTATAGCAGCCACCCACCTCTTAATCACTCAACTCTTGGATGGAAGTTCAATATGAGCTGGCTGAATACTCGCAAGTTAATTAAAAGAATTCCTTTCTTTTCCTTCATTGTGTTTTTGTCTTTTCCTTAAAAGTAGGCGCCCTTTTAGTGACATCTTTTTTTTTTAGAAAAGACATTTGAAGGATAAGGGATACGTGAGATACTTTGGGAAGCAGAAAGTACCCCACAAACAAAAGAGAATTTTTCTATTTGTTGGAGACCAGAGCATCTTGACCACACATTTTGGGATGTCCTTATTTCACATATACATATATGCTTACTCATCCAATCTTAAAACAGTTAAATCAGATCTGGTGCAAAAATCTGAATCCCAATTACTAATCAGGTTTGGATTCTGTATTCGGGTACAATGAACTTGAATTTGAATCTATATCTAATAGTTGATTCAAATCCAATAAGGATTCGTTCCAATACATTTAAATGCAGATTTTATGCTAGTTGAATGTGAATTCAGTTTTAAAATGCATGACGTCTGACCCTGACTTGGAGTCTGGATGCAATTATAGCGAACTTCATTAAGCAGAATTTGATGAAGGCTGCATTCTAACTGATTCCGTGTCATTTCCATCTTTACATGCATTTCTCTCATCTTATGCATGCTTAAAAGTTTGATGACATTTATTAATTGTCACAATCTAAGAACCTAAACGAAAGAGAAGATTTTTATTCATTGGGAACGTTGAACATCATGTACTCCGCATCTAATGAGTGAGAGTTAGTTGATCCTATATATATATATATATATATATATATATATATATATATATATATATATATATATATATATATATATATATTAAATGGTGATTTGACTTTTAAAGTCACCTTAGTTATCTAACCAAGACCATCCAATTTAACATGATGAATGCATGATGAATGGTTAAAAGAAAAACAAAGAGAAAAATATGATGGATATGTTCGTCATCTAGTATTAGTTCTCACTTTTTTTCTTTATGTTTTTCTTTCAATCATTTATTTGCATCATATGAACGGCCTTGCTTAGATGGCTGAGTAATTCTAGATAGCTAAAGTCGCCTATGTGTATATGTATATAAAACATTGTGAAATGGTGGAACCCTCGAGCTGCTTCTAAATTTAAAGAGAGATACATGTGAACATGCTTCAAGACATTTCAAGAAACGCAGCTCTATGCATGCATGCAAGCAACACATGGGGTGAACGTGACTCAGCCCTTCTGGTCGGGCAACAACCACAAAATTGAGCCCCAGTGGCGCACGTGACAGTCGCTCGGCACGTGCAACTGCATGGGCAAGCGTTCCCTTCAAATTGTCCACTACAACATTTGAGTGCAGAAGAAGAGCTTTGTTTCTGCAGTGTCAAGTACAGTAGCTTGTTGCGGTGTCTCAACACCGTTCAACAGGCAACACGGGGGGAGAGGGAAGCTAACTAGGCAGATCCTTATATATATATATATATTCCCTCATCTTTATCGATAAGATATTAAAATCACAAGAGTGTGAGGAATAAGTTTGTGTCTGATGTTTCATGAAAACATGGATGATTTTGAGGCAATGGTGCATTCAAAAGAGGCGCATGCTTGAGCAATTGGTGGATTCGAAAAGGTTATTCGATTTTCCCTCTGAATCTTGAGATAAATAATAGCGACCCACAAAAGTTCATGTTTGAGTTCTTCTTTTTCTTTAAAAGAGAAGAGATGATCGGAACAAAGAGTCCAAGCATCTCAAGTATAAATGCGTTCGACAAACTGAGTCATAACGAGTTTATTAGTGGTGGAATTTTATGACAAACAAGGAAGTATGAGCCCCCATTGTAAAAAGAAAAGATTTGTCAAATGTAATTAAGAAGTGAGGTTTGATTAGAATAAGGGGAGCTGCAGTGAGGAGCTAAGTGACGGGGAAGAACAATTGGTTTCGTTTGCTGCTCAACATGCCAAATTTCGTGGTCAACAATTCACACGGTTATTATTTAATTTCAGAGATGATTTATTAAAAAAATATTCAATTATAGTTAGTTTTTATTTTATAAAGTCTGTATAATATTCAAAGTTTAAGAAGTCAAGGTCAATTGTTATCGATGGAAGGACTTGGAGTTCAACTACCGTAAAAAGAATTTCAAACTTTGCGTCCACTAACCCCCATTTCTAATATATATATATATATATATATATATATATATATATATATTCAGGTTCCATGGTTAGTTGTCCATTTACCTCTATGGCGAAACCTTTGAGTTAAAAAACTCTCTGTAAGTCTCCAAATCACTCAATCTCCAAGAAGAACACGAAAACTAATACAACAAAACGGCAGATCTAGTTAAAACTTAATATAAGATTTAAGAATTTGCGCCCTTAGCGTTTCGTTTTTTTTGTCATCCCTGTGGCAGAGTCATCGTATATGAGGAAAAGGGCATTAACAGGCCATGCTAAATATTTCCGCAGATGACCGATTGCAGACGTCAACTTCTTTGTACAAGTTGTTGACAGAAAGAACAAGCAGCAGGTAGCTAACCAGTTTCAACTTTATGTATTGCAAAAAGAATCAACTCTATGTATTGCAAAAAGGAAAGGATGGAAAGGTGACTAAGACATTGATATGCAAGTTAAAGTATAGTAAGGGTGTTTCTTCAAGAAAGCTTGGTATCCTAAGAGGATGGAGAAACAGTGAGAGCTTTCAATTTAAGTTTGGTAGTAGAAAGAAATATTTTTTCTAACCTTGCAAGCTGGGGCCTTTTATGCCTAAAAAAAGAAGGACACAAGGTCACCAAAATTTGCATACGTTCATGCATCATTTTAATTTTAGATTTTGCATTGACCATCCTTTTTAAGTTTTAAAGAGCATGAAGCAGGGGCACAATCAATAATTTTGGTAAAAGGACATTGATTATATAATTTTAAACTTTTAAGAGACATCTAAACATAAATTAGAAAAGCCACTATAATAAAAATTAACCATATTTGTGCACTTATGTGGGCAATTGCCCACACCATGGTCACGGAAGGAGGTGCAAACCTTAGTAGTGGATGACTGAAGGCTCACCATACTGGCCTGTTTTTGGTCAAGTGGGGTGGCAGACCGCAGGGCTCAAGATGGTGGAGAAGAGGGAGAGGTGATAGATAGGCGCTTCAGCAGTGACCGACAGGTACCGGCTGGTCGCTTTCCGGTTTCCGTAGGGGATCACGAGGGTTTCCCGCTCAGAGAGAGAGAGAGAGAGGTGTGGTGAAGAACCCTAGACTCGGTGAGTGGCCAACCGTTGGCGCCTAGGAGTGAACGACGTTGCTTCAGTGGGGAGTAAAGACAGCAACGAAAGAGAGAGAGAGAGAGGGAGAGAGAAAGAATAACAAAGAAGAAAAAAAAGAGAGAGAAAAGAATAAGATAATTATTAAGGAGTTAATAAGAAGACATTTATTTTGGGGGGAAGATTGTTAGGCATGGCACGGAATTCGAAGGGAGTATTTAATTTAAATTTAGAAGGGAGAAGGGTGGTAATAAGTAGAGGGGACGGCCCATTTGCCTTGGAGAAATCGGCGGGTGCGCCCGTGCCTCCTCGGATTGGAACGCTACGTGAATATTGCCATGCACCCGGGTCGAGAACCATATCTATTGTTTATTTCTTCTTTATATATTATAATAACTCTATCTCTCCCTTATTTAGTAATGTGCACTAAGACTGGTTTACTCATTCTAAGATTTTCCGGTGAAAATTGTGCTCCGGTAAGCGTGCCCTCCACATGCGGACGGCGCTTCCCTTCATTACCATGTAGACGCTGTAACCAGTTTGTAACAGGAGGGAGAGAGCTTCATCTTCTTCATTCTCTATTAAATAAAGGCATGAAGAAAAAAAGAAGAAAACACATCAAAATGATTATAATTGATCATTGGTTCTCTTTTTTCATTATATATATATATATATATATATAGTAATTGGTAGGTCAAAGGTCATTACGTCGAGGACCGAAACTAGACCACTCAAAATTGATTCATGAAATCCCTTTTTGTACAATCAGACCACATAGATATGATCTTAGGAATGTTTTGATGAGAATCATTGACTAAGTTAGTGATTTTATTTTTGAGTTGAACATGTTCCTTTTTTGTACAATCAGACCACATACAAATCAATGATCTCCTTCAAAACACCTTGAATTAGGATATATTTAATGTTGAATTAGTATTTTTAAACACATTAGAATGTTAACATATTGTTTAAATAATTTCTTACATGAATTTGAGAAGTGTGGATTTTATCCCTACTTAAGTGGTCTGGGATGGACACACACACACAGATATATATATATATATATATAGAACTTACATGTATTTTTTCGATCAAATGTCATTCCTTTATTCCAATGACCATGTCTTTATCTCTCTATTCGAAGCTTAAGAATCGAAAGACAGGAACCATGTCCTTTAATTGTGCCTACGAGGTTTTAAATGGGCCGGTTCAAAAATCAACAGCCTGAATTTCTTTCGCAAGTTCAATGTCGATGTTAATGTCTAAAAAGCACAAGTCCTTTATGTTAATTCCTACCTCTTTAAACATGAAGATCACCTCCAAAAATATGCCATCCAAAAATTCGGGTTTCCCATTTCTCTCATGCTTGAACGCCGGCTGCCGTGAAATATTGTGTGCCGTCTATGCATATAATATATAACTGATGTGCTTTTCATGTGGATCTATACTGCTTTAATGAAATGCGGAACATAAAATTTATGAATTTTACTTAGAATACTGATCAGTAATCAAAGTTTTCTAAAGAATCACATCATGGGGCTCTTGAGTCACACAGAAATACAAGTCTACTTAATTAACATCCAGCACATTTTCTCAACCGTGTTATTTAATTTTTCAGAAAACTACTTATGAATTGCTATTAGCTAGCTTTTAACATAGGTTGCAGAATAGAATGATTCATCTCTCTCTCTCTCTCTCTCTCTCTCTCGTATATGTAGATACTAAAGGACAAACTGCTCTTTAATGTACAAATCTGTCGCAAAAGTGTGGAAGAGTACTGTAATTTATTACTAAGATACTGACAAAAGAAGGCACTTATCAATTTCCATGGAGTCTTTTTGTATATGCACGTGCAGCGCTCTCTCTGACCAGTCAAAAGGAGATAAACTATGATGGTGGCGCTAAGTTATTGCTCTCAGAGTAGGTGGTGTAGCTTAGGCATTAAAAGAAATACTGTGAACAGTGGCAAAGATGCATAATGGAATAACAAGAAACTGCATCTGCAAGAAAGAAGCAAGCTATCATCATACAGCTGCAACCTAGAAAGAGAGAAGCAAATGACAGATGGTATATATATATATATATATATATATATATATATATATATATATATATATATATATATATATATATAGAGAGAGAGAGAGAGAGAGATGAGGGATGTTTTAGATGAATGTGGGATTTGATGGAGCGACGGTTTGTTTAATGGTCATGCCTGTGTATGGCACTCTCTGCAGTCCATTCATATGTAGATGCTAGTAAGCCGAAAGCTAGCTCCTCTAGATCCTCCTCGGTTGCGTACCTTTTCCACTTCATTATGTGGGAAACCCAGGCCTCTTAACTTTATTTATGTGTCCATTTACTTATTGATTTGACTCCTGAGAAAAGCAAATTTTTTCTTTTTGTTTACATGGGCATAGCAGCTTTGACTTGAATTCACCTCCATTGCCTTACAGTTCTAGAAAATTGTTATTGTTCTTGTCAATTACTCTCGATTCGGTAGCCAAAAGTTGATTTATTGATTCCAAAGCCTAGGTTGATTCCCACGCACGCATGCTCTCTCTCTCCCCCCACGCTCCCTCTTTCTCTCTCTTTCCGCACACAAGCATGTGCACACGCAAAAACATACACACGGAGTTTAGCAAGCAAAAGTGCCACCTACCCACATGCATGCAATACCATACCACCAGGATGCGCCAGATTTTTGAGTGTTCATGCTCATGCTTTAGTAGGAATATGCGGTGGCATTCATGTTCTGCTGTACATTATGCTATAAGCATAATTTTGAATAACTTTCAAAAAGAACGGCGTCTGTGTACGTGTCGTGACATGAGTAAAACAGCGGCGATCGCTTGCGACACTGAAGCTGTTGAATAGTTGGCCTCCTTAGCATTTCTAGGGAACAAGCTGCCGCGCTCTGTTGTTTGGCAAAAGGAACTTCGTCGGCAAATAAGTTATTAACGGTGGGATACAGCGTCGATTGTGATCTTGAATGGAGGTTCTACAGTGACGGTAGCTTTATCGTTCCCAATAAACATCATCTACGCAAGAGTAATCGCCATTTCATCGTGGCTGTGATAATCCATAGCGACCGCAGTGACAAAGTTATCACTGATCAGGGGCAGTGCCAAAATTGTTTTTTTTTTTTTTCATGAATCATTAAGCATATCGTTAACAAATTTTCAATTGGTCATAAGGCAAATATTTGGGTCTCATGGGCATTCTATATAACTCAAGCAAATCCACTCAAATTCAATTACCAATTTAAGCATTCAGAAAAAACCTGTCACTGACTCTTAGTATTTGCCATTGCGTCTTGTGGACGCTACTTTTTCTTTTCTCTTGTGGTGACGTGCGTTCATGCATATACATGCATGCATGAATGCCATTCTCATGCAGAATTTCTCCACATGTACTCTCTCTCTCTCTCTCTCTCTCTCTCTCTCTCTCTCTATCTATATATATATATATATATATATATATATATATATATATATATATATATATATATATATATAGCCCTTGAAAAATAGCTGGCTTTTTCTCTCTTCTTGTTGGGTCAAAACCATTAAGTATGTACTTTTTTCACATACTCATTGATCTCACGACCTGTTCATTTAACGTTCGATTATGCAAATCCTACAAGAACAAGGAACTTGAAATCTTCACACACCAAATATTTTCTAGTGTGTCAGTGAATCTTCGTCGCATTAAAAAAAAAGATGCACATCACTATGTATATAAGAAATGTTTAACCTAATACATGCTCTTTTTAAGCACATTCAAGTATTTCCGCAGGGGCACACCAAAAGGATTGATTTCTTTATATATATATATATAGCGGGACGCATCCCATTTCTCAATAGATCGGGACAAGTTTTTTATGTGGCTTTATGTCGTTTTCTTACTTATTATAACCTTGTAGATATGATAGCAGAGTATGATATTGCAATAAATTTAGTATCGTAATATATATAATTGATGCATTTCATGCGAAAACGTGCACTTCAAGCAAACAAAAAAGAAACTGTAACACCAAACAATACGATAGTTAAAAATTAAATTGTTTATTTGTACAATTAAATCTAACTAAAGAATGATTCATAAAAAGTAAGCAATGTTAAAATACGACTAACTGTGCGTTCAGATCAAGGCAAAAACATGTTGAAAAAATCATTTTTGTATGTTTGAGTTTCTATATGTGTGTGTGTGTGTGTGTATATATATATATATATATATATATATATATATATATATATATATATATATATATATATATATATATGATAACTGAACGGTAACTCTCACTCACTATCCAAAGTCACTCATCTCACTCATAAAAGCCGTTCAATATATCTTAATAGATAGCTAAAAAAAAACAGAGAGAAAAACAAGCGATGGACATTTTTGTTATGTAATATCAATTCATATATTTTTTTTCATTTTTTTCTCTCAATTGTCCATGAACCAAATGACCTTCATAATTGAGCTATAGAACTCTGGATAACCAGAGTTTCATATATAAAAGATTCATGAACATTTGACGAACCTAACAGTATAAATGCAATCAAATTGTATGCATCTGTTTGTATGTCATTGGCTCGCCGTTCGGTTTTGTGGCTGGATCCTAGCTGTTTTTTGACGAATCGAATCGCATAAATGCAATCCAATGATCGAAAATTAAAGAAAGCACTGAAAACCGGGTGTAATATATTAGATATTATTAAATCAACAAGATAGGCAATGTAGACTGGCCATATAATAAAATTTGATATATACATCAAACTTTTGTGATTTTTTTCTGGTATATAAATTCAGAGGATCCGATCAAATCCATGCATCTGTTGAGAGGGTTTGTAATATACAACGTAAATGACTTTTATGCCCCCTTTATAATTAAATTTTTACATATGAGTACCCTTGAGTATTGTCTTGAAAATCTGGTTTGGCCATTCGATGACAGATAAAAATCTACCAGCTACCAGATATTGCCATATGATCATAATTTTAAAAATTGTCGACGGTACATATATACGCAACATGAATTTCTCCTAGCATCCGAATACTTCGGCCTCACATATATCAATTTCTTTTGCCGTCTAGATACTTTGGCCTCTCACTTGCGGCTCAATGTGTATGAGTGTGTGTATGAAGCCGGAGAAACCGAACAGCTGAAGGATTTTAGCTTTTATATATACATATATATATATATATATATATATATATATTTCTCCCAAGGATTTCAGCTTTCATATATAAATGAGGACTTTAGCTGTTCAAAGTGATCCAACTCATAAAAACAGTTTGATTCATCCTGATAAATAATTGAAAGAAAAAAATGTATGAATTAATACTAGATAACAAAAATGTCCATAATTTTTTTCTCTCCTTTTTTCTTTAAAATCATGATGATTTAAACGGCCTTCATGACTGTGTGACTATAAATAACTACAACACCATTATATATATATATATATATATATATATATATACTTGTGGTGTAATGCTCCTAACTTATTCTCTGAACCTCCATGGTTGAAAAGGTTATTCAAAAGAATCACGTGCCCTACCACCCCTCCTTCTCTCCATCCCAAATGATCAATATCGAAAACGATGAGCGCGCCTCCCCCCATCCACACCCAGCAATCCATCGGCAACAGGTAGCATGCAGCAGCTTCACAGCCCTTTTGTGCACCTACCATCTTCCTTACAAAACAAGATCATGTTTTAGCGCATCAATAAAATTAAACTCGGCCTGCTGTTTTTGGAGTCCCAAGAAGCTTCCCCTCACGAGCGGCGTTGCAGTCTCACCTGGTCTTGGACACCCTTCAACCCAACACCCGACCTCCTCTCACCCTTCCATTCTTCCTTCCCCCCAAGGCGCCCCACCTCCCCTGACGCCTCAATCTTAAGCGACGGTAGCTTGCCTGTCTGTTCCGCTCATTGAGATACTCCATGCAACAACAATCATGGCCTCCAACTTGTTGGCTCTCCAAACTAACCAACTTATCGGTTTCTGAATTCCCTGCTTGTGCTTCTCATAATGCCATCGACGCCACTTGAATCAAAGAAACTTAATTGCCACCGGATCTTCTTGGATTTTCTATTCAAGTACATCGATCTTTGAAAAAAAAAAATGGTGGGGGTTTTAATTTAATTAAGACTACTGGCTACCTACAAGATTTGATTTTCATACTCTTCTGGCCTTTTAGCGCTTCTTCTTCTTGTTTATAACGCGATCGACTTGATAGAGGTGGGCGGTGATATCTTTTTTTGCTGGAAAAAGGTTCATGGAACTCCTGGAATCTTTTGGAAACTCCCATTTGGGTAGTCTTTTATGCTGTTCTGGTTCAGTTTTAATTTGGGTGCCTTTGGGATCTTAGTTTCCTGTACAGACTGTAATCTATAGAACAGTAACGATAATACTGATACTTCTAAAAAATGCTTTCAGAGAGAACAGATCATTTTGCTTTGCTTCTTTTTCACCTTCGAGGAATGGAAAAAGCTTGGAAATTTTTACTTTTGCAAGAAGGGGATGTCCAAAGGTTAGATTGGGTTGAACCGGAGCATTTAAATATAATTTTTTGGGAGAATAGGAGGGTTATCTCACTGCCTGAACAGAACCAAAGTCCCCTCCTTCCTGTTGGCCACAAGGTCTAGAACTCCATCGGTACAAGCAGTGAGAGATCTCCCCATGCCTCAACTCTTACATAGAATGACAATCTAGTCTATATTTTGTCATGCCTCTGGAATCTATCTGACTACAGAAATCCAAGTTTCTGTTCAGATTTTGTGGACGAAGATAAGATGAACGTACATATAAACACAAATGGTTGCGTAATATTGCCAGTTAAGCTCCATCTTCTTCATCCCACCACCAGTCCTATGCCTGACATTATTTTAAGTTGTCTAAGGAAACCAATTTGACCAGGATACAAGACTGAAAGCACAGATGGAATTTCAAGTTCCCCAAAAGAACTTTTAGAGCTCTGCTTTGATATTTCACATTGAATTGAATGGCGTATAAGGGTAAAGAAAATAAAAGCAAAAAAAAAAAAAAATGGAAAGAAGAAGAAGTTGTGTAATGTTTATTTAGAGTACTTTGCCCTTTGGATTACGTCCTCGCATCTTGTTGATTGTTCCCATGTTGACCGACTGCCAACTCGGAGGCCTCACGTGACATCCCTCCTTTCTTTAAACTCACATATTGAATGAAGCAAAGGACAAGCGGGGAGTTCTTCGATACGTGGAATAAAGTGGTGTGACTCGGTACAAGAGATTGCATGCTCTTATTTTAATTCAAAAACTTTGTACCCATTCATCCCTCCTCTCATCTTCCCTATACTTGATCTCTTTAATTTTCTACCCATCTTTCTCTCTCTTAAATATATATATTATCCGTGTTTGTGTTACTGGTATTGTTTATATGGGCATTGGCCTTTTTCACAGACTCCTTCATTGGTTTGGGTTCTGATGGTACAGTTGAACTAATGGAAGCACGTGTGGAAGGAAGAGACTGACAGGAGGTCTGGCACACACGAGACCAGAATATCCATGTCATGTTTGCACAATGAGGAAAGAAGCATTGTTTTCAATAAATGGAGAAAAGCGCATAAAATGATAGGGGAAAGTAACAAAGAAGCACGGTTTTGGCATTTGAGCTGGGTGCTGAGCTTTCACATATCAAGGATGATACTCTGCCACGGCTGCCATGCATTCGGTTCGATGACTCTGCAATTCGAAGTCTTCGGCTTCCATTAATTCTTACCGAGGTTGTTCAATCGCAGTTGTGCGGTTTCGTAACCAGCTGCTGCTTGTATTTAAGTTAGATATTATTTTCTCTTACATGACTATAAAGAAGATTTGCTACACACAAATGGGTCCACTTTCTTGGGACGTGATCATACTCTATGTTGGAGAAAAGAAGTAGGGCCAAACTCAAGATAGGTGGTTGCTATGAATGGACAGAAGTTCTTAGGTGGTCAGTATTAGTATTGGTTTTGAACTCGTAAAATGACAACTTATTGTACTACAAAAAAAAAAGGTTATCACCACGCATTGAAAGCAAACTTAATACCTTAAAGGGATGCGTGAAAGGGTAAAAGCTTCAGTTCTCAAACAAGGATAGGGATGTGTGATGAAATATTCTTTTATTAACCGGGTGGAGCTATATGATGAAATATTCTTTTATTAACCGGGTGGAGCTATAGGGCTTACATGGGCCCTGGCTCCGTCTCAAAAAAATTTACATGTAAATTTTAAAAAACTTTACTTGTTCTGTATAAAAAAATTTTGAAAAATGATATTTTAGCTTTAGTTAAAATTTAAAAACTTTAATTCGGCTTGCCTCATGAAAAATTGCTGCCTTCATCCCTATTACTAACCCAAAAGTAAAAGAGTCTTAAACTTCAATCTTCAATCTAGGGAAGTTTGACCTCAACGCTGTAGTAATACCCCCCCTAGGGTCTGATCACTAGTACTTCCGCTACCTCTTACCTATGATCTCATGCTTCCATGAGTGCTTAATTGTTTATATGAAAATTTTATAATGGAAAAGTAGCAATTGCATTAATCTAGTGAGATTTTGTGTGCGTATCTGTGTGTATAAGCACACTCGATCCTAATGCTTTACAATCTTGACTTTTATTTTGTCTGTGTTTCCGTCTAAAATGTTACTTGATAGGGGTAATGGATGCATGATGTGGGAGATATAAAGATAAATTTAAGTTATCAAGATCTGGAGAAGGTAGGATCTAATTTTTCTGCGTGTGCATGTGTGTAGGACCAATGAAAGAGTAAAAAGAGGCCTCTTGCCTTGTGTATACCATTTAAGAATGAACAAGTCTCACCTTCAAGAAATCATGTATTCAACCAAGACACCCATAGGCGAGTACGAGAAGCCTTTTCAAAGGAGAGGGTCATAATTAAGGTGAAATGGAAATTTTTTTACTTCATAAACAATAATAAAGAATCAATCATTTCCTTTGGTACAAGACATTTCGCTAATAAGAAGTTGGCCCCGTGCTAGCAGTTATGTTGTGATTCTCTTTTTAACCAATTTCAATTGCCAACATACGTAATAGTGAATGAATTAAACCAAAATCTTGAATGTCAAAACCGGCCGGAGAAGATGATGTGCCTCTTTCCCAATTTCGATATTTATATAAACAATCGTCTCATAAAGAACGTGCATTTGAATATATATATATATATATATACAGAGAAGACAAATATTATACATATCTGAAAAGAATATAAATTTGTGACATTAGCTAATGTTATTAAACTCTTTCTGGCGCATGCACATTATATGATGCATTTTGTAGTCGGATATAGAGCTAGTAGACCGCCTGATGATACCATCACTAACAAAAGAGTAAGACCACATATATATATATACCTGGCTGCTTAGTTTTATATCATTAATTTGTAGAATAAAACTGTCACTTCTCCCTGGATCAGTAGTAAACTCTCCAGCGGTCAGACCACCCAACAGGCTAATTAGGCTAAGGTTAGGCCTGACTGCCACGCCCCCCAAGAACAATACCATGGCTGAAGTTTGGCAGGGTTGGTACGAGGCTTTACGCAAAGTATTTTCACCTAAAACCCCACTTATGGCCAATTAGCAAGTTACATATTCAGGTCCCGAACATGAAGTGGGTCTTCGAATGCCTGAATAACTAAAACACCCTTAATAATAATAATAATAAAAAAAAAAAGAGGAGGAAGCCTTCTTATAAGGACAGCAATAAGAAAACTGAAGAAGTACCTTTTCTTTATAAAGATGAAAATACCCTTCAAACTGGTGTTTCATAGGAGGTCGAACACACGAAGCAAGCGTTCTACCCCAAACACCCACCACCCTCTACCCCTGTACTGGTATATGTGGTCGCATATTTTTTTACCGTGTTCAAGTTGACAACCTACTTTACCAAGTTATACAGCTGAGCTAAGCCTCTCTTGATTGCCATCTCAAGAGGTGGGAATAGCTTGTTGTTGTACTTGCCGATCATTATCTTTTATAAAACCTTTGAGCACTTATCATTAATTGTGGTGGTTTATCACCTTCCATATAGAAGGTGTGAGCCGCAGTTTGCAAAGAGGCAGTGATATCAAAAGTTCTATTAGAAGAATTCAAAATTACATTATGATAACTTGGAAACGATACGAGGCACAGACATCAAACTTGAGCTGGTGACCGGAGTGCCCCACAACCAACAAATCCTAACTCCGCGGTGTTTTGGGATGAGTCTGTTTTAGATTGGTGCACTGCAACTGTATTAGAGTTAAGTCAGTCCACATGTGCAGACTCATCGCGTGGCAAGGAAAGGTGGATTGGAACATCCCAAGAGGTAGATCTGATGGCTGGTTATATTAATCATCTTCAAAAAGCTGAGGGATTTGTACGTTGCTCTTTGTGATATTGTATATATATATATATATTTATGAAACTGAGACCTGCAATCATATGCTTTGCGTTCATATAAATATAGTAGACGTACTGACTCCCGATGTTCGTCATCATCAAGTAAAGTGAGCCTAATCCCTACAAGCTGGCTGATAAACAGGTGAAGATGTTCAAATGCATTTTAGAAAAGCATGATGCTTCTTCATATAAGTGATCCTGCAATACTCTTCATTTTCTAGAGAATAAATTGATGGACGAAGGTTTGACCAAGATTGGACTATAAGTATATGAAAAATAATAAAAAAAAATTATGAGGAATAATGGATTTATAATAATTTTATTATGGCAGCAGACACACGTGCACAATTCTTTTAAAATTCTAAAAAGAAAAAAAAAAGATGAATATTCACGTAAAGTACATAAGGAAAGGAATTTGTTTAACTGAGGGCCGGCAAACATCATCACCTGTGGTATTTATTTTCAATCAACATTTTGAGAATTATTTCGACATTTTTTCAATAATTCTTATTCTTGTTTTGCGGGTAATAACCTGATATTTTCAAATTACTGCAAATGGTTTTCGCTTAGATCGATTAGCTTGTCCCAATGCTGTTCTGCCTTTTTCTCAATGCTGTATACCTCTGATCACATGCCCCTTTTCTGGGCCATAGAACAAAAAGTCTCATCACTTTTTCGCTAAAGACGCCATGCCCCGATGTGACTTTGGTTTGGTCATTTGGGAATGAAAACGCAATATATTTATTATGTATATGCCTTAGGCAGATTCAATAATCTACAAGTATTTACATGAAGGAGTATGTTATTGTTCCGACTAGTGAACAACCCTGCAGTGTCATGGAATTGGCCTAGATCGACCAACTCGAATCAAATCAAAATTGATCCATCAGCCGAGACAGAGGTGCCACATGTTACATGCTAATCATTTTTGTTATTTTAAAATTTTTCAATGTTTTTTATTGTCAGTAATTTTATAAATATTGTTTTTTATTCCTCTTTTCAAAATCTACAACCAATCGATTTAACTGAATTGTTGGATCGGCTGTTTCACTCAATCGGCAGACTTTTTAGGACACTGGTTTGAACATCACGCTTGAAAAGCAAATTCAGAACTATGACAGATAAAATGCCCACAAAAAGACCGACAGGTCACAGGTTAGAGCATTTAAATAAGCTTGGGCATTTCTTGTAACAGTAACCAATTTTTTTCAAATGAGCTTGCACAAACCAAGCAAAGCCAACTTAAGCACCCTCATCGAACTTTGAATAATTTTTATAAAGGCAATATCTGCATCGGATTGAAAGAGTGGATTTATTTAGTCTCTCGGCCTTCATGAATACTCTTTTTGGCTTCTATATATTTAGCCGCCTAACCAAGTACTCTAACCAATCTCCAGCTTCATATTGGCAGGCCTCTACCCTTGAAGAAGTGGCACTTGGCTCCAGTTTTGTGGCAAGCAACAGCCGCTGTCAAGTATGATAATGCCTGAAGTTGACGTCCAAAAGTACTCAATTAAGATTTGATTTGCGACGTCTCTGTTGATCCACGAATGTTGGATCAACTGTGGAAACTGATTGATGGCCTTTTTATGAACCGGATGCCCGGCCGGTCTCAGTCATTTGGGCGACTAATCTAGCGGAACTGACTTACCCAGAGATCCGCTGGCGTTTTCTATGTATCGATCGACCAGGTCTGGCTAGTATTAGTTCTTGGTTAGAACCCCCTTTTCTATGAGAAAACCGACGAAGTCCAGATTCAAGTCCAAACTTTGGGTCATAGGTTGGACCGATAATCAATCCCATACTTCCATTACTGACTCAGAGAAATCTAAAAGCTCATTTTCCTACGCCACGAGGAACAGACCGTGTGGCAACTGAAGAATATGTTAGGATTTGACAAAATTTACCGGTTAAAGAGGAAGGGGAGCTCTAGTGACAAACAATTTCATCTACATTGGTAATATTATTTCAAAAGCACTTTCGTGAACTCCAAAGAGAACATAGATTTAAATTTTAAAGCATCCCAAAAAGAATACAAAGTTTCCAAGTTTTTTTTTCCGTCGTTCAAAAGAAAAAAGGCCAGTCGACTGTTCAGGTTTGGAAGTGAACATAGAAGAAAGAAAACTGAGTATGGTTTCGGGACTCATGGGTGTGAGCGCATTGCCCGTTTGTTTTTTGTGGTGCCTCACAGCTTCGTGCTTCCTTTGATGCTTTGCCTTTTCCCTTTTAGTGACAAAGTGTCCCCCCCGTCTCGAACGATTCAATTGCTATGAATCTAGTCACTACTAAGAAGGAAAATCTAAAAAATTGGACGGACCTGAAGACGAGACTTAAAATGATGAGGACCAAAAGAGGTGAGAGAATATAAGAACGAGAAGGGAAAGGGATAGACATTGAGGTCGTGTCTGAAGAATCAGAAAGAAGGTCAAGACAATTGAGAATCTAACATAGAATGCTTATGCAGCCTCTCCGCCAAGAGTAGTCCGACTCCACAGATAACAAGTGTGTTTTAAGAAAACGCACGGTGAGAAGTCACTTTGTAACTTACCAAGCTACTTACGTTCGCCAAATATCTATTCATGTTGATAATCTCTAAAGGCAATTCATGTCTCACATTCGGTAGAGTTAATGAAAGTGATTTCACCTAAACCCAGACCGTACCCAATCACCTTTCTCTAACCCACAGCCCTTGCGTGCATCATATGGAGGACGCTTGCAGGCTAGCTGATAACAAGAATGAAGCAACTATCATAACAAGCCATTGCTCATTCACATGTACAACCCATGGCAATTCACGGTTAAACATTTAATTAGCTTCATTTTCTCCTGCTTGGATAATTCAACCCTTTGAGACGTGGTCTCAAGCTGCTTTTGATTGCCAGAAGCGATTAAGGAACTGCACAGTACAGAAAAAAGTCAGCCTAAGAGAGTGTGGAACCGAAGGATACAAGATGCAAAAAGAGTCAGTCGAAGACACCAACATCTAAAACTATCAATTACAGGCAAATAATGTTTCAGTCTCTAATTTCAGATGCCCAACTAACTAAAAACCAAGTCCCCTGTGGCTTGCCTAAAACAAACGTAGCATATGGTTAATTTGTTGCTTACACCACACTAGGGCAGACAGTGCACAAAGCTCACCAAATAAATAGAAAATTTCTTCCCATCTCGTGAGAAGAGAAGACATTTTGTATGAATGAAGACAGATGAGAAATTTCCTTCCATATGAATCTTTTTACGCACGAAGGGAGGACAACTGGTTTCATGATTGCCTTGAGGGTGGTTCTTAGGTAGAGACACTGCATTGACACGTATAGCCCAGAGCAATATGAAATCCCTGGCAGGTCCAGCCACCAAGTCTCAAGCTCTACTGCCTTCTCCAGTTTCATTATCAATTTAATGATGGTCAAGAACGTAACTGCAACTGGTTCCATAGGGAGCTCGAAGGTGAGAATCCAGAGGTTCGTCATTCACCATTCTCAAAGAATCTAAGAGGCCATTCCAAATTGGAGTCACCTCAGTCCACACACTACCAGTCTATAAGAACTCCATCATGTCAAAGAAGCCAAAGACCTATTTGGGAGTTTTAATTAAATGTCATCAAACAGCATCAGAGGTTGCTCATACCAGAGATGGGTACTGAATGAACCACCCTAATACTGGAATGTTGCAAAGAAAAACTTTTATGGAGGGCCAGAAACCCCTGCAACATAGCAAACAAGGTAAGAATACTTGTACTAAGTTTATGTACTAGGAGCTTCAGAAATAAAAACCCACCTAAAAAGAACGACGGAGCCATAAAACTCTAAGAGAATGCCAAGTATAGGCCAACCAACTAAGATGAGGAACACGCCAACAAAGAAGGAAAGGGAACCCTGCAAACTATATAAAGATTAGATTCATAACTTATATCAGCAAACATCACATGCTTTTCATTTGAAAATCTCCACTTCAGACATGCAAAAATGTATGCCGAACAAAACAGTGTCACCATAAGGCTTGAACTTCAGAAAATCATCATCTTTTTCCTAGGATTTAGCTACTCCACTATGTGGAAAAGGCTCCATCGTATAGAATGGGAAACTTCATCAGCTAGTTCGCTTAAGTGCTTCGGAATTGCTTTGGCATTCTAAATCATGTCACAAAAGATTTCTGCATTTCTCTCTAATCGACCAAGGAATCAAGACTCCCATTTGCTAGAAAGTGTCAATTGACGTTACCAGGAATTTTTGGTTCTTGGACAAAGTCAAACATGCTCCTGCTACATGTTTTACTATTCAGATAAACTCACGCAGCTTCAAGAACCAGAGTGAAAATCTGAAGTTCCATTTAACTTTTTATTTTTTTACTATGAGACATCAAAAAGGCATACTTTATGACTTAGACTGTTAGACAAGAAAAGAATGAGAAAAAATGTTCATTATATATAGCCAAGCTGGACAGGCATCCAGTTTCATTATTTTGTAAAGTTTGTTATAGATGATTAGATTGTATCAAAATTTGGTAGAAAGCAGATATTTAGTTTGTACCATGCCATGTAAATTTGTAGATACAGCTGAAGATACAGAAACGACAGATGGATACAAGGGGCCAACCATGGGGCATCCCTGGGGCAGACGTCTCTCTGTTTCACAAGTTACTGCTTCAAGTTAGCAATGCGTCATATAAAAATAGAGGGGCCATGTTCATTTACAAGATTTTCCTGTCCCTTCTTCAGAAATATCATCAGTTGACTTCTGTACTAAAACTCCTACAGTTCCAACAAAATGCATATTCCATAAATGTCTATTTGGATGTCTTAATTGCTGCCCTTATAACATGAAATCATCAGTTGACTTCTGTACTAAAACTCCTACAGTTCCAACAAAATGCATATCCCATAAATGTCTATTTGGATGTCTTAATTGCTGCCCTTATAACATGAATGTAATATTGTCTCACATGATTTTTCAAATAAACCTTGCCACCATAATGTAATAGGTTTTCCTTTTGCAAATTTGTCCTAGCCAATATGTAAGATGAGACCCTTTAAGGAGGTTGCTGCAACCGCATTGCACGCACATCAGATGCCGGTACTGCTCTGACTCACAAAATTCAATTGCAACCTAGGAAGGGTGCAGTCAACTACATATATACACATTTTACACTTCACTCGTGTGCAGTTTGGTGTTGTTAACTGAATTTGGTACTTACTTTTTGTGCTTTGGATAGCACCTGCATCCATGTGATATGGCATTGCCTCCCATGCTACATGCAAAATTCTTACTTCCAAAAAATTTAAAATGTGTCCTCTTCTCTTGCTTTTCAGATCAGATAAACGGATTGGATTTGATAATATGGCATATAGATTAATCAGCGTTTCTATCAAATCGGAAACAACTAATAATCTACTCTTACACACATTGACTTGTTTTAAGTTTCTCCTCTATCTACTGCTAATGATGTGATTCCCTTCCAGCTTTGACATACCTTGATATTCACTTTTTCAGAGAAGAGCTTGCAGGTTGACCTCCAGCCAAGAATAAGGGCCACTCCGGACAAGCAGAGAATCTAGATCCCACAAATAAGTGTCACAGAGCATTACAATAAATATCACTTTCACAGGGAAAGAAGAAATTCAATAAATTAAGCATCTTACATTTCCAAGAGCAAGCAAGCCCCTATCAAGGAAGAGAATAATGCCAAGAAATGTAAACGCAAGGCCGAAACCTATAAGCCCCACGCCTATCCCTGTGTCATCCACCAAGAAAAACAATTAATCGGAATAAAAGTGCTCCAAAAAAAACATAACTACAATACAAAGACCCCCTCATCCTACCAAGTATTGCATGTATGATCTAAGCCAATATCTAAGGGGCCCCAGTAGAAAAAAATTCACTTCTATGAGTTCAAAAATTTATTACAAAGATGAATTAGCTGCTTTTCAGGTCGACATTTGCTTTCAATGTGATGAACATCTGTTTACACAATGGATTTCGTAACTGCATGCAACTATAGACTTGCATTGAAATAAATATGAATGATGGACTATTAGAATTTCCAGGCAACATAATGTACTATCACATGAATTAATTGTCATCCTCCAGTGCAACTATAATGGACAAATGCAAAATAAACCAATTCAGCAACCCCAAGTATTTAGTTAAGAGATGCACCTAAGAAGGATCTAGGCTCTCACATGTCTAGCACCCAAACAGCCCAAATGCACATTCTCTTGGTTTTTGTCTAATCTAAAACACTAGAACAAATAGTTCATTATTTTCCAATGGATTTTAGTTTTAAAAATTATTGCAGAAATGGATCGTCTTAGCTTTTCAAGGGCCCCAACTAGTCGCACTAGGTATCGACTAGCCCTTTTCAGGGCTTTTCAAGGGCCCCAACTAGTCGCACTAGGTATCGACTAGCCCTTTTCAGGATACTAAGTAACAACTAAGTGCTTTTGACCATCCAAGTCCAAATTCCAGTTCTTGATACAGTCAAAAGAGAGCAGTAAAATCACCAAAATAATTGCAGTAAAAGAAACCAAATAATTGTTTCATTAGCTGTCAGTGAGGAACCAAGTAGCATACAACAGAGAATTCTCAAAAGGTTAAATATGTGACCAACCCATCAAGCTCTTCCACAATTACAACTAGAGTAATAAGCTATTAATGCTTGTACAGTAATATCTCACTTTTTTGTTCATCCAATTCATATGCCATTAAGGCCCTTCAGATGTTCAAAGGTCCAGGAGCCTGCCATAAACAGAAACCAATATAAGAAGTTTGATGGATGATGGTAAATCCTAAATAGTTAGAACTGTTTAAAAGCAAAATGTTAGGAGGATACAAGGAGAATTCTCCTGTAATAAGGATATCTCCCTTTTGTGAAAACTGACTTTTGACTCAGATAAAAGCAATCACAAAGGTCCAAGTCGAGTGTAGGTGCAGGGGTGCGTATAAAAGTCACAACACTTCAGAAAATGTGAGTACTGGGTACAGCAACATACATATGAAACCATGACCAACAAGAATTCAAACATAATGGTCTGAAACCTGCATTGAAGAAGTTGAACAGTCAAAACTCAAAAGTATATCAGAAAGAGAAGGGATCGTATCTGAATCTGACCTAGACCTGCTCAAAGAGGCACTTGCCATGTCATATAGACTTGCCTGGACACAACACTGGAGTTGACACAGCTTAGGTCTGGGTGCATCATAGTGCAACAAATTCTGACATCAGAGGAGTCAGGTACCAAATATTTTCGCTCATCTTTGGGTGCAGATCTCATTATGCATTTTGCTTCCCTGATGGTTTATATGTTTTGGTTTGGCATAATCTCTAGGTCTTGAGATGGCTAACACACCCTCATTCTTATAAAGTTTTAAGATATGACAATCTATTTTCTTCCATTACTAATTGGAGAACAGGTTCACCCATAGAATGAATCAATGAAGTTGGAGGAATAGGCCTACGAAGCTAACTTTTAATAACATTAGACCTAGTCAAAGTCCAATGACAAACTTGCAACTCTTTGGCTTTTCTATTAACATTTTTTGAAATATTGACTGGGGATCAACAGATTTCCAAAGACCTTTACCTCTTATATAATGCTCCATAATAGAAGACCATGTACTTGGTGGACGTAAGTTTGAAAATTGGAAAAGAGAGATGTTACTTTTCCTCCACTAAAAAAAAAAGCGAAAAAACTCACCAAAACAAGGGAGTTTTATAATAAGCCTTCAAATCAGGAGATCTGGACCAGCTGCAAGGATCCTTCCAACAGCAAGAGTGATTTATTAATCAGCCTTCAAAGTTCAAACAGCAGCACTAAACCAGACAGCAAATCACAAAACAACCCAGCACCTCATAGCTCATCAACTTCAACAGATAGATATAAAACAAAGTTCCCAGCTTTGGGGCCATATAAACACATAGATAAAAATCTATATTTCTCACACTCAAAACTTCACAAAATACACTCTTAACTACACTGAAGCAAGAAGCATAGAATACAAAAATGGATAATTATCCCTTCAATAGAGAAGAGAAACTAGCTATTGTAGGGTTTCTATTGCCTAGAAATTTAGCCTTAGAACCTCCAATGGCTAGAAGAGCAGCAGCTTGTTGGAAAAGCAGCAGCTCATTAACAAAATAAAAAATTTTGAAAAAAAATTAAAACCTTTTCAGTCAGCTAGTTGAAGCTCACTTTACCAGATTTTTCCTCTGATCATATCTGACACCAGAAAACTTGATTCCTTTCTTGGACCATGTTTTTCTGGCATGGAAATAGAACCATAGAAAGATATGGAAATACACTGTCTGAATCTGAAGGCCGACACTTTTTGTCTATATACCGACAATATTTATCTAAGAGCCATCTTTAGATTTCTGGGCATGGACATCAAGATAAAGGAAACGGTGATTAAAATAATATGCAATGTGAATCGCTATCTATTGTACATGTGGCATGCCACAACCCAGAAATTGAATAAGAACAACAATGTGCAAGCCCAATTTATTCACACCATGTCCGTTCTCATGTTTGAGTTAATATAGCATATGAGTAAGATCTAAACTGCCTTATCATCTTCCCCTGTAAGTAGTTTATGTGAATGAAATGAGAAGAGTAGACTATTATCCAGTAAACGTCTTGCGATGACAGAAGGTTCCCTCAACCTCTATTTATCAAAAAAATGGATATTCACAGGCCAAAAATTAGATCCCCTAAGGGTCAGTGACACATAATCAGATTAGTTACAGAATTACAGTCTCCTTCCTGGTTTCCCATTCATATGCACCTACAGAGAGGGAGAAGTGTAGAAAATTATCATCTTCCCCTGCAAGTAGACTGCGAATGAAATTATAAGTGTACACTATTATTATCTTCCCTTGTAAGCGGTCTATGTGCACGAAATGAGAAGTGTAGACCAGTATTGCGTGATGCCTTGATGACATTCTATAGAACAGTTTGGCCGCAGTGAGATACTAACCAAAACCACTTACTAATAGTACAGATTCATGTGCATATTATGAACGGCAAACATCATCTGAAATTGACCATACGGTAAAGATCAAAGACATTCTCGTTCCTTCTTCCTTTGAAATATCATGAAGCATAAATAAGAACATTTGAAATAGAAGAAGAAAACTGAGAAATTCCTTCTTTTTTTTTGTGAATTTCTGTTTTCACTTCATATATGCGAAATCGAACAAAAGATCAGACAATAGCAGGGACAGAAATAAACGAGAGAGAAAGAGAGAGAATTGCATAAGAAAAATCTGGGTATCTTTCGATCCTTACCTAGAATTGAAATACTGGCTACTCGACCAACTTTGGGATACCTCAAAATGTTGAAGATCCTGTTCTCTGCGGGAAGGAACCTCACTTCCCCTTTCCCTCGACCGTCTTCCTCATCGCCGGCAAAATTCGTCGATATTCGCACATGGGAATAGTTTTTTTCTTTTAGAAATTTACAAAAAGACGCCTAACGTGTAATCTATTCACAAGTCCCGCTTTACGTTTTATATATTACATATCACTCCTTATATTCAGAAAATAATTTGTCCAGAATATGACGGAGCGTCAGCCATGATTAGTAAGTAGGGATGTTAATGAATCGGATTTAGATTGGATACATCTTTAATCCTATCCACTTTTTCGGATAATCATATATTCTCGGATTCGGATTCGGAATCGAATTCGAATAAAGCAAAGTTATATCTGAATCCAAATCAGAAATCCAATTTTACAATCTGAATCTGATTTTTATATTTATATCCAAATCCGATTTTTGAACCAGATTTTGTCATTTTTCAAGGATTAGATTGAAGAATAGGCATATATATATATATAACAGAATAGGCATATATATATTATTATTACAATTTAGTTACATACTTGAATAATTGTATTACATAGAAAAATATCATAGCAATTGTATAGGAAAATATCATAACAACATATATTATATAAGTACTTTAGTAATATGACATTTTAACTGCGCTCGGGTGTGAGTTGGAGTCGCACCCATGTCTGGTGCACACCCGACTCGATGCGACTCGGGTGCAGCAGTAAAATAGAAGAATCTAGTCCATAACATGCAACATATACTCACTCGACATAGGTTGAATATTGGAACAACCCAACGTAGAGGGAAGCTTGTATATTGTGCTTCATTGAATCAACAAAAAATGTTGGGATTGTCTAATTATACAAGAAATACCAAGAGAGTCATAAAAGAAAGAACACATGAAGCCACAAAGAAACGGAATCATATTTTGCTTGGAAAGGTAGATGATGGTATATAAACCTACTCCGGTTTACAGAAAATTGTAAATATATTGCACCTCGTAGATGATCATAAACTGAAACATACCTTAATTTTGAGGCGGATTCATAGAATACTAACATAGGTTATTCCTAATGTCAAACAGCGCTTAAATGATACCGGTGGTCGCCGACTAAAATTGTTGATGGCTATTCAAAACTAATTTTTAAATGAACAATCAAATGCAAACCATATAATATATTTATTTAAAATTAAATATAAATCTGAATCCAATCATATGCTTAGGTAAAACTGAATCCGATCAAACGTTATTTCTTAAATTCTAATACGATATCCAAGTTCTTAAACAGCTATCGAATTTCTTTGTATATGGACTTTTTCGAACCACAGTTCTGTCAGATATTCAATCCAAATCCGACTCATTACCATTCTTGCCTCGTCACTAGTCTGCTTATTATATGACCATCCGTGCCTTCAGATTGATTTATAATTGCAATTTGGCCGCATATCACGAGCCAATATTTTATTTTTCTTTAAAGTTTATCTTAAAAAAAAAAAGTTATAACACGAAAAGATGTTTAAATTTTTAGTGAAGGGGCGAAAATTCAATGTGAGATGTTCCTTTTAACAGACGGGAAAATAATTAATACCATAAATGTTTTATTACAACATTTTCCGTATACATATATTGACACTACTAATAAATTAAGGAGCATTAAAGGGTATTCATTCATGCCACAAAAATATTAATACATATGGTCATGCAAACCATTAATAACAGTGAAAACATTTTTATAATGCTAGTTTGCAAGTAATTTTTCAGCCTATTTAAAACTTCTCATTTAAAAAGATGAACATGAATCATGAATCCATCCAGGGGTGGAGTGAGAAAGTTCTGATAAAGGAGCACTAGACATAAAATTTTAAATTTTAAATAAGAAAAATTATGGATCCACTAAAAAGCAAGGCGAGAAATAAATTTGTTAGTGACGTTTTCTATGATTGCAGCGTGAGCAATAGTTTTGGAATCTGTCAACTTTGGGTGGAATCGGTGGGACATAATCTCCACACATATTGAAGAATTATACTGTTTTTCTTTTGAATTGATAGTTCTCATCAAACTCATTCGTCAACGAATTAAAGGCTTACCCTCACTTGATGCTCGAAGTTTATATCAAATTTAATTGTCAACAGTGGCAATTGATTGCCGGAATAGTTTCTCAGTAGTGCATTGACGAGCTGAACCTGTCAAGACCCAGTCTTCATGACAAATACATGACGTGAATTTCCCAAAAGTTTGTATAGAACATGATGTGAGTCTGAAATCATGAACCAAAGGTTGTGTGATGCCTCCAATTTGTACAGTTCTAGTGAGCGGGAAGACATTCTCATCGATCGAGTGAAGGTCAAAGCCTTCCTCCTCCATGTCATAAGTTCCTGGAAACAGGGGCGAAGCCAGAATTTTTTTCAGGGGCGGGCCAAACAGTTCACGGGTCGGGCCAAACTAAAAAAAAAAATTGATTTTTTCAATATAAAAAAAATTCCTACGCTCACCCGAACCACGGCCCAGGCGGCCCCCCTTCCCTTCGCCCTTGCTTGGAGAAGCCAAAGTCGGTCATAAAATAGCATAAGACTATGATGAGATATTCTTTTCATGGTTTGATTTTACGAAATTTGTGAAATCCACGATCAAATTGGTGACAAAAATTTCAAATTAGGTATTTTGGGTGTTTGAAAGCCCCCTCCCCCTTTTGCACCTGGTTCGAGAGTACTTCAACCTAATACGAACCACAAGCATAGTGCACATAGGAATGTAGTTGACGATGTAAGATTATTGCATAAGTTAGTCTGACTAGCTACACTATGCTCCTTAAAATGAGTTAGATGACCAAGACTGTAAGTTTAAGCTTGTGCACATTTTATTAGCACTCATTTTCATAGATCTTGGTAATCTTCTTAAGCTTGTGCTAGCCGCTACGCCGCCACCTTTACCAATACTCGCAACCATTGATAGTGGTGGAGAAAAAATTAACCTTGTTTTCCAAGTGGGTTGTCTAACGACAGTAACATACTATTACCATCTATGAATCTACCTCAAAAAAGTGGGATAAATTTATATAACACTACAACAAGTGTCCCATGAATCTGTGGGGAGGAATGAGACAACCACAATATGTTACTGTTGCCAAACAACCCTAAATAGATCAACTAATTTTAATCGGATATCAGATCTGAACTTGGTCAGATCCATTTATATTACTGAATTTGGATAATAAAATAAGATCATGTTAGGCCTTGGATTGAAACTAGATTTGGTAAACGGCATCAATTTAGTGTGGATTCAGGTTGCCATTCAGACCAAGATCCAATATAAACGGATCTTACATGTAAACTAGATCCGTGCATTTTTGCCACCTTTTACCCCAGATCAGCTGTGTTGTTTTGTCAATTTTCTTCCAGTTATTAACAGCAAGATCACAAAATCTTCATCTTGCCTGGATCGGATGGTATTTTTTCAGATCCAGATTCGACATCGTAAGATCTGGGCCAAAATATGATCTACCTGGGGCCAGCCCTAGGCCCAACTTTCTGATCAAGTCCCGCCCAGAGAAATAAAATCATGGCCAGAAATTAGTATTAGACCTTATTCAGAACTCTAAGTTTGCTGTGATTCGTAACCTGCAAATCGAACTGTTGCATTAGACTTCTGTTAGTGCAATTACCACAAGAAATTTTGAAAAAACAAATACATTACCCAAAAAAAAGGGTTCCCTGACGCGTGGGAAAACACAAGTCAGTAAAAGGCAACTTTTACCGGTGAAGGTAACAAATGCAATGGAATGTTCTGATTGTTATAACATTACAAAATGCTCGTTCTTTAGCGACAGCAAAAAAAGTGTCAAGAATAATCCAAAAAACGTCAGTAAAAAAAATGTACTGACGCTGTTCCTCACGCCAAAACACGAGTCATTAAAGACGTCGCCACTGAAACCTTTACTGACGTTTTGTAATAAAGTCAGTCAAATGGTATTAAAAACGTCTATACTGACATTTATTTCGTCAATAAATCACCACTTATACCACAAGTCAAGGACGTTATCAGGCCTCTAACGTGGTTTTTGCATCATCAGGCCGAATATATCTATATGTTCTTTTTCTTATATGATCTTAGGTGCACCACACTTACTTAAATTAAATTAATTGTAAAGAAAAAAGTTGGGATCTTTCATGTCACATCGACTGCATTAACGCCACCAATAATTATGGATCGGAATTCGTTCATAAAATTTGCCGCCAGTGGCAGTGACATGAGCAAGTCTAATCTTCAGTATGCATCAACGCTTTAGATGAAATTACAGAGGAAACAAAGCCAAAAGAAGGAAGCTGTATGTGAGTGTGTAGTGGAAGACTTCACCTTTTTCGTCTTCTAAAACGGCAATGAGTGGATGGATGCTTTCAAGGGCAAAGGAAAATATTCCCACTCAAAAAAGTCGATCAACATGTTCTATTTGTTTCTTCAGCTGAAAGTGAGGCGCCTACTTAAAAGATTAGTTTCATCCTCCAAATCATTGATTGAAGTGTGAACAATGATCCAAAAGAAGTTGATCATCGTATGAGCTCTGGACTCTAGAAGCAGGGGGAAGAAGAAGGGGCTTCGGCCTCTCGGGCAATGGGCTCCTTCCTACTTACCTGAATTAGATTCTAAACCCGTTTGGGTCTCTACAATGGTATCGCCGGATCATAAATTCATCTCGTGCATAATAAAATTAAACACTAGAGCGATTATATAGGTAATGAAATTGAATGTGCATTAACCAAGATGTACTCAATAGAAAAACCATAAAAAATATGTATTTTTCATTCGCTAGTAGCTTAATAATTAAGAAATCTTAGAGTTTTTGTGATCCTAACCCGAAAAGTGTAATATAACTGGTTAATGTCAGTAGCTGTAGGTGACTAGTCCCTGTTTCGAATCTCATAGGTTTCACATCTTGAAAACCTGAAAGCAAGCTAAGACCAAGGGGTAGAGAAATGGCTTTCGGGGTTTCATGAAAGGAACAAGTGACAAAGTTTTTCAATCAAAGCTAGGCTCCTCAAAGCAAAATTGATAAGGAAAAAAAAAAAAAAAACCTTGTGACTTTTATTGCTTCATATGATTTCTAAACCTTTAGATATTGGGCCATGTTAAGATATTCTCCTTACCTCATATCCATAGTTTTAAAATCAGCTCTGACAGGTTATTGATTGATCATATGAAGAAAAAAAGTGAAATGATGGCTGCCAATATAGAATGTAGATATAATATCCAAAGTAATCAAACACCCGTTTAGGATTATAAATGAGTTGTGGATTCGGTGATGTTTTGTCACGTTTCCATTGGACTTTTAATATATTTACCTTATAATTCGGTGATGTTTTGTCACTTTCGATGCAAGCAGTCACGGAACCCAAGAAAGATGATCCAACCAACCTTTCGACCTGGTATTCCCTGGCCCCACTCCCTTTTGAGATGTTAAATAAATCATCCTTCTTTCATCTTTGATGATTTTTCTTTCAACTTGGGGAGCTGGTGGTTGGTAAGTTCTCATAATTCCTCAAATTTTTAGCACAAATCTGTGTTTAACTTTTTTTTTTTGTTGGTACACGGCAGTGTTGCAAAATCTCAATTTAAGATAAATTTAAAGTTTACTCTAAGTTTAATTGATTTTTTATTAATATATCGTACATGTCAGCCGCGTGACAATTGATATAGACAGAAAGCCGCATCAACATTGACCGATAGCGAAGCCACATGTAAGCTTATGTGATCAGTTGCCCACACCATCTCACAAAATATACATGTTTATATATTTGTATGTTTATATATTTGTATGTTGGTTTTTCCCAACTATTTCTTTGTTTATACATTTGGTGCTGCTTAATCGTTTATGCATTTTATTATATATTTAAAAACTCTAAAACTTTTTACCATGGGTATCAATTTCCATGCCATACGAGCAACCTGCCTACATGGGCAGGGGCCATGGTGCCGCCCTCGATCTTTCCCCTCACATTTTTTAAATTTCAAAAGTTTACATATAATTTTTTTAATTTAACCTATATAGGAAATATGAAAATTTATATTTTACTTCTTGCTAAAAATTTAAAATTATAGTTCAGTTTCTACAACAAAAAATTTCTTGCTCCACCTGTGCCCATATGCACTAATATTAACAATAGCGGTAAATAGTTTTCTCAAAGAGTAACAGTAAATTGGAAATCGGGAGCATTGTTAATAGTCTTTCACCCTCGGAACTGTGGCAAGCAAATAATTTAGTCAAAGCTGAGGTCCCAGTGGTTGGTAGAGGGAATATATATATTTGATCCGAGAGGTTGGAGAGGGCAACAATACAAACGAACAGGTACAAGGTTCATGGTTACTGTTACGTTTCTCAGCGTATTAATGAAACTAGACAGGCGGCATTGGATCAACCTTCCAATAAACCATGTTGTGCCCCTCGGTAGGACTGTACACGAGCGGAGTTGAGCTGAAGCTGGCAAGCTCAGTTCGACTCAAGAAACTCGAGCTTAAGCTCGACTCGACTATATATATCACATCGACGTCGAGCCCTACTTGTTTAACTCATTTAGTATCGACGTCGAGCCCTACTCGTTTAACTCATTTAGTTAACTTAACATGCTCGTTCCTGTTAACTCGTTTAAGTCCTCTTTTTAATTAGTTTAACTATGAAGGACCATCTAACAAAAAATTTAAAGAAAGAATGTGCATATTCTGCATCCAAATATCCCTTAAAGGAAAAACTTGGCAATGTAAAATTTATCATTCATAACACATCTATTATGTAGTCGACCGGGCCGAAGACTCTGAGTGACATCAACATTTTTTCAAGGTACGTTTTTTGACTCGAGAAATTCTCCATGGCTTGATTCAAATGAAGCATTCAAATAGATCAGTCGCCGTCTGCGAACCACTCCAAGCAATAATGACAAGCTCGAGTTCGCATCTTCTTCGATTGTACAATACGAGTTCTTGTTCCACCTAAATACCTCCTCTATGCTTCCAAACGCTCGTATTTCCTTCCTGCTTTTCCGCTTCACCTAATTGTTTACTTCCCAAATAACTCATTGTTCAAACCTCGTGGTACCAAAGACTTAATTCCACTCTTTTATGGCATCGAAATTAATAACCTAGATCACATACTTCCGAAATAAATGTCTAAGCTAATTTAATTACCTGAGTTGATTGATAGTTTACAAAAAAATCTATATATATATATATGTATATATAAACTAAACCATATAGATATATAGCAAGAGCAAGAGAGAAAGAGGGGTTGGTTGACCACTTGGGTAAGAGACAAAAAACCAGACCCATTAAAACTAATTATGAAAGTTTTTTTTTTTGGCAATGTAACTTCATGGATATGATTTTAAGAGTGATTTAGTAGGAAATATATTATTAAGTTAGTCATTCTTTACTTTAATAATATTTTTTAATAACAAAAAGGTCATCGGCTCTTATAACATCAAAATTTAGTAGTATAAAGATCAATTTGTTTTACAAAACTAATTTGAACTAAAACTTGGTTTACATTAAACTAGTGTTTACAAACACATCAGAGTGTCACATGTTTACAAATACATCAAGACTGCCCTCAAATGCTTTGATGGGATGCTAACTAAATACTTAGATGCTAAATAGATAAGGGACAATCTCAGTCGTTTGATCTTTTCTAGATGATCGGTTGAGACCAAAATAAAGAGAAGAAAGCTATTAGATGCTAGGCAGACAAAAGAACAATTTCAGCCTTGTATATTTTCTAGATCCGTGACAAAGACAAGTGTAAACTAATGTTATATGATAAAAATGTGTCATCTCATTTTTTTTCTCTCAACCAAAAAGACCAAGAGTTGAGATTGTATAATATTGGATGATAAACGGACAAGAAATAATATCAGCCCTTTATATTTTTTAGATCGGTGGTTGAAAAGGTGTCAATCAATATTAGATGAATAAAATACCACATTACCATTCTTCTCTTTATTTTTATATCATTTGCTGATCTGGAAAAAAGGTTTAAGTCGTGATATTGTTTCTTATCTGTGTAAGATCTAAGTGTCTAATTGTTATCTATTTATATAGTTTGGTTTCTTTGCAATTAATAAGTAAAGGGTCGAGGATCTATCATTATGCCAAGATTAGATGTAAACCTTGGAGCCTCAACACGAAATGATCCAAGTTTTTTATAAGAGAAACTGAGAGAGGTCGTTTTCCATTTCTCTTTCGTTTCCTTCAATCATAGACGTAAGCCAAGCGAATAACGTGATGGAGAAAGAGCTGTTGGAGTCACTACTGCACAAGATCCCCAAAGGTAAAGAAATTCAAAAGGAAAAAGAGAAAAGGACTGATCAGATTAGTCAACACAAAGAAAGAACCCTAAATAATTTGGTTCAAGATTCGAGTTATTAATCATAACTTGGCTGAGGGGCACTGGTTATATATTGGAGGGACATTTTATATATAAATATGTAAAATTTTGGGATTTTTTCAATATATAAATACACGATTTTTTATTGGACCTTGTTTCCCCCACATGTGGCTCTGTTCCTGCTCATCCACCGCTTGTCTCCCTTTTATGTTAGCAACTTCAAAATGATAAAATTGCCTTTTTTAAAAGAAAAAAAAAAAAAGAAAAACCAAAATAAAACCAGGTGCCCTTGATATTTGATAAGGACAAAAATGAAATGTTAATCCTTTGTTTAAAAGTCCAAATTAAAGATCTTTTACACCGCCGTCGAGTGTTCGGTAGGAAAATTTGAAGTCTTTTTCATCATTTTTTTTAACCTTGGTTTATGATGGATCGAACTGTTTTACTTAGATAGTTGGAAGATTCTGAAAAGTTAGAGTTACCATTCAATATATATATATATATATACATTGACTTTTTTGGCCATTCAAATACTACCGGCCATTCATACATACAGTCTATGCATCAAAAAGGAAATTAAATGTGCAAATTAAGATAAGGAAGGTGAACAAAATTTTTAAGAATTAATTAATTAATTTAATTGGATCAAGAATGTCCTAGGATAACAAAATACAAGTAAAACTGTATGAAGCAGGTATAGCTGGTCAATTTACTAGACTTCTGTGAGTGATAACTGTAGGAAAAACAAATGTGGACCCTAGATATAACTTAAATATAAATCTGAATTTATGCTAGTTGCCGACATCTACAAACATTCACCAAGCTTCGAATAATGTTAAGAGCTCTGAGTAGGGAGTTGGTAATGTAATGAGGGAAAGATTGTAAAGAGTCATCACCGACTCTCTTGAAAGAGTCGAGATGACTCAAGAATAACTGCTAACTGGGCGTCAACTTGATGGTGTAATGTCCTCCTGTTTCCTCTTAGACTTCGATACAAAAGCGCGCAAGCCTTCCTCTTCATTCTTCGCTCATCGAGAACTAAAGACCCAAATTTTACAAGAGTCCCTGCAGCTAATCTTCTTTCCGATATCAGGTCTGTATCTTAATGGTGTGTGTGCTTTTGTGCATGAGAAATTGATAAATACCATACTCCCTGGGTAAGAGATAAAAACCAGAACACCTAAATTTGTATTAAAAGTTGTTCTAAACAAAATGTGATCCCTTTAATTTGTTATAAACACTAGTTTAATATGAATCATCTGTTAGTTGCAGTTATTTTTCTAAAAAAAAAAATGATCTTTTCTACTATCCAGATTTTGATATCATAAGAGTCATTCATTTTTAAAAAAATCGTTATTAAAATCAAAAAATGATGCTATCAACATTTTAATATTATAAGAGCCATTCATTTTTTATTGTTAAGAAAACATTATTATGACCCACTTAATAAATACTTCTCACCAAATCACTCTTAAGACCATATCTACAACGTTAGATTACAAAAAAACTATTTCAATATTTAATTTTAATTGGTCTTATTTTTATCCTTTATCCAAGTTGCTTGGTTTTTACCAACTCACACACACACACACACACACACATATATATATATATAAAAGGGTTGAGATTGCGACCATTGACTGTTTGCCAAGAAAAAAGAGCTCACCAAACATCAGGAGCTGATCATAATGACATGATATTGAAGTGTTGATTGCGCAGATACAGCACTTATTCGTTGGTTAGATACAATTCAAGTCTCTGCATGTTGTAGTAAGTGGAACCATTCTAACATTTCTCCTGTCATTCTCTCCCATTTTTCCTCTTTCCCGTCATCCTCTCTGAATTAAGACCACAAACTGCAGCTCACTTCACACTCTCTCTCTCTCTAAATAATAAAGGAACCAGGAAGAAAAGAAAAGGTTCCTGCTTTTCCTCTTTGGATAGTTGGTGAGACACTAGCTGACATTTCAATAGTGGTGGGAAATTTTGTCTCGAATTGTAGCTGTCCGTCCCACACTCAAATTTAATGGGAAAAGAAAAAAAAAAACTGGGAAAAGCTAAAGGCAAAAGGAAGGGAGTAGTACAGAGACAAATTCCAAATAATAGAAAAAAGAAAAGTAAAAGAGGGAACACATATATGCGAAAAAGAAAAAAAAATAGAAAAGAAAAGGAGAAAAAGCAAGAATTGCATGCATAGGAATCAGGAAAAAAGAAAAAAAGAAAAAAAGAAAAAGAAAAAGCTGGGCATTGCCGGCCGACAAAAGCATCACCATGACTCCATTGAAATCCATCTCTTTCCCCTCCTAATTAGATTAACATATAAGGAAATCACCAATGCTGAGTCCAGTCAAGTGGCATAATATTTAATACCAACATTATTAAAGAAGAGAGAAAAGCTTGTTTAATACCAACATTGTTAAAGAAGAGAGAAAAGAGATGAAGAGAAAGCAGCATATCAGTAAGAACCTAACCAGTTTGTGACAAGATATAAATATTCAATGCCCTTCAATTTAATGGTCTTTAAGTCCAAAACCTAATTACAGGGAGGAGGAGGAGTTGGGAAGAAGCCTCGTAGTGCTCACCAGATAAGATGTTTGACAATTTTGAATGGGAACATAAAGGAATCCCAAATTTAGTTGTTTTTTCTTTGGTGATGTGCCCTTTTGTCTCCCTCAAACATGGATTACTTGGAGGAGGATAAATTTTACACAACTTTTCAAAAGACTTGGGAACTTACCATCTTCTTTAGTAGCTAAAGGCTACTGGGGAATGTAGATGTCGTTCTAATACAAGGAAAGGTAACAAAAAGAGAAAACAAGGACTTGTTTCTCCGGAATATGAAGTTCATCTGATCAGAATCTCAGATCCGTACGTATGTGCTCAAGCACAGGGTTATACACATGGACATGAATCCAAATCTTATCAATCCGTTCCGAACAATTGAACCCAATCAATGTCATTATCATATTTTAGTATGCCGTCACCATGTTTAATAGTTGCTAGATCCAAAATATATATATATATATTAAAAAACAAAAACAAAAACAGATTGGGTTTGGTAGAGTTAGTCAATATATAATTAGGTATTAAGTGGTAGTGCATGGTACCTAAGTTGAAGGGTCTACCACTGTTATCGCGGACAGCATCAAAACCCAAGATTCCAAAAACAAAGGAAATGAAGGGGCCTTTGGGCTTCTCTTATAGGCAGTAGATTGTTAAACACCTCGCACAATGTTGTAAAAGGCGAAACAAAGTGTTGAGCCCCTCATGAGGCGAGGCAAAGCGACGCGTTAGTTGAAGCGTAGGCTTCATGGACAAAGTTGTGAATTATAAATATATATACATATATAATAAATTAAAAAAATATGAAAATAATTCACCCATTCATTACCTTCTAGCAGCTATCACATATCCTTAACTATTTGGCAATGTTGGAATTAGAAGAAATTTGTGAAATTGAATGTTAGAATTTAAAAATCACGAAATGTAAAATCTCTTTTTTACATACACTAGAACTTATAAGACAATAAAAAGATAAAAAAGCCTTCTCGCACAAATAGTTTTATTTTAACATGTTTGTAGACTAAACAACAAAGCAAGAGTAATCTTCTTTACAACATCAACCTCGTGCTCACGGTAAAACATTCATTACTAGAACTGCTTGTTCTTCTTGATGAAGACAAACAAACACCACAAAATTTTGTAGTGAACATGCACCAGTTGAGTCGGGCAAGTCTCTGAAATTCTCTGTTTCCTGTAACTAAAAAAAAAAGAAAAGCTTGAGTACCAAAAGCAAGGTACTAAAAGTAGAGTAGTACCACTGGCTTCTCCCCAATAGCAAAAAAAAATTATTTTTCAACAATTTGGGATAAGAAAGAAGCATATTCTAAGATGAGTCGCATATTCCAAAGCCTAAATGAATGCATTATACGTATGTTTGAATGATTAACCAAGAAAAGAGGAAGGGAAGAATTGAGAAAGCAGCCAAAGTGCTGGAATTAGGAATATCTTTTAAGAGATAACTCCAAACATCGGGTTCCCTCTCCACCAATCAGTCGCTGGCCATTAACGACTCCCTCCCTCCCTCTTTCTTTTCTTTTTCCACTGGGAAATTCGAAAACCATGGAATAATAAAATCGTTGGTGGACCCCACTACCCAGGGTGGGGCCTTGGAGCTTGGCTCGTTTTCCCATAAGCATCCGAGCGTGGGGGCCACCGCCGCACCCAAAATTTCGGAAATGCCCTTTTTTTTGGGAGCGGTCTACTGATGGGATGAAAGAAGCATAGTAGGCAGTCCTTTATTTATATATATATATATATATATATATATGGTACGGTTAACTAAGACAAATTTTGGATAACTTATAATATGTTGAGATCACATAAGATGATGACGGAGATGTACTTATTAACATAAACCACAACTATTAGGTAGTCAGTTTTTATTTTAAATTCACAAACAACTATTGCGTTGTCAGATTTTATTTCAAATTCACAAACAACTATTGCGTTGTCAGATTTTATTTCAAATTCACAAACAACTATTACATTGTCAGTTTCTATTTCAGATCCACATAATGTTAACTTTCTATGTTATAAAATGGAGGTCACTTAAGGCCCGTCAAGAACAGCACTTCAAGGCATATTAAAGAGATGAGGAGTTTGGTAAGAGATTTGGCCTTTCTTTGAGTGGTCGGATGAAATACTTCAATTCACCCTGAAACTAAGCTTTTCAATTGTGATGCATATATAAATTTGTAAATTGCAGGTTTAGAAAAAAATATTTTTCATGAAAAAAAAGGTGGTGCAAAGTGTGTAGTCTTAGCTCATTGACCATAACAAACAAAAATATATGTTGATAAATAAAGAAGTGTATTTCACATTTTCAGAAATTTCTCAATGATCATATTTGGGCGATCATAGCTCAAGTGCTGTTTGGTTTCCATGCTGACACTTATCCATTATGTATCTACAATATACAACGATGGCTTCCACGCAACTAGTTTTTCGTAGATTAGGTACCACGCTAACTTCAAGGACGAACCCTAGGGGCAAGTTAATCTTCGCAATCGACTGATCCTGAGATCGAGACAAAGTTTTTTATCCTCTCACTTTATTGATTTGATTTTGTTTCCTCACAAAGTTTTTTATCCTCTCACTTTATTGATTTGATTTTGTTTCCTCCGGTTTCTTTTACCCCAGATTTTGACACCAAAGACTGAGCCAAGATAAATTTTTGATGTGGTTCTATTTTTATTTTTTTTTTCACAAACGCCGTAGTAAATTTTTTTGAAAATAATGTAACTTTTTATACGAGGCATGATTCTTGTCGCCTCCTAGACATGTGGATTTAGTCAAAGTGTGGAGCAGTGTTGCAGCAATTGTCAGTAGCGAGGCTACTGTGCTACTGTATGACTAGCGTGAGTCATTATCTACGCCAGCATTTGAAATCTTGCATTGTGATTACGCTGGACCTAGGTTTAATTGGGCTCAACCGCATGTGGTGCTCATATCAGACCTGAGTCAATGCCCTAAAATCACTCGTTCTTTTAAGTGAAAGTGAAAGACCTGTTAGTTAGTGTTGTTCAATGAAAATTTTCTGACTAGGGCCACTAGGTATTCACCAAATATTCGAACGACACTTTATATGTAAATATACAAAACTTTGTGGTTAACCGACACATTAATTTTATTGGGTAGTGGCCAGTGGGGGTTCTTTCCGGCACATAACCACATGTGATTCGGACCCAAGTGTAGTAGAGTATGCTTGACAAAAAAAACTGCATTTTAGAAATATATGTTCTTAAAACATGTTTCCAGAGTAACTTTTACATATATTTCAAAGATTTATATATGTTTAGTAAAATAAGAACATGATAATTAGAAAATATGTGTTAAGAACATGCCATAAAAACCTTAAAAAATCTGCTCCACTCAATTGCAGCTGTGAGGTTTCATTCTTGGTGTAAGGATGGGAGGATGACTTCAAAAACCGTGTTTGGATGGGAAACCAAATGCCTTTCCAGGGTTCATGGAATTTTCTTATTTTCCCAAACGTGGGGAGGAAAGATTTTTCTCGTTTACTTTGCTCAAACTTGCAAGGGGAGGGTAAAAGGTAAAAAGGTTCTTCTGTTCAGGCTTTTCGGCCTCCGTCCTTCGCTCGACGGGGAACCGGCAACTGCCGGTTACCACTCGCGACAAAACATGGAAAAGGCTGGTCGAAGACCGGGGCCTACCGGCCCTAATGATTGAACGTCCTGCTTGCCACGTAGGTTGTAAACCGTCTGAACTCGGATTGGGATTTGCTACCTGACGGATCGGACATAATCCGGTTTTCTTTAATCGGGTTCGGGAATCCTGGAGTTGAATCCAAAGATCAGCTACGGTAAAAGCTGAACTTCTCGTACGGTCGGGTAGAATCGTGCTTATCAGATCTTGGATTCAATCACCTGAATCATATACCGAGTCCCCCGAACCCAATCAAGATTCTGGCGAGAAGACAAACTCGACGGAAGCAGCTCGACCTCGACTCGGCAGTTACGTGTTGATTTCGAGCTCGACTACAATAACACTCGACAAACTCGTTTGAATAGAATTGATATGCATCCTTACGTATTGATGTCAAGTTCTACTCTATTAAGGCTCGACAAACTCGTTTCAATAGAATTGATATTCATCGTTACGTGCTAAGCTCGAGCTCGACTTGATTAAGGCTCGACAAACTCGTAAACTCATTTGAATATATAGACTTGATTAAGGCTAGACAAACTCGATTAAGGCTCAAACTCAACTTGGCAGTTTAAGTGTTGAGCTCGACTACAATAACGCTCGACAAACTCGTTTGAATAGAATTGATATGCATCATTACGTGTTGAGCTCCAACTCTGCTCGATTAAAGTTCGACAAACTCATTTGAATAGAATTGATATGCATGGTTACGTGTTGAGCTCAAGCTCTACTCGATTAATGCTCTACAAACTCGTTTGAATAGAATTGATATTCATCGTTACATGTTGAGCTCAAGCTCGACTCGATTAAGGCTAGACAAACTCGTAAACTTGTTTGAATATATCGACTTGATTAAGGCTCGACAAACTCGTAAACTTGTTTGAATACATCGACTTGATTAAGGCTCGACAAACTCGATTAAGGCTCAAGCTCAACTCAGCAGTTACGTGTTGAGCTCAAACTCAACCCGATTATTTGAACGAGTTGACTCATGAACTCGAGCTCGACTCGTTAAGCAAATGACTCGGCTCGAACTCGTTCATGAACAAAGCTTTAACGAGTCAAGTTCGAGCAGATCGACTAGTTGTTCACTGCTAGTTGAAACCCACTTAAATATTTAGGGTATATTTGATAGTACGTGATTGCACCACTCACCAAAAAATTACAGATCCCAAGAAATGGGATGCTAAATTGAACCTTGGATCTTCAGTGATTATAATCACTTAAAATCTCAGATCGGAAATAAAATAAAATCTAGACGTATTTAGGTCTCAGCAGCAATTTTCACGTTGATCAATCCCTTTCATTTCTCGCATGCTTAGTGAATGTGGCCCGACAGAGTAAAGCCCACCACATGCGGAACATTGAAAGCCATCTCTCCTTCTATTGGCATCAATTGATAAGAATCTCTTTACCTCCCTGGCATCAAACAATTCCAAACTTTACCAAGATCAAGAAACTGAGGATGCTGGTGGATAAAATTAAATCTGTTCTAAGTTCATGTCAAAATCATCTTTGATTTGGGGTGGAGTCTTATGTGGCCATCTGCGTGCAACTTCAGTATTTGTAAGTTGATATTCTCAACATATATATGTATATATATATATATATATATTCTAAGTCTTAAAAGCGAACAGTTATAATTTTTGAGCTTCCCTTTTTCTTGGGGGCCGACGAAATAAAACAAATGTAATAATTATATCAAAGGAAAAGTAGAGAAAAGAGAAAAGGTAGAAGAAGGAATCGGTGAATGTGCACGCTACGTAAAAACTGGAGATGGATGATGAGTTTCTCCAAGGCAATAAAGGGTGGTGAGGAAAAAAGGTAAAAAAGTAGTAGGAAGACGAGGAGGGGTGGCCTCCATTAAAGATGGAAAACAAGTAGGAATCTTTAAGACTACTGGAAAAGAAGAAGAAAGCTGTTGGGTTGGAGGATTTACTTAAAACTATGCACATGCAGTCGTCAATGGCTTCTTCACTTCGTGCAATTAAACTGTTGGGTGGACTGTAGCCGGTTGGCCCAACTCTCTACGTCACCTGTAAATTACTCTCCTTCCTAGATATTTCCACCTTTTCCGCACGTGCCTTTGATATATATATATATATATATATATATATATATATATATAGAGAGAGAGAGAGAGAGAGAAGAAGAGAGATAGAGAGAGAGAGAGAGAGACTGCACATGCAACTCGTTCGATTATTACTTGTTTCTTTTTAGACTGAATGTAAGACTTTAGATATAACCAGTGGAGATCAGCTCTCCAAATGTGATACACTCATTGTAGAATTTTCTTTTATTTTTTTCCCGATGCTTTAAGTTCTTGCCGTCCTCTTATGTATGTTGGTAGGAGGTCGAATAATGTAAGTAGTTTTTCAATTTACAATGATAATTTAATAGACTTATCTTTTCCCGCCATTTTAATCGCTGTAGCATCCATTTATAACATATGCATTAACACGAATTCAATGGATCGGAAATTGAATACTGCAGTTTACTGGACCGCTCCTTTAGGGCCATGTTTATAATGAATTCGTGTAGTTCCTATCCATTTGAGTGGGTAGTGTCAAGGTGATACCTTCGTCCAAGTAAATTGGATCTCATAAAGAACTGGTAGTAACAGGAGAGTTGGGAAAAGTACTGATCACTTTATATCATGCCCCAAATAAACCTAACACAACATGATTTTCAAAAAAAATTAAAATTTTATAACTTGAGGAATGACTTGTTCTTTGGTGACTCCGTCTGCACGGAAAGTTTCAAAATTTTGGGAAGAGAGAGAAAATCTAGAGAGAGAGAGAGAGAGAGAGAGAGAGAGAGAATCATTGCATCTTTTGAATTAAAATATCACTTAGATGACAGCTCCACAGTGAGGTAAGGAATCTATATAAAGAGAGACCTAAGTGCGTGCTAGCACAGACTCAGGCCTCTTCTTCCCCCTCCACATTGTTTTCCTGTCACCGTTTCCAGATATCTGGAAACAAGGGGGGGAAAGCAAAGTTGCCTGAGTTGGTGATTTTCCGGCGGAATGGTCCTCCACTCCGGGGACCCCAAATGGGGTCGCCTTTGGCCTCATGTGCTCTTTGCTGCTGTGGTATGGTTCTCTGCTAGCAATGCTGTAGTCTCCGGCCAGTATCCCTACTCGTCACCACCACCACCGCCTTATATGTACAAATCACCACCACCTCCTTCGCCGTCGCCGCCACCTCCTTACTATTACAAATCACCGCCGCCTCCGTCCCCCTCTCCTCCACCACCGTACTACTACAAGTCTCCACCACCACCTTCTCCTTCACCGCCGCCACCGTACTATTACAAGTCCCCTCCACCACATTCCCCATCTCCTCCGCCACCTTACTACTACAAATCACCACCACCACCTTCTCCATCTCCTCCACCACCTTACTACTACAAGTCACCACCACCACCGTCCCCCTCCCCTCCTCCGCCCTACTACTACAAATCTCCGCCGCCACCTTCCCCATCTCCTCCTCCACCATATTATTACAAATCCCCACCACCTCCTTCCCCATCTCCTCCTCCTCCCTACTACTACAAATCACCACCACCACCTTCCCCATCTCCTCCTCCTCCCTACTACTACAAATCACCACCACCACCTTCCCCATCTCCTCCTCCACCCTACTACTACAAATCCCCACCACCGCCTTCACCTTCACCGCCGCCACCTTACTATTACAAGTCTCCGCCACCACCTTCACCGTCTCCACCACCACCTTACTACTATAAGTCCCCACCGCCACCTTCACCATCGCCGCCACCACCGTATTACTACAAATCCCCACCACCACCTTCACCGTCGCCACCCCCACCATACTATTACAAATCCCCGCCACCACCCTCACCATCCCCACCACCACCGTACTACTACAAGTCACCCCCACCACCATCACCGTCTCCTCCACCCCCATACTACTACCACTCTCCGCCACCACCAGCCCATCCAATGCCGCCTTACCACCACAAATACCCTCCACACCATCACCACCCCTACCACCATCTCCATGTCAGCGTGGTTGGAAGCGTCTACTGCTACGCATGTTACGATTGGCCACACAAGAAGCTTGTGTCCCATGAGAAAAAACTTGTCATTGGTAAGCATATTCTCCATGGAATGCAATGACCCTCTCATATTTCCTTTTTCTCTCCTCTGGTCAGTGTTTTTCTTTTCTTCACAACTCTCTTCTTCAAATTTTTTTGAAAAACATGTTGATTTTCGTGTGACGAAAGCATAAATCATAATAATTGTTTCCCAGAACATGTTCAATATTGCGGGCTATTTTTTCTTTGTTACTTTTTATTTTCTAATTTCAAAATGAGGTCAGCATGAGCTTGCGATGACACGTTTCGGCCACAACCTCTTTGAAGTGATGTGGACCCTCAAAGGGTACATACTTTCAGCAATAATTTAAGCCTTCTAAAGGCTAAACTCCAATGTTTTTGCTTTGAATGAGTTGGAGAAGATGAACATCAAGAGCTTCACTCCCCTCTCTCTCTCTCTCTCTTTCTTTCTCTCTCTCGCTGACCATATGTTGATGGCCGAACAGGTGCCACAATTGAAGTGATTTGTAAAGAGGGATCCAAGAAGATTTCATTCTTTGGGAAAACAAACAAGAACGGAAAATACTACATTGAATTAGAAGGCTTCCATGGAAAGTACGAGACCTGCAAAGCCAAGCTCCACAGCGCACCAAAGGGCTCTCTCTGCAACATTCCCACAAACGTCGGCCATGGCAAATCTGGTGCTTCTTTATTCCTTGAATCAGAGTCTCATGGTGAGATAGTTCTCAAAGCCAAGGCATTCGCTTTTGCTTCTGAAAAGCCATACAAGTTCTGCAAGCACCACCACTACCACCACCATCCCCCACACCACTACCACCCCAAGCCTCCTCCCGCATTACCACCACCACATCATTACTACTACAAGTCCCCACCACCACCAGCTCCTACATACTACTATAAATCTCCGCCACCGCCATCACCAAAGTACCATTACAAGTCTCCTCCACCACCATCACCATACCACTACCAATCACCACCACCTCCTCCTTACTACTATAAGTCACCGCCACCACCACCGCCCAAGTATTACTACAAATCCCCACCCCCGCCATCACCATACTATTACCATTCTCCACCACCACCTCCTTACTACTATAAGTCCCCACCACCCCCATCGCCGTCTCCACCACCACCATATTACTACAAGTCTCCTCCACCACCATCACCTTCTCCTCCACCTCCTTACTATTACAAATCCCCGCCACCACCATCGCCCTCACCACCCCCTCCCTATTATTACAAGTCCCCACCACCACCATCGCCATCTCCTCCTCCTCCCTACTATTACAAGTCTCCCCCACCACCATCTCCGTCGCCTCCGCCTCCTTATTACTACAAGTCCCCGCCCCCGCCATCTCCATCCCCTCCTCCACCCTACTACTACAAATCTCCACCACCACCATCTCCATCTCCCCCACCTCCCTACTACTACAAATCTCCTCCACCACCATCCCCATCACCCCCACCCCCCTACTATTACAAGTCCCCGCCACCACCATCGCCATCTCCTCCTCCTCCCTACTACTACAAGTCCCCACCGCCACCATCACCATCTCCACCTCCACCCTACTACTACAAGTCCCCACCACCACCTTCACCATCTCCACCACCACCCTACTATTACAAATCTCCCCCACCTCCATCTCCCTCACCTCCACCCCCTTACTACTACAAGTCCCCACCACCACCATCGCCCTCTCCTCCACCTCCCTACTATTACAAGTCACCGCCGCCACCATCTCCTTCACCGCCTCCTCCATATTACTACAAATCCCCACCACCACCGTCCCCATCACCACCTCCCCCTTACTACTACAAGTCCCCACCACCACCATCCCCGTCACCTCCACCTCCCTACTACTACCACTCACCACCACCACCGTCCCCTTCACCACCACCTCCCTATTACTACAAGTCCCCACCGCCACCTTCTCCATCACCACCTCCCCCTTATTACTACAAGTCCCCACCACCACCATCGCCATCTCCTCCTCCACCATACTACTACCATTCACCTCCACCACCATCACCTTCACCACCCCCTCCGTACTACTACAAGTCCCCACCGCCACCAGCCGGATACAACTAAGGCCGACTTTGCAGCGTTATCGATCATGTAAGTGTTTTCAATACAGATGTTCTTTAATAGTCATTCTAAACAGCAGTATATTTGTTACTTAAATTCTCATATTTTGAAACAAACCCTGTGTTACAGGTTTTGATAGGACTCTTGCATTAGTAGGGAATAAGCGATCCAAGGCATCGTCGGGGATCACAGGATGTGAAGAATTCGAGAGTCCAATGGTTGCCATCTTGCACATTCTGCTGTTAGTCTACTCTAATAGAATTAGCTTCACTAAGGGGGTTGGCCGGAGAACCTTGAAGAAGAAGAGTTCTTGATCACAAAGTTTGGCCAGTTTCAAGAATTTATTTGTTGTTATTGTACAATCCAGATTCGTTCTTACTCGTTTTGTGAGGCCTATATAGTATCAGATCCTGCAGTGCACTATGCACACTCTGTTAATAAAAATGGAAATTTCTCTCTCTGTCTCTCTCTCTCTCTCTCTATGACACACGCACACATTTTCCACAACGAAATAACATGTGATGCCGATTTAACAAACTATTCCATACTCGCTTTCAAACTTAAGAGGTTGAAAATTTTTCATTCAAGTATCTGCCATTTTCGATCTATCTCCAGAAACAAACTCTATTGTTCTTAAATCTTAGTTCCAGCCAGCCTTCGATTTGCACACCATGTTAATTCCACATTCTGGTGAGAGAGGTCACCAACTATGTTTGGTGTTTTTATAAAGGGGGACCTGTGTTCAATTACTAGATCCACTTCTGGTCTCTTGGGCAAACTAGCTCATGCTGAATAATCCAGCCAAATTGAATAAAGTATTATTAAGACGATCCAATTTTTCTTTTCCATTATGGGAGCCAACACCCATCTGCAAAAATAATACAGGAAACTGCTACAGATATATTTTAACCTGAGACGTCTGCCAAAAAAGTTTGGCTGGTTTAAATCAAATTCAAAGACTTGAAGGCCGTCGTTTAGGTAGAGAAAGAAAAAAATTGACAACTACATGAAAGCTTCCAAAGGAAAAAAGTATCACAGTAAACTATTACGTGGTTATTGTCGTTATCACAGCTATATTTTAATAGCATTGCCATGAATATTATTGGGTGGAGTTTCTTTCTTTCCCGCTTAACCAATGGACGCTGTTCAGAAGAGAACCATTCATTTTATTCTCATTTTTAGCAGGATGATTGCAAGAACCACGTTAAATGGTTGCATCTTATCCTGGGGACAGACAAAATGGGAAAAGCACAGTGACAAAAGAAAGAGGCCATGGAGGCCATAGTGCCCAACACATCGTCTCAATTGGAAACCACCATTAATGCAATGGGGCCAACCAGAGAAGATCTTCATGCGGATTTGCCCTTATATGCCTTACACTTTGTTTATATTTACCTCCTTATTTGAAGGAAAACACTGACATACTCCTGCTCTAAAGGGGCATCCTGGTCTTAACATGATAAATAACAAGTCCATCGTGTATTCCCAACGTACATATATACTAGGCTCTTCTAGCTGCCTTTTGAGAATTATTTCTTTATTGCTTTCTCTTTGCTTACTTTTAAAAGCATGGCGAATATGCCCACATGGCCACTTATTTTTGGGAACAACATAGTGCAATGAAATTAAGTTGTTTGGAGATGTCTTTTCTAGCTTTTCTTAAGTTCCTAATAATATCAATGTGACTTTCGTGGTCCATAACAATGTAAGTCCACTCTTGGATATCTTTATTTGGTTGGACTAACGAATGATCAAAAGGTCGACTTGTAATGATCCAGATTTTAACAGCCCCAACAATTTCAAGTGCATCTAGTTTAAACTGGATTGAAACTCTTAGACTTCTTGCTTTTGAAATATGATGGTTCTATGCTCATTTGGCTTAGACACAGTGGTGGAGCTGCTTGTGGGCTTGTATGGGCAGTTGCCCACACGGTCTCACAATTTTTTAAAATATATATAGGTGCTTTTAAGAATCTAAAACTTTTTAAATGAGCGCCTCTCAACCAAGAATTTCTGTCTCTGCCACTCTTTCAAACGTAAAAAAAAAAAAAAATTATAACGTTGACTGACATAAGGAAAACAAAGCGTCAGTAATGGTAGTGCAATTAAACCACAAGTGGTTTGAAAGGGCCGAGACGGCCTCTTTATCTCCCTAGCATCTCATACAGCTCCATATCGGCCAACACAAAAATAAAATAGTCTTCATAAATTATTTCTTATTCTCCTAATATAAGAAAATATTGGAAGTGCCACCAATATGAGCCAATTATACTCTGCATTGCTTGGAAAAACTATAGTGTACTGCTAAAATACTGACAACATTGTATTGTTCACGACCCTAGTTTCCCGTTTCTTCATCTCAAGTTCTATAATTAATTAACATAAAAAAAGTTATTTAAAAAAAAATTATTTTCTCCCAGAAAGAGGAAGTTTCTTATCATAACAAATTGCAGCATTCTACCATGAGACCGTGACATATATTATAAACTAAACGCTCAGCAAATAATTGAACGCCATACAGTAAATAGCGCATGACTTGAACAGTGGACAGTGGCTTGACTGTCTTTATGAACCTTCAATATCTTAATCAATTGAAGCCAACCAAACTCCAATATTGATCATAATGCAACTAAAAGGACGTCGCAGCTACTCGAGAGACCTATCTGGCTACATGCAGCTCTTATGAGATGAGGGAAACTTCTTTTTATCTGCAAATTAGGTGAAGGTTGGATCCAACCGATGAAATGGAAATGAAAGATGCCAGCGTTTCAGTGAAAAAGAATGAGGAATTAGTGGACAAGTGGTTCTTGAAGAACAACAACAAAGGCCACCAATGTTCAGTAATGGCGAAACCAGACAATTCGCTTTCATTGCAGAATTAATAAACTCTTCTCTCAACCAAATCAAGATTTTTGAAACAGGAAATTCGACAGCTACAAGGGCCCTGCGCACCCAGGTGGTTGGAATAAAATTAGTAAGCCGAAAGAACCGATTTTAATACAGGGACGGCCCACCTTTACTGCAAGGCCATGGAAGTGGAGAGAGTTTCTGGGCAGGGAGTAGAGGACCACCAAGGAGCCAGCTCTGTCTGCATATTAAGGACAACCAAAACAGACAACTCTAACACGTCCAAAAGAATGAAGTAAGTGATCCTTATCATTCACAAAAGAAAATTGTATTTAGAAGTAGGGATGTCAATATATTGGATTTGAATAGGATATACACATAATTATATCTAATTTTTGGATATTCACATAACAAGAAAATTCGTATCTGAATCCGAATCTAATTTCATAATCTGAATCCTATTTGTACATTTATATTTGAACCCAAATCCGAATTTTGACGACCGATTTTCAAAATGTAAGAGCATTGAACATAGAATATTCATTTAAACCTAAATCTCATCTGAATCCAACTCTGATCAGATATTTATGTATCTCTGAATCCAAATCTGAATTCCATTGTCATTTCTTAAATCCCAACAATCTAATTTTTAATTGGATATTAAATTTCTTCCATATCTGTTTTTTTCAGATATACTGACATTTGTATTTAAAAATTATAGAGGCAGATCAGAGTTTAGGTCTTGTCAAGCATAAACAAGCTTTAATTTTGATGATATATGTCCAACTGTTCACGGCTTACGAATTAATGGTACTCCTGCAAATGCTCAATGATAAACACAAATTTCAGAGTGAGATGCGAGGTTTGGTGTCGCCATGGTGTCGCCATTACAGAATCGACAAACTCATACCAATAATACTATCTGCTCATAGAAGAGATGCAGACAATTAAAGAAGCAAACCAAACTTTAGATAATTTGTGGAAACTGCAGAGTCCACTGCATTATTCAACTGAAAGTTGGAAGCAGCCTCTTTATGTGTCTTGGGCAGCAAAGAAATATGGCCACATAGGGACATGTCAATACATATATAAGTTATTATCTTACTTTATTGATGAGACTTAATATCAGAAGATATTATATGAGAAGAGAAAGGATATGATATATGCCAAGTTGCGTGGGGACCCTAACAATTTGGGTAGTAAAGGAACCCTAGGGCACTGCACCAGTAGTCTGAGGCCACCAACCCCCACGTGAAAGGTGAAGAAGCTCCCATGTGAAGGAAAAGCAATAAAGAACCCCACTGTACATGCAATGGCTGCTTGTATCTGTATGTGGGATACAATTAATCAGAGTGGGGTCTGAAGCTTTGACATGATGACAGTGATACCACAACTTCAACCAATTTCTCGCATACATTTATGGGCAAAGCTTCATCTGTCTTTGTTCCTATTACTCCGTATTATTACACACGTAGTGCTTTAATAGCTCACCTGCTTTTGTTCCCTCACGTTCTCAACTTTGCTATTTGTTGTTTTCTCTTTATTCCTTGTGCCAAACTTTTTTGTATTCTTCTCCGTTGGTTCCTAGCAGCTGTGATTTCTGGTTAATGTGTAATGTAATCGCTATATATTGCGTAGGCATTTACGCAAGATGTAAGGACATACTGATCGCAGCAGCACATTATCCCATGATTTTGATCAAGCTGCTTCGAAAATAATGCTTTTATAATCCGATTCGGGTTGAGGCGGATTTTGAAAAGCTGGATGCAAGGTTTTAACTTCTAAGCTAATTAGCTTAACATGGTTAATTTTGGTATTCCAAAATATATTTGGTTGAGGGGTACTGATTACCAGGTATTTGAAGGACAATTATATATAAATCAAGACAGATTTTTTTGAAAAAAGGCGATAAGTAAGTTACTCGTTTAAAACCTTAAAAAACATCTCTTTAGAAAAAACGACAGAATAAAAAAAAAAGAGAAAAACTAATTTATTCCTTCTTTTTTCATTTTGTTCATTATTTTCATGTTTTTTAATACCAAACTGTTTTGTTTGTTTTAAATCTACTTATTATTTGTGTTTATGTTACTTATTTTTCTCTTTTTTTATTTTTTCCTAACTTTTAGTTTTAATTTTTAAAAAAATGTCTTTTTTGTCATTTTTTTTAGTTTGCCGTATTATAATGAGAAAAAACTTGCTAATGGAAACATAAGAAAATTATTTGCTATGGTATAAATATATAGAAATTTAAGGTCAATTAATAAGTAAATAAGGGGCAACTGCCCACACATGCCTACATGTGTTTCCACCATCAGCTGGATCTACACGATCCGAAAAAGAGGAACAACAAAGTGAGGCAAGCTCAAACATGGGCTCGATCGGGAGCTGTGGTCTTTACTCAATTTTAGTAGCTTGCATGCAGTACTGCAGTACCGATATGTTCTTAAAATCTTTGGACCAGGAAGATGGAATGGGTCCGTCGGCCGGGGCCAGTATTCATGCCAGAAGGCCAGGAACATATGTATAGAGATCAGACAGAATCCATTGGGTCCGCTCAAGTGCAATATTATATTTAAATATTTTTCATGACGATTATATTTTTACAGACCTGGTCCGGCTTATGAATGTCATCTCTAAACTTGAATATGCGCATGTATAAATAAAGAAATATGGTATGTACGTAGGATAAAAGTTAAGAAATTAAGTCCGATCGAAAATACATAGATACGTATATTATTAAATGAGATCTACTTGTAATATAAAGGACGAGGAAATTACTAGTTTCTTATATATATATATATAAGAAACTATAGAATGGGGATGAAATCAACAATGTCCAGTACTAATTAATCTGTTTAGCTGAACATAGACATCGGCTGAAATTTATATTATATATATATAAGAAATGATTCAGTTCAGCACTTAAAATTGGATACCCAGATCCATATCCAAATCCAATACTATATCCATGTCCAGATTGGACTGCTATGTGTCTGTCTGGCCGAACTGGTACTTAAAAAGTGTTTCTGAGCACTAGAATATTAAGCAAGTACTGTGAAAAAATGGTCAACTGAAATATTTTGCATATATTACAGGTCAGTAAATTAGAACGGGATTTAATGATCTACATTGAAGCATATACATATGTTACTGGGTTCCTGAATGGAATGGGAATTTCTAAGGCTTTACATGCATGCAAAAACAGATCATGAAAAACTGTACAAGAATTTTGAGTCTTTAACAGTATAGCTTTCTCATCGACATTGTTGACGACGGTCGCACAAGCGAAAATGGTGCATCCCGGCAAGTCTTCCTGCAATCCGCACCCACTTTTATTGATCAACTCTTTATCATCTTGACATCTAAAATCTTGATGCTGTAATCACGTTCATTCCTTTTTTTTCTCTGAATTGAATCTTAGGTAGGCGCGCGGCAGATACAAGGGTCTATTTGATGCAGCAACTCATAACGCTGCAAAGAAATTTAAGTAATGAGGATCCTAATGCTTCATTTAAGCTACCAAATTTTTATCAAATTAGGTCCACTGACACATTTCTAAAATTGCTGCGAGTGCATGAATAATGGCATGTGCAAAACACGTTAAACAAAATGTGTTACAATCTGTTATATAACAATGAAGAATGATGAACAATACAGGTTCAAACCTGAGTTGCTTGCATATTGTATATTTTAAGTTCAGAACCTTGAACTCTATTTGGTGCAATACCATCTGTGGAGTATGTCTCATCAGCAATGCCATTTTGAAAGATTTAATATTTGTATCCTTTGCCGTTCACTCTGTGGATGTTCAATTGGAAACATAGTCAACTTACAAAATTAAGTGAAGAGAAACGCTTAGCAAAAATATACTTTCCATAACCGATCAAGCAACTCACTTCAAATACAATAGAGCTTTGGAGAATAAAAAAGAACTGAATGGGCTCTTTTCCTTCCAAACTTCTAGCCAGCAAGAATATAAATTAGAAAGCTATGCAAAGAAGTTCTGGATAAAAAAAAGAAAATCCAAAGCAATTTCTGATAATCTGACGATGATTATCAACAACATGCTTCAGGAAAGAGTTTCTTGAAAATAAATTACAGGAGCAACTTGCCCTTTCAATGCCTCTGCCATTTTGTTCATGGTAGAGACTGCAGATGTCCTCTCTTCCTGGATGGACATTTAATGGCTTGCATGACTGTGCACAAGAAAGACTTATAACAGTTACTGGCGACACCCTCTTTGAAAATGTTCTTACCAAATTAAAACTGCTACCGCACCACTGGTTGCAAATTGATGGACAATTTGTCATGGCTAACAACATAAATCAATGGAAAATGAACCATGCACATTTACACATTGAGAGATATAGAGAGAGATTATCAAAGGATCATGGTCAAAAGACACAGGCACACTTTTAAATGAAAGTAGCCTTTAATAAATGAAAATTTTCCTCATAAAACCTCAGATCTGATTGCAGAAGCAAAACAGCAGTTGCAATTGCAGAAACAGAGCTTACAAACTTACACCTACGGGCTACAGCATACTGTATGAACATGTAAAGTAAGACATCAATGAAAGCAGGGACAATGTCAAAAATCAATGCATAGAAAGGATGATATGAAATGGCCTCAACGTAAACCAATCAATTACTGATATGCACGACCACAAAAAAATGAAAGCAAATGAAATAAATCAAAGAAATAAGATTGAAAATATAAAAGTGATAATGACAGGGATCAACATAGACACAAGATATAGGAGGAAAAATAACAAATCCTCCAATGGAGAAGACATAAGCCTCAGACCAGAGCTCTAAAATAGTACATTAAAACCATAAAAGCAATTGAATCGATGGACCTGGTAAAGATCTTCTACCCTGAAGAAAACAACAAAAGAACTTTGGTCACTAAATATGCAGAGGTACACTTAAAGCAAGAATTCAGTTATCCAACTCTCTGAAGTGGGAAAGCCCATCACTATCCTTGCATATCCTGGTACCATGACCCAGTGATTAACAGTAAAACCAGCTATCCCAAAGCAATGAACCCAATAGAAACAGAGGAACAAACCCTCCACCAATGTAAGTTCTTAATGAAGGAAGTAAGTACCATCAAAGAGCTGCAGGAATGATGGACCCAAAGGTGTTCAAATATTTCCTTGTCTATAACATATTCTTTGTGATACAGTAATCAGCTATTACTGAGACAACATTTTTGAAAAGTCCATTTCTTGAAAACTCAGCCGTAAGCCTTGCTCAAATTATGTAGGTAGGCAATTCATCAATACATAAAGAGCATCATGGAATGCAAAATTGTTGATAACAATAGCCCAAACAGGTAGACTAAGAATTATCCTTTCCATGAAATCTTAGGCACATGAACAGAGCCAAACCCGCTTTCCAGTCTCAACTTCTGGAGTCCAACTTGGTTTTCTTTGATTTCTCAGACAAGTAAAAGAGAATTACCAAATGTGCTGCACTATCTCTGCCAGGTGGCGCACTTGACAGCTTAAACCAAATTAGAGCTCGTAGACTTCCAAGTGTTGCTTCAGCTAAAAAGACAGCTTTTGGACCCTTAAACTTCACCAAGCTAAGCAAAAAAAAAAAAAGGAATATTGACTGCTGCACCAAGATACATGCCTGAAGTTGTGACAGAGACAGAACGAGATCATTCATGAGCAGGAACCCATTGTACTAGAACAATATGGATGAAAGGAATAAAACCCTGAGCAACACCAACAAGCAAGTGAGAAAACAAGTTGGCTTCACTTGAGGAGGTTCCAAAGGAACTAATGCAGACATGAGGATCAAAGCATAAAAAGGAGAAACAAGACATGACTTGCACCAAGATGCAAACCATCCTCTGGCACTTGTAGGACTGCATAGCTTTGGAAGAATGTTGACAAAACTTGGCCTTCTGCGGTCTGGTTAGTGTCAGTAGCATCAGCAGCTTTTCTGTAAGTGATGGAGAAGCTCACTCACTTGACATAACAAATGCGTGTAGAAATGAACAATAGCAACACAATATCATATTGCTTTGGGAAATGTGACGTCACCATTTCCAATTAGCCTGCCCCTTGAACCATTGGTAAAGGAAAAGTATGTAACTCTTAACAAGTCTAACTTAGGACGACTTCCATTAGCACACTTTCATGATGAAAGAAATCGCATGAATAAAGCAGAACACTTAAATTGTTGTTTGGCTTACTTCATATTGGATAAAGTTAAATATTATATATAATTTATATTTAATGCAGTTGATTGCTCCAGCAGAGTTTTTCTTTTACTTTTTTCATTTTTCTCATAAATTTTATATTGTAAATCAACCTGCAAGAACAGTGTGGACCAGATCAACTTTTTTATTGTTGAGATCTGATTTTGTAAGCTTAAAAGACATATATGTTTAATTAAGATAAACAAATATATAATCAATTAAAGTTTCTATCACGCTTGGATCAAAATATCTTGGGTTGTGCGTTTTCAAACTCAATTTCTTTTTAAGGATATTCAAAAAAAAATTATTAAGGTTTGGTGTCCAAATGAATATTAAAAATAGATAATTATTAAAGTCTGGTGTCAAAATGAATATTCTAAAATAAAATAATTATCAAGATTTTGGTTTCTAAACTCGATTTTATGAGTAAACAGTTAAGGTCATTAAATTTGAAAACCTAGTATACAATTTGATATACATAAAATCTCGACGATCCAAATGCATAAAATTTTGCAAGCAACAATTTCCGGCAATATAGAGTTAAATTTGCACAACTGGATCAGGTCAACACAGACCAAATTGAGAGATTGGACCTAGAACGGATACACAATTATCTCTCCCTCAATATATATCGGCCACAAACACCTATGTGCAGTGTGTCCTGCGTCTGGCCCATCACGAGTCTAAGTACTCGGCCAAATGCCCACCCTTAATTGCATGTGGATTGGTGCATGATGGGCCTATCACAGGAGAATAGATCCTGATAGCCATTAGTGATTCTTGAGCCCCATCCATGGAAACAGAAGGTCTTGTCAGAAATATTATTGTTGAGCTCAATCAAAGGCAGTCTTGAGGGGAAAAGTCTGTCACGAAACTTGCTGATCAAGCTTAGAAGCAAGCATATATAGGATAATAATTATGTTGACGAGGTCCTAAAGTTGCCAGATGAGCAGAGGTGTCTGTCGAATGTTGATTGTGGGCAAACCGCTGTCACAATGATCGACTCATGGCGAGAATAAAAGCGAAGAGTTAACTATGAGTATGCAGATAACAAAGAAGATGAACAGGGTGAGGACCAAAAGTTGGAGGAGGAAGATTACTAATTCATGGTTTCGAAAGAAAACATGAGAAAAAAAAGCACCGGTGCAAAAAAAAAAAATTAGCGGAATAATGTGTATGAAATTGTCTACTATTTTTTTTGTAATAGCATGTCCCAATACCATGTTGTTTCTTTTAGCTTTTGTGGTTGTTTGTAGTTTCTCATCAGTCTTCAACATTTTTGTTTGTAGGTTTTCCCTTATCCTCAATTTTTGACGATTTTGTCTTTTTGTTGGGGCTAAGGCCTCAGTTCCCATTTAGAATCCCCATTGTTGGAAACTTTAGCTTGCGAGTAATTGTGTTCATCCATGGTGCAAGACATTTTTCGTGTTCAGCTTATTTTAATTATGGTGTATTAGTATTACTGTCAGCTATATGAGTCCTTGAAGTAATAGTTGAGGGCCATGCATTTTCCAATATTTTGGACATAAAGCTAATTAATTTGCACAATTACACTTGCCATTTGTTGTCCCAAAAAACATGTATATCAATGGATTTCATTTCAGTGATTGAAAGGACTATCACATTAGAGGATGTATACTGTGTCATCAAGTTGACATGTCATAAATCACCCTTGGTTGGGCCAACTAAGAGTGGGCAATGAGCCAAGTACTCACTCGATAGTTGGGTACCCAACTCGTGATGGGTTGGGCTTGAGCTGGTTATTTGACATTCAAGTGAGTTTAATTAAAAAAAAAATTGTTGGGCCGAGCCTAGTTGGGTATTAGGGGCCCAATATATATATATATATATATATATATATATATATATATATATATATATATATATATATATATATATATATATATATATAAGAGGCATATGACACTAACAATCGGGTAACTAGTAAACTTTTTGGTGCATCCTCATGACTCCATTAAAAACTTTTCATGTTTCATTGATGACACTCTTATAACTATTCATGTGTCATCAATGCCACCTTTAGAAACTTTGGACATGTTGCTAAAGGTTTTTGATATAGGGTTCCAAATATAGGTGAATATAGAAAATGGTACTCAGATGGATATAAAGTTGATGGTCAGGCCCTGAGTCACCAACAAAGACTTCAGGCCAACTCGAGCCAGACTTTGTGGAGCCTTGGGTTGGCTCGAGCCGGTCCTATGCCCAGTCTTAGGGCCAACCCTTAGATTCATGGACCAAAAAATTTCACTCCGTGGCATCTTTTCATTTATGATATAGGGTTATGATTGTGTAAAGTCAAAGGGAGCTACACTATATTCCACCTTATTATTTTTTTGGCCATTGCGTACAGTGACATTTTCAAAAGTAGGATACAAGAAACACACAACCCGTGTTCGGAACACACAGTTCCTCGAAATAGTGGACAGTTATGCATCAAGTATTACTATATCAATGCATCTTTACAACCACATCTGTAGATCACGTAGCAACAGAAATGCAGGTGGTTTCTAGCCAATTAAACAAATAAATTGTATGCTATTTTATTTTTAAATTTCATATTTATATTGATAGTGCATGAAATGCATTAATTTCGAATAATATTTTCATTCAGTTTGGATAAATTTTAATGCTTGAAGTTTGAACCCCATGGTTATGCTTGTGTAAGGTCTAAGGAGTAGTGGTTCTAATTTAATGGAAAACGAACTCAAGACTGGTGAAAAATGACCAAAACAAGCACAAATGGTTCTAAAAGATAAAATAATCTGTTTCATTTCTAAAACTCAACTTTTTGGGACGAGCAAAGACTCCTTACACGCAGCCAACACACGAATATAGTTAGTTTTCACGATGCATATTAAGGTTTAATTAAACGAAGTAAGTGGAATGTAAACAAGAAAAAGTAGTAGGAGGGTTGAAAAATAGTATGGCACGGTTTTGAAAAGGGGGCATTAATGAGGCGGGCTCTTGTAAAAACGAAAAATTTGAGAAACCTTGCTCGTGAGGAGGACGGGTCGAACCGTCGAAGAGCCTCTCAGTCTCTCGTCCTTCTTTGGCGATGCCCGGTTGAGATGAGAACTCACCGGCGATCCTAGGCAACGCCATTCGTTCCGGCCGCTTCTCCGAACTGTGACCCGATTTTTCTCGTCCTCAAACTCTTGAACTTTTAACCCAGCTCGGAAAGGAGAACAGGGAGTTCGAGGAGGCTTATAGACGTCGGTGATCTGATCAAAACCGGATTGGAGGATCGAACCCCAATTGTTAGGTAGGTTTGTTGATTTTTAGCACTGCATGTTAGTTCTCGGTACAATTCCGTTTTCATGTTTTTGGCTTAGGATTTCCGAGTTTTTCAAGATGTGGTTCTTTGTTTTCGCACGTTTTTCTGCTAAATCTGTGTTGGGTCGTCAAATTTCATGCTGCATTCTCGTTTAGCCTGTTCATATTGCACGAATCTAGCTAGGTTGGTCGGGCATCATAGTGTAATGCATTGATTTGTTTCTTTCTACAGTGTAGCTGCTCGATTTTTGCCTTCTCCACCATGTAGATATCGGATTATAGCTGTTTGCGTGCCAGTTTATGTGTATTAGTGAGTTTTTTTATGTGGAAAGGATCTTTTAGGTAGGAATCGTATGAGCGAGTCACTGGCAGCTCATGAGCTGTCCGGTGAGTTTTTTGACTGCGACCAGCAGCTTTTCCTTTTTGTTTTCTTTATATTGAATGTATTTCCAGCACTCCTTACTGTGTTTGTGTGTATATTAAATTGAATTAGGTGTTTCTTGAGTAGATCTTGTCACTTACCTATTGATTAGATGAGGAGAAATATACACTCAGTACTGAAAAAGGAAACCAGATCTTCTATCTCCACAATCTATCTTGATCCAATACTCCTACAAATCGATATTGGTAAACCCTTAGAAAACCTGAGAATTATCTAAATCAAACTTTCCCCTTTCTGATGGAGGTTCACAGACCAGTTTAGACCAATGAGAGAAGAGTGCATTCCCTTTCCGATGGAGGTTTCCGAAGCAATTTTGACCAAGGAGAGAAGAGCACGTCTCCGCCAAGGAGAGATGAAATATTTCGGTCAAGGAGAGACTATCGTTCCCTTGCGTAAAATCATGCCTAACACGATAGAGTATTTGTGAAAATTGATAGACGATTATGGACTCTGGGCTGAGGGCATTTAAGGAGCTAATCAAAATGTTATGAAAACTAGAAACGGGTATTTGTGAAGTTGCTTAATATTGAAATAAATAAGAAATCAAGAATATTTGATCAATAAAAGTAGCAAGTGCAAAAATCAGCCAGGGGCATGTAGGCTATCACTGGCTTCTTTCCACCTTGTTGTTGCTCCGACAATCTCGATAGTTCAGAAGCTAGGGGACATTCATCTTTCTCTCTATTGTCTGCTAGTATTTGGAGGTAGGGCTTTACCTTTTGTTGGTCCTGATAGATTCGACTTTCCCGTTGTATGTTCTATTGTTTGAACTTGCAGTGTTTTCATGAATTCTTCTTTGGCAAGGATTTCCTCTAATTCTTGAATAGAAATTTGGAGATCCAGATCTCTCTCTCTCTCTCTGATTAAGACTCAATTTCTGTAATGCCAGACACTTCTGAGTAAGCACTGATCATCCATGTGATGATTTGGTTATCACGTTTGGACTAAAGATATTGGCAAATATTGATCCCTAGTCTATAAGGTAACCATACTTATTATATTCCTGTTGTTCTTTGACTTGGGCAGAAGAAAATCCAATTATGACAGTCGTCTAAGCATAACTACCTTTTCACTTTCTTGCTCTACAACTCAATATTACCAATGCGTCCTGGTTTGTGCTATTATCACTTCACGGAGATTGTATTCTTTTGTGCTGCATCTTGAGTCTGCTAGCTGAACCTTGGACTTCTGACTTTGTGTGTTAGCTCTTATATACATCTGGATGGCCCCATTGCTGCTTACACCTTCATTTGATTGGCATCCTTATAATTATTTTACATGTGAAAGATTCTGAGTTTCACCTTTTCCTTATACAGGCATCACTTTAGTTGTTGAAGTTATTTCATAGGGGCGAGAAAGACACCTAGTGCGCAACTATGCCATATCGTTTGCTCCAAATTGGTTGTATGAGAGAGACCTGACCTACATTCCCTGCTTCACTGGTTTGCTAGGCTGACACAACAGTGGAGGTCCACAGTCTCCATCATCCAACAATGGACAAGTCCAGTGCTCTAGAATATATCAACCAAATGTTCCCAACAGGTTTGATGATCCTTTCTAATGTTGAAAATACTTCTTTTGTTATTATCTTAGTTATGTTTGTTTGATTAAGATTTTTATTTTCTGCTATTGTATGAATATGCTATAGTTTTGTAGGACTTAATCTAGAGATAAATATAAATGTCAACCCCATTCAGTATAGTGTTTTTTCACATTAATTATAGTGTTACAAGATGTAAATATTGATTCCATAAGCTTGGATTTGCCTGTTTATTGTGTCCTTGTTGCAATTTTCTTTGCCCACATCTGAAGGCCTTGGTTATCTCTTGATGTTCTGACTACCTATGCAAGTAGGATATGCTAATCCTTCTATTACATGTCATCTACATTGTTATTTGAACATAATGAAAGGTCTAAACCTAATGATTTGCATGTTTTTATTCTTGAAACAAAGCCTAATTTACATTATAAACTTTCTAAAATATGCAATGTTCTTTACAATCCTATAATTCTGGTGAATAGGAAATGCTTGCCTCGTGGAGCTTGTTATCATGGGGAACTTCTTTCCTAACACGTAAGATGACTTTTTACCTTTGTGGGAGCATGTTAACCAAAGCCAACTTCATTCATAGAAAAGGAACTCTGAGATGTGAGGTAACCTATGTATGGTTAATTGCAATAATTGACAGAGCAATATGACAGGTATCATGGTGGGAATTCGGCTGGCAACTATTTTTATGAGCTTGTGATGAAATAGTTTACTATAGCTACAATACAAGTATGTCCAAGTGCCTAAACAATTCAAACACCATCCAAGCAAACACCAGTGCATGTGGCCTGGTTGTAGGTACTGGGTACTCCTACCTGATCACATAAAGAAGATATCAGATAATATGTTTGGCAGCCAGACAAATGCGAAAATAGATTGGGTTCCACATGAAGATCTTGTTTACGAGAAATGTTTATGTGTTGCTCAAATAAGATACTTGAGAATAAGCATTGCCAGCCAGACAGACACGTGAAAATGGACAAATTTCAATGGGAATATCTGGTTTATAAACAGCTCATTATATTACTTCTGGTTGGCGGAGACTCCTAAATGCCTGCATTTCTTGCCTACACTAAAAACATTACTTCTCTTTTCTTAAAATTAAGTAAATTATGCTTGTGTGTGTCCTGTACCTAAACTTGTGTCCAGTCATGTCAACATGACTATATACTACATTGGAGTCCAGAAGATGCGAGGAAAATGAACTCTTAAACTAATTCTGCTCTCTTGCATATGGCAGCATGGTTCATAATGTTTTGTAGACTCTGGTACCTTATTAGGACTAGCTTCTTTGATCACTTCTATGAATAACCACCTTATAGTATCTTGTGGAAATGTTTTTTACATGCTGGAATTCCATAAAGCAGCAACTTTGTAGCATTGATGTTTGCACTAGAGGAAGAACCTGTGATAGAGTTTGAACTTTGAAGCAAATTTGTTTTCTTTTTTCAGCCATCTTGCAATTTCTAGTTTCTACCTTCAAATTTAACAATATTATAAACAAAACAATCAAATGATAAAGTTTAAATTATAAAATTAATACTTAGAAACATATATAGCTTAGCTATAACTATAAGCCTAAAAGGCTAAAACAAACATAATTTTTTTTTTTTTCAAAAGTTTGGAGGGGAGTAGTTGCCCTTGCCAGCCACTGGCTTTGCCCCTATATCTATGTGATCCGTAAGATCCAACCGATGATTGGTCCACTATATTAATCGAGTGGTAGCCATAATTGTGTTTGTAATGTAGTTTCATGTTGGATCATCAAGATGCTTGATGATTACATGAAATGGTATCCAACAAATAAGTTTGCTTTATAAGCTCCAAGATATGTATGACCTATGATGTGAGATCCAAATGTGATACTTAAAAAATGTTAGCAAAAGGTTGTGATCTGTTGGATAGTATATGCCACTGAAACATGATGTAATGCACATACACCCTTAGGGGTTGTTCAATTTTCTGGTTATTTGTCGTACTTTGAAGGCTCAGCCTTCTCTTGTGAATTACTTAGGATCCAGCAGGTCGTGTAAGGAGCGGATTAATGGGCGTAGCTCATATTCCACCAAAGAAGTGTGTTTTTGTACCAGCATATTGTCTACTTTTTGAGTCGCTTTTTGGTTTTATGTAATCTTGTAAAAAAAGGAAAATGTAAATGGGCTAGTGTCTAATTTTTATGGAGGTGTCTGTACATATGTTTTGATTACATAATGGAAATGAATGGCCCAGTTTGTGTTGTGTTTTATGTGATTTGGTTAGTGTCATCAAATCTGTCACATTGACAAAGCTTTGTATGTGCTATGCATTTCAAGAGAAAAAAGGTTTTGAGTGAAAATCTAGGGTGTCTCAAACGTTGTAAAATTAGATTTGGTGTTGCCATTGTTAGTTGAGCCAAGCATGGATCTTCACCTGGTATCAGCACAGCAGTCTCAGATCTAGTTTTAGATTCCTTAAGACTAGATATAGGAATATGTGGCATAAACTGTTTAATTATTTCTATTTTAGCTTTTCTTGTCGTCCTTGAATATCTTTCAACAATAATGAGGATAAAGTATTTTAAGCAATTAGTGTCATGATATGGTACTACATATACTGCCATTATGCTTCTCTCATTGATTTACTCATTTAAGTAGTATACTTTTAACATACAGAGGCTTCATTATCTGGAGTAGAGCCACTCATTCAGAAGCTGCGCTGTGAGATTCATCGCGTGGATGCTGAAATATTGGCGGCTGTTAGGCAACAGGTTTTAACCTTCTTTTGTCATTCATTTCTTCGTTATTTTTTACTAGCACTTTTTATTGTTTTTTTTTTCCATAATTTTTCAGTTCATCTTCTCTTGCATGTCAAAAACATTTACGTACCGACATGATATAGTTTGCCTTATGTTTGTAATTCTAAATACTTCTTAATGTCTTTTTTATGGCTGGGCACACTTTCATTTGCTAATGTTATTGATGAATTATGAAATGATGATTCCTTGAGGAGCTAGCTGTTATATCCTCTCACCCTCAGAATGGATATCAACTTCATGCAATAAAGGACTGCTCTTAGGTTGTGAAGGTTTAACGTTTAAATGAAGCATCTGGAGGCTTGCACGTATCGAGGAAGCTACCATAGTGTCGAATCAAGAAAATTTAACTAGTGGATTTGCAGTTATTAGTAGTGACCTTTTGCATGTGATGGAGGGACCATGGCTACTTGTTTATATGATTGTATGATACTGGGCCATGTGCATCTAGTAAAATTAGGCAATATATCTGGTCCATGCTTTAAGGCACTGATAAATGATAATACACCTCCACTATGTCCTATGAGTGGGGTCTATCATTGCTTTGCTGGTATTTCATTTATTCGATCCATGAAATCTCTATGCAGTTAGACAGTAAAGCAGTTATATGTATAAAAAAATGTTACTAGACCTCCAAAGGAAACTCCCTTCATGCCCTTGACCAAAAACCTTACTAGACAAAATTTTCTATTAAAAGTTCAGAAAGTTGCAAGCTAACAAATTGCAAATTGGAATAAGAGAGATGCCATTCACTTTAATAGTAGCATGGACAAAGAAGTAAAGAAAGGCAATAAGCTAAGATTATCCTCTTTAGACTGACAATCCAAAATTCAAGTTTCAAATAAATAAGTTTAACAAAAGAAGAAAAGAATTTGGGTTTGGCTTCTTGTCTGACAGTTCTTTATGGATTAGATGGTGATTGCTAATGCTGACAGATATATTCTCTGTTTCCACATGAGGAACATTTATTGTAGAAAGGAATTACCGCACAATTTCCAAACGAGGAACATTTCAATCAAAGAAATGACAATTCACAAACAAATGAGAAATCCACTATGAGAAATTTAAATTGGCAGGTGCAACAAATCAGTCCAGTCCCCTCAGCCAGCAGCAGCCTTGCAACTAATCCTCATTGAAAAATGATTTTTTTTTTGGAACTCAACTACAAATAGGGACAAACACACTATTTGGCACTGTTTCCAACTAATTTTCTTTTGAAAATGTTATTAAAGATTCAAAACAGTTTTTAGAATTTTACAGAAACATGCAGATGGAAACATACATGTCAAGTATGTATAAAAGCATTTCTTGATGGCAAAAATATCATGAAAGCGTATAGAAACAGTTTGTTTTTTTTGTTACATTTTTAAAATATTGTGTTGTTTTTCAATAAAAGCAGTTTTTTCTTGTCTGGGGACAATGTTAAGATATATTCAAAATATTGCCAATATTTGTGACAGTGAATAAAGTAGAGGAGATCTGACAGTTTGTATTTTGTAGTCCTGAAAGGAAAAGAAGATAGAAATGCTGCATTTCATAAGAGCAAAGGTGGTTTTCTTTTATGTATATGCGCAAAATAATATTTCTTGTAATGCCACTTGGCAAATTGGTTCTTTACTTGTTTTCTGTTCTTTCACTCCCACGTGGGTAGACATGGTTCATCATATGAGGGTATCTGCTTTTGGGTTTCATCATAATATGCATGGGAGCTTTTAATGGTCTCTTATAAATGTTACATGGGTGCCTTGTGTAATTTTCATAAGCAAGATTCAGACTTATAACAAACTGATGTGAGTAGGAGCATATTTGTGCATTGGAATTACATCAGCTGCTTTTTGATTTTTCTTCTGTACTTTATTTTGTTTACTCATTTAAACAAGAAATCTATTTGCAGAGTAGCTCAGGAACAAAAGCAAAGGAAGACTTGGCTGCTGCAACTCAAGCTGTTAAAGTAATTAGTTGCAAATTTGAGTTTGTGTTTTTTCTGATCAGCCTCCAAAAATATTTGCACATACTTTTGAGTTATTTTTTTGTACTAGGACTTGTTTGTTGGTCCTGTCACGTTACATGCTTTAAGAAGTAAGAACTACTCAAAACTACTCTCATCATTGACACAATTTCCTCACATTTTGTTCCATGTACAGGAACTTATGTACAAGATTGGGGAAATCAAAGGCAAGGCTGAGCAAAGTGAAAAGATGGTACAAGAAATTTGTCGTGACATCAAAAAGCTTGACTTTGCGAAAAAACATATTACAACAACTATTACTGCTCTGCATCGTCTCACTATGTTAGGTTAGGCCTGTTCTCCTGACATACCATGTTAGATCAATATTTAACTGCATATAACCGTACTTTACATAAACACATTGTCTGGAATGCTTGATAGTTCATTTTCTTTGTACACTCTTCGTTCTAAAATTAAACCATGAAGCAGTGGAATTTAGGATAATCATGAACTGGGCATATCACTGCACTACACCTTTGTCAAACATAGCAGATGTTTTACTTATGATGAATGCAGCAGAAATAAATTTTCATTATCTAGTGCTGAAAAAGAATATTTGTTTGCATGGAGGAGCCGATAAAATTTATATTTTGGAGTTTTAAGTTCCTTCTCATTTTGTAAATTTAGTGGACCCTGCAGAACTTTATTCTTATCCCTACTTAACGTAAGGATTATCCTAATCCTCTCTTCCCCTCTTTCTTTTATTCTCTTGTACATCTCTTTTCCTCTTTTCTTCCTTTTTCTTGGTTTCTTATCTTATTCTGGTTGCTGTTTTTCCCCCCTTTTAATCAAGTCATGACATGGTATCAGAGCAGCAATGTTGCCTGGGCCCTGGGCATCTGACACTCACTCTCTTAATTCATTGTATTGCTGAACGTCAGTGGGTCAATCTCCCTCACTGCTGCACTTCAACACCACATCAGACAAGCAGTGCTGGTTATTAGATTCATGTACTTCTGTTTTACACATATCTTATCAACATGTAGATGGTGTAGATCAGATGTGTGTCCAAAACTGGATTGTACTTCCCAGACCTTCACAGATTTGTCATTCATGCAGAATGTTTTGTGTTGCAGTCACGAGGGCAGTCATTAAATTATTAATAAAATAAAGTGTTGGTTCTGAGGAATTTTCTTTTCAGACTGTTGTTAGTTGTTGATTGGTGATACAGTCTGGTCTATGTGTCCGACATAAGGTGAAAAATAATTCAGTATTGGTTGTTGCACTCTTGGTTGTTGGTGCTCCGTGCAGCTTATGAGGCATTGATGTAGAATGAACCAGTGTTCATTCTACATCACTTATCTTTTGTTCTGTTTGGCCCTGGATCTTTTCAGTGCTCTGAATCTCCCTCAATTTAACTCTAAATTACCTGAAATTGGAAATGAATCTCCTTGACATAGGAAACATCATAATCATGGGTTTTAAACGCTAAAAACATAGATGAATGCACACTGTAGATAATAGAAATATGATGCATTTCATGCAATATCATGCTGCACTTTGCTTATAGGCCATCTCAACGTTCTAACTGCAAATCTGCAATCATGTTAAGTTCCATTTTTTCTCATGATTTGGATTTCTCCAATTCTTTTTAGGGATTTTAGATGTGAACAACTGGTTTTGCTGGTAGCTTCTTGGGTTACAAAATAAATATATATCTTCTGGAATAATTTGTTGAAAAGTTTTCTTGCTTTTTTGTTAAATGGATCCTTGATTGTACTTTTGGCATCGTGGTGTAGTTTCAGCTGTGGAACAACTACAAGTGCTGGCTTCCAAGAGGCAGTATAAGGAAGCAGCTGCTCAATTGGAGGTATGATACATAATCTATTAATCTTTTATGAATGAATTTGTTCCTATGTGATATGTTTGTTGTCTAAATGATACTATTTGGCATGATCTCAGTTTTGACTACTTTTTTCTTCCATATGCTTTATTGATAACTTAATGTGATTGGCAAATACATCCTTACCTTTAACTCACAATTTGGCATAGGGAGCTTGAGATTAAAAATTCTTAAATAGAAATGGTTTACTAACAAAACAATAATGCTCTAGAAAGTGAAACAAGTAGTTGCTCAGGTGGTCAAGTAAGTGGTATTTCTTTTTGTTCGGTCAGACTCACCAATGGCTTTTCTGGCTTTTTTGGGATTTTTTACCAAGTCTTTGGAAATTTCAGTGGAATCCTGGATGTTCTCTAGTGCTTCTTTATGATTGCATAAAAAAGTGACAAAAAGTATTTTAGAACGTTAAGAAACAAATAACGTAAATGATGTACTTAAAGAGATGGAAGAAGATTCTGAGATAGGAACACTGCTGGATGATCTTTTGATATTTTGGGAATATTTTTTCTCTCCAGGAATATTTTGAGAATATTGTGCTTTGGATGTGAATATTTGCAGCTGGCTTCCAGAAAATGAGAATATAGTGTTTTTTCTCAAAAGTGATAATGATGACTATTAGATTGATTGTTCTTGTCATGCTTAAAATTTGACATCTCCAGTTTTGTTTGACAGGCTAACTTTTGCATTATTAGCTACAATCTCTGCAATCTTGTTGAACTTTGAGCTGTATTCTTCTTTTGTTTGATGTTCAAGCTGGTGATAGATGTAATTATGCAAAAGGCACAAATGGCATCACTGTTAGAAAACTTGTATAGGGCCTTTGGGGTTCTGATCTTTATGTTATTATTATGAGAAATAAAATGTTATTGTTGGAAACACAAATTGTTCTGAAACTGTTGATACCTTGTAAAGAAACGTTATGGAGGGCTGGCTTAATGTGCAGAAGTGTGGAAGATATTTCATCTGAATGAATGAGGAATGTTGATAAACGTAACTTTCTCAATTGATGGTGCTTCTTAGTGATGGAAAGAGTTAACTGTTCCCACAATTCAGTCTTTTACTTTGCATGCTGATTAATTCGTTATTTTCCATAGTAGTACAATTTAATACGTACTTAAAATCTAGATTTATTTTTTTCACTTTCAGTTTTACTTCAGATTTGTTTCCATTTTTTCAGGCTGCAAACCAGCTGTGCAGTCATTTTGAGGCTTACAGAGATGTGCCAAAAATCACTGAACTGAGAGAAAAGTTCAGAAGCATCAAACAAATACTCAAATCACATATCTTCTCTGATTTCTCTAGGTAAGTCTTGTTTGATAAGTTGTCTTGAACATTCTACGAGATTTGATTCGAGCTACATAATCAATGGTATAAAACCTGTGTTTTTTTACTTCTATTTTTCCAGTGGCTTAATCTCAAAGTTTCTACTCATCTAACATGAAACAGTGAGCAGCCCATCTCATTGATACAAGTCACTGAATATAGTCTGACGTGTGTTGTATGGTGTGAGTTTGCTTCAGGAAAATGAAAGAAAATGATGAAATCATTGTTTTACGTAAGTAATGTTGCATAAATGCAACTTGTACTAATTGCAACTTGTAGCAGAGGTATCTGCACAACGAACTAGATCTTCTCAGAACATTGAGTTTCAGCAATGTGCATATGATAATTCTCTATGTTTCTGTTTGTTGTCCATGCAGTCATCGAGGGAATGACCAAACACGATAAATTTGAAGTTGCTAATTTACTTCATCGTCTAACCCTTCTGTTAAATACTATGACAAAAATGGATGAATATGATAGTTGCTTGTGCAGCATGGAGGAACTTTTGTGCAAAAGTATCGACTATCATAAAAAATTAAAATGTATGAATGTAAAACACAAACACATGCAAACACAAAACATACTGACACACAAAAATATATATATATATATATATATATATATATGCAAATAAAAAGTGAAAATTTTCTCCTCTTACATTTTCATATTTGTTAGCTTACGTCATCTGTTTGTCTTAATGCATGTTTGTGCTCTCACCAGCATTGGTGCTGGGAAACTTACATTGACGTTGACTTCAACCATTCTTGGCTGGATGCTGGCCGGGAATGGCTGGACTGATATGTCATGGTCAGGGTAATGTCAATTTGGCTGTTTTCTTGCTGGCTATCTTGCTGGAAGGGACAGATTGAGATTGCTTGACATGGACAACCTGTGCAAGCATATTTCTTAAGTTGTCATGATTGGGAAATGGCTCAATAAATGCTTTTTTTTATTTTTCTTTTCATTTTTGGTGGGTTTTTTAACGGCTGGTTGATTCTTGGCCACCACCTATTGTAGGGCTGCTCAATGAGTTGAGTAACTCTTGCTCGGATTCATCTCAACTAGTTTAATGACAAGTTGACTTCAAGTTGAAAAACTGAAATTATCTAGCTTGTCCTAGGTAGCCTTGGCTCTAAGAACCTTGAATGTGCATATGCAAAATATGCTTTTAGAGTTGTCACAAGAATTTCTTTTGGTCCTATGGTTGCCTGTTTGGTTTTTTGAAAGGAGGTTTCACGTGCAAAACTCATGCTGTTACATTTTATGCATTCATTTCTACAACTTGGCTAAGCTTGAGCCAAGCAAGACGTGGCTGAGCTTAGCCAGCTAATAGTTTTGAGCTTGACTCAAAGTGACTTGAGCTGATGGGTTTGAGCTCATGCTGAGCCTGCTAGTTGGCTCAGCTCAGCTTGTGAAATTGAACAGTCCTAACATGTCAGAAAATAAGCATTCTGGTGGGTGCCAGAAAACTAGCCGGTTTTTTTTAGTTTCCATTTTTTAGTTTTTTCAGTTTTGGTACTCCAGCCAATTTCTAAGTCGCTGGAAAAAAGGCCATTTTATTGTTGATAGCGGCAAGAAAATGGCTGCTACTTCCCTTTTAGCAAACCCATTTTGTCCTCCAAACATGCCAAAAACAAGGATTATGGACAAATCCTGCTTTGGAGTTGATGTCTATAAATTCTGAAGGTTATGTTTGGCAGGAATGCCACCATCGCAATATGAGGAACCTTATGCTGTCTATGGATACATATGTTGGTTTGCATGGCTCTGCCATTTTGGTCAAATTGAGTCTAATCCAAAATGCAACATGGGTGATGGTACACAGGTCATAATGTAATGATTACAAATTTCAAAATGTAGGTACAGGTGCACAACTAGGTGCATATGTGTCTATAGATAGACATAAACATAAATATAATATTCACATAATAATTCATGCTAAGCAATGTATGTAATCCATACCCAGAGACAAAAAACTCTCCTTTGACCAAGGCAGAAGGTTAAAAAAAAGGTTCGCCTGATCAGATCTGCCGATCCAGATCTGCTATGGATGTATGCAGGGTGTAGTAGTACCTATGCCTGTCTCTAGCCATGTTCACATAGGTAAAACATCCATACTTTTGTAAACATAGTTCATAATCTGATACTTTTGTGTATTTTCTGGTTCCTCGTGATGCTATGTTCAACAAGAATACTTGATTTGGTTACATACGTTTGCTTTATGATACCAATGATTCACTAAATTCATTTGATTTGGTTGTACCTCTAACTCTGCAGTTTAGGGACAGTGAGGCTTAAGGAGGATGGTAGCTTAATCCAGCAGTTAGCTGATGCTTGCTTGGTGGTTGATGCTTTGGAGCCATCAGTAAGGGAAGAGCTAGTCAAAACAGTTTGCCATAAGGAACTAGCAGCATATGAGCAAATTTTTGAAGGCACAGGTTTGATCTTGTTTTTGTTTTGTTTTTCAGAAATTCAAGAGCATACATTTGAGAGAGTGACTTTCTTTCTCACCTATAAGCAGAGCTAGCAAAGCTGGACAAAGTAGAGAGAAGGTATGCATGGATTAAGCGTCAACTGCGTGCTAATGAGGATATCTGGAAGATTTTTCCACAAGCATGGCATGTACAATACTTGCTATGCATACAGTTTTGCAAGGTGACAAGGTAACATTCTATGGTGTGATGCCCAGCAGTGTAGGCTTGTTAGATAATTAACTTTATATTCTGTGTGAAATGCACCTTTTGGTTGCAGCGGCATGAACTAAGGTTTTTGATTAGAAATTTGGGCAAAAATTCAGCAGGTGCAAACTAACTCATCTCCATCTCTTCTTGTTGGTGGATGGGGAGCAACGTTGCTGCTTATGAAACATGGGTACAGCCAAAAAGGGCAAGTACCTGCGTCAACACGGGGCAACATGGGTGTGGATCTAAACTGTAAACACAGCAGCCTTAATTTTTCTTTTGGGTATACTTTAGTATTTTTTGTACCTTTTGTATATGCTTTAGTATTTTTTGTTCAGTAGTATATTTTTATGAATATAACAATGAATTTATGTCTTTATTTAGCTAAAATCTTAAGGATACATATAAATATATATGTATGGCTGTACCCCTATACCTGTGATCTTTGAACTTGGTCCGCACCCGTACCCAAATCAGCACCTGTATCCGAACCTGTACCTGTACCTACGTGACATAGGTTGTTGCTAGGTGCCTTGGTTTCTTCTCTTTGTTAGGCTGGTCATTAGGAAGAACATTAATCATTTGTATCACTAGCAAATCAAGCTCTTATAGTGGCTTGAAATGCTTTATGTTCGTGAATGCGGCAGGGAATCATCATATATAAAATGAAGCATAATCAATGAAATGCTGCATTAGCATCTGATACACAAAAATTCCTTTTATTGGGAGATAGGGGGAGAGAGGGACTAGTTGCTATCATTGCTGCACTACGGTTTTTGTGAATTTCTAGGTTGGTCTAACTAAACATGGTGTGTAACTAGTGGACTGATGAATGTGAGAGATACTGAGGGCAAAATATAATTTAGCGAGTCTGTGTCTGATGTAGGAGTATCCATTTGGACGAAGAATAGGATCCATTTTTTTTTACTTGTTCCATTGTTATTCAATTTGGACTTTTTTAATTTTTCTATCTGGATCCAAGATCCAATTTGCTTAGGTTGCCTTATTCAAGGGCACATTTGCTCTATGTTAGAGTCAGTAAAGTTGATTAAGTAAGACCTAATTTCCTTGTAGTTAATTTCTTGTTTCCTATTTTCTTTATTTCTTTTGACATTCTATTTTCACCTGATTGGTTCTTCCACAGCGATTAGAGCGAGGATCTCTAATCACTGGATCAGTGTATCAATGTGTGGTTAGTTGTTGGCTTTCCTCAAACATGGGTAGCAATGGATAAGGGCGAGGGAGGGGTACGTTTAAAATTCATAATTGTGTCAAGCTGTGTCAACAACGGTGCATCGTGCTTTTTACAAGTATGTAATTCTTGTAAAGGATCTTGCTGTGGGTAAGTTAAACTACTGAAAAATGCTATGCTCCTTGCAGCAAGTGGGCCTGCAGTAGATCATGTATGGGAAAGATTGTGGAGCTATTGTGGCAAGCACTGTGCTTTCCACATGCGGAGTGACTTCTGCAGCAAGTGGCACTGTGCTATAGGACTGAGCCTCTATGTGTAATGTGGAGGTTGCTAAAATGACGTGGCCAGCTCATGCAGAGAAATTGACATGTGGTACAGCTCGTTCTCCCCACTGGAAAATGCCCTGCATAGTGATTCCTTCAAAATGTGGCATAGATTTGGGGTCCACTGAGGAGTTAGCTGACTAATATCATGCTAACTTTTTGTTGGGAGTTGGCTCACCTAGGTTTGGTGGCTCTCGAGACGAGCTAACCTCCCTAGGTTTGGTAGGGCAATGTTGGCATGGGCTGATCTTGTGCCTGTAGTGCGACCTGATTCAGCTCACCTCTCCTAGAGATGGTCTTGTCTCCAAGACCATGCTACTGAAAATCTGTTATAAAATGAATCATCGTCATCCCAAGTCTGACTTTCTTCATGGTCATCCCACTCAACCAGTAGTTGGCATATCACTTTACCCTCTTAGGAAGGGGGAAGGTTCAGTCAGTTAAGCATCAACTCCTTTAGATGGGGTTTAGTAAAATGAGACTTAAGGCAAGACATATGAAGGACCTGGATGGACTTGTACAACCTACAATTTTGTCTTCCCTATCACCTCAAGGATTCTGAAGGGTCGATAAAACCTAGACAGAAGTTTGGAGTGGGGTTGGCTGCATGGTATTTTGTCCTTTCATAATAATTTTCAGCAATGCCTTGAGCCATTTTAAACTCTCTTTGTTTTTTTGTTTTTCATTCATGGTGTTGCTATGAATCTACCCAGAGATATCAGGCCAACAAAACCACAAACACTTGGTGTGCCTAAGACCCAACAAATCAGAGATCTATTGAATGATCTGATTGTAAATAGAGCGCAAAGACAAGCAATAAAATCTCCAAAGAAAGATCGCTGTACACAGGAAACAGTCCTCTCTATATAGAGGATAGTCAAAAGAGTAAAGGGCTCGCTGTTGGCTAGCTCCAGCACCTACCAATGGCTGGCTCAATGCTGCAAAAATAACCTTTTTTTTTAAATCACAGAAAAAGAAAAAAATGTACAAATTACATCAAAAGAACAAAATTGTTACAAAAAACCATATGCACAATATATCTATTAGACTTTGGGAATTTTTTCCCCTAGTGAGGGAAATGGTCTCCCCCTCCTCCAGATGTTGTCAAGCTCCCAATCCATCACTTCCAACGCTCTACAGGCTGCTCTGTAGTCTTTACATGACATAGTGGTTGTTTCAGTCAGATTCACAAATACATACACCTATCTTTGCAAGCCTATTGTGTGGTCTAGTTCCTTGACCATGAATTTGCAAGAGATGTAACTTTACCACCAGCTCCACCAGCTCTTGTTTTGTGACTTAAAGTGTGAACAAACTCCAAAGTACCATCATTGCCACTATACAAGCATTCAAAGTGATTCAAAAGGACCAAATCCGGATGTAGAAACAGACTGGAGCTTGCTGCAACTATTTTTACAATTGCCTTCCCTTTACTTCTGTCAGCCATCATATCTGAAAAATATGATACATGGATGAGGCAGATTGGTGCTGCAGCCTGGCAATGAGGGAGTGGACTGTGTGTGCAGTATATAAAGGAAAACAAGAGGAAGGGGAAGGAGGAGCAGAAGAAAGTAGGAGAAGAAGGAGGAAGAGGAGGAGGAGGATTGAAGACAACATACCTGGTGGCGGGAGGATCCAAGCACCTACACACAGTTGGATTAGGGTCTACAAAACAAGGGTACGGCTAAAAAGCTGTGTGACATGGGTCAACACACATGTGGGTATGGGCGCGGGCCTGGACACTGAAGCATTAATTTTTTTTGAAAAAGTTTTTGGTATATTTTAGTATTTTTTGTACCTTTTGCCTATATTTTAGTACTTTTTTTGTTCAGTGATATATTTTTTATGAATATAAGTAATGAATTTGTGTGTTTATTTAACTAAAATCATATTATTGTACATGTAAATATACATATAAATATATATATATATTGCCGTACCTTTGTACCCGTGATTTTTGAACTTGGTTTGCACCTGCACCTGTACCCATATGGCATAGCTCAGGGTTTTTATAATTTTTTCTTGTTTCAAATTTCCCTTTTATTATCATTTCAAGAAACAGATCCGTTTCCTTTTTACTTTTTGAGCATCTTACTTTTAAAATTCTTTTTTATCACAATAAGAGGTTTATTATAAAAAATTCTCTTTATTTTATTTATATATATATATATATATATATATATATATATATATATATATATATATGAATGTACATAAGTATGTATGTATGTATGTGTGTATGTATAACTGAAAAGATGAACAAGTGCACACCGACAGAGCCACATATAGCAGAGGGTTGTGCATGGGTGCATCTGTTATTGATGGTTGTTTTGCTTTAGTCTCTAATTCAAATGCATATATTTCATCTATATTTGCACATATAAGTCTGTTATATGTCCGTACACACGGACAAACAGACAAATGAACGAACACTTTTTGCATTAGAATAGCACATCTGCAGTTCATACGACATAGCATAAATGAATAAAAATAAGTTGATGAAAATCATGCAGTATGAAAAGCAGCGAGTTAAATATGCTTATCTGATCTATTTTCTTAGCATAATACAAATAATAAAAAGAGGGAAACCTTGAAAATTTATTCATTATGAATGCAATCACTGTTAAACATGATACAGTCACAAGTAGACATATATTTATAGTTACACAATCTGTTTTTCTGAAAATTCTTTCATTAGATTGTATGAATTAAAATCAGCATTTTTTCCTGAAAATCTTGTGCATGTCAGAGTAGCGTACAGGAGAGAGAGAGAGAGAACCAGTGATCTGCCATCACCAATGACTTGCCAGGGTTGAGGACCTTACCTGAGTGCGTCAACAGTGCTGGAGAAGATGCTTGAGAGTTTGTGTATGTGTGGGCTGGTGTGATTTGAAAGGGAAAGAGAGTCAAGCTTGACCCTCTTGTTTTTTCTTTTTAAATTATTTGAAAAGGACAAGACCAGACTTGGTCAACTGAGTGAGTCCTATTTTGGACAAAACAAGCTGTGGTGTGTGGGGTGCACCAGACAAGGAGTTGACTGTGTTTGGTTTGAGACCAAGCCCATACTTATGTCTAGCCATGTCAATGGAAGTACATTGGTTGTCTAGCTGAGTGACATGTCATAGGTTCAAGCCTTCTTAAACTATTATATATGTATGCTTGATGTATTCATTTCTTCTTAACCACAATGTTGATTTGCTTCTCTTGGTCCCTCTTTTTACATTCAGAACACAACTTGTGGAAATTTTTAGCAATCTTAAAGAGAAACCAGATGTTGGTGTCCTGTTGCCTGTAAGTTCTTTTCACATCTTGTGCTCTTTCTATAAATTTAATAGAGGTTGGTTGTGAATTTTAATGCTGGTTGAGTTTAGTGGATTTTACATATTATTTGCTTTATCAACATATAATTACCAAAAATCTAGTATCATGCTAGGGGATGGGAGAGGATCACAGGGAAGGGAAAGGGGATGCTCCCTTTCCCTCTCATCTGCTCAAAGCCTATTTTCCGCAGGGAAGCAAGTGCAAGCCTGACTCCCAAAGGGAAGCGCAAGAACAAAACAAATAGAAGATAAAGTTGCTTGTACAAAAGTACAAATATGATGTGAATATTCCCTCATAATTGACAAATAATATGTGAAACAGCTGCATCAAATTTGTGTTGGATAGTTGATTAGAATTACAAATGATAAGCATTAACTTCATAAAGACGTAGCACTATACAAGAAACATGACTGCCTCTCAGAATGTGGTTGACCCACCCAGGAATTGCTCATGGTATGGATGATCCATAATATAAATTTTTGGACTTCTTAGATCTTCCGCAGGCAAACTATTTAATGTAAATTAAGATGACATGGGTAGCATGACAGCTAAATTGACAGACAAATCTAAAGTAGACATTTTTTATCAGGTCATGGAGGGAGTAAATTGAAATATTTCTTCTACATGCCCATGTGAAATTGCAGAAAATATCATGTTTAATTTTTCTGAAATTATACTTGGTCGAACACTTTGTCTGGGCTTACGAAATGAAGATCAGATTGAAGTTTGCATGATGTAATTAAGAATAGCAGCGATGTTACTTGGAACCGTCATCATAACTTTCATTCTTAACCATTGTCATAATTTCATTCTCGAGTATTTATTGGCAGGGTTTTCCTCAGGTATTTGAATGGAAAGCTGCTTTTCCTGGGAAAATATGCAAAATCTTTGTAATTCAAAAAATGTAAAAGTACAAAAATAATAATAAGTTGTGTAATTACTAAAATAATAATAAATTATGTAATTACAAAAAATAATAATAAATTATGTAATTCTGAGTTCCATACTCATTTTCCTATGCAAATCTTGACAAAGATTTAAGATGAGTTTTCAAATTTCAAAAGAAGCAAAAAGAATGGAAAACAATTAAGTTTCAAAATTTTAAAAGAAACAAAAGAGAATGGAAAGCATGCACTTAAAATAAGTATAAAATTTAGTTTGTGGTAGAAAGGGTAAATACTATATTTTTTAGGACTATTTTTATATATTGTTGTATTCTCCTGATAAAATGTGTCTCCTTGTTTCGGCAATAACATTGCACAATATTTTTGAAATACACATATTTGTGGTAATCATTAGGAAATTTGGAAATATATGCCAGTGTAGACCATGTGTAGGCAATTGGTAATTGTTGACCAATGCCTGAAAAGAGGGACACTTTTATTAGGTCAAAAAGCAAAAAACGGGAGACTTGCTACAGCAATATTTTGGTTCAAACTTCAAACTAATCTGTTGTTATGAGACCTTCCTTTCTCTACCCTTCTTTTCTATCCTTCTATTCATACCGTCAGCTATCATCTCAAACCATGTGATCCGCTCACCTGAAAATATTGTCATTACTTGCCCAAGTTCGGCTGGATTAGGAACCAAGTCAAAATTTAGGTGGCTTTTGCAAAGCCAAATTTGGTCTAGTCAATCAAGTAGCAACCTAGCCATCTGAGTCTCGTAATTAACTTGGCCAATTCAATCAATTTATATTCGACGTCACAAGGATATTGTTGAGGATTCAGGAACAAAACTACGTTTCATCAAGTCCCTAATGCAATTTCTGTTGTAAGGGGATGTGGACTGTTCCAGAAGTGTATTATCCCGTGATGTAGTGTACATTATTTTTTCAAAAATTATGTAATAGTATAATTTATAACTTTTTTGTATATAAACCACTATGTATAACCGTACAGTGCAATTAGAAGTTTACTATCCTTTTACCAGTGTTTCAGTATAATTTACGTACATTTATTTGTTAATTTTTTAATGTTATGTGTGTCTGTGTTTCATCCAAGTTATTGAGATGACTTACGCCCTGTATCACATGGGTGCAGTGCACATGCAGATGCAAATGTGTCTTGAGTGTTGGGTAGTTAAGAGTTTTGGGTGGCATGTATCTTAAGGATGAAAAATAGGGCAGAAAAAGAGGCAAGAAAGCTTTAGGCAAGAGCACCAAGACTCAACAAAGGATGGGTCCAAACTCCAAAGAACTTAAAGATGAAACAGAATTGTATAGAGGAGAAATTACAAAAAGAAGTAAATAGAGAGAGTGCAGCGGCCCTCTAGCTGCAAAGACCAGCAAGAGCAAGTCAACAGCTAGCCAGCTGCTGCCTTTCACAGCAGAACAAGAAGCAAAAGGAGAAGGAAAAATACAGAAATAGACAAGAATAGAATTATATATATATATATATATATTTATTTATTTATTTATATGAACAAATATATTTGAACATGTATGTCAATATATATAGGTAGCAGCTGATGTTTTAGCATGTAAATCTAACATCACTAACACTTTGCTATCATTTGCTTTGCTATTTGCAGGCTCTTCATAAAACTCTTGAGTTTGAGGAGGAATTGGCTGAGAAGTTTGGTGGAGGAAAGACCAGCTCAAACAAAGAAATTGGAACGGACTCTGAGGAAACTGATAATCAGAAAGGAGAGAATGGTAGCCAGACAGTGCTGGATATACGCAAAAAGTATGAGAAGAAGTTAGCTGTGCACAATGGGAGTGGAAATGATTCTGTAAGCACAAAAATCTTTGCAGTGTATCCTTTCTACTTTCTACTGTTTGTTGATCATCTCTAATCAGGTAACTATATTGATTGTCATGGACAGGAGAGCGAGAATTCCGCGGACTTGTCTGTGACTGCAGCAGGGGTACATGGCTCATGTTGTAGTTGCTTATTTAAAATTTCATTTCGGTTGTGTTTGAATGGGTGGAGAGCGTTTGAGACATTCTCTTCTCCTTTTCCTGTTGCACCCCCAGAGGTGACAGAAATCTTGGGAACTCTTTAATTTTAAGGGAATTTATGTGGATGGTATGCCCATGTTTGAATGGGGATGCACAACCTAGACAGACATCTGTCTCAAACCTAATTCTGTACCAGCCAAAGATACCTTAATGGCATTCTGCCTGTTCAACTGTTCTTTTTTCTCTTATGGTCTATGGATTATGGACCATGGTCAGAGGATGGAACTGTTGACATATCATTCTTGCTCGAAGTTTGATACAGAATGGGTTTTGTTGAGGTTTTTTTTCTTTGGAACATCTTTTTTAGTTGTTCTTATCAGAAAATTTGCTAAATAACTGGAAATGGAGGCAGGTAGAAGCTATTGACAGATTATTATTGCTATTTTTCTGTGCAGTTCAATTTTCGTGGAATAATTTCATCTTGTTTCGAAGCCCATTTAACCGTGTATGTTGAGTTGGAGGAAAAAACCCTTATGGAAAATTTGGAGAAACTTATACAGGTACTTTTCCCAGCTTGTGAAAGTACCATAAAGGATTTGGACTCCTTTTGTCTTGCGGTTATGCATAAATATTTGATTTGGTATGTCTTGGTTATTTTTGTTCAGGACGAAACTTGGGAAACTGAGGAGGGCAGTCAAACTAATGTTCTCTCAAGTAGCATGCAAGTAAGATACTATGTCCAGATATATCCAACCCTTTTTCTCTCCTGTATGCTGTTCTGAAGTAATATTGTCAACTCATCTGGCTGATGTCATAATAAATGCATGGTTATGGAATATGGACGCATAAACTTCTTGGGTTAGACATTCTTGGATATAAATTTGCCTTTGTTCTCTCCGATAATTGTCTTCTTTTTCATTGTAATTGTGTTCCTTCCTGAATGTGAGTAGGAAGTAGGTAATCATATGAGTAGTTGATTGCTATGTAAATTAGGTATATGGCTTTGTAGTTTGCAGAAGGAAATAAACTTTAAGGTGTTTCTGCGCAGTATTTTTTTGTATAGTGGATTTTTGTGTGCTTGTTGTTATGGAGAACTTGTATAGCATGCTTCAGCAGTTTGCATGTACTTCTTTTCTTTGTTTTTGTAATTTGGCCAAGGTTTCATGTTTTCACTTGATTCACTGCAGGTATTTCTGATAATAAGGAGGAGCTTGAAGCGCTGCAGTGCATTGACCAAGAATGAGACATTGTTTAATTTATTTAAGGTGCATATGCAGATTTCTTAAGGAAAATCATTGCATAACAATGCTTGGAATTAGTGTTTATAATAAAGGAGTGCCTATATCTCTTGAATTTCCATGTCTTGTTTTCAAATTCCACGAGAAATTTAACACTGTAATGTTGCAAGCTAAATGACTTACTAATTTCATCTTAATTTTGGATCTTTTTTTATTAATGGATATCTGTCCGTGATGGGTCTTAGTTATGTTAGAACATCAAATTCATCAATTCCCATGCTGATACTATTGAATACTTCAATTAGTCTTTAATTATTAATGTCCAGGTTTGTATTGTTTACTAGCTGTTTATGAACTAGACATTATTATAGAAGTCTGGTATCAGCTTAGTTTTAATATAAATATATAATGCATATAGAAAGTCAACATGTAAAATTTTCTCAAGTGCCCCCCTACTGCTTAAAGAACAAGTATTTAGAACTAAAATCTTCACAGTTGGACTTAAAATTTTATATTTAATTGCCAAATATGAGGCATCTTGTCGAAGTAGATGGAGATTAGTAAAGAAAATTGATACTTGTATACAATGTTATCCGTATCGTATAGGTTGAAGAAACCTATACGATACGTGTTCAATACACGATACGCGTGCGTATCGTACCCGTATCGGCCGTATCGTACGATACGGGCGATACACCCCCGTATCGTACGATACGGGAGAAAACATAAAATTCTTTATTTTTTAAAAGTTTAAACACTCCTTCCTCTCTCTCTTCTTGTATTTAAAGACTCCAATAGACATAGGAGGGAGAAATTTTGCGTATCTTCATAAAAATTAACCGATGATTCATCGATTTGGGAGATATCATCGTTGAATCATGAAATATGATAACTGTATGTTTGAACTTATAAAATTCTGATGTAATCTAAGTCCTAAAACTCCAAGACTTAAGACTCTAAGTCCTCAAATTTTATAAAATTTTCAAGTTTAAAATTGTGATAGATGCTTATTATGTTAATTTGAATATTTGATTTCTTATTTTTGAATGTGTTGTTGATACTTGATTGTATACACATGAATGTTCCTTATGTATGATGATCTTTTTTATATTTGAATACATTTTTTATTTTTCTTGATTTCTGATTTTTTGTTCATTGTTTTCAGATTTTTGAGAATTTTTGTCTATTTTTTCTGATTTTTAAATATTTTTTAAAATTAAAAAATTAATTTTACGATACTTTACGCTACGTACGTTACGATACGGCGTATAGGTCGGCCCGACCGATACGCGATACGCTACGCCTTTTATAACATTGCTTGTATAACCTTGCACATGCATAGATACATGCTTACCTTTTAGGAATCAAAATAGTCACCATCTTAGCTTTGTGATTTTGCTCTATGTGGTGACAAAGTTGATGTGTTGACAACATTTTGGCTGCTTACTCAATATTATTTTTGACAAAGTTGATGTGTTGATTACATTTTCGTTGCTTACCCAATATTATTTTTGCCTTTAGTATCAAATTGCTGTTGCTTTTCAGAGTATTTAGCCGATATTAACAATTTTACTATTTTCTATTTTTTGTCTTTTGAAAGATTTACAAATGACATGATTTCATCCTTAGTGGCTCATGAAATGGGTCATGCTAGTAAACCAGTGAACAGCTTACATGGCAACTTGCATTTTGAACGGTACAATGGTTAAATGTTTTTTTCTGTTTATATACTTATAAATAAGCTAATGATGACACTATAACTACACTTTTGATTATTGATTTGATCTTGTTAATGTGACCTTGAAAATTTTGTTTGTAAGCTACATTTTTATTGCAAGTTAACTATAATAAGAAACTGGTTTCCTTTTCTAACAGGTATTTCAAAAGATCCTGAAGGCATATGCAACAAAACTTTCTATTAGATTGCCTAAGGGTGGTACAGGAATTGTTGCAGCTGCAACTGGCACAGATGGGCAGATCAAGGTCTAAAGAAATATTTTCTTCTGTTGTGTTTTGATTCAGATATTCAGGTTTCCTTTTTCTTTTATAGCTCATATAACTACTTGTATTTTGACATGAAAATTTGTACTTATGGATAGGTGTCTGACAGGGACGAGAGGGTGATATGCTATATTGTGAATACAGCAGAATACTGTCATAAAACCGTAAGCAGACATTTGGAACCACTTTTCTGTTGCTAATGATATTTGCATATATACATAAAGCATGTGTCATGTCGCTATTGGTTGTGAGTTATTTTGAATGTTGACATAGTATCATTGTTCTATATAGATAACATTGTTCTTCACTTTCAAGATCCTTTGCAAGACATAACAAAGTGGAAAAGAGACTTCTATGGAAGAAACCGGCAACTAAAGCCTGAACAATATTTTTACAATGTGTGAAAGCAGTATGACTGTGCAAACATTAAATATTCTCCATAGTTTGTAACTTCTGATTGCAGGATATTTTACTATCTGCACATCAATTTCTTTTACAACATGAAATGTAGATGAAAGATTTGCCGTTGTTTCCAATTTCCATTTCGCAGCACAGAGAAGATGAAGAAGAGAAAAAACAAGAGGTGGATGAATATAGTTACTATTTATAAGAACCCTGCCTCTACACTTGGCTTTGGTTCTTTTTCAATTTTTCTGCTTCATTCTTTGGTTTGTTTGTCTTCTTACATTATGACAATGATGAGTGAATGAAATTGCCTCACATCTTGCCTCAAATCATTTGGATTCAGCCTTTCATGCCTGTTTATGTAGTGCCAATAAAATAAAAGATTATTGTGAGTAAAGTGGTAGTTCTTTCTTCATGCTTAAAGCTGTGTTGTTTCCTTCATGTGCATTCAACTTTTTCATGAGCTTTTATTGAATTTCCTTTTCTGTATGCCATCAGTCTGGTGAACTTGCTGACAGCATTGGAAAGATTATTGACTCACAATTTGTGGAGGCCGTGGATATGTCAGAGGTTCAGGTATACCGATCATATTGTATTTACGCCGATATGAATATCAGACAAGTGACATTCTACATGTGGCTATTTATTTGTTTGGCAGGATGAGTTCTCAGCTGTAATCACCAAATCATTGATGACACTAGTTCAAGGTTTGGAAACCAAATTTGAAGCTGAAATGGCTGCTATGACACGAGTTGCTTGGGGAACAATTGAAAGTGTTGGTGATCAGTCAGAGTAAGTGAGATGCTTCTATTATCTTGTTTTCTGTGTAATTTAAAACACTTTATTTTTTTCTCTTTGGAGTTCTTGAGATTCCCTGGACTTGCCAAAATGAATTTTTGTAAGTGGTTAAAGAAGCTGTCTTGTAGGTATGTCAATGGAATCAATGCAATTCTTACAACGAGTATTCCAGTGCTTGGAAGCCTGCTTTCTCCTATATACTTTCAATTTTTCTTGGACAAGGTCTGTAAGTCTATCTGTTGTGGACCTTGTATCATGTTTTATGGAAGTTGTAAACTTGACATGACATAATGTGTTCTAGTTAATGATTCTCATTCATCTGACCTTGACATGATAACTAGAGTTCCATGTGACCATGTTCCAGATGTATAAAGTTTCCAAGTGATTTCTGCATGTGATATTGAAGTGAATCATCATGTGATAAATGAGAGCCTAAAAAATGTAATTGTGAAATTTCCAATTAGTCTCATGCGATTGGATTTTTTACTATTGATATGGTTCTTTATTTTTGCACCAAGAGCTTCTTGAGTATCCACCACTTTCATCATATGTGATACCTGAACACTCAACAATGCTAGACGCAAATTTAGTTTGGGACAGGAGATAGCCTCTTGGAGAGTAGGTTACTTCAATACCCAGAAAGTAAGTTAAAAAGCCCAAAATTAACACGTCAAGTTGCTGTTTGAGAATGTTTTTAGTTTCAGCAAGTCCTTGTTTATCACTTCTTGTAATGATCATAATTTCCTTGTTTATCACTTCTTGTACCCCTTTTTTATTTTTAGCATCACCAGCACAAAAGGTAGCTTTGTTTGATCAGTGAAAACAAAACATTTACATCCAAAAAGTTTAATTGTAATCAGGTTCAATTTTTAAAAGTTTGTAAATAGGAAAAAGATTTTGCAAGGATGAAGAAGGCATTTTGTTTAAATAAGCAGTTTACCACATCTGATGCATCGAATTGGACACGAAAATTAGCCCTACGCTTTGCGAGTGTGCTTTCTGTTTTGTTTTTGCTAAACCATCTTATTGTGGTGTATTATGGTAGGATTTTTGGTTTATGATCTCATTTTCTTCTAAATATCATAGCCATAAGTATCGAAATAATGGAAAAAACTTTAAAAAAAGAAAAATGTATGATATTTTGGAAAAAAATGTTAAAAATCAATTTATCACATTTTTTCACTATTATTTATTTATTTTTTGTTTTTATTTTTTCAATTTTTATTTCATTGTTTTATTTCCTCTTGTTTTACCCTTTTAAGTTTTTAATGTATTGTCACAAATATTATTCTCGAGTTTTAACAGTGATATTTGTCTTAGGTCTTTTTTGGCATTGTTGTTTTTCTCAAAAAAGATTAGCTAAAAATGAAATAAATCAGCGAATAATAAGAAAACATAATGAAAAGAATGTTTTAAACTTTTAAGTTTTGTTTAAGTTTAAATTTGAATACATGATGATATTAAATCATTAATGTTAAAAAGAGAAAAAATGAAAAAATTGGTAAAAATAACACGAACTTAAAGCAAAAAAATGCAAAAGAATATCAAAATTTTCATGATTTTTTTGTTTTTTGTTTTTATCATTAGCATCATGATATTTTAAAAAGTATCGCGATATCTGTGTCACTGATTTTACATGACCTTGTAGTATGATGCTTACATTTTCATGTCTATCATTTCGATTAGATATTTTGTCTTCTTATTAGTTTCTCATTTATTTTTTTAAGCTAATAATTTGATTTTTTTATTTATTTTTCCAAAATCTCTGAGATTTTCCTAGGAAAAAAAACTTTTCCAAAAAAAAAAGAAGTCTGAGAAAAATCTTGCCAATAAAAACCCAAGAATGATATTTGTGGCTATGCTTCTCAGTCAGTGTTGAGCATTAAATTGATTTTGTATGATTTATGAAAACTTTTAAAGGGATAAAAAAAATCATACTTGGGCTTGAGGAAGTACATCCAAGTATATCTGGTAAAATCATCAACGATCACATACTTTGAAAAGCCTCTTTTTGAGGCTATGGGTGCCAGTCCTCATACATTGGAATGTATCAATTCAAAGGGTTTAGTAGCACGAAAATTTCTTGACCAAAAAGGCATTACTTTCATATTCCCCAAGATAATATACAAAGAAAAATCTCCTAACGGAACTCCTTAGCAAAGGACAGAGAAGATAGTGTTTCTAAGTTAGGCCATGGTCTTTTGTAAAGAATATCTATTTCTATTTCCTTCACAAAATTACATTATGATTTTTGGCCGAAGTAAAAGAAAGTCCATGTAGTACATGTCTCTGGTTCTTGCCCTTCCCCAGTCCGCTTCCTAGACCAGTGATCATGCACAATGCAATCCTTAGTTGAGAAGAGAACATTGCACCCATGGTCAGTTATTTGAGAAACATGCAAAAGACTTAGTTTTATTTGGGAATACATCTAATATTGGGAATTTTGAATGTTTTTGAGTTTTGAAAGTTCTTTTGAACTTTTCCAATACCTTTTAATGTTAAACTTGTTCCATCAGCCAGTAGGGACAAATTTGTTTAAATGAATAGGTTTACATTCAATGTTGACAGTGATTAGAGTTCCTCACTCTAATCCCTGTAGGAAAAGCACCAGAAAACAAGAACAGAAGGGGAAAATGCAAGAAAACAAAGGGGAATTCGATAATCAAAGGAAATTAGGAGTTGTCCCTATGCCAATTATCCCTAATCACAAGAAAAGAGGCCTGAATCATTTCCTTGATGGCTTGACTTTGGTTTTGGTACCAGTTTTCTGATTATGTATCCTCTTCATGTTGGCCGCTTTTTGTGTCCTGTTTTGCTCTTTCCTGCTTCTGTCTTTTGCTTTGTACAGCTGCTTTTGTATATGCTTCAAGGATGTACGAGCAATGTTTTGATTAATTCATTCAGGAGGACGCTCCTCCAGCAGGTTGTTTCGGCACAAGAAAAAAGGGCCTTTTAAGGGGCCTAACCCTAATATCCGAATTGGATCTCGGGTCACAAAACTAAAAGGTCCAAACCCAAAAATACAGCAAAGTCCAAATAAGCCTAACCAAAGTCTAAGTGGATCCTAATACAGGATCCAAACCCAACTCTAAACTATACTGCATCAAATGTGTACATACGTCTGCACTTTGTGTTAGAAAGATAATTATGTGGATGTGTTCTTCATGTCTAAAGCTATGGAAATCAACATAAAAATAATATTTTTAGATACATAGCAGTCAATTTATAAGCAAAATAGTATCACTGTTAATTATTGAACTTCTAGAAAATCCTAGTTTCACACTTAAATGTCAGTTTTATATGGATTTGTATTGTTTTGTTAATGAAGATCACAACCATATGGCAGAATTTACAAAAAGTGAGTACAAATGGAAATTTGGCCAGCCCCATCCTATATATATAGTGGTCCAGCATGCACCATTTGCACCAGCATCTTCTAAAAATTTGACCTTATAGATGAGGTCAGAACACCCAAATCTATATGCCTGAGAAATAAATCGTAGAAATCTGATTTGTGGATGTGATTTGATGGCTGCCCATATTTTAATCAATGAGGCAGTTGATTATGTTCCTTGTAGAAGTGAATGTATGCATCTGTTTTCAACAATTCTATTTTTTATGCACATAGATCTGGATATGTAGCACCCATTTGTAATGTTGAATTTCAGAAAATGGCCAGAAAATCACTGAGCTGGCAGACTGCTATAGACAGTTGATAGATGTGGACAGTAGAATCCATGGACCATATATATTGCTCTGTGTGTGTGTGTGTGTGAATTTTATCAACTGTTGAATATGACAGCCAACCTTTCTTCTGCACCTCTATGATAGTGAGTCTTTGGGGTTAGAGATATCATATAGTTCATGTTTGTTATCATCTATGTCACATAGGTACGGGTACGGGTGCGGATAGGGGTACGGATCATTTTCAAAAAATTTGGGTGCGAGGGTATATATATATATATATATATATATATATATATATATATATATATATATATATATATATATATATATATATATGTCAAAAAATCACAAAACACAGTATAGAAGTAATTAACATACAAATATATCAGCTTTCTTGATTCTTCGTCGCATCATCAAGATTAGAAGGAACAACAGGTCACACTTTTAAGATATATTGACATTGCTATGGTTATGGCTCACACTATTATCGAAGAGTCAAGTTATAGAGAAGGAATGAATTTTTGAAACATTGTATAGAAGATTTTAAATGACAAGTTGTGAAGAACTATGTACAAGAAAGGTTTAGAGTGAAAAAGGAAACAAGAAAAGAGAGGGGGATTTTTAATTTTCAACTCAAAAACTGGACAACTTTGGACTTGGTCAAAGTTAACCGAGTCCGAAAATGGACAAAAATGATCCCGGGTACGTTGACCGTACCCAGTACTGCGTTGACCGCACCAGGGCCGTACCCGTACCATACGGGTACTCCTCCTTAAGAGGAGTACCCGTGTGACATAGGTTACCATCTATTACTTGATATATGCAATTAAGGGATGATAGTGGGATGTAACTGAATCAATATAACTTTTTGCTGATTCATCAAATTGGATATTACTTTATTGGCTTGGAATGGATTTGATTCCTCATATCAGACCATGATCTAGATCCACAGGATTCAATGTCTTTTGAGTCTTTACCTAATCAGAGTCTTTGTGTTAAAATTTCTTAATTGTTTGGAACTTTTTATGATGACTCTTTTTTGCTCTCTCTATATTGACTATGTAATAAAGAAATGAGGATATTAATTTAATAATGTGAAATCATTTGTTTGTGTGGCGCACTTCAGAGTTCCTGCATCTTCCTCTTGTCTTAATTACTTTGGGTGCGACTTGATGCCAAAACTAACACTTTATTGACACAAGTCCACTACATTATGTGGTAAATCCATGTGTGCATGTTTTGCAGACTTTAGCTTGTACTTTGTAGAGATATGTACAACTCAATAATGACTAGCTGCTTGTTGTGTCAAAGAATTCCGAGGAACATGTGTCAAAGAATTCCGAGGAACATGTTAAGGAGAGTAATTCTTTATGATAAAGTATGTTGTCTAATGGTTTCTGTATATGGGGTAGGTGTGCTTTAGAAAGCATAAATATGGGAAATGAACATTTCAGTGGAAAAGAAATTCTTCTTTCCCTTACAATGCCTGAAAAGAATTGGAGTCTGAGATCTTCTGCACTGCATGTTTATGGTGTTCTGTTATGAGTTTTTACATGGGAATTCTTGTCTTGTCTTTACCTTTTCCAGAATAAAAAAGTTTATCACTGTATGTGTTGAACTTTTGAAGTAACTCATGCAGTTGGCTGCATCTTTGGGCCCACGCTTCTATGAAAACATATACAAGTGCAAGCAGATATCAGAAACTGGAGCTCAGCAGGTACAATGGCTATTGAGAAAACATTGGTCATACAGATTCTGTGATGGAACTGCAACACTATGACGTCATTCTCTTTCTGGTTTATATGTTACAAATGATAGTTTTCTTACTCTTTTGTGATTGGGAACTGATGGGGGATAGCTCAATTAAAATACAATACAGTTTTAAGTAGCATATTGGACTTTTTTTATTTACAAACTAGAACTATGACTAGGTTTTACCATTTTAGTATATGATGCTGATTTAGTATGAGCTGTGTAGATTTGTGAAGCTTGGAAAAACCTGACGTACATTTTTTACTGAGATAGTTTTCTTCTCCCTTGCAATTGGAACTTAATGGGGGATAATTCAATTAAGATACAGTATTAAGCAGCATATTGGGTTTCTCTATTTACAAACTAGAACTGTGACTAGGTTTTACCATTTCATTTTATGATGTTGCTGTAGGATGAACTGTGTATATTTGTGAAGATTGGGATGGAAAATTCGATGTACGATTGAGCTCCAGTCTATCTGAGATACGTTCAGCTCAATTTGGGCACCTCAAAGAAACAGCTTTGAATCAAAGCTGCTTTCTATGTCACGAAAATTGGAAAATTATTTTATATTGGTAATAATGCACTTATAAGATGTTGAAAATAGGGGCAAATGAATGATATTGTTGCTGCAGTAATCTCCATATAAAAGAATGTTATATCTGCTATCTATTACACAGGAAACAATATTCAAATTCTGAAACTACACTTGAACTTTCTATAGAGTTGTTTCACTAGGCGTAATCCATATCCTGTGAGAATGAATTGCAGTAGTAGCATTTAGTTGGACCCATAACAGCTCGTGATGAGAGAAGCCCCTTGTAGTTACTGAGAATTCTCTACTGTGATGGAATAATACCAGAATATGTTGTTATACATAGTATTCACGGGTTGATGTATATTTCCCATTGAAGGTTGAGAGTTTTTGTAATGGTCCACTTGATGACCTATACGGGTGTGATTGCAGATGCTGCTAGATACACAGGCAGTGAAGACAATTCTGTTGGAAATCCCTACTCTCGGAAAGCAGGTACAAATTTTATTTAGAAACTAGACCCGCTTTAGAACTTTAGGTTTTAACTTTTAATGCTGCAATAGTGTATTGTTGAATAGTTCATTTTGTTGTCAATTTCTTTGTATTTTGCTGTGTGTTAAATGTCATTCTGCAGCATTGCTTATTCAAGTCATATTCTTGCATAGGCCTCTGGTGCCCCTGGCTACTCAACATTTGTCAGCAGGGAGATGAGTAAAGCTGAGGCGCTTCTGAAGGTAAGAGCTTCATTGGTTGGAAAAAATTCAATCATATGAGAAAATGTAATAATGCACAAGATGTTCTTTTTTGCAGGTGATCTTATCTCCTGTTGAATCTGTAGCTGATACATACCGTGCCCTTCTACCTGAAGGGACTCCTTCAGACTTCCAGCGGATACTTGAGCTCAAGGTTCTCTCTCTCTCTCTCTCTCTCGCTCTCTCTCATGTGTGTGTGTTTTCTGCATGCATGTTCATAGATCCGAGCCCTTGGGCTCATGTTAAGACAGCCGGAGTCTGTTAACTGTTGAACATAACTTTATCTGTGGATGTGATCATAATCAGCAAAGATTACATGGTGAGGACATTAAATGATCAGAAGACGTGTGTTAAAATTGTTCTCTGAAAAATGAGTGAAAGCACCATGTGGTCAACAGTGAAAAAGAATGTCATCGTTGGTGTATTGCAGTAACTGAGGTTGTTAGTAGCTACCACATGAATGGTTTTTTTTTTATAACGAAATTTGAGCTTGAAAAGAAAAAGCATTTACATGGTAGGTGCACCTTCCTTTTAAAAAAAGAAGGAAGTCAATGCCATGACTTTTCAAAATATTTTCCGGCATCATATTTCAGGGGCTGAAGAAGACGGACCAGCAAATGATACTAGACGATTTCAACAAGCATAGCTCTGGAATCGCACAGCAGCCACCACCAGTTCCAACAGCAGTTTTGCCCACTTCTCCAGCTGTCAATGTATCAGTCACCGCTGCTGCCACCACCACCATTGCTACCAGGGAGGATGTGATCACCCGTGCAGCAGCTCTTGGCAGGGGTGCAGCAACTACTGGCTTCAAGCGATTTCTTGCCCTGACTGAGGCTGCAAAAGACCGCAAAGATGGGCCTTTCCGTAAATTGTTCAATCAGTGATCCAAATTTGGAGACCACAACATTTGTACATAATGTGTATTTCTATCGTCTTGAGCAGTCAAGTGTTATGTCATGCCTTACTAAAACACATTTTTGTTGTGCCTCCTCCATTCTTTAGCCATGTAAAAATTGAGTTATGCCAGTGATCGTCGTGCTGGTTCATTCTTTTGATTCTATCTATCGGCAGTATTCTTTTCTTGATACTCTTCGAACCATTCCTTCTGCAAAGGCATGTCATGTGCCCTAAGGATCAGCAAAAACGTTAGCAATCTTTTGTCCTGAATAGCTGGCTTCATATGAACAGCTTATTCTGAATGTTGTATGTCCCTGACAGTTTAAATGGCATCGTTCTCTCTAACAAATGTGAGCAAAGCTTATTTGGGACCGATTTGTGTGTTACGTCCATGACAAGCGATTGTTTGTTATGAAAAAATTGTTTCCATACATGCCCATAAATAAAAAAAAGTCATCAAACCTAAAGCTAATGTTTTTATCTAAATGCCTGTGAATATAGGAAGACGATTTTCAGAAAACTATAGCTAAACAATTCAACTTTGAATTTTTACCTCAACTCCCTTCAACACGGGACAATAGATTTCCCCTGTTTTTATCTAAATGTTCTCTGCAGTTGCTATAAGATATTACCTGCCATAACATTACGTTCCTCGTACAAGGTTCACTGGTCATGCATTGGTGGATAAATGGATTGATAGCATTAACAGCTGTCTTACATTGGTGGCGAAGAGGACAGCGTCTGAAGAAGGCACATCTCCCAACTCGTGAATAGTCAACCATTTTTGTTTTAGTGGATAAATCATAAATCGATCTAAGTGCATTAGAGTAGGCATTTATAGAAGATAGGCTGGTTCATTAAATTATTAGGCAGAATGTTGAGAAGTAACGAAATAAGAAAAGTAAACAAAGAAATAAAATAGCCCATTCCAATGTCAGTGCTTTATTTCAAACGTCAAGGACCTTTCATGTTATAGTATTATCGTTGCAGATGCCATAATATTGGACCTGTTGACGACTGCACTTGGTTGCGGAGACTAGAAGAAGGCACTAACAAACAGAGTGCCAGCAACAAGTGTCCTATTTGTGTATTATTTACATCATTTTGCTACATTATGTTATGAAATTGTACTTCTGTGCATGTGCAAATACATCACTTTATTTCCTTACACTACCATTGGCTCAACAATGGATATGCATAAGGATGGGTAGATAAAAGAAACTTGGGTTCTTTAACTTCTATAGAAGCTAGGACAAACCCCAGCCTCATGTGTAGGAAAAGAGGAGCGCAAGTAGAAGCAAGGAACGGAAGCACCCGTGGAATATATGAACCGCTCATAATGTGTGCAATTTGGTTGTCTTGAATAAACTGACTGGAGAGGAGAGCGTCACTAGCTTGCAAAAGAACTCCACCAAGGGGAAGCATGACCTCCAAAGAGCTTCCACCAAATGGTAGACTCCTATAGTCCTATTGTGAGCTGCCTGTTGTAACCCTTTTCTCCAGTTTTCTTAGACTAGTAGTACCATTTATATGTAGGGACATTAATGGATCGGATGCTTTTTCTAATATTCACATATTTGGATCCAAATACTAACAAAAAAAGTCATATTCGAATCTCAATCCAAAATCCAATTTCACAATATGAATCCAATCCGAATTTTGAACCGAATTTGTCGATTGTCAAAATGTAAGGGCATTAGATGTAAGATATTAAAATAAATCTAATCCAAATCCAATTGAGTGTTTATGTATATCCAGATCCGAATCTAGTCATATGTCATTTCTTCAATATGAATCCCATCTGATTTCTTAATCACATATTAAATCTTCAGAGCGGTTCGGTCACATATCTGATCCAATTATTGACACTATTGTTTGTATGGACCGTGAAAATACTGCTTAAAAGTTTCCATTGATTTTGTATGATTTTTCTATTTTGACAACTTAAAAAAGTGCCTAATAGCATTTGCACAACTTAATACGATCTTTTTTTCGATTTTGAAAAAAAAAAAAAAAGGAACTGAAGTAGTCTGAGGAATAGAGCAGCCACCTTTTAATTTAATTGAAGATATGAAAAAATAAAAGGAGCACCTTCTGGCACCGGGAAACAAATAGGTGAGAGCTGCGTCTTAACCCTTCACATCAATGTGTGGACCTAGGAACGGTCCCTGACAAACATGTAACAACGTTGATCGGGACAATAAAAAGGCAAGGGAGAATAAATAGAACGACCGTGATGGGACTCGAACCCACAATCTCCCGCTCCGGAGGCGAGCGCCTTATCCATTAGGCCACACGGTCTGACACATACAAAGCTGTTAACTTTTTCTTTGTTAACTCTTTCATTTTATGTTGTATCCACTAGCTCTTCTACCCTGTTACAGCCTCCAGGTTCAATGGATTGTACCCGCCACTATTTCTCGATCGGACTCTCATCCTTCGATACTGCTCACAATAACAAGTCTCTAGCTCGAGTCTGGTCTAACCTCCAAGCAGAATCTGGTAGGGTCGGGCCTATTTACTATACTGAACACGATCGAGCCTGGTTTTTAGTCTAAGTCCACACCGACACCAATTCCAGGATTGGTCCTAAGCCACCATGTCTTCCCACTAGCCCCTGCCACAATCCAATTTCTCGCTTCTAATTGATCGAGATGCACACATCTTACTACAACAAAACTAGAAAGAGGCTTGAAGACCTAAAACAACCAGGGGTGAGGCAGGTGCGTGGGTGGGAATTGCCCACAAAAAAGTTTTTATTTTTATATTGAAATTTCGTTGCAGTTTTTCTGGTGCCCCTTAAAATTATATAACTAATTTCCCTTAACCAAATTTTTTGGGCTCCATCAGCTTAATAGAACCCAATTCCTCATAAATTTTCCATTGCACAACGCCTAAAGATTCAAAGCTACCATGGCAATTCTTTATTTTTATTTTATAGTAAGTGGGATGTTCCAGAAAATAGTTTACTAGGTTCCAAATGAGGATGGAAAACTTTAGAGAAAAAAAAGTTGTTTCATTGTTTGGAAGACCGGGAAAGATAATATATCCATGAACCCGATCGATGATGTTGGTGAAACAGAATAAAAGCAATGAAAAATAAAATGTTACCATTGAATCGGCCGCGAAGAATGTGCCCCGGCTAGATATATTATAGCGCTTTTGTGATGGTGGTTTTGGGTTAGATTGGTCTTGCATAGAGATCAATATTTGCCTGACCCTACTTAGTTGTAGATGTAACGACAAAGTTTTCTAAAATCCCAACCCACCCTTCAATACTTCGGGTTCAATATCAAAAAGACGAAGAACCAAAACAACTAATCAATTAAGTAAGTCTTTGATGATCTTTCACAATCTTCAACTACTCATGAAACTAAACGTTTGGAATGTTATACATAGAGCATGTCATTCTTCTCTTAAATGGTTTACGTGTAACCAATTTCATTTTGCTTCCATTTTATCTCGCGCCCAAACTCCTATGTGTATATGATGAGTTACTATCTAAAAATAAAGGGTGGCTGACAAGACTAAAAGGATGCTTTGAAGGTAGAAGGCAACTCCCAAGAAAATGGGAATCTATATAGATATCAGGCTAACATCCAGATTTTCAATGGCTCTCCATCGGTGAGCATTGTTTTGCAAGATATGGCATACTTCATTAGTGGGAGATTGGCATTGCATCTCCCTTATATTTTTGAACTAACACTTGACGGGTATTAGTAAGAAGACTTTGCTGTCTGCTGTTCTAATTAAGCAGTTGCATTGGAAGACCGAACTTCGAATAAGGTTTTTATTCTAGTTCTCTTGGTACACTTTATTCTTCTTTTGCTTTAAACGAGAGGTTTGATTGCATATTGCATCCTTTCTGATTCAAAGTGAGATCCAATCTCTAATATAATATTCATTTAAGTTTGGTTTAATAACAATTTTACTATTACACACTCGAATTTTGATGGAATAACAAAAAATGCTCGTGAGTTCTTGTTTCTTTCATTCAATGGTTTAGATTACAAAAAGAAGAGCTATTGAATGAAAGAAAGCTAAAAACTTAAGTCAGGTCTTTTTCATAAAAAAATCAGTCTTTTTGTGAAAAGTTGGACTAAAAAATTGCCAGTAATCAATCGGATTCTTTCTCATTCTTAACTCAATTGGGAACTAAGTCCCTATTTGAACCAATTTTACAAATCAATGAATTGTTTGTTCTACAGCAACTTCCATGAGATCAAGTATGCAGTACGATCAAACAGATTTGGATTTAGGCGCTTAATATGGATGTGAATAGCTAGCTATTTCTAATTTCAATTCACCTACTAAGATTTAGGCGCTTAATATGGACTGTCGACAATGTACCAGATTTGGAAGTTTTAGAACTATCTCAAATCAAAGGAATAGGCTTCTTTCTTCTTTAACTTTCTGACTTGTTTTCATTCGTTTTACGTATTTAGCTTTGAATAGCATCAGAATGGTAGATAACCTAGGTTTTTCATATCTGATCTAGCTAAGGATCTATATCGACTACAGAACAGAAGAATAGTGGATACGTCTCCCCAGGGAATGAGGTACCAAAATCAAGTGGAGTTTAACGACATTCTCTCCATGATTCCATCAACCATCATTTTGATTGTGTAACCCAAAAGAGAATAAGATGTCAAGGACAGTAGAATCTAATGAGCTCTTTTTTCTACCAAACTGTTACTTTCATTTGGTACGTTTCATTCTTCCACAACAAGCTGGGCAGACCGGCCGCCATTATCTTGTGCGCCCAACTTCATAACAAAGAACCGTTAAGATGCCCACCTTGCTGCCCAACATCGCACCAGCTGATGCGAGGAGAATGACATCTTCATATTCAAATCTGCCAATTTGCTTTGCAAGTTTCAGTTACGTTGGGCAAGATCACGTCATTACCTTAACGGATGTCAAAAGCCATGTTGGTCTGTTGGCACATTTGGTTGTAGGCATCTCCTTGATTCTAGATGCTCTTCCTCTGGTTCTTGGGTTGGCGATACCAAACATATGATCATAAGTATTTCCAACCTTCTAGAGATGCTCTCCGCATATGTGGTTTGATGTCCACCACTTACAGGGAACCTTCATTAGTTCATTTCTCTTTTCTTCTTTTTCTTCCGAGGAAATAATGAAGAATCTACTGCCACAACTTTTCGATTCATTTGCCTCTGTACCACAGGAGTGTAATCTTCCTTCACCTATGGAACTGGCATAATTTTCAGATTGATTTGTCCCTGTACCACAGAAGTAAAATCTTTCTCCACCTATGGAAGCCCATTTTCCCAATATCTAACAGAAGCGAACTGGGGCTTTACGTTTGCCCAGAGAATCAGATCCTTGGACTACAAGAACGAGATGTTTTCATACAGCCCTCGACCCTCTATAAAGAAACAGTACTGAATGTTGAAGGTTGAAATTCCTACCCCTTATGTATACTCCAGTTAGTTTTTTGCTAACTTTATTTTGATCATGAAAGTGTCAGCATGGGCGTTCCTTTTTCTAAATATACATAGGTTGGTGGAAAGACAACATGCTGCATGCAAGCAGTGCAAATGGAACAGATGCGTGCCAGTATCTATAGTTAGATATCGGTCTGACGTTTGCCAATAGATCCAGATTAGATCTCTGAAATTGTTTCCAATACATGAGCTCGTGGGGGATAGAGCAACAGTAACATTCTTTAGAAAACAAAAGACCTTCAAATGTTTCAAAAAGAAAAAAAAAAAACACACTTTTGATCAATATCACAGATTCAAAATTAGGTCTGACTCAAGATGGTGGTCGAAATCTAGTTAGAATGGTTCTCAATCCACATTCAGTTTGTAGAACAAGGATTGAAACCAGGAATTACAAGAAGTCAGCTTCGAATAGGCTCTCCAACTACAACCAATCCACTTGGTGGACTAGCAAAGGCAAAAGAGGCACTCTCATACATATATACATACATATATCTGTATTGGTTCACAGCTTTGTCTCCTTATTTTTCTCTCAACCATAGATATGAAAAAGATCAAGGGTTGAGATTATTTTGTATTCGTCTACCATCCAAGTGTCAAGCACTTACTAATTTCTCTCTCTCTCTCTCTCTCTCTCTCTCTCCCTCTCAACGATATGATAATAGAGTCAGAGAAAAAACGATCAAGAACTCTTGTTTTGATCGATCATTTATGCATCTGGACCATAGGCAGTCCTAGACACACTAAGAACTGCAAATTGCTAGTGGCACGGCCAGGTTATATCCGAATTATTTTGTATGAATGATGCATCACATATTGAGCAAAAGACCCATGTCAAGAAGATCGATTGCATCCTAAGGCACAGCAAGACGCACACTTGACAGTATGTGGTGAAGAAAAACTCATTACTAGATACTGCATAGCAATTCACTTTAAGAAGTTAGATAAACTTGGAAAATGAATACTGCTATTGAGACTCACCTTTGCCGTTATGCAAAATAATGTGAAAAAGCAGATAGAAGCAACAGTAGAAAGGAAAATTGAAAAATGTAAAAGAAACATTTAAAAATGAACCAATTTTTCTACAAATCTTTTTTCAAATGGAATCCCACCATCTGATATCCAATTTGGCAAATTTACTATCAATTTGAAGACCTCAAGATCTGTCAATACCAGACTAAGATGCCTGAATCTTCCAAGCAGCCCTCCCACAATTAGCAGCCATGCCAACTTTCACGTGCAGGTATGCAAATATACTCACACCATGCAATATTATAAGTACATACACCTAGCACTCAGGTGCAGACCATGAAGTGCGCAGACATCTGAAAGCGCAACTGTCTAGCAGTAATCTGTGCATTTGGAGTGAATATCATCCGCACGTTCTCTGCCAGTTTCATCATATAATGGCAAGCCAACAGAGCAAACTGGTGGAAGAAGTGAATGAGCATCAGTTATTTAACAAGGGAGAGCATGGAGAACATACAATCAAGTATAAAAGACAGGTAGCAGAGATTGGATACAAGAATTGTTGCTCATGCCTGGAGGCCAACAACGTGTGCAATTGTGTTATGGAGGTTGACGCCAATGACGATTTTGCCAAGGGCATTGTTGCTACCACTGGTAGCCAAGAGCATCCAGATGCTAACAGCTCCTTCACACATTCTGTCATCAATATGATCGGAATGCTGATAGGTGAGTAACTTTGATCAAGCTCGTGTTCAGTTTTTCCTTATTTTCTGAACTCACTTGAGCTAAGCGACACACTGTTTTTCATAACACCAAATGGGGACAGTTTTACAAGGGCACCCAATTGCCAAACAGAGAAGCTCCAAAAATTGCCTTGGATGCAAACCTCATTTTTAAGAGCACTACATTAGAAAAGGTACAAATAAATACGATTTACCTTTTCAATTTCAGGTCTTGGACAACTATCCACTCCTTATGCTCTGGAGAATGGAGGATGGTCTTCAATTTTCTTGCTCGTAGGCCTTGGTGTGATTTGTGCATACACAAGCCATGTGATGGGAAAATGCCTCAAACAGAGTCCCAAATCAAGGAATTACCAGGATATAGGAGAGCTAGCCTTTGGAGGAAAAGGAAGATTTGTTGCTGCTTTTTTCATTTATTCTGAGATTTTCCTGGCCTTGGTGTCCTACACGATCTCTTTGGGGGACAATTTAGCTACAATATTCCACAACAAACACATCTACATAACATGGATGAACATATCAACTCGTCATCTTCTAACCATTATGGCAGTCTTCATTTCCTTGCCAAGTCTGTGGTTGAGGGACTTCTCCTCTATCTCCTTTCTGTCTTCCGGCGGTATAATCATGTCGCTTATGATTTTTGCCACTGTAAGCTGGACTGCAATTAGTTGGGGTGCCAAGGCTAATCATAGAATACCAGCACTTCAACTCCAGAACATCCCAGGAATCTCCGGCCTCTACATGTTCAGCTATGCAGGCCATGTTGTATTCCCCGACATTTATAGAGCCATGAAAGATCCTTCCAAGTTTACAAAGGTAAGAAAACATTTTCATCTTATACTGTACTTTGATTTTGTGCACCATAACTATGCAACAAACATGACCCCTCAAACCTTACCAACATGAGAACCTGCAACATATCATTTACGCAACATGCGCTCTACATGGCCTTCAGGTTCATGAAAAAAGTTTAGAAAACTTTTTCCTTTGTTTTTGAGCAGCGATTGTTAAGTTAGAGAAGGAAAGCTCTCGAGTTTTGAACCCAAGACCCTTGCCGCATAAAGAACTTAACAACCAGTTATAACCTTTGACCACTATAAATCTTCTCTTCGGTCCAGTGAATTTTTCACCCTCCATGAAGACTTCTTTCTTAACATACTTTGTGAGGAGGGGTCATAATGAACAAAACCATTTGACATATTTTTGTTATATCAAGCTTAGCTTTATTTCTCAAATTATTTATTGTCATCCACAGGTATCAATCACAAGCTTCTCCATTGTTATCATCCTATACTCATCCCTTGCGTTCATGGGAGCTAAAATGTTCGGAGGAGGAGTAAGCTCTCAAATTACACTAAGTATGCCCCCCCATCTAATTGCTACAAAGATTGCACTGTGGGCTACTGTTTTGACACCCATGACCAAATATGCCCTTGAATTTGCACCAATTGCCATCCAACTAGAAAATGCACTCCCCCACTTCATGAGTTCTCGTTTAAAACATGCTATAAGGGCCGCCATAGGTTCATTTGTCCTCCTTAGCATCCTTTTCCTAGCCCTTACGATCCCCTACTTCCAATATGTTCTAGGATTTACAGGCTCACTTATCAGTGTTGGTGTCTGCATCATCTTACCCTCTTTGTTTTATATAAAGATTTCTGGATCTCAAATTTCAAGGGCCACTATTGCACTCAATGTCATATTCATAGTAATTGGTACTTTGTTGGGAGTGTTTGGCACAATATCATCTGGGAAATCACTCCTAAGGAGCATTTCACAAGCGTAAATCCAAAGCAAGGTAATGAGGCATGCAATAGAAGCTGCACCGCGATGAGATGAAGCATCTGACTTTTGAGGAAGAGAAGAAAGGAATGCGCAGAGCAGAAGATTGAAATCGCCTGTAGTTTCATGATGTAGTCGAGATATATATATCTACAAGCATAGAATAAGAAATTTCTTACAACATACAGTACTATTCTGACGAGCAGAAGCACCATTTTTTGCAGTTCTTGAAAATGGGTTTGCAGTACCAAAGCGGAAAGACAAAAATCTCACCTGCCCTATCCCTATGATTGTCTTACGAAACAAACAATGAGACCACTTTCTTCAGATGCTTGAACAAGAGAAACTATACTAAAAAAACAGATACCACCCCCAGCTAATCTCTGAATTGCGGATGAGAAATAAAAAAGAGAGAACTTTCTAACTGGACATCGGATGAACAGTAACAGACCCTCAAAAAGACAGATTTTCCGCATCGATGGCATGATTTACTACTCGGATTACTCGGTGACCGGATTACAAGTCCTTGATGTGAATGCCCCCCTGCACTTTTATGTGGCCTGAAAACTTTGGATGTTGTCCATCAAGTGCTCCGTGAAATACGGCGCAGCCGAGAAGGGCTTCAGGGCATCACAGCATTCATTCCCATGGCTTTTCTGTTGCCTCGGATCATGGCGTTGGGCAAGGCAGAGGGTTAAGTTCAAGGTCGTCAGAAATGGCTGATTCGAATCCAATTGGTGGCAGACCGATTCAATCCCGTGGCCGATTCGAATCAAATTCGTGGCAAACCGAATCCCGTGGCTGATGAAAGGTTTGGGGGCTTTTAACTATTTTTAAAATGGTTTAATATTTTAAATTGTTTTTTTGTATATTTTTCATATATTTTATTTATAAAAAAGGTTTTCTAATATTATTAAACAACCAACCCAGCCGAATCGGTGAACTGGCTGCCCTTCGGAAAAAAAAAAATTAATGGACTCGAAAGTCCAAAATTTTTCAAATTAGTGTCGTTCAACCAAAAAGTTCTAACGGCCCATCCGACTTGTTTAAGTCAGTGGCATGTGAACACTGAGTGTTGCTTTGCAAATTTTTCAACGGAAAATTCAAGCTTCATCCTCATTAAAAATAGCGAAGAATCCTCATTATCTGAAGGCAGCCGTTCAGATAATCTGAAAACTCTCCAATACTACATCTGCACCACACCGTCTATACACCAAGCTCATGACCCGATCCCACAGCAGTTTTTTCTCCAACAATACTGCACAACCCATGTATGTTTAACCTCAGATTATGCCACCACGAATATGCCATCAAATATTTTAAGCTTTTTTTCGTGAATACAATTGTGAATAAAGAATTCATGAAAATCCAATTTCTCGATTAAAGTTTATGAGCGACGAAAACTGGGATTTTTATTTTTAAAACATTAAATAATATTGTTTAGGTATGTATTTTCATGATTTTTTTCTGTTTAGATGTTTTGTATGGTTGGATTGGTGAAAAACAGTGTGTATACATGCATATACGTGTGTGTGTGTGTGTGTGTGTATGAAATGTCTAGTATAATTAAGCGCAGCCAACTGTCTTACTAAATATCTACAAAATGAACGTGTTTTCAAGAAACACAAAAAATTACATTCTTATGTTTAAATAAAGTCAACGACTGGCGGCTTATAGAAATTGAAATCAACCAATCAGACAAACAAAGTTCCAAATTGTCCAGATACACCTAAGCAAGTTTGTTTACACCCTTGAACTCTTTTTTTTTTTCCTTCAATAACATGATGAAAATTGAAATGACAGACGCATGTTTCTTACCTAGAGAGAAACACACCCACGGAGAAGTATTGGACCCTCTCCAACTGAAAAATTAAGAACCCACACAGAAAATCATCTAAAGACAGCATGAGATAAGAACGTGGAAGGAGAACAAACTCATAGTGTATTATTATTTATGAATCTGGACTGTTGAAATATATGAAAGGCACTAGAACCCACAAATTGGAAGGCACTAAAAATTGGTACATAACAGTTGCTGCATCGGAGGGGCAAAAAGGTAAAATGAAACTACAGTTTGGAAAAGACGGATGATGTTCAGACTGCAACATAAGCTCCATGTCTTGTCGGCTTATTTAGAAAGATGAAATTCTTTGGCTGCAATCTCAATGGTCATCATCGCCATGGCCATCCGGAGGGCCCCCTTCACCGATCACCTCAAGCTGAGAAGCACAAGCAAGAAAAGTAAAAGTTAAAGATGATTTCAGAAACATATGAACAAAAAACAGTGACCTAAGTTCTAGAAGGACTCGACATGTCAAGCTATAGCTGGTATATAGTTTCTGTTTGGATGAGAAGTAACATACCACTAACCTAGGTCAGTTTCTAGGTGCAAGTTATTGACTGGTCACCAAATCACTTGACAAGCCAAATCAAATGTAACCAGGTGCTACAGAAGCCTATGCAGGTTGGCGGTGAAGGTATCTTTCAAAAATCATATTTGGTATAGAATATGTCTACACTATACATACTCTCCTATCTACACATTGAAAACCAGAAAATGTAAGAATGAACAGCATAAACTCAGAACTTAAGCGTAAGCCATTATAGTAAAAAAGGAAAATCTTCATAGGCACCAACAGCAGTATTTTTTGAGTCACATAATTACAAGAATTTGTATACCAACTGAAATAGTTAAAGAAGCAGCTACAACATGGTGATTTTCAGTAAAACACAAAATCTACTTGTGGGAAGGGCAGATAACATAGAACTTAACACTGATCAACAAATGCTTTTATCTAGGACTAGAAGTCATCAGAACAAAAGGCTCTCAGAACTACTACAGGCACATCTTCACTACATTGTCAAGCTGTACATCATACTACAATTGAAGAATTCCCATCTTACCTGGAAATATTGAGAACAGACAGGGCATTCAAATGGTTTGTCCTTCTCAAGCCAAAACCAGACAACATCATGTTCATCCTCTACAAAAGAAAAACATGATGTTTCAGAGAAATAAGTCAAGAAATACTATGAACCAACTTAGTAAGTTCAACATAGAGCAAGTTTGAAGTGAAATCATGACGACATTACCGCCTTCTCCCCCAGGGCATCCAACTAGTCTTTTATCATAGTAGGATTGCACAATAGCAGGTGCCTCCTGTAAAATTTGTTTAAATGGAAAGAAAAAGCCAAACATAAGAAACCCTATTCAAATATCAATACTCTTAATCTGTTAAATCACAGTTAAGCGCGTATGAATGACAAGTCTAGGTCAAGTGGGACCAATAACATTTCCAGAATAATTTCAGAGCTTCATGTCAACATCCGATACAAGGACAGACCTGTCCCTAGCTTGTTAAGCCAAAATATAGTGAAATGAGTGTCTGACACCTATGTGTTGCATCTTATTAAGATGCATGAGGGGTGGATATGAAGAGCTCCAAAATCCTTTTTTTGACTTTACAGCATCTCTCTGGCATAAGGATGTGCAGTAACATCGATAACATGTGCTCGTTCTGGCAGTGAGGTTAGTGACAAACAAAAGAAGACAGAAGAACCCAAGAAATCAGAAGGATAAATTTCCCAAACAACAGCAAATGTATTTCAACTACCATTCAGCTGAATTCTTTTTTCAAAGGGACATCCAAAACCCATGTTATATCATCCAAACAAAAGACCAGTTTTTAGAAAGTAAAAAACTGGTTTTGTCATGTTACCCAAAGACTAAAACCAGGTTTTGAAAACTCATTAAAAAATGGTTTCACAAAACCAGGTTTTGACAAAAACCATTTTTTGAAGGGCTCTTCATCCAAATGCTAACTAAAGGTTTTTATATTTTTATTGAGAAAAGAAAGGAAAAAATATAATGAACATTAACCTACACCATGACCACTAACCTTAGTTCCAAATGGACCAGTAGGAGCATCCATGTCAAACCTTTTTCCTCCCTGAAAAAGAATCGGGAAAACATAAGTTCAAAGTTGATACCACAACTAATTTCATTTTATTAAGTAAAATAAATGCATACCTCTAGCTCAGCCTCCAACTCCTCCCGCTCATGCCCAGTTGCAATAGGCATTACATCTTCCACCCGTTTCTTCCCCTTGGATAGAATAGTTTCTGCATCACAATACACAAAGTAGGTGAATTTGCTTGTAGTCAAAGACTCAAAAAGTAACAAAGTATATGACCCTATATCTATTAAAAGTTTATTACTTAGGCAGATCTATTTAGCAGAAAAAACACATCTCATAATATTTAACTACATGCTAATTGAATAGCAATGAAATTTTGAGTAACACACAAGCAGGAATAGGATTTCATGGACTGATGGACAGTCACAAATATCGCGTCTTAAGCAAAAAAGATGCATTATGTGAAAAATAGGCCAGCCGTATAAACCGGCAATAAGACACGTTTTTTTAAACACCAAAATATAAAAAAACAAAAAAAATGCATAATTTTTTCATATTTTTTATTAATTTTTGATTTATTTTATTTTTATAATTTTCAGGATTTTTTATTTTTAAAAAAAAATTGTCGAGATTTTCCCAAGATACACAATTTTGCCGTATTATACCCAAGAAATTCCTCGACATATAATACATGTACACGATATATACGACAATGATTTCATGGTAAGGATCCCAATTAAATGATTGTAAAAGGCTTTGCCTAGTCAAAACAAAGCCAACATAAGACATGTTGTGTCTAGGCACCTGCTATAAAGCAAATCATGCTATAGTGATAACACCAAATAACCATAACAGCTCACCACTACTTATATCCTAAACCTTTTCATGCTCAAGCAAAGCAGAAGGAAGCAGTTCATTGTTCACATTACAAAGCTAAGGTTTCTAATTCCTCTAAATTAGAACTATATACATGAGCACTCTATTTTGATTCACACTGTGTATCTTCTTGTAAATTAGAGTCGCTGGAGAGTTTATAAAAATAATCAGAGACCTCCACATGACATCTTCCAAATTAAACGCAGACCTGATGCTTTGGTGTCAAGGTAAGTTATTGGAATTTTGAGATATCGCAACAGGTCAGACTTATGTCACATGGGTACAGGTACGGGTGCCAGTACGGGTGCTGGTAAGGGCACGGGCATGGAGCAATTTTCAAAAACTTGGGAACATGTCCATACATATATGTTTTATATGTATAATAATAAGATTTTAGCTAAATAAACACAATAATTCATTGCTTATATTCATAAAAATAATCTTGTTGAACAAAAAAATACAAAAAAAGATGCAAAAAGTACAAAAAAATACTAAAATATATAAAAAAAATACAAAAATTAAGGCTGTTGTGTCCAGGCCTCCACCCACACCCATGTCAATAACAGGTGTGTGGCCTTACTCAGGCACACCCATGTTAAATAGGGTCACACTAAGTTTCTATCAGACGTAACCTTGCCATTCAATTCAAGCCAAAGCTCCCACTAATTAACATAAAATAGTGTGAAGCTCATAAGTAATCCATTAGGCACAATTAAATGGCCAACATTTTCCATTCAGTGGCATGTCACCCAGAAGAGGCACTATTCCCCATGAATAAAAAGCAGATTACAGTTTCAAAGAGTCCAATAAATGGGAACAAAAAGAGACGAAAAATCACCTAAAAGGCAAGGCTATTGAAATTGAGTGTATCAGCCCATAGGCATTGCCTGGGCCGATACATTGTGTATCAACCCTTCACTTCTATGACATAAAGGTTGATGCAGGCCCTGCTGTTTATCAGGTCTGAAAAGCATTGGTTGCATTGGCAATAAAAAGTCTGATGCATTGCACATCGGCCATTCACTTCAACGAGATACAGGATGATGCAGGCCCTGTGAGGTTGGAAAAACATTGTTTGTAGCCCTAAAAAGGCTAAAAAATGAAAAAGTTGAACATGGGAACAGTTAAAGAGTGTAACTTCAACAGAAAGTTGTCCTAGCCCTTATGTCCTTACCTGTGCTGAGGTTCTTCAAGGAGATAGGCAGTGTGTGGAGAAGGGTGGAGAAAGGAGGCAATTAGTGGTGATAGCCAAAAGAAATGGCTCTCTCTCTCTCCCTCTCTCTCTCTCTCTCTTTGTGCTTTCCTTTTGCCTCACAAATCTTAATACATTCATATGCCGTCTTCTTCTGCTATTTGTTGTCATTATTCTAGCCCCAATGGTTTGAATTTTCATTTTTCAGTTGAGATCATTGTCACAAATATCGTTTTCAGTTATGAAATGGCGAGGTTTCTCTTGGGTATAACATGGCTGACCGGTTTTTCTCAAGAAAATATTAGGAAAACCTTGGCCAGTTTAAAAAAATATATATAAAAAATAAAGATCCTAAAAGTAACATGTAAAAATGTGAAAATAAAAATGCAAACAACTAAAAAATGTAAAGAACGCAAAAAACACAAAAAAAAAAAGAAAAAAGGAAATCACCAAAAAAATCCAAAAAAACATGTTTTCTCCCATTTCTCAGGTGACCTGTTTTTTTTTTCAGTTATCAAATAAAATATGTTTTTTTAACAATGGTTGAAATCCACACAATCTGGTCTCAAGTCACATTTTTTGTTCTGAAACCTTCTCATAGGTCTGAACTTTCTTTTAATTTCAGTCCAGCTAAAGACCTATATTGCTAAAGAGATTTGGGTACTGTTGAACTCAACAATTAAGAAGTTTATTGTTGTGGAGTCCATCATTCCAACAATCTATCTCCCATGACCTGTGAAATGTTCCACCTTCCCATTTCCTTTTTTTGATTGTTTAGATTATCTCTTTCCAAGACATGATGGCACGTGAGATATGATAACTTTTTCCAAAATTAAGTACTATGGATGATTCTATGCATTTTTCCCTTTTCCTAAATTCTTATTGGTTCATAATTAAAACGCATTAAATGCGAAGCATCAAAAGGACAATAGTATTCTCTAATTGCCCACAGGAGTGACGCATATCAGGCCATATTGGACAATAAGCTGCATTGTCAAGCAACCCGGAACAATACACTAACCTATATTTACGAAATTGCTAAACAGGCAGTCAAAGAACATACTAAAGAAGGATGTTATCACAAATATGTATATGAGGAAAAACTAACTTGAACCGGTAAGTTGAAGGAGGCCATGAAGATCAAAAATAAAATGCACCAGAGACCTCAAATACCTGCTCAGCTCTTACTTGAGGATTTCATGACTTTTCCAAGGACTAGTCAGTAATGTATTTGTGGAAGTCTAATTCAGTGAATGCTTGAATACAGAACAACTCGCTCAGGAAGAACACATATGGGATTTCCAGCTTGATCAATTAACAGATTCAGCACGTTGAGAATGGAAGACAATTAAACGCTAGTGTTGCTCACACTGAACACGAGCATGAGACCGTCTAAAACACCACTGCAACCATGTGAACATAATCATCTGTGTCCTTTCTTATATTACATTCCCATTATCTTTGTCAGCTTTTACAAATCAAACAAAAAGAAAAACCAGAAACTCATCGAGTCTCTTGCGTGCTTTCATTGTCATATGTGGTGAATAATGGACCTTCGTCCTCAATAAAGCACATTTTTTACATCGATGATCCATATCCATATCCATATTATGACAAGTACAATACCGATTACTATTTGGTTTAGTCTACTCAGACCAATGGATTCTCCATTCCTATAACTTATTTATCAAAAGCCAACAGCTTGAAGCTGATAAAAAAAATTTAACAAAAAAAAAAAACTGTAAAGAATCTAAGAAAAATGTGCTCATCCTATTTCTAGCATCTAAGATTAAAAAAGGTAGGATCTTCTAACTGTTCCAGCTAGCTTGTCAGAAATCCACCGCCGAGAGACAAATCTCCACTAGCTTCAGCATAAAACCAATTCAACCACGCCATACCATCCGCAAGATCGAATAAATGAAAACAACAAGCGACCCGAAGATATTGAATGTACACAGGCTTATGCAAGTTCCTCCCAAAAATCTGAAAGGAATTATTACACGGCCCATTAGTACTGTAATACCTTCAAAAGAAAATGACGAATAACGTCTCAAATATTATTCTTACAAATCCAGGATCTGTGAAAGAGTTCTGATGAAAGGAAAATGCATTGGTTCAAGTGGACGGAGGGCAGCAAAAACGATCAGAAACGCCTGAAAACCGGATCTTGACCATTCAAAACTAGGCTGGGCAGACGGTAAATTCAGAAATGAAGAAAGGCCACTTAAATGCGTCACGGCTTTCTCCTCAAATAAACAAAAGAACAAGCACAATATTTCGAGGCGGGAGCCAAGCAAAGAAAAATGTTCCGGTATCACTTTTGTTCTTCTTGAAAACGACACTACGGCAAGAGAGAGATAGAGAGATCCGATCGTTAGAGGATCGAGAAACTTGCCTGCATCGGAGGTTGCCTGCTGGGATAAGAAACGAGGTGTGCTCCGGGACGCTGGAGAGAACAACGAGGACGACGATGCAGCCGCCGCCGCCGCTCGACGAATCAGCGCGCCATCCTTCGACCTTCCGGCGAGGGCAGCAGAAACCGTCAGTGTATGAAGAGAAGCCGCGATCCTTCGCCACATCGTGTCCCAGGTCTCCCCGGTCAACCCTCTCTCTATCTCTCTCTCCCTCTCTCTCTCTCTCTCTCTCTCTCCCTCTCTCTCTCTCTCTCTCTCTGTATCCCCCTCCGGAGTGAGCGGACGAAGAAAAAGCCGACGCCCCAGAAGAAGCAGCCGCCAGCCGGGCAGTGGAGGCAGTGACCGTAAAAATGGTTATTTTTTTGCTAGGGCGGAAGCTGTCTGGCTATTCGTGGTCAACGGACGGAAAAGACCTTTGACTGAATCTAGTCAAACCAGCTCCTCGCGCTCGCTCGTCGGCGACTCCCTTGCCTTTGCCTTCCATCCCATGTAGGGCGTCGCCCATTGCTCGCCCATCGGGTTCGGACACAGCCGGGAAGTCGCGCCAAGCTCGGGCCCACCTTTGATGGAGCCCACACCAGTATAGAACACCACGTGACTGACGCCATCCCCTCCTCTATCCAGTAATCGGGGGAACCATAAAATATTAACGTATATCTATTTGGTGCCCGTCTTGTCTTTCCTTTGTTTATTAAATTTAACGTTAAAGAAATTGTGGGGAAGTGAACCGGATGATGACCTTTAAACTTCTCATGCATATTGGTTTAGTAAAGTAATCAAAACAATTAGGACCTTGTTTTCTTGATCTATCATGATAATAGGAAACCAACCATTTACAAACAAAAACCTATATATATTATAATATTGCACTGTGATTATGGCTTTTCAAAGTTAACTAAGTCATTTAGTTAGAACTGTCATCCAACGTGATGAACAGATAAAAGAAAAGCAAAGACAAAAAGATGATAAATATTTTTATTTTACACTTTTTTTTTTCTCAACCATTCATCTGTTTTCATATGAACAGCCATGTCTAAATAGTTGGGTGACTCTAGATAGTCGGAGTCATTATTTGCTCACTCTATATACCTAGATTTTGTTTTTTCTTTGTTTTTACTAGCTAGATTAGCTTTCATGAGTTTAGTATAACAGTACTTGACTTTTGACAAGCCAACATAGCCAATTTAAAATACGTCGACTTCGTCTTAATGGTGTTTTATATAGAAAAGTTGGTAAATTATTAACCTTGAAACGAAATCTTGGTCGAGTGGGATGGAGTATTAATTAAGAGAATACACTTGTGGAGGATTGAGACATTTAGGTTTCAGGCTCTGCGTTCTGAAAACCCTGTCGCTAACATGTCTGCTTCAAAGCCTAAGCGTCGTTCAGCTTCACGAAGAAGTTGATGTTTCGGACAACGGCCCCCTGGGCCTAGAGTTTTGACGCCTGTTTCAGAATGGTCATTGTCCTTCAGAAAAAACAAATGTTAAACCGTCTGCATCCTTCAAGTACATTTCATGCGCTTCCCATGTCGGGCATATTTCACTACTCAACTGTCATAGTAAGCACTCAAGTCAGCAAAATTAACATTAGGACCACATATATATATATATAAAGAAAATTTATATTTACATATAATGTTCATTTTGTTAGACTATTTCTTTTCATCTAGTAAACGAAAATTTATTCACCAGAGACAGGAGTGTGTTCGTTTAACTAGAAAAACAATATAAGATAGTGTCAATTTCGTGGAAGAAGACCAATCGTCGGCTAAAGATGAGGGCTACCATCCTGCTGATGAATCAAAGCTTTTGCCCTTGTTGACCCCAATGGTTGTTTGTTGTCATGGCAGTAGTTCTACCTGATGCTACCCAAAAAGGGTCTGATGACCTCTCCGACTCCTCCTTAGAGATTTGAAGGTTTGATGGTAAACCATCTCCGGTGATCTCCAATGACTTGTAGAATAGATGAAGACGCCATTCTAATGGACTGCCATAGCTTGTTTCAGCTGTGGCTCGATGAAGAGGCATGGATTACAACTATGCGGTCAATGGGTTGATATTGCAAGAAAACGGTTTATTGGTTAGGGTGGATGGCAAAGAAGTGCTGAAGCTAGTTTTGAGAAAAGGGACTTGGAGCCTTGGCCACCAGGCCCTCAATGCTAACAGGTAGATGCGAGGAGCATCACTCAAGCTGGAAGAGTACTTGAAGTAATAGGATAGGGGTCGTTTGAGATGCTACTATCTCATGCATCTAACCCAAAAATTGATTAGATTCATTCAATACTTTAAAAAGTGTTCAGTGAGATTGCAATATTTTGAAAGATACATAAAACAATAACATAATACTACTACTGTTGCCAAACAGCCCTAAGGATCCTCTCTTCCAATGAATGGTGAATGCTATGCCAAACAGCCCTAAGGATCCTCTCTTCCAATGAATGGTGAATGCTAAAGAAGGTGATTGTCTAAGAGTGAGCATGTGTGTGTGTGTGTGTGTGCGTGAGAGAGAGAGAGAGAGAGAGAGAGAGAGAGAGAGAGAAAGAGAGAAAGAGGGAGAGAGAATCAACTAATGTCATGACAACCAAAACAATGATTGACAATCCACCAGGATAAAATGTGTTAAAAGAGTTATACAAATCGACACCCATTTTACAATTTCCATTTCCGTGACCCTCGATCGCCGATCACCATTGCATGAATGACCAGACCAGCACCAGCACCAGCAAATTCGGATTTTGGTTTCCAAGGAGAATAGTCAAGCAATGTTTGCCACCAATTTGGACGTTGGAGAATGCAGTCGTCTCTGGTGCCGAAATTTTTTCTGGGCCCGTCTGATGATGCTTTCAGGAGAAATAAACTCGGAGCTCACTTCCCAACAGAAAGCAGTTGATCCATTTCATCAAAGTAAGGCCAGTCTTTCTTGCTCTTTGTGCCGTTTTTGTGTTCCTACGTTAAGAAAAGGGATAGGAAACAATAAATTTGAAGAGGAATAACCAAAGTGAAGCAAGGTTACATATAGCAAATAGAACAGAAAAATATGAAAAGGCTTCAAGATTACGGTTCCATAAACAATTTTAACACCTTACAAGCACACAACATTAAATTTGGAGTTGCTTTTATATAATATTAGTGGTAAGCGACGATGGATACCATCTACCTAGAGGATGGCAAATAGATAAAAGTACACCATTTTGAAGAGTACATATGTCATGGATGCCATTTAGGCAACATGAAATGACACATGAACTGACAGATGGAGATGCAATCATGTCATACGTTATGCAGTCGTGTCATATTTTCTCTATTTCTATTTCATGTCTAATTTTTTCCAAAGGCTGCATCTTTGCTTCAAAGCTGTGTTGCACCTAAGGAAACTATAGAATTTTATGAAACATATTTATGTATAAATTGACAGTAGTCATTTGTGAATTAAATATTTAAAAAAAAAACTATATTCCTAATTTCATGGAATTCGCATGTTCCATTATGCATGTTTTCAAAATGCTTGCTGAACATAGATTAAAAAAATAATTTTAAATTAAATATCAAAAAATGCATCATTTAGGAGAAGTAGAAAATACCTCATATTTTAGAACAAGAGATGTCCAAAGAGATTTGCACTGAGCAGGACTACGATTTATTCCATGATCTAGCATTTTTTCAGATATCTCTTCCCAAAGAACCATTCTGGACCGAACAGATTGGAATTGGCTATCCATGTCGCTACGCATTTTTATTAGCTTTGTTATTTCTTCCGGCTTCCATTTGTTCCGCTTTCCACGTGTAGGTGATGTTGGTTGAAGATCTGCTACCCCTGATTTGCTTGTACTACTTCCCGAACTTTCATCTCTCCTCAAATATTCTTCTGGCATGCTGCCATTTTCATTTCTTGCAGATTCAAGTGGCCCAGGTACTTCAAGAGAATCACTGAAACTCTCTCCCTCTAATGGGTCTCCACAGGATGTACTATCTAAATACATGCTTGCACCACCAACCTCTTCGGCATTCAAGGTTTTCAAATTTACAAAGAAACAGAAAATAAGTTTTCATTGGAAGACTATATTTATACACTATAACAAATATAAGAGAAGAAATGTGGCACTGTGTTAAATAAGCAGGATTAAACAATTTGCACCAAAACGCATTAAAAAACCCAAGATATGTACTACAAGTCTCATCACATAAGCAGAAGGAATATGTTGTGCCCCTCAAAATAAATTTCCAACATGAACAATCTAAAAGATAAAGAACCCTAAAGTCAGACTCCAGATATTGATGGTTGAATAACCTGTGTCAAAGGCAGCACAGCATGATTCTCATGACACATAAAAAAATTAACATGTATTTATCCTTATTTATCATGCATAATCAACTTCTAGTGAATACTTCAAAAAGAAGAAAAGATGGAAAGTAATAAAGGTTATTCCAAACCCAAATCAGCAGAGCAAAAGACAATTATAGGATCATGTCTCTTGTTGTGCTCCTGACCAAGAAGTTTTAATTGAAACTCACAAGTAGCAAGTCATTGCCTTAAAATGAATATCAAAGTGTAAATGCTTTCTGCCATATGCTTGTAACATAAAATTGGTAACTGATTTTTGATCTAATAATCTGCTTAAAAAATAATTTCCCACACCACAATGCCGTGAAAGATGTCTTCCCTACAAACCTGACAAAAACAAGAAAACCACCAGTACACAAAAGACACCTTTACCTTCAGCTGAAAACATGAGAGACCATTTGATTGATAGGTATTAGGTTTAAACAAGTACTCTGTAGTCTGTAGAACACTCCCATGATCAAAGAATCTGGCAAACTTGTTTCCCTGCATATTAGCAGGATTTCTGACATTGTGATATATGGTTATATCACTCTCTTGCGTTTTGGCTAGTGAATATCAGTCTTACAAATAAACCTAAAACTTTTTGCAAGCAACAAAGAAAATCATTCTATGATTTTTGAGCTTGAGGGAATTATGGCCTAGTAAGCAATGTAAAAACTAAGTGACTCTGTTAAAAGTATTTGAAGTTCAAAACTTACCCAGCTTCACATATTTTCTTTAATATGTCGGAAGAACATTAGAAACCAAGACAAAAGCATGGTTGGAGAAATTTACCTTGCATATTTTCCATCTCTGCTAATCTCAAAGAGCTTACATCATCCCCAGTTTGTTTGTGGTTGGATCTCTTCCTTGTAACATGTGGGTCAATTGATCTTTTCAAAGCTGACAGACTGAAGATACCCTTGGCTTTCCCTGATAACTTCGCTTTTAGCTCCTCAGCAAGAACTGCATTTGCATTTTCTACAGCAATTGCAATGACTTCAGGTCTTTTGCCACTGTATTTCCGAACCAACTTTTTCAACACATCAGATACAGCGCGCTCCATGTGTGCCAACGGGCAGCTTATAGGACAACTTGACAATGCAACATGTGCAGCTTTATGCAGTGCATCCAAAAGCTTTCCTTTATCAAGCCATAGACAACGTGTTGTGATCCTTATTTTTCCTTTGATGCATGGCTGCGATAAAGCACCTCCTACACTTTCGGGACGCATAATTTCCATGCTGAAAAATCAAAGCATGTAAATGACTAGAGTTCAGTACTCCTTTTCCTTTTCCTAGAACATAGACTTTGCATTGACATCAAATTAACCTTCAATCAGATAATGGGCATGGCAAGCCCAGGATTTGACAACAAAAATGATTTCCCTCATAGCTGGAAACAGGAAACATTTTCCTTTTTTCTTTTTCCATTCATCACTGCGAAAAAATTGCAGTGACCTTTCTGTACAGGAAATCGTGGTTCAGCAGACTGTTTTCAAGGTTTCTCTCCTTTAGTTTTCTGCAATTCACCTAGCAGAGAGCACGAATTTTCACTAATAACCTATACAAGAGAAAGCTAGGACACACAATCCCCCTCCCCTACTTACCCTTTCTTTAGCTATATAATTAAAAGACCAGAAAAAAATTCCTGCCATACAGCCAACGTTTTGACTAGGCACCAAAATCAATCGAGCATGATTTTTTCACCTGGACTAGCCTATTGGGCTTTAACTGTACAAGGGCATCAAGTGGTGCTTATCTAGATTTTGGTTACTCTTACCAAAAAAAAATGATGAATGTTTAAGGGAAGAAGTTCTCGTGACTCCAAAAAGTAGTCAATAATGATAAGCAGCCAAGAATTCAATCTTACCCAATTTCTAACTAGGGTATATCATAACAGGATCTAGAACATTCTAGCTTTACAGTATATCACAAGTGACATCCATATGATACTTGTCGAACAACTTCAATAACTCTCATTCATTAAATATGATATGGGTATCATGACCAAAATTTTTCCTAAAATTGTGGCAAACAATGTGCTTGTTACATGTAATAGCTTCTACAAAAGGCACAAGTGGTTACCTCACAACTACAATTCCATCTGATGCAATTTTAAGTCTCTCATCAACACAGAGTTCTGATGAAGTTCCAAATGCTTTGTCACCATCATTGTACATCAACTGCCACATTTGCTTGGAAGATTTATAATTGTACATCAAGTGACATCAACATGCATTACATCCAAACGAATATTGCAAATGCCACTAACCTCAAGATTCTCCTTTCCTAACAAAGTAAAACCATTGGAAAGAACTCTTCTATTACGAAGGTGTGAGACTCCAAGCATCTCACCATTTTTTATCACCTGCAAAACCATTTAGCTTAATAACCAGTATCCTTTGCACTTGAGGACGTCAAAGATTAAAACCAAGAACCTTTATCCTGGAAAGCATGATGTCCATCATTGTTAGTCCCTAACTAAGCAACTCAATTAAGTAGCTTCAACTGAAAAATATGCAATAAGCCAATAATTACAGGTCAAAGCTTCTGACTTACAGTTGTATGCCGAATGCCTGTTGATTTTCCAAGTAACTCATGCTCTTTAAGAAACAGAAGTTCTCCATGTACTGGCAGAAAATGTTGAGGCTTCACTATCCGAAGAACCTCCTCCTACAGCAGCAAAATTTTTATTGGGTATATTAATTGGGGATCAGCAGAATAGATGTGCTTTTACTTAATGTGCATGCAATCAACTGAGGTACATTCCACCAAGCCTTTTCAGATATTAAAGGCCGACTTTTGGTGTTCAGCAGTAACTAGTAAGTGCTGCAAGCTTACAATCCAAAGTAGGTTCATCTTCTGCTTGGAGCATCTTAAAGCATACAAGTGGACGGGTTCCAGATGCTCGTAAAAATGATATGTGTGTTTGATATATGTGTGTGTGTGTGTCTGCATGTCTATGCTTCTGTGTGCATGCATAATATGATAGCAGTAGCAAGCAAGAGTCCACTTCATGACATTAAACACCTTGCTCTCATTACTCAATACTCATATCTAAACAACTCCTCCAATTTTTATGATTTACAATGTGACTAGCTCTTGGAACATTCCCGAACTTAATGTACCTGATTATATTTTTAAGTACCACAAAAATGGTCTGCACAAAGATTAAACCCTATTTCTTGCACTACTTGTCTTTCTATTTATATGTTCTTGCTTTCATATATATGTCAAGGGCTTGGACCAACATAAAGATTTATGGCATCACTCGCGCACAAAAAAGGTAGTAATTTGATAATGTGAAGCAGAAACAATCTAAAACATGTATACAAGGCAAATAATACTCCTAACCACTTTTTAAGTGTGTTTGAAATCATGGAAGCAGCTTTGAATACTGAATAAGAAGACCTCAAATGAAGGGCAACATAAAAGTAGATAAGATATATTTGATCAACAATAGAAACTTACACCTTTAAAATGGATACGTATATCTTACCAATTCATCACGATATGCATGTCCAGAGGTATGCAAGCCTTCATTTTTACCCATTATGATTGTGGGTCCAAGGTCCGTAAGGCGATTCATCATCTTCATCACTCGAGTCTCATTTCCTGGAATAACCTAGGAAGCATTTGAAGTTAGAAAGAACAAAAGGTTGAGAGGGAGAAAGAAAGAGAGCTCAACTTAGCAGGCCTAATAACATGAATCATGAAAATTTTTAGAAAAAAAATCTCATGGCATAGGGAGGAACTCAATCACATTTTATTAGAAAGCATTTCTAGACTGAATAAGGAAGAGATCATTCATTGTTTTTGTTGAACAAGGTTGCATGATGTCAGCATTATCGTAGATAAAATTTGAACCTATGCTCACAAACACAAAAAGAAAAGCATCATATGATGATATTGGAAAAGGCATTTCCAAAATAGTGAAAACATATGAGAATCGATACTTGACAAGCCAAAGGTCATCTATACTCCTAAAATCTTTTCCCAGGAAGGACAAACTATGCCGTGGAGAACCAGAAACCGAAGTTATCTACAAGAAATGGAACATCAGATGTACAAAAGAAAGAGAATTGTCCTTTTAGGCCAGAAGAAGACACAGAAAAAATCTTCTCGAAAGCAGTATGATTCTGCAAGCTCTCCAATCAGTGTATTAGGAATGCATTTGCTCACTTTCATGGTGCAAAGGGATCTCTCAGTGATGTCAAGTGATTGTCTACATATCTGCAGGCAATCACTAAATAAAATAGCTTTAAACATATAATGAGTTGGCTCCTGATTGGTACCTTGGCGGAGTATAAGATGACATCATCCTTGTTCAACTTGAGGGAATGGCTGCCACCAAAGGATGCCAAATTCAATGCAGCACGAGGTTCTCCCTGACACAAAATAAAGTTGAGACCCATGCATGTGCCTTGAGCAAAGGTAGCATAAGAAGACATGGAACATATTTAATACAAGATTTGCATAGCTTACTTGAGAACCCGTTGTGACAACCAATAAATCTTTTGGAGCATATGCATCCATGTCCTCCACTTTCACCTAGATGTAAAGAAACTCAAGCCTAAGTTATGTCATAAGAAAAACAATCCCAAGATCATATAATCCAGAAGAATGAAATAGCATACCATGAGAAACATAAATAACGATAAGAGAACAATCATTTCTCCCACCATGGGAACAAAGAAAACATTGATCTTACGGATACTGCATGAAGTGGAAATAAATTACACCATGCAAGTCTACAATTTACAGATCCATACATAGGGACTAGTGGAACTCCAAAGTAACAGACCCTATCACTTGTGCATTTCCATGAGAAGGGAGCTAGAGAGAAAATGATTACTTACCAGAGTAGATGGATCAATGGGGGCCTTCCCATCCCTAAATGCTGCATCCAAGTATGTTCTCAGCGACATACCAACAAAAACCTGTCATGATAATAACTTCCAAAGCTATACTCTTGATTTTATACAAGTAAAAAAGGGAAGAAGAAACTTAAAACCATTATATACAACCACATAAAATATGGAAAATTAAGGGAACAAATTAGGACTTACCAGCTTCCTACCCGTCAAATCAGCTGCAGCTTTCAAGCTTCCAAGCCGGTGTATGTTTGATGCAAATTGTGTAGCAACAACTCTTCCTTTTGCAGCTGATACATGTCTCAGTAATGATTCTGCAACAGCAGTCTCACTTACAGACCTTCCAGGTGAGAGTACATTGGTCGAGTCGCTCATCATCTAAAAAGAACATGTAAAATTTATTAGTAGTATTTACGTGACCATTTCTATAATGGCAGAGTCATATAGAAATTGGTGTGAAGATAAGGATAATTTATAAGCCAAGGAAGAAAATGCAGAGATCACGGAATTTTTTGGGTAGATCTGCCAATGACTTCCCATTTTCACAAATGGCAAAATTGTTCTTTAAGAAAGTATTCGACAACTAAACTGGCTTCTCATCGTAAAATCCAACCATGCCAAATAATGTTATATCTAGACAAGTTTGAGTACAACTTTCCTAAGCCGGAAAACACTTTCTTGTTCTTATTTATTACATCATATTTTTCAGCTTAGTATCCATAGATCTTTTTGCATGCACTTGTGAAGTCAACCAGTGTGGTTCATCAAGCTTTTAATCTAATAAAACAACAATTCCATGATTGGAACGGCAGGAAATACTACTGAGGAGGTTTGGAACAAGTGTGAAGTACATCATGTTAAATTGAAAACGTTAATTGCAATTCTACTTGTCCTGACAGTGAAGATCAAGAAGGTTAGAATGTGGATCCAAGAAGCTTACCAATGTAACACCTTCTTTTGAGAGTTCCTCCAAAGCTAGACGATCAAAAACTTTTCCATCCAAAGGTGATTCATCAATCTGCTTAGATACTAAAAGTCAATCAATACAAACTCAGTTACATTTCTAAACAAAATATTCAGTTACCTTCCAATCCCCAGTATGAAAAATTGTCCCGTCACTGCACCGAAGTACCAAGCCACAACAATCAGGTATGGAATGTGTAACGCGAACAGGTTCAACTTCAAATGGACCAGCAACAAATCTTCTCCTTGTTTTAAAAGTTTTAAGCCGTGATGGAAGAAAAATTCCAAATTCTTTCAGTCGCTTTTTGATGAGCTGGTGGCAAACAAAAAATGTATCAGATCATCTTCTATCCAGGAAGGAAACCAATCAAAATAAGAGTTTTAAAGAATAACAAATATTAGGTATAGAAAGCCAGGGTTTTAGTTATAAAAGACATAAGACTATTCTGTCTAAGAACACAGGACCAAAGAAAAACATTTCCACAATCACAAATATTGGCATGCCTATAAACCAAACTAACTTCCCACTGGAACAACCTACTCATCATTCACTTGCATTCCAACAACAAAACAATATTTGTGCTCCACCCTCTAAACATACACAATTAACTGCACAACAGAAGCAGAAAACTGCATTAAATCCATCTAAAGAGCCATACCTCCATGGTGAAAGAAGAAGCATATATCGGTGTATTGGAGTCCAAAGCTGGTATAACCTGCATCGGAAAGCAAATTGAAGATTCTCAAAATGCAGATGATATACTTGGGCAACATCCAAACCTAGCTTTAAGTGCAGCAAGATTTTAGATCTTCTCAACGACCTACTGTAGGCAACCAAATTCATTAACTAATAAACATTAAGGTAGTGTTTGGAAGACACCAAAACTAGATTTTCTCAAAAATCATTTTTGAGATAACCTGGTTTTCAAAAGGGATTGAATAATGTGGTCCCCCCACCCCCACCCCCCCTAGGTTATTCACAAAAAATGAGTTTTAGGTGTGTCATTTTTTCACAAAACCAATTTTTCAAAACGTCTTTTTATGAGGGTGGCATCCAAACACGCATTAATTTTTTGTGCCCTGGAAGAAAATTGCAACTGAATATATCAGGGTTTGAGAGCACAAACAAATGCTAACTTCCTATCCATTTACCATCCTCTTTGATGGACACAAAATAACTCAATTTCTAAACATGACAAAATTTGTTAAGTCAAATGATAAAAAAAACATTGGAACATGAAGGAATTTGTAAGAATGTCTTTCTTGTTATTTTTACTCCTAGACATGTTCAAACTTCAAATTACTACATGATATAGATTCAAGGTTACATCCGCAAATTGAATCAATTAGCAGCACTAAAGTGGCATCCTGTAAATAAAAGTGGATCATATGATGCCTAATGAGCTGGAGGAACCATATTTTGTACCGGAACATGATTTATTATCCACATGTGTATATGAAACCAGACCCACATATATTGGTTCTGGCACAGATATTTATGTGTGCAATATGTGCCCAGATACTAATTTTTTCTGCATATCTAGGACAAGGGTTTTGAAGAAAAATAGGTAAGTGGGAAACCATAAAAAGAATTGTTTCCTCTTTAAAGAAATATTAATTTTTTTGGAAGACTTTAAGCAACACTATAATGTTCTCCTAAGTGCATGGGTAGAGAGTTTTTCAACAGCAGGGTAAAATTGGGCAGAACAATAAAAAAACTGCCTCGACAAGTACACCTAGACCTCTATATACCGTTAATGAAGGCATACCTAAAATTTCATATATTACGAAAATTTGACGAAATTTATGCAACTGGGAGACAAACAAATGAATTAGCATCAGACAGTTAGCCAGGAAACTAAACAGATGGATTCTGTGATGGTGACATCATGTTATAAAAGACAGCTAGAAAAAATCAAGACAACACCAGCCAAGATCCATACAAATCAAAATCTTCAGCATTGTTTGGTCCTCCTAATGAACCTCAGTAAGAAATATAACTACTTGGATCGCTATTAGAAGTGGCACGAGATATTTACCCAAGGTAACGCACCGATGTGATCCTCATGGCCATGCGTCAGGATAACTGCTTCGATTTTATGACTCCATCGTCTTATGAATGTTGTATCAGGAACTATTTTTTGAACACCAAGTTCATCATAGCTAATGTGCAATCAGAATAGTTTCATGATGTTAGCACAATTCAGCAGGATATATTCCATAGTAACAAATAGAAGGAAAAGAATAGATAGAACACAAGGAAGCGCCAAACACTTTTAACCAGTGAGGCAAGTCCATCCTCCAGAAATTAGGATGTTCTATTATATTGAGCAAATAATGAAATTGGTCCTTCTTGAAGTTCATTAGTGAATTTACCAATTACAAGAACAAGATGGCAGAGTAAACTATCACCATAACCAAGTAAACATGTTAAAACAGTTTCTAGCTTATTGATTTGGTGGAAGTGTCACAAACAACTCCTATTTGTCTATTTTAGTGTAGAGACCAAGGTTTATCACCCGGATCTTGACCATTCTCGCTAAAAGAAAGAAAATGTATACAGATTTGGATCTGATTCTTCATGAATGTGTCTACCAAAACCAATAAACACCAACCAAGAAAATATTTAGAAACAAGCAGGTTAGATTTTTCTACTGTCCAAATGAAGTTCTCTTTCTCAATCAGTCTGCCATCTGAAACAGTTAATGTAGGAATCTCATTCTTGAGATGCCACCATCTCTCCTGTAAAGACATTATTGCATCCAAATTACAAGAAGAGAATTAAGTGGAGGTACATAAGCAAAAAACTACCAATCATCATTATGGAGAGCTTGCTTTGAAGGGCATATAACTAACCATTGAGCCAAAGTCTTCCGACATCATGAATTATTAGCTAAGCCATGATCCAGTTAAGAACCTATACTTGATAACACTTTACACGGTCTTTATGGAATATAATTATTATTTCCTGAAAACGTAATCAAAAGACTAATGTTTCACTAAATTTTATTCAATATACCAGTCATTTAGTTTAAGAAAACTATTTACTGAAATAAAAATTGTAGATCTTCATTAGAATCATTATCACCACAAATTTCTGCAACTGAAATCTATTTAGGTTCCATAATTAGCAATTACCAACATCAGATCCTGGTGCAAAATTAATTTGTCTTATAACCCTATTTTTCCAGCACACATTTTCAACAAGATATTAGGGTGGGTAATAATTCATAACCCTACCATATAAATATCTATTTACGTAACTGTATCTTGCTTCAAGCAACTAATTGCCACCTACATCTAGCTCCCGCATGAACTCAGAGCCTTGTCACTAATATTGCCAGTTTTTCAGAAAAATGTGAAAAAATAAAAAATAAAGAAAAACGAAAAAGAGGAAAATCACAGTATTTTAAAAAATCACCAAATGAAAATATTATGTTTTTTTTCCCTTTTCTTTAGGAAACAATTTCAAGTACTTCTATTTTTTTTTTGTTTTAGTAACTATTTTTAGGTTTGATTAATGTTTCTGCAAGAAATTTAGTGAAAAACTTGATTTTTCATCATTTTTCTATTTTTCATTCTCTGAATTCCGATACTTTCTCAAGCAAAACAAATTTCTTGTTTAATACCTGAAAAAAAAAAAACCTAAGTGACAAAAAACAAAGAACAGCCTTTGTGACGATCATTTTAAGTAGCCCTTCTTAACCTTTTATTTCTTGTAAGTTGGTTTTGGTGGGGGAGGGAATAAGTACCACTACTCATCCACTTATTATGGCTTGAAAACTATGCAGTTAAAAGCAGTGTACTGAGGTACTTAACATAACCCTTACGAGTTGGGCCAATAGTTAGATGCGTAACATACCGTAACATAGTTAATATAAAACATTGTAATTTTTTTTACATATTAAGGAAATAAAAAATCAGAATAATCAAGAAAAATGTCTTCCTATGAAAAATATGTTACACATAAATATACCCACTTTTTTCCTCAAAACAACAAGGAACTCTCTCAAATACAAGTTTTCAGAGTGTATAGGAGTTGTTTGTGATTTTTATTACCAAAATGGTAAAATTACGGTTCACTTCCCAGAGTTTCTGCCAGACCTGTAACATATGACACAGGTTGTAATGCAAAACATCAGAAAATACTATGTTGTTGAGGCATCACCTAGGCATATGCCTAGGTGCTACTCCACCTGCATCACCTAAGTCCAGCACTTCTATGCAAGGTGTTGGTGTGCCTGTGCCTAGTTCATAGAAGTCAAAGAGACACTCGGTAACTCAACAAGGTTTTAGGGACTCTTTAATAAGGATTGAAAAGAGCCGGAGACTGGTGTGGTGCACATTTTTAAGTTGTGGAAGCCAAAAAGGTAGTATGTTACTCTTCCGTCAACGTCAAAATGGCTATTTAAGTGAACAATTGAGTCGGAAGATATTATATTGATTTTCAGTTTCTGGAATATTCAATGCTGTAACTTTACACTTTGTCTTCAATATACAAGTACTGTATAAATCATATAGTATTGACTGTTATGGTTGTTGTTATATGATGACTATATCACTATTAGTCATGTTATATAACTTTTCACAAAGCACTTGCAAAGTCACGAGCAATACATAATAATTAATAACTTAATATATATAGTAGTTGTTTTCCATGCTTTTTAACATATATATTAAGTTATATATGACAATCTGATATATCATATAGTATAAATTATATAATATTGACTGCATGTAATACATACAGTCATAATTAGTTAAACAGTCGCCTAAGTGCACCTAGTCATGCCCAGGCATGCCTAGGTGCCAGGCTGTGCCAAGCAACTTTGATAACATAGATGAAATACAAACCTGTAACGGATGTAATAGGACTGTTACACCTCTAGGCTCTAAAAACTACCTCAAGTAATGTAAGGTAATTGTACATTACATTACCTCAAGCAGAAAAGAAGAATTCTCATGTGGCATTTCCAAGAGAAACTTCTCTGTGGAAGGGGGTATGAGGAGTTTGCCAATGAAAGTAAGGAAGGAGACAGAAAACTAATGTCCATTTTGTCTAGCGTGAACCATTCCTGCTCTTTTGTGTTTGTTTTGCCAGTATGAACAATGACTAAACATCCTTCAATCTCAGCTTTTTCCTTTCACATGCTTATGAAGAAAACGTGACATTTCCAAATGCACAAAACAACAGCAGCAAAAATGAATCAACAAACTTCTCTCTCCAAAGAAAGCAAAAAAAGCTCACAACTAAGAATCAAGGTTGGAAAATTTTATCATTACGTATAATCCAAAGGCTCAAGTTTATGAATCTATGCCCTTCTTAATCCAGGACCAACAAGCCAGAATGAGAATATAAATGCCAGTGAAATCAAGTACAGAGCATACAAGTTTGCATGAGGAAGGCCTACGAAATGTATATAAGAGAAATACGAAAGCAAAAAATTTAAGGATATGAGTTGCACTCACACCTACAAACATAAAATCATTTTTTTTTTTACTTACTCAGGAAACATGACACCTGCATCAATCATAATATAACGATCATAATGCCCCACAAGCATGCAATTCATTCCAATTTCTCCCAGGCCACCAATTGGGAGAATACGCAAAGGTGGACCACCTGGTCCTTCATAAAATTGCTCCATTTTCCGTTGGACTGCATCCTCTATACTTTTTCCAGCCCCCTCCAACTTGCCAGAATTTTTGGAAGACAGTTTTGATGTTCGAGCACCTTAAGCAAGCAAACAAATGCGTTAGGATTCCAAAATTATTAGAAGAACTAAGAAGAAGCATTTAAATGATATTGGTAGTGGTGAACTTTTGACATCATAACCAATATGAATGGTAACATCACCTTGTTCCACACTTGAAACATGAAATTCAGACATTATCACTCTTGCCTACTTCTTTCCATAAACTCCAAATCAGATAATTTGATTGCCATACATAGATGACAACAGCGCAACCTCGTAGATGATCCTATCCAGCTTTCCAAGTTTCCAACGCTCCAAACTATTTATACTGGGCAACCACAGTTAAAAATTTTTTGAAAAGCAATTTTATCTTCTGAAGAAGATAACAAATTTTGATGTGGATTTTTTCTATCACTCATCGAGTAGACAATTAACAAAAATCAATTTTCAACATGGTCAAAATTGCATTTTCATGGCCAGTAGCGGTAAGATCAAATTTTTCCATATTAAGAAAGAAAATAGAAAAATCCTGCTGAAACACTTTGCAATTTTGATAAGAAACCCATTCAATCTAAAATGATGTAAAGAAGGATATGATCAGAGCTAAAATCTCAGTGAGACACCGTTACAGGCAAGAAAAATTACCAGCCAAATCTGTGGATTCTAGTCAACTCATGTCAGTATTTATTTCTACACTTATTTGCTAAAAGCAACAATTCATTAATCATTCAATTTTGAAGAATATTTGTAAAAAAAGGGACCATTTGGCTAATTGAGATTCTTGTAGGATCTCCATTTACAAACATAAACATGCAATTTTACAAAATTTTCAACTTGTCAAACAAATTTTGATTGTAATTTGTAATGCATTACTGTCACCTAGCCAGAGAAGAAGAAGAAGAAGAAGCGGAATGAAGGATTATATTGGCTGAAAGCCTGAAACTCTACATGATTAAGGAGGAAATTCACAGATTAAGTTGGTCAAAGACTCAAAGCTACATACAGATTGCAAACTCCCAAAGAGACAGCACAAATTGGCACAGATGTTCATGACTTCATGTTCTTCGCTGTTACCTCGGTTAGTTCACCGTATTGGCCACTCTTTGCTCATGCCTTTACTTGCCAGTTGACTGTGACTTATGACTCCAGAAGAAACATTCTAGGTATACCATGAACACATGGAAAAATAAAAAATATCTTGAGCTTCCCAAAATTTAAAGTTTTGTTTATAAATCCTATAAGCTTGCTAAACAGTGATAGGATTCCCCTAGCTTGGGTGAAACTAATGTTGTATGGGAGAATATGTATCAGGAAATTTTCAGGTAGACTGGTCTGTGCAGCAAATTTTTCCACTCAGATTTCTCTACATACTTTACATACTAAAAGGTCGTAGTATGAACAACGCTCTCCAATTACCTGAAAGAAGTTTTGATTGCCATTAGACGACTAAATGGAATTCAGAATAAGATCAGGAACCATACAAAGATACAACGGACGCAAGGCAGAACAAGTCCTTTCTGAACCCGTTTGTTGCAGCCTTCTACAGAGAGGTTGCAGACCACAGTATTTTGATTTAATGAGTGGTGTCCTACGTTCAGGGAGATGAAGATGGGAATCGCTTGCATGTTGCTAAGTCGCGTAGTGATCAATCCAGAGGTCGCTTCAGCAACTGGACCTACGAAAGTGGTTTCATATCGAATAACTAAATGTTCAACATCCAGAATACAATTTCCTACTCTAGTGGGACTGTGTCGTCTCTCCGTAAATACGGCCCAACACCCGCGCAGCCAGCATCAACTGCAAAACCTAAAACCGATCAACTCCTGCAAGATAAAACGTCTAACTGCCATACCATTTATCCAGAAACACAGCTTTTGAGCCATCAACCGAACTACCATCTTAAGCTAAAAAGTGTCGAGAATTTCCAGAATACCAGCAACCAAATGCAGAAAGAAAAGACCAATAACAAAGCCAAAAAAACAAACGCAGGCAAAGAATGATGAACTCACCAAGCACCAACAACCAAATAGGCAGAGAAAAAAGACCACAAGGAAGCAACCAACGTCCGAAATGTATCAAAACAAGAAAAGCCAAAATTGAACCTATACCTTTCGCTGTGGAATGCCCAAGAAGACAAGAAACTGATGACTTTCTGAGATCCCCATTAAGCTTGGGAGTGCAATAAAATTTGCAGGGGCAAAGAGATATGGCGCTCATCATTCTCACAAACACTTGAAAGTAACCCCAGAAGAGTTACGTGCAAGTCCAAAAATCGGAGTCCCGGAGATTAAGGAAGGGTGCCCAAGATGCTCACTCTCGGGTGTGTCTGTGAGAGAGAGGGAGTGAAGGCGCGAGCGGCGAGCACTTGAACGGATAGAGGGATAAAAATAACAATATCATGGGGACACGCCTCGTTTTGTACTTAACGGATAGGCGTCGCGGAAATATCTGTGCCCCTGCGACGATTTAGACCTTAATCTGTCGTGACCGGACCTTCATCTCTGCCAGCAAATTCTTTACATTGGAAGCCCAATTAACTGGTATCAATTTTTAAAAGGCACATTATATATGTACATGAAACCATGAATATCTAATGTTTGAATGAAATTTTTATGACAAAAAAAAATGTAAGACTTCATAAGACGATCTTTAAAATTACTTGAATGAGACCAAATCAAACAGAAGGAAATTTTCTTAAAGAAATCACTTGTTCGGCGTTTAAATAAGGCGAAATTTCAAAAAAAGGGTGTTGGTCCCACGTCCTTAAATTCCTTATGAATTTGATGTGCGAATCAAATTATCTTTATTTTTAAGATAGAGCATTTGATATTTTGCGTCCAAACTTGAGTTAGATTTGTGACAAATAATTAGAAAATAAGGAATATTGCTAAAATGGACGGCATATATATATATATATATATATATATATATATATATATATATATATATATATATATATATATATATATATATATATATGTGTGAAATATAAATTGTTTCTACTTAAAATTGGCCGACCTTTTAAAGTTTAAACCATCCTCTGTAACTGCAAAATATCTTGCCTATGATAAAAGACAATATTCTTAAATTTTGTTGTCCAGATATAGAATATCCACGAAAAGTATGAATGCAAGAACAAAAAGATTCCATTGACAAAGGAGTGCTGGCCTCTACGTGAATATGTACATGTTGCAAATGCAAAGTTTCAATAAACCCTTAAGTCTGCATGCACAACATTGAGGGCCAAGTCACCGGACTCTTCTATTTTACTGCTGCATCAGAGTCCGCATCAAGTTGGTGCGCACCGGACATGGGTGTGGCTCCGACTCACACCCGAGCCCAATTAAAATGTCATGTTATTAAATTACTTATATAATATATGTTGTTTTGATATTTTCCTATGCAATACAATTATTCAAGTACGGTATATACATTAATAACTACATTGTAATAATATGTTTATTCTGGTATGTATATAATAAATAAAAAATTAAAAAAAATACTTTCACCGCACCGCCTCACCTAAATTTTTTGGGATGTGCCATTCTGGCACCCGCACCCCGCACTATGGTGACATAGGTTGAGGGATTAGGGGGCATTTGATTCACAAGAATCGCTAGAATTTTGGAGTTCGAAATATAGTTTTTTTTTTTTTTAAATGGAAATCGTAATGAAACCCAAAATTTTAAGTCTAAACCAATTCCGGAATCAGAATTCTTAAATCAAAACCCCACCCTGGGGTCTGATTTTCATTAAGAATTAATTGATCTTTCTTATGCAATATCTATAAGTTGCATAGGTGTTATCTACATCTGCGATGAGTAAGGCTGGGCCTTGAGCGGACCTGGCCCGGCCTGACCCAAAAAGGGTCGGTCTATGGTCGGGCCACAACTTGCGATTCTTGCCTGGGCTTGGCTAACTACTCGAAACCCGAGCCTAGGCCCGACCCAAACCTATGTATTATTATAATTAATTATAATAAAAATATGTAATTATATTTATATATATATATATAATAATAATATTAAAAGTAAATTATTGGGCTGTTGAGTCGAGCAGAGACCAGGCATGCCTAACAACTTATCGGCTGCCCTGGCACTCAATTTTCGGGCCCGGGCTGGGCCGATGCCTAGCTTTACTGGTATGAGTTAGATGCTTTCAGTAATTACATGTGAATCCAGCTTCGAAAATTTTAAATCCCATTAAACCAAACAAGTCATTTTTTACTTCAGCAATTTTGAATTATGGAATCAAGATTCCAAGTTATCAAACAACACGTGAAAAATTAGAATTGGAACCAAAATTCATCTTGGAATCCAAAATATCAAACAAGCAGCAAAAATTAGATTTGGAATCAAAATTCATTTTGAAATCAAAATTCCAGACCGATCAAACGCCCCTCCTAAAGGAAGAACAATCACGTACACAAGCAATAGAATTCACAATGGAAGAAGGAAGGGGAGAGACCAAATGTTCAAATAAAGATAAGCAAGACTTTATTAATATAAAGTGGACGTGGGTGAAGAGAATCTAATAAAAAGATGAGCTTGTTGACAAGGAAAGCACCAAGAAAATAAAAAAGGTATTCCAATATGTCTTCTTGCTGCCGACGCTTGCCTTCATCAGCAACTAGAGAGCAAGAATTTGCCCTTTTGAAGCCAAATATAAATTGGTAAAACAAATTGAAACCCTTGTTCGTTCTTGTTTCTTCAAGTGCTTCACCACCCATATGCTTAACCCTTTGATCTTGATCAAGTAAACCTTTGAACTAGAAATCTGGTCAACACTATCCACCTTTCTGAACCATTCAGTTTAAAAGTCAAATTCAGATCTCGATATGAATTTCTTATATTGAATTCATATTGTAAATGCAAGATATTTGGATTCAGATATGGTATAGACTTGTATTCGTTGCGTATTTGAATTTTAATCCAGATTTGTATGTGAGTTTAATCTCATATTGAATTCAGATAAAGTATATACTATTTTTTTGTTCGTTCTTGAATTCGAATCTGAATATATATGAACATCCAAAAAAGCAGATGTAGCTTTTGAATCGAATGAGATTTGTTGACATCTCCAAATGGAAGGATACTTACTCGAACTCGAACTAGTACATCTGAGCTATTGGCTTCAACATCCGGCATGAGCGATTGGGGATCATCGTCAATTCACGAAGCAAATTTATTTTCCCTTTGTCATATTTAAAGTAATAATTGGACATTGATTTTATCCTAACGAGTTGAACAAATCTAACTCATTTTAACAATCTTGAAATTTTGTCATGCATCTAACGAAAAAAAAATAAAAGAGTATGCGATCTTAGGTAACTTGATTAATTTTTTAAGGTGAGACTGTTAGAAACATTATGTACTTTACAAAAAAGTACGTTTATATATTAAAGAAAATGATGTCTGTGATTTTGTTATGATGCGTATTCAATAGCACGAGAAATGCATTAAGAGAAATTTTCAAATAAAATAAATACGACTTTACCTATTTAAGTTTTTATTTATTTTTATCCTTTTACGATGTCATTACCTTCTATAGATATAGATATAGCAGATGATCGATCATACCATTTTCTCTAATTCAGAAAACACACGTAGCCATGTATTTTTTTTTGGTTGGTTTGAATTTCACTTAGGATAAAACCCGCAATGTTTGTACTGAATTATAATGAGGTTTATAATATACGTTTTTAACTCTGAGTGTCGTACTTGCCACTTTTTGTAATAAAAAAAAAAAACCCAAAATACTAACAGTCTTACCACCCAATTGCACTAGGCTTCTTGAAACTAGTGATGCAACATAGTTACCATACTTGTATACTAAAAATATACAACCCAAATATTTAACCTGTTTTTTAGGGGACAAAAAGGTTAGTCGTCAAGGCCGCTTCATCCATACGGACCACACTGGCCTCAATTAAGGGTGGGTGCCGCGTCGGGGCTTGGTATGGGGCATTGTATTTTTAAAAATCATTTTTATTATTAATGATATATACTTTATTATTAAAAATATATTTTATATTCATAAAAATTATTTTATATTAAAAAAATTATTATAAATGGGCCGAATCCGGGTTTTGGGTGTCGGGTTCGACTTTGGGACATCGGGCGGGCCCAATGCCCACCCCTAACCTCAATACAAGAAATACATCCTTCAAGTTTGGATCTAGATCCAAACCGGATCATCCAAAAAATCGCTCCAGCACGCAACATGGTCCGATTCTAATAATACCAAAGCGGGGCCCACCCTCCACCACCAACCCCATTACCATTAGCCGTGCATAACTGACTGGCCAGGTCACATGAAATTTGTTGCTTTCTGATCGGGTCCAAATTGTCCCATAAAAAATTAACTTATTGTTCGCCATCAGTCGATGTCTCCTACCAAACCCCTGACTCGGAATCACGACCGTCTCGATCTAAAGCAGAACCGTTTTAATATGGAGCCTAGCCTAGACCAAACCTGACCCTGTCTATCGAAGAACATACAATAAAATGAGCATGAACACGCGCTTAGTCGAGCCTATGGCACGAGGCTTGACGGGAGCGCAAGCTAGGTTGGGTGGTCCGGTAGGGTCAACGAGGCGCCTCACCCTGTCTTTGACTTTTGTCCACCTCTACCAACCATGGGCACGGTGGGCCTGATGCCACTTTAGGACTAAATGCACGGACTGCAGAGTCAATAATACGTTGATCTTAGACTTGATCGAGAGAGGTTGATCGTGGACTACCGAATCGAGTCTTTGACCGATTCCAGTTAAAAACCGATTCGATAGTGTCCAGGCCCAGCTCCTTTACCCAACTTAAAACGGAAGATGATATTTTCTTTGACAGACCAATACTTTCTATAATTTCAGAAAAGTCCGAAGCTCTGAAAGTTTTTTCATATTGGTCGCAGCTTCTGCTGGCAAGTGGCACCTGTAGAGCGTGCATGCTTACGGTCGCATCTTAACTCAGGTTAAAATTTAACCAAAGTTGAGTTAAAAGACTGGTTATTTTTGTAAATTCGACAAGAGAGATTAATGAATTGGAATAAGAGTTTGAACGTTTGAAAATAGCAAACTGCAACTTTTGCCTTCCAGGTTGAGTACATTAAACAATTTATAAATTTCAAGTCTGATCAAGGTTTTTTAAATAAAGTTGGGCATCAGGAGGAAATTTACGTAGGGGGAACGCCGCCTCGCCGAGGCAGAGAGGTTTTAAAAGAGGGGAGGGATGAATGATGAGGCTCCACCAGGGAGTGCTGCATCTGCTTCATCTCCTGTGCTGACAGTGGAGAGAGTCCTTTCTTCCTTATCAGAGAAACCCTAAAATTTTATCTCTGGAGGGAATCCCAGTTCCATGGCCCAGCTGCAGTCTATGTCCTCTGCGAATGTCCTTAGTGTCCCCATCCATCCTTCCGTCAATCAAGGTCTCTCTCTCTTTCTCTTTCTCTCTGCTGGTCTGGTGGCCGTTAACTTGTTGTTCTTCACTGTGTTCCTCATGGATCTCATAATTTATCTTCTTTATTTGTTTTATCATGCTTGTTAAGACTGGTGGTGGTCATCTTTTTTTGTTTCGGCCGTCTTGTTTTTCCTGTTTTCGTTGTTCGGTTGAGTACGGAAGTATTACACTGGAAATTTGTTGTTAGTATATGTGAAACGGAGAAACGTACTCGGTGAAACGGAGAAATGTACTTTCTTACATTTTTGTGAACTTATGTGGCGGCATTGAAATGTCGCGATTACTTAAAGAATTATGACCGATGAGGTTACAACGAAATGGGCTATGTAGATATTCGAGGTACTTGAAGTTTTGGTAGTTTTGGTGCAGGCACTTAGGAAAAAGACTCCTTGGAGCTCGTAGGTGCGCCAGTTCCTTCCTTGGGACACTGCCTGTTCATAATTCATCATGTATTTTACTTCATTTCCAGCCTCGATCACTTTAGCTTTTCAGAATTGTTTATGGTGCTTTGTTATTTTGAGAAAATGTGGGCTTTTGTTTCTTTTGAAAAGAAATGCCCTCTTTATGAGTGAGGACGTCGATGCATGTTCCAAAACGCGTTCTCTGCTAAGGGTGTTTACTAACTCTGACACGTTGATGATAATCCATGTTGTAAATCTTCTCAGGAAGATTGCCCAGGGGCAACATTTGTTGTTCAAGCAAGTCCGACGGCTATCAACTTGGGGCAGTATCAAGCAGCTTGCACGGGAACAGAATTGTTCATCAGCGTCGGATCTTTAATTCAGTTACAGGCAACCAAGGTATTCCGATAAACCATAGCGTGGGAGGTAGGCTCCGGACTTTATTCCAATGGAATAGAATATGTAAAGCAAAATAGTGGCTGGGGATGAGGAGCATATCACCTTATACAAAACACTGGCATTCTCAACACAGAAGCCAAAAGCGAAAAAGAAGACAGTAAAAAAGAAAAACCAGCCATTTTAGAACAAAATAGGCCACAAGGCCCGATCAAAACAGACCTATGAACCACATTCGATTACGTTGGCCATCTGGAATTCAAGAGCTTCTTGCCTGTTTGAATGAAATGAGCCTGTTATCCATATGCCCCTTTCACTGTATTTTTCCTTCTCTTTCAATTAATTACAGTCCATCCTTCTTCCTCAGCAACCTGTTTGCTTCGACCCATAAGAGTTGCTCTGCCTAAGCTGGGTGATACCTCCTTAGAGACCCAAGCTTGCTGCTATTCTTTTCTTTTCTTGGTTCCTGCCCCTCCCCTTCCTTTCCCCTTTGAGCCCTTATGATTGATTGATGCCCCAAAGGAGAAGTCCGGTGGGGTTTCTAGAGTGTCTGTCTCTCTAAGCATGTCCAGCCCAGAGAACGGGTTAAAGGAAAAGGAAGGGGAAGTATTACTTTGAGGGCCAATTCGTTGGGATCTGCCACTCTTACCCTATTGTCACCCTGAGGATTGATGGAGGGACAACCACCGTTCTTACCCTGAGTGGTGCTAGCTTCCCGCTGGTTCAATCCACCACTTCTACCATTTTGGTTGCCCATCCCATCGATTCCAGGTAGAGTGTCTCCTTTCTGATCAATTTTAATTTTGCACCCATCTTTGGAGGCATGCCCATCATTTTAACCGACTCCCATGGATTAACCGTTCTGGCCTCATCATTTCCTAAGCTAGCTCCTAGCCTGCAAGACACCTCCATATGCATCACAGCTCCATATCGCCTGCAAAACAACACCTTGGATTCATATACTATTTCTTGAGCAACCTCCTCGCTGTCTCCAGCTCTTCGGCTTATAGTTGGGACCAGAGTAAATCCGATGGCACGTCTATGTTGTCTTGCAAAACTGAGTGTTGCGCAGCTTCTTGTGCATCCATCCTCGGCAATGAAGCTGCATTGCAAGCCTTGACTGCCCCCTCACAAGTGTATTGATCCCGAAGAAATGCTGGTAAACTTGGCAACTCACGACCACTGTTTGACATTCTTTAATCTTCAATTCTTCTCTTGCTTTCCAGCAGCTAGCGATGAGCATTCGCCTGCCAACGCTCCAAGTCCTTTTCCTCAGAACGATCCCCAAGTCCTTCTCTGAGTCAACTTTGATATAAGATCGCCCATTCCCTATTATTGAGAATTGTTTTTCACTATGGGGGCCATTACTTCCTAAGAGAGTCGAAGACAAAGCTGAAATCCAAGCCTAGATTCCTCGTTTCACCATATAATCCTGCCATAGTAGTGAACCTAAACGGTTCTTCCATTCTCGCACAAGCATCTGGGTGGAGCACCACCACTGGCCTTTTTCGTCGCCACTTGAGCTTCAGAAATGCCCTCCATCAAGGTTTTTGTACTTTATCAACCACTTCTGCTTTTTGGTAATATCCAAGCCCTAACCAAATCTAGTTAGTAGGATCCACTGAACAAAATGAGAAATGAATCTTGATCAGACCCACACCAGGTACATGATTTAGGAAACAACAACCCAGTCTGAGATTGAGATTCAACCTATGTCAACATAGGTGCAGGTACATAATTATATACGTGTACATACATTCATATATATATATGTGTGTGTGTGTCTAACTGTGTATGTATGTATGTATATTGTCTACGAAACAATAAAACTAGCAATAGAAGTGTTCACAAGTAATAAAAATAGCAATTAATAATTAAGAAATTGTTTATCAATTATTCAATGAAAACAATTTGTTTGTTACGGCACCCTACCTGCACTCAAGCCACACCCAACAAGTCTTGGGTTTGGCGATCCTTTTAAAGAGTCTGTGTTACTTAGAATCTAACATGGATCTGACCTGATTACATGTAAAATTTGGACCCCGTAAAGGATTTGGTTAGAATCTGAACCTAAATTCAATAAGGAGGGAACCACTTAGGCTGGGTCTAAAGGATGGGTTGGAACTGGGTTCATATAGTTTTCATCCTTAATTACATCCCTTAACTTACTGAACTAAATCTTGTATACTGTTCTAAAATGGATTTCGTGGCTTGGATACTTAACTTACCTCCACTAGATCACTTCATAAATATTTGCAATTTTCCCTTTTCTGATACGTACTTTTTATTGTCTTTCACTGATAAATTGTGCATATTTCTGCAGCCATTAAGATGGTAGCATCTCAAAATGAAAAAATTGAATCCACAAGTGGAGGAGGCCTGCGAGGGAAGTTGAACAAAGTTGTTTTAGCCTATAGTGGTGGCTTGGACACTTCAGTTATCGTCCCATGGCTGAGGTGCGTCTCATTTCAAATGACAAGATTGATGTTTTTAATATCTAATATGAAATTTTAAGTGTTAACCTTAATTTTGTGGCATATTTCATCCAATGTTTTTCGATATTATGGTACTCCAGTCAAATAAGAACTTCATTGAGGCTTATTTATGTTCAAAGATCATTTATGTCTTTATCCATTGCTTCTTTAAGTTTGAATACCCATATATTTTGTGCTATTGTGCACTTGTGAACTGTCCTGTTATTGCATGTATGTCGACCTTGTCTTTAGTACCGTTGGCATGTGCAGACAAGTATACTTGGGAGATGAGGCTTTAAACTTTGTAGATTCAGATTAGTTTCTTTGCTTATTGAATATCTCCTTTTGATGGTTGCTTTTAGTTGTTTGTGTGCAAGCATTTCAACTAAACAATGATTTTTTGAGTGAAACCATTTTGAAGTTGAACAGCATTCATTGCCCATGCCTAATGTGTATTCTGTATTCTGAAATGATAATACATGCTATTGATATTTAGTGTTAAATGGGAGATTGTATGAATTTGATTATCTACAAGACTACAATTCTTCAAGTTCTATTGAATTGCAAATGAGTTATCTACCACTGCAAAATGCAAACCTTGTACTTTTGTAGAATGTGATGTTGCATTCTCAAAATTCTTCTGTTCCTACTGTCCTGTAATAACAAAAACTCCATATTGTTGTTGATATGTTGCAGGGAGAACTATGGTTGCGATGTTGTCTGCTTTACTGCTGATGTCGGTCAGGTATTTGTGAATCTTGTAATGTTGGTATATATGTTGTCCAGAATTATGTTCATATAGCATGGTCTTGATTGATGATTAGCATAATAAGGTGCAAGAAACTGTGGGATATAAAGACTATGTCCTAGGCAAGAAGATTATTTTCTTTCACTGCATTAATGTTCACGACCATGAACTTTTTACTTTTTATATACTGTCGAGGCTTAATCTTTATGATTGGTTATCGTTTTTCTTGGAAGCTTTGTCAAACTTAATGCATTTTTGTTTCGTGAGAATGGCTATCATGAACTAGTACCTGGAACACCCTAATCTTCTTCTTGCTTTCCTTTTGTATTTGGTTTTGCCTCTGTGTTTTCTTTCATAAATCTTTGAAAACCTTTTCTCTTTTACATTATCGTAGATAATAAACTTGAGCGTTATTTTGAGGCTTTTATAATTATTTCCTTAAGAAAATGTCAGGGAAATCTTGGAAATTCAAAAAATACAAGATATATAAGAATAAACAGAAAGAAAATTCAAAAATAGTTTGCAAAATTTAAAAGAAACAAAAATAGAAATCATACACTTAAAGAAAAATGTAAAAAAGGTTTTTTCTAAGAAAGAGGACAATAGTTCAATGTTACTGTGGTGCCCTTCTTTTTGGTACTTTGTAAAAGTTGCAATATTTTTCTGATGACATATTTTCTTATTATATAGCAATGGTATTTTCAAACATCATTGGTATTCTGTGGCAATGGTTTATTCCAATATTATTGGAGTTGTCTGTGCCAGTAGGCCCAATACATACACTATCAGCTGCAAACCAATATGATTTAATAGTCATACAAGTGTTGAAGTAAGGTTCTTTTTCTATTTTTTTAATATACTTTAAATTTTTTGGAATTAGTTTTTAAATAGAAAAGTAGAAAATAACCTGATACGGTTTGATGCTTATCACTAACGGTCTAACACACATCAATTTTCAAGGTCTTCTATACTAGAGGGAAGCCAATATTTACATACAGAATTGGTTTCCTCTCTCTTCCTATGCCTTTTCTTTGAATCATCTCTTTTTCCTTATTTTTCTATGTGAATGAGAAAAGGAAGAAAGCTAATATTTTTCAGAAATTTCTCAGCTGCTTCTCAGTAGTGAATGGAGACTAGGGTGGCCTTTGAGTTGTGGCAGTTAATTAGAAAATATCAATGTAAAGTCCCTTTACAAAACTGTTACTTTGGAATAGCTCATCATGGCATATTACATAAACCAAAGAGAAGGACCAATAAGTTATGTTTATTTGGCCTACATTGCAGTCTAAAACTGAGATTTAAGTTGTGCAACTACCTCCTTTAGAAGAGAAATTTCAACAAATAATGGAGCTGAAAACTTTATGGAGGAACAGCTGTAATTGTTGACAGGGATATCTGGAAAACTAGTAGCAAGTTGAAGATTTTGAGAAGGAAAAAACAGAAAAAGGAAAATTCACATTTTTGACACCATCTTTCTCAATGTTATATTGGCATGCCGACATGCTGCAAAGGAATGACTAATTCATAGTAGAATTTAACATACTTTTGGTTCTCTACCATCGATATGTTAGTAAGCTTATAGCTTTCTGGTAGCTTAAATTACTAAAAATATGAATAAAATTCCATGTTTGAGTGCAAAAGATTGGACAGAAACAGTGTCTGGTATATGAATCACGTGTTTCTAATAGAGTATCTAAAAATGTACGAAATGTAGATATAGTTAACCATATTAGTCTTGCATTCTGATATCCTTGTTTCTTCTGATAAATTTTGGGTCACCTTTTCATTTGTCCTCAGGTCTTTTCAAAAAGTTTCTCTATTTTGGTCCTTCCAAACATAACTATATTTTTATATTAAGCATATCAAGTGTAAATAACATAAAGAAAATAAGATTTCAAAATGTCCCTAACAATTGATATTTGAGAAGGGAAAGAATCAATTTAATGTCCTTTTTTACTGAAAGATTGTTCGTCTTCACTTATTTGCAGGGCATACAAGAGCTGGATGGTCTGGAAGCTAAAGCTAAAGCTAGTGGTGCTAGTCAATTAGTTGTTAGAGATTTGAAGGAAGAATTCGTTAGAGAATACATATTTCCATGCCTGCGAGCTGGTGCAATCTATGAAAGGAAATATTTACTGGGGACTTCAATGGCACGTCCTGTTATAGCGAAGGTGAGGTTCTTCCCTCTCATTGCATTCAGGTAGTTTGAAGACCTGGTCTTGTTTTAGCAAAATTATCCCCACAATTTAAATACTTCCTCGAGATTGTTTAGCCACACTTTGCTCGTACTCCATTTGCATGAGAATTATGGGTTTCAAAAGTATTTGAAGTGATTAGAGAACAGATATGAATAAAAACTTAGAACTCTGGACCTACAGCTGCTGATGCTTATGTTATTTCCAGCGGATCTTTTAGCTAGACAAGGACAATGTAATCCTGGCAGTGTGATTTTGGTTGGTGTAACTAATTTATTGGATTGGTTGAAGCAGTAAATGAAACTATCTGTATATGAAAGACTGACTCTTTAAGGAGATTGTTACACCTAGGGCTGCAAGAAATACAGGTTTAAGTCATGCCAGGCTTGTACAAACCCAGCTTTGTGCTACAAAGGACTTGCTGAGTTTGACCTGAGGATGGATCGAGCTTAAAGTGTAAAGACTAGACCTGGTTTAATTGTTGGTGTCGGGTGAGGTCAACCTGACCGGTTTGTAGGCACTAGCTTTTGGGGGGGGGGGGAGGGGGGTGGAGGAGAGAAAGAATCTGTTTTCTTACATTACCAAAATTTTTGGCAGCTCTCTTAAAACATTAAATGTTGTGGCAACTTCCTAAGATATTGAGTGTCAATTTTTCCAAAACACTTGATGACAGATTGCGAAAATCACTGGATGTTATGGTAATTTCCCTAAAAGCTTTCGTCATAAGTTGCCAAAGCAAATAATGTTCATAAAACATTTAATGTTGAATATTGGAAGTCTTGTTGGTTAATACAAACAGGGTCAGAGGTTAAATTATGTATTTATTACACAATATTTCATTGACTACAGCAAGATCACAAACAAAAGAAAGAAAGAAAAAGGACGGGCTTAGTGTGGCTTTGACAAATTTTTTCAGTCCAGAGTTCAGGATTGGGCCTGGTTCACTTGCTTAGGCCAGGTCTCATCAGTTTGGTCAAGTTCAGTTTTGTTAAAATATGGGTCGAGCATGACTGGAATCACAATGGGCTGGTTTTGGTTTAATTCAGGTTACATACTCCCTTGGCCTTAGCCATGTCATACCTGCACAGGGTGCTGGTACTGCTTCAGCTCATCAAATTCAATTGTCAAGTATGACAGCTGCAGTCAACCAGAATATATTGGACTTGGTTTTCGCTGAGTCATAAATTCATTAGTGTAGTCTTATGAACAATTTATTCTTACTATTTTGCTTTGGAATGTTTAATTGTGCAGTATGCTATGGCATCTCTCCCTCTCTCTCTTTTATATATCTGCTGTTTTAGCTCCCTTAAATCATTCCTTTTAGGCTTGATTGGTTCATTAGTGTAGTCTTATGAACAATTTATTCTTATTGTTTTGCTTTGGAATGTGTAATAGTGCAGTATGCTATGGCATCTGTCTCCTCTCTTTCTCATATACCTTCTGTCTTCTCTCCATCAAATCATTCCTCTTAATTTGGCAGGCTATGGTTGACGTTGCCAGAGAAGTTGGTGCGGATGCTGTATCTCATGGATGCACAGGAAAGGGGAATGATCAGGTAAGATACTTGAATTGAGAGGGTTTACATTAACTTCATTTTCTGGATTAGTGTGTTTAAGCAATGTATGCTATTTTTCAGGTCAGATTTGAGCTAACTTTCTTTGCTTTGAACCCAAAACTCAATGTTGTGGCCCCGTGGCGCGAATGGGATATCAGAGGTCGAGAAGATGCTATTGAATATGCAAAGAAGCACAATATTCCTGTCCCTGTGACTAAGAAATCTATCTACAGTCGAGATCGAAATCTGTGGCACTTGAGCCATGAGGTAGTTTTAGTACAACCAACTTTTCCATGCATTGGCAGTGCTTTTTTTTTTAATGAAAAAAATGCATATGCATACTAGATTACTCTTTGTAGAGGTTGTAATTGGGCATTCTTGTTGGAATGTATGACGGCAGTAGAAAACCCTAGCAAGGGAACACAATTCATATCGTAGAACATCTTTAGAAAATGAAAGCTAATAATAAGACATTGACGCTTTTGGATTTATATCAAGGGCCAACCTAGTGCTGGTTGGTTGTGAGTATGATCTCAAGATAAACAAAACTTGACATTGTCGGTTAATGCAACATAACAATATCCTTTTTTAATTTTTCGGTGTGCAAATTTGTTCAACTGATTCTTTATCATTAGTCTTTCAGTCCAAGAGCCTTAGGCATCATGTATAAAATTTAAAATAATATGATTGCTTCCTGCACACATTAATCTTATGAAGGGAAAAAAAATTCTAGGTGCTCAAATTTTGCTTGAGGCATTATACATTTATACTTGTTCACTGTTTTATCTTTTCTTGAAGATATAACCATCTTCATCCTTCACTGCTTAACGCCTTAGATGTTAAAAATACCTTCTTTAAGAAAACTTTCATCCTTATATATTTGAGGCCCAATTATGTTGTCCTCCGGTGCACCCCCATTCTGCCTTCTTATACATATATATTTTGTCAACTTTTTTCTTTTTTTTGTTAATTGACTTTCATTATTTTCCTTTCTGATTGGGTGTTTAAGTGCGTGCGTGCCTGTGTGCACACATATCTGTCTGTGTGTCCATGTGGCTGCTTTGTAAAACTGCTAATTATGTTTTTCTTGCTTTAACAACTTAAATGTCAATCTTTCAGTTTTCTTTTCCCTTGTTTATGGCATGTATTTAGATGTCAATCTTTTTTCTTCTGTAATTTTGTCACATTATGCATGTTCTTTTATTATTTTTTGTCTAGAGATGATGGCTTGTTATCTACCTATTTCTTATCGACTTGCTAAGATTAGATGTTAGTTGGAAATGATATCTACCCTTTCTCATTGACTGGTACGAGGAATACTTACGATACTCTCAGAGAGATCTCATGTGGATTTCTTTTCTGAAATTTTAAAATTTTAATTGTAAGGGAGATATTTTGGAGGACCCAGCCAATGAACCAAGGAAAGATATGTACATGATGAGTGTTGATCCAGAAGATGCTCCAGACAAACCAGAGTAAGTCTCCTTATCTATTTAGTTACATATCTTCATGGCTTGACTTCTATTTGTTAGGAAGTTGTTTTGCCTGTATATGCCCGATTCTTTTATCCTATTCTTTGTTGTTTAAGTCATTTAATGTGATTTGACATCATGTGGACACTATTTTCCTAGTGTGGGGACACTCGTGCACAAGCCTTTCTTATGTCATTGGTGCATCACTAGCAGCTTAAGTGCATTTGATTGTTAAAATCGTTGAAATGAAAGATGTCTTGGCATTATGTGGATGACACGCTTCAATACATTTTGTTTCATCTTGGAAATGGATGCTTGAGATGGGGCAAATTTTCCTGCTTTTATTTAAAAAAAGCTCCACTGATTTTTTATTTGGGCTATAGGAATGTGGGATTTTAGGAAGGACAAGTTTAAATCGTAACCACTGATATCTTTGTTATTCGTTTCCCTTTAGGATTTTCTTGCCATAGGTTGTTCTCGTGAAATTTGATCTGTGGCAAAGTTTATTGACGTGAAGGTAAAGAGTAAATGAAAACAGATCTTAATAGCATTTGTTATGTGAAACACAAGTCAGACAAGTTTTCTTGAATAATTTAGATCTGAAATAGGATTATCTTTTGAAATAAGTGATCTTTTTTTTTTTTAAATAATGTTATTTTTGAATTTTATGGAACATTCAACATTAGGTCACTTGTAAGGTCTAATTTGACGAGACTGTCTCAGATATGTTGGTGGCGTGATAGCAACTGGTCCAGGAAAGTTACAGTGTTGCATGTGTGCCACGGTGAACTATCTGTTATATTTTAAGAACCTATACAACTTCTTCCGTGCAAAAACTTTCACCGAATTTTGTGGATCAGTAGTTTTCTTATGGATTCAGCTGGGTGACCTAAGTCGTTGATATGTTTGAACATCTGGGTTTCACTCATTTTGTATGAACCAAGTTTTTGCTTAATTCAGTCAGAAGTCTGGCTATTGTAGTTGGAACTGTTAAAAACCATCTCTCAATTTTATCCAGCCTCCATGATCTAAAAATTTATTTGTAAAGGAGAACTTTTTGTACGACAAGAAGATAAAGTCCAAATTAGGATATTGTGTTTTTATTATCTCTAGCCACAATGTAGCATACTAGCATGTTTTTTTGGAGCCGACCGCTCGAATGCAACACCGAAACACACTAGTCAAGGGTTTGTTATTTTGAGCTTCGATATATGAAGGCACTGTGTGCTATATATGGTCTTCTTTTAACATGATATCCACGTTATGTTAGAAGTTACTGATGTGTTATTAACTTGCTGATAATTGCCTTAGGTACATTGAGATTGGCATAGAATCTGGATTACCAGTTTCAGTTAATGGTGAACATTTGTCACCAGCCACTTTGCTTGCAAAGCTGAACGAAATAGGTGGGAAGCATGGGGTTGGTCGCATCGACATGGTTGAAAATCGGTTGGTCGGCATGAAGAGTCGGGGTGTATACGAGACACCAGGAGGCACCATTATGTTTGCGGCTGTTCGTGAGCTGGAATCATTGACGCTTGATAGAGAGACAATGCAGATTAAGGATTCCCTTGCCCTGAAGTACGCGGAGTTGGTCTATGCTGGTCGCTGGTTTGACCCACTCAGGCAGTCGATGGATGCTTTCATGGAGAAGATCACCGAAGGGACAACTGGATCTGTTGTGTTGAAACTGTACAAAGGTTCAGTCACCGTGGTTAGTCGTAAGAGCCCCAACAGCTTGTACCGGCAAGATATATCATCATTTGAGAGCGGTGGGAATTATGATCAGGCAGATGCAGCTGGATTTATTCGGCTTTATGGACTCCCAACTAGAGTCCGCGCAATGCAAGAGAAGGGTTTTTGAATTAGCCCCTCCTTTTTATGTGATCTATTAAGTTATTGTTGGTCTGTATTTCTTGTGGCGCTGAAGCAGACTCCTGTTGACCATACTTTTGCTTCTAATATCATTTCTCCATGTGAGGTGGTGGTTATGCAACAGAAGACGGAGGGAGAGAGACTCCATTTTTCCTTTCCGGTTATTGGACTCGAATTTGAAAGGAAAGTCAGGCTAGTAGCCTAGCATGTCATTGTGTTAATAGGGTGAAACCAGTAAAATGGTTTACTGGTGTTAAAGATGCTTCATCGATACTTTCTTCTTTTAATTTTCATTAAAAGTTTTCAATTTAGTGAACAAAGTTACCTGACCGCTACCTAATTGCCATTGTCATCAAGGACGACGGAAAGTGTCTCGAGCAGGTTCTAACGATTTCATTAGTTTTCCTTTTCTCCCTTCCAGAAACTAATCCCGATTAATTTTTCCGCTTGGTGGGTGTAGTGGTGTCTTCTTTTGATATAAAATTTTGTTGGTATGCCCGACGCAATAAAAGGGAGCTAGTTCAATACCATATCCCAACTTTAACCAAAAAGCTGTTGGGAACAGCTGTAAATTATCAAGTTGAAAAGAAGCAAAGAGATCAGGTTATGAGATTTGTTGGAACAGGATCCTTTTTTATATATATATATATATAGACACACACACACACAAACTTCAATATTCATATTCTTACCTACCAAATTATAGAGTGAAGAAATGATTATGCAGCAAATGAGACAGTATGAAAAATTCAAGGGCAGTATTGGCCACATTGATGGTTATACAACAACTATAACGCCACTGCTTATGACGTCAAAAGGGAATGGATTTTCTATTGCTCCATTAATGAGGGACTTCTAGCGATCTACCAAACATGTTCGTTGTCCGCATTTCAATTATGGCTCCACCCTCTTGCTCTCCTGTTGGTGGTGACTTCATATTGAGGGCAACAACAACTACTGTTGTTGATGAGGCATGACGATGAGGGGGTGGAAAGGAAGATACTTTGAAAGTCATCGTGAATAGAAAGGTTAGAACTTCAAAATAGATGAGGTCACAATTATAACTTATAATTTTGACACTGATCAATATGTCAACAGAATGCCCAAATGGTTTGACAAGAATCATGACCGCCCACTCGTTCGAGGGTGCTTTTATGTTTAATATGACAACTTCAGCAAATTATTGTGTACTCTGAAGGGGACAATGTGTTCCGTGGAAACCTTCAGCTCTTCTTTGGGTGGTAGGATGAAATACCTCTTTTGCTCAACCAAAAATTATTTACACCTCAATGAATATCTTTATAAGAATGTTCTATCATGTTGTATACACTACACACACACACACAAAAACATAGCAGACTATCATGAGGATAGCGGTTGGAAATTGGGTACTTTTTTTTCCCTATATGCAGTTCTTTTGAGCCATATGACTTGGCAATAGTTTATGGACCATGCTGCATTTAACAACAATATATGGTGCTTTCAACAACAGTTTTTTAATTTGTACACATCACACAACATCTGACATCTGCCTTATATATATATATATATAGGGGTGAAAATTTAGTTCATGGTGTATTTAGTAACAATATTTTTATAATGCTTCAACAATAGATTTCTATCTTTTAATCATCCAGCAACATCCGGCATCTAGTATATACACAGACAAACGATGATGAGGACAAGGGTTGAAAATAGAGTACTGTTTTCATGTCTACAGTTCTTTTGAAATTTGAACCGTATGAATTTACAGTAGTTTATGCAAAATGGTGCATTTAGCAACAAAATATGGCGCTTTAGGCAATATTTTTTTATTTTGGCCATTATATATATATATATATATATATACACACATGGTGCTTTTAGCAACAGAATTGTAATTTTTAAGTATCCAACAACATTCAACATCTAGTAAGTACATAAACACGCAGATTCAACTGATCCAGGCCAAATGGGCTGATTATCTTTCTTGGTGTTCAATTGCACTCGCTCATTCTTGTGGGGCTAGAATGTTATCAATCGGTTTACCAATTTCATTCAGTTTCTTACCTCTGGTGAGAAGCACTGTGAAGCGAGATCAATCTTCTTTGGATTTGGTAACATAGCGACACAGTGGAGTGATGCAGGTTTCTTCTTCCGTATTGCTTTATTTCGTTTTCCCTGGCAGAGTGCAATCCTCATTCGTTTACTGTGTGTCCCTAGTTGATGAAACGTATGCTTTGGTTAACACCTCATTCTTTACTTCCACTTCAAGCGAAAAACCTTGAGGTCGCATTTGATTACCGTGGATCAAATATCTGCGGTTTTGAGTCCAGAAAAGGATCTGAAATCCATGTTTTTTACACTATATTTTGGATTTGAGATCCACGTTCGGGGTGGATGCTGCAGTCCACATTTTTAATAGCTATCATGGATTTCAGATCCCCTTGGATCTGAGATCCGTGGAGAATCAAACCCAACCTGATAGATCTGATATTCAAAAGTGTTCCTTGTGGGCGAAGCTTAATACTCATAATCATACACATGAATGAGTTATAAATTTGGGAGGAATGACAGTTTCGTTGTTGTCATGACATCTTTGTCTTATATTTTATGAAATTTTTCCTGAACAAACTTAAAGTTTTGGTGATACCAAAGTATGACTAATGCTTAAGTATTGTCCAAATACGCTCAACTTTACTCGTGATTAAGTACAAAATTCTATAAGTTTGTTTGTTTTAAGGCCAAAAGCTCAATTATTGAAATATTTCCGTTTTTTCATTTAGTAAATGACATGAAAAAAATATACCTAGCTTTATATCATTGGTTTTTCCTGCAAAACTGTTCGAATATGCATAGAAAGCAGTGGCCGAGGTACATAAAATTGCTTATTTTTACATTGGTACTTCATAGTCATTTCATTATTTACATATCTACTGTTCCTTATAATTTTTAGACGAATTAATAGTCCCATCAACTAAAAATTTCTAGCTCCGTCGCTAATAAAAAAGTCTAATAAATTTGAGAAGAGTTAAACATATATGTCTTGTTCATTATTAATTACCTTGATATAATCATAGACGCAAAAGAGAGCTAATGAATAGAAAGAATTTTGAGGGCATTTTAGTGATTTTATTTCATGAACCCAACTTAATAGTTAGAATTTTTATTTTTTTAACAATATCCAAGAGTACTTAATTAGGTGTATTTTTGTCAAATCTTCAGGTTCTTTTTTGCATTTCCCCATACAGGAAAAAAAATCTTAACAAGTTTGCTATATATTTATATCCCGACCATGATGCAATCTTTTTAAGTTCTGTGATCATACAAAAATATATATAGATAGCTAAAGAACGACCTTTTCTCTCAAAGAATCGTGAAGAAGATACAAAAGTTGGCAGGAAAAAATTAAAAAAAGTTCATCTATGCTTTTAAACATTAGAAAATCTGAATCAATATTCGATGCTCTGATTTTTTAAAACTGAATTATTTGATCCAGAAACCGATTCTTTTTTTTAACAACAATGGTGCTTCAGTCTGCTAGCATGGCGACTTTAGATCCTCTAGAAAAGTTCCAATGGTTCGATATTAAATGATATCTGGATCAAATCCAAATCTGATTAAAAAAAATTGGCAAGAAAATCTAATATCTAATCTCAATGGCAATCGAAATAAGATTACCAAGTAAAACTACATCCAATTGAGATTATATTAGTGCCCGATCACACTATATCCAATTGATCAGACATGGCAATAACTACATCAGATCCGAAAGATTCACTTATAATCCTACAATCCTACCCACATGGGTAGTGTTTTGGATCCTAGGTTGTGTTTGTTAAACTAAGGATCTCAAATCCTGAAATCATCGGAAATCTTAAATCCATGAATTTGAGGTCACACCTCCTCCATCGGACCTCAAATCAAAGGTTATTAGGAGGACACGTGGATAATTTAAGATCCATGTTTTTCACTGGCTGAAATCCACTGTTTTTTAAACAGTGGGTCCCACAAAAAGAAGATTTGAGATGAGACTAATCAAATTTGACAACTTAATTCAACAATAATGATTTATGGAATGCCGAACTCGGCCGTCCAAGTGTCTGCACATGATCGGATCGCCTGTTTCCAGGCGAGCTGGAAGATTAGGATCCACTGCCCCTAAAAGAGTTTGAAGGTCCTCTACTTCAATTGCCGCTAGGTTGGGTTGTATCATTGATAGCAGCAGTACACTCTTCAACTGAAGTACCATGTCTCGATAGGCCATTTAAGACATATAGATGATATAATGTCAACGAGAATCAAACTAAAAGTACAACATCTTCATGTGCTCTTAACTCAACCAACTACGCTATGCCCCTTGAACCTATCTCTTGGCCGTAGTCTAGCCGATTTGATTTTAAAATCTATCTTTGACATTAAAATTTAATTTGCAGATCTTATGAAAGATTGATGATTTGACATTCTTTAGTGTTTTCAAGTTATAAAATTCAAAACCATTTATACATCAAAAAATAATCTTTTTAAAATTCCTACATATTTTTCCAACATTTTGAATATATATAAATAATTAGATTTCAAAGGATGGCTATTTGGCATATTATTATTATTGGCATTGGAAGCATAATGGCAGCGTTGATTGTCGAGCGAAAGAAGGTCCCACGCCATGTGTATCATGTGGTGTATGATAATAAGCACTAAACTACGAATTACGTGTTCGAATTTTAGTGGCTCTGAGTCCTAAAGTTCGGACTGTGGACCCCAAATCTTATGGACCTAAATCCAATGGGCCCGACGGACCTGACAGGTCTACCGTTTCCTGTCCTAATTGAACTCATGGTTATAAATAAGTGTTCAAATGTTTGAAAACATTTACAAATATTGGTGATGAGCAGCCAGGTTCCTTTTTTAAGGGGACACGTTATATAATTTTCCAAATGTTTATGAGGACCAAATTAAAATTTCTAAAAATATTAAGCATAAAATTTTATTTGGGAGGTCTCTTTAAAATTAGGTATATATGAACAAAAATAGCATATTATCAAAATAATTGCAGAGAACAAGAAGATGAACATCAAATAAGCAAAAGAAGAAGAGAAACAAAATCAACACAAATGAGAGGAGTGTGAAATATAAAAGACATAAACTTTTCTCCGTTTTGGAATGATTGGACAATGCCCCATCTTATGATTATTAACACCACTGGGTTTAGGTAGTGGCGGATATGGGTATAAAGCTTGGCTCGTGAACGAGTTCAGGTAGTGGCGGATATGGGTATAAAGCTTGGCTCGTGAACGAGTTCGAGTCGAATCGTTTGCTTAACGATTCGAGTTCGAGTTCATGACTCGACTCGCTCAAATAATCGAATTGAGTTCGAGCTCAACACTTAACTGCTGAGTCGAACTCGAATCTTAATCGAGTTTGTCGAACTTTAATCGAGTCGAACTTGAGCTCAACATGTAACGATGAATATCAATTCTATTCAAACGAGTTTATCGAGCTCGAACTCAATACATAGCTGCCCAGTTGAATTCAAGCTGCTTTCGTCGAGTTATTCTCGAGCTCGAGGTTTCATTAGTCAAGCCGAGCTCGAGCTGACTGAACTCGAGCTCAACTCAGCTCGTGTTCACCCCTAGTAGCGGAGCTAGAATTTTTTAGCAAATTGGCACTCGAGTCACCTGCTTAAGTCTAATGTGAGTGCCTGCTATAATTTTTGAATCATTATAATATAATTTTGGATTTTTTTAATCAAACTTTTGATGGTTGAGAAAATACAATAACCAAACCTGGATCCATTTGTTGACGGAAACCCGAAATTCGGATTTGAATTCAAAGTCAGAGGTTACTAATTAGTAATTAGTCCCGTGCAGGACACGGGCCTTGAAAGCCTTTTTGATGTCCATGAGAAAATCGGATCCAAAACCTGAACAGCTGATCCGATCTATACACCAAGGAGGAATGATTGGTTTGGTTCGGATCACGATCAAAATGAGTTGTCAGGCCCGGAGCCCCACTGAAAGTGTGGACGACGTTTTCCACTCCCTTTCTCCCTCTCGTTGTCAGGGGTAGATTGGTCATTCACGGTCCCTTTAAAACCCTCAGCTCTGTGTCTTTCTTGAGCTCTCTTTTCTTCTCTGCTCTTGGGAGGACGCAAAGCCGAAATGGCCGGGATCTTGCGCCGGGCGCCGGCAGCTTCGCGGGCAATCGCCCGATTGGCGGTTGGCGCCGGGTGTCGACCTTATGGAGCGGCCGCGGCATTGGAGCTGAGCGACGACGAGGATGGTTGGTGCTGCGATCGGGTCGAGGTGCCGACGGCCGACTCACCGGGGATCGACTACCGCCGGGGCGTGCAGTGGGTGTTCATTGGGAACCCCGGCGTGGAGAAGTCAGCCTACGCTGGTCGGCTGGCGCGGCTGCTTAGCGTTCCCCACATCTCCATGGGCAGCCTCGTCAGGAGCGAGCTCGTTCCCTCCCGCCATGGCTCGCTCCTTTCCAAGCAGGTACTCCTCTCTCTCTCTATCTCTCCCTCCCCCTATATGTCTCTCTGGTGCTGCTTCTCAAATATGCGGAAGGATTTTGGGACAATGCGATCGGCTCTTTCTTGTCAATAATCCTTTTCCCTTTGATTTTCGTTATTTCTCCTTGATATCTTCTAGTTTTGCTTGCATTTTCTTTTTCCCTGTTTCTTTATTATCCTCTGTGAAATAGTTCTCTGTTGCGCACATCGCCAGATGAACTTCCTCTTCAGCTAATCTTTTACTCGTCTTCGATTTTATGAGATCATTCTTTTTCTGCTTTCTAGCATTTTTCGTTTTCAATCCAATGTCTCAGGTTTGTTTTCCAGGATTCGTTTTGCATCTTCTTGTTTTGGTTCAGTTATGGAGTCGTCGGATCCTGTGTGAAAATTCGACTGAGTTTTCAGTGAACAGGATTTGGCAATTCGTGTATTCTCTACTAGAATAGGGCTCAGATCAACGGGGGCCTAAGAAAACGAAAGAATCGATGTATTTGAAGATCGATGTGGAAGTGGCGAAAAGCTTCAAAGCAAAGATTTCAATGGAGTTGCGGGATCAGCCGATGTGGTTGCTTTCCTATTTTTTTGGCGCATTTTTCTCCTTTTTTCTTGGTAGATATTCATTTGCTCCACAATTGGGTGATTCAACGCACGTTTGGTCGACGCCTTCAGTAGGAGAACGATCCCCCTCTTGTTGGGGACATTTTGGGTATGTAGGAAGGTTTTAGAGGTCAATAACGTAATCCTGTTGATCACTTTAACCTGCAGACCGACAGGCTGGCGCCGCCGCTGACTATTATTGTTTTGGTCCAAGTAAGGGTTTGGGTCCGAGATCCGGTGGCCGGTGAGCGACGCTACCAAGCCGTAGAGATCCGTTGCCGTCCGCCACGCCATTGACGCCTACTATTTTGAAGCACACTCGAGATTAATGCCGTGTTCATGAAAAAGTCACCCGTCCACCAGGTGGCCTTATTCATTTGGAGCCTGCGGTAGCTTGAATGAGGATGTCACTGGACCAGATTACCTGTTAAATGGCCATTGTGCATAACCCATCTTAACCGGATTGGGAAAAGAACTTCAGGTTTGGTCAGTTGGACAGCTGGGAATTGAGGTTGAAACGCCAAGTGAATTAGTTTAACCATCTTAACTCATGACCGTTAAATATTGTCATGCGAATCAGGTCGGGCGAGACCATAGCCTCAGAATAATGAATGGCTGAGGCTCTGTTCAACTCGGCCAGTTGACACCCCCAACGTGAGAACAAATTGCAAAAAAGAAAATGTTAGGTGAACTTGAGCAGGATTCAGGGGATGGGATACCGGAATCCATATTGATTCCTTATATGGATCTGGGTTTGTGTCCGTAACCCCTTAACATGAGTACCGGAACCCAGATTATTTCGTTCTGTGGTTCTGGGTCTCCGGGTTTTGCAAACCTTTAACATGAGTACCGGAATCCAGATTGATTCGGTCTATGGATCTGGGTCTTTGTGTCAGCAACCCGTTAACATGAGTACTTGTTTGTGTACAGGACTCGGTGAAGACCCGGATTAAGTGACGTAGCTCATGACCCACCAGACTCGGCCTGTCTAAAAATATTGAAGGCTCTGTTCAGTTATGGTGCATGCTGTCTTGCATTGAAGACTTTGATGGTTAATCTTGAGTACTGACGTTCCTGATGTGTTTTCGTTCTCTGCAGAATATAATTATCTATACCTGAATTGGCCAGCTAATGGTTGTTTAATTCGTTTCACGGCGAACTCTGATCTTTGGATTTAGGCAAAATTTTCTCCATTCGTACTTGAATAGACTTGTCAAGAAGCTTTGTTAAACAAGCCCGTCCCTTTTTGCTTGATATGGCTCAGTTTCCGCTCTTGGCTCTATTTATTTATGGTGTGCTTGCTGATACGAAGGACCGTCCAGTGGGGTATTTGTTATTCTTTTTTTGCTTAAATTAATTTTGGGTGTCGTGTAGATTGCAAACGCCTTAAATGAGGGCAAGCTTCTTCCAGACAACATAATCCTGGGACTGTTGTCGAAAAGACTGGAACAGGGATATTACAGAGGTGAAACAGGGTTTATCTTGGATGGCTTCCCTCGAACTCGAATTCAAGCTGTAAGTTCGAAACGTCTAATCTGGATAGGGAATCTTGTTTTCGGAATTTCAGGTCTACTTTGAGTAGAATAGTGGTAGTCGTTTGAAAGCTCACTTTCTTGTTTAATTATGATGACGGCAGGAGATTCTTGATCACATGGCGGAAATTGACTTGGTCGTGAACTTTAAGTGCACGGAGGATTGTCTGGTCAAGAAACACTTGGGAAGTTGCATTTGTTTAAGATGCATTGCATCTGATAGAAGTGATTCTGTTGCAAATAGCCAGCCAGGGATTCAACTAAGCTCAACATGTCAAGCCAAAATGCCCGCTAATGTAGCAAAGGAGGCAGCTTTGCAAGAAAAACTGAGGGTATACATCGAAGAGGTAAGTTGGTGGCATGACTTTCTCTTTGTAAGGAATTCAACCACTCGCTGGTAGAAGGATCTATTGTTTTACCTTTTCCTTTTTACTCTTAATTTTGAATTTTGGGAAAGATTGACCAATGATGATATTGGATTTATTTTCTCACGACGGTCATCTGATACATGAAGATGATACAGATCATTCTTATCTGAGGGCTATTTTTCCCTTTGTCCACTCTAATGATGGGAAGAGCAAGCAAAAGGCACTAACAAACACTATTGAGTTGATATTTGAGACTTAGTGAGAAATGTTCAGTCGGTGTTATGCTACTTTTTGGCGTTAACGTGAAGAATAAATCTTGCTTCTTGTTTTTTTATTCCCCAACCACTTAACTTGTCGACGTTGTTGACATCAAAACTAGCTTTGCTTATGTCTAATGAGTAAGGCCCATGGGCTTTTCTTCATCGATGTGGCCACTAAATGAGGGCCAGACTATTTTACCTTCCCTCTAAAATAAGATCTAAAAGCAGACATAGCATTTAAATTAATTTTTGAGAAGTACTGTAAAAGATACTTAGCAGTAGTAAGAAAGGGTTTCTAATTGTCTAACCCTGTCAAAGCAAATTTTAGACATAATGAAGGGAAGCTGTAACTATTTGGATAGAGTTAAACAGGTTAAACATAGTTAAAGAGGTTGGAAGAAAAAGAGATTGAGGGTATCAGGGTACTTAGGCCCTGCATAGTCAACCTAGGCCCTTGGTGGCCACCTTTTGGACTGGGAGATAATTAGAGTCATAAAAAGTTCTTTTTTTCCCCTCCTTTTTTCTTCTTGTTCTTCTACATTTCCTTTCTTATTTTTCCTTTTTTCCCGTTTTCTTCATTTTTGTTCTTTTCCTTGTTGTTGTTGTTGTTCTTCTTCTTCCTTACGTTTTTCTTTGGTTCTCTCTTTTATGGTTTTGGCCTGCCCTAGGCCCCCACCTGTCCTTTTTGAAGGTCCACCACCTAGGCCTGCCTAGTGCTCTTGTCTACATAGTTCAGGTTGTTCTAACTGATAAACTCTAGTTAGTGATATCTGACATCGAAAATGACATTTTAATTACCCATACAAATACTACTTTGTTCCTTTGGGGGGTGGGGGGTGTGGGAGGGAGGGAGGGTTGTGTTGGGTGTTGTGGGTTTGTCTGGGAACAATCTCATAACTAAAAGTTTGAGATATACTAATAGTCATACATGTATTCATTGTCTTGATTTTGTAGTTTCTTCGGGTGCAAATATATGCTGACCATGATGTGGATAGGGATCTGTCACTTAAGGCAGTTGAGTGCACAAGTACTATTAAAATAATGTTCAATGCTTGGACGTAAGGTCTAATGTATGAGGATTTCCTTAAGAGGGTGAGTTTTAAGTTTTTAACAACCCAAGTGGGAGGGTTTGCTTGAGAATGGTCCTATCTCAGAGATTATATATATTGATTGATGACTGTTGATGCCTTAATCTTACCTTATCTGATGTCTCTACTCTTAGCCCTCACCGGTGCAATTAGAAGGTAGCTAGAGGGAAGGTTGAGATTTGTCACACTAGACGCTCATGTCAGTTTTGGGCCAGCCATAACACTTACATCAAATTATATAAAAAACTTGAGTTAATTTTGTTCTTCCCTAAAGCCTGTGTTGTGGTTTGGAAAATTTTCGTTCTCATGTTATAAAATGATCATGATTGGGAAAGACATCTACTACCTCTACTTGAAAGGCCTGGGTTATTGGACCTTCCAGTAGTTCCATTGGTCTCTATTAACTATTAACATATAAATATCTTGGGCATGTGTTCACTGTAACATCCTTCACTTGTTAAGATTTGCAAGCTTTGCTAATGAACTATTGCTTGCCTTTTCAGGCCCTTCTCTCTCTCTCTCTCAAACAAATGCGTGCACTTTATTTTTTGGTTTGAGTGGAAATGCAAATTCTGCCACCTGGGGGAACTTCAATGAAGGAAAATTTTGGGACTTATCTTTTGATTATTTAAACTGAAAAGGATGGATCTAGGAAATATAAAACAATTCAATGAGTTGATTTTGATCATCACTAGAGAAACATGTTACCTTCAATAAGTGACACCTGTTAGTAGTTGAGATGAAGCTGCTGATCTGCTTTCTTCTGCCTCTGGAAGTTGTTGACCAGAGAAGGCATACGCTGGTTTATGACTAATGTTTTCTTTAATGGGATCATTCAGGCTTCAACTATGTTTTACAATAGGATCAGAATACTTTAAAATATTATTTCATTTGCTAATATAAGACTGATGCCTTAACATGCCTGCTTTCTCATTTTTTATTTTCTTTTACGTTGTCTGGGATTGCTCCTTTAAATGGCTTATGCTGTTTCTAGTGGTCTCCTTCCAATGTCAATTCGTTAAGTGTTTGTTCGTGTCATTTTCTCTCAAATTTCAAAGCAAGAAATGCTTCTTGATAATAAGGTCTGACAGAAATTTAGATTTTCTGAAAGCATGTTTTGCTTTATCTGGCTTTTTCCGTTTTTTACTGAAGTTACAGTCAAACACCTTGTGATAGGAGACATCCTTTAAGCCTCTGCTTCTCAGTAAGAGTTGCCTGTAACCAAAAGTTTAGGCAGAGAAATGATCATGTGATGTCGAATGTATCCTAGTGGTTAGTTATTGACTTATTTCTATTTTCTATTGTCCTCAAGTCCACTGGTCAAGTTTTGGGTGGGAGTAGCAGCTCTTTCAAAAAAGGGTAAAGACAAAACTTCTTGGTGGTCATTACAGGATTTTGAAGGCAGACCATCGGTTTGTTTAACTGATTGTTGTGCTTGAATGATGATTACGTTTGAGAAAGTGTTGAGCTTATAAGAAAGCATGATTCCTGAGGCATTCTAATTATTATTCCGATCATCATCAAACTGTTCAAATAATGGTCTACTATTGCAATTGTTACTGCTGACATTATTTGTTTTGTATGGTCACGTGACCACAAACTTGCTACGGGCTGTTGCAGTGATAGTTGAATCAAGAAATTGGATAGGAGAAAAGATCTTGATTGAACCCATAATCACCGTTTTTTTTTGAAAAACACGAAAAAACACTGTTTCATTGGAAAAGTGCTTAAACAAAAAAATGTGTTTTTTTCCTTTTTCCTCTTTTTTTTTTTCATGTTTTCTTAACCATAACATGTTCCTGATCTTGTTTTTGTGACTATGACTGGACCATAACATGTTCCTGATCTTGTTGATTCATCCAGAGAAAGCCACTGGAAGAATATTACGGGAAAAGAAAGAAGCTCTTGGACATTGAAGTGGCTAAGGGTACCAGAGAAGTATGGCACGGGCTCCTGGAGGCATTGCAGCTTGAGCATATGGACAGGGAATCACAGAAGTTGACAGCTTGATGGCGACAATGTTGACTGAGCCATTTGACCTTGTTCTATCTTGAATAAGACAACGCAAGAAATTTTGCAGAGTTATTTTCATGAGTTTGTTTTACTTTGCTTCCTCCATGTATTTTACAATTTTGAGGTACTTTGGTTAGCATTGTTCCTTTATCTTGCTTTGTTCTTAGCTTGGTTTGTTCCTGAGGCAATGTACCAGTTCGGCCTAAGAGCTCTCTTTTTGTTGCGTCCCATGTAAATAAGCACTACCACTTAATTGTTTACTGTGCTTTCTGTCTTTCATTTATAGTTGGAAATCAGTCTGTTTATTAGGATTTTTGGACCTTATCTGTGTTCCAGTTATACATACATTTTCTGGCGCAAAGCCATCATGCTCTGGTATATTTCCGGACAAAAGGCTGCGTGGGGGATAGTCCCCCAACCTTTATTAAAACAAAATGGAGAAGCTTATGTACAACAAAAAAATTGGGTCCCTGCTGGACTTTTAACCTCCTATTACATGTTCTGCCAGAGGATCCCAGTCGACCTCTGGACAATTCCGTATCTTTTCCTCACCGTTGTCTGGATTCAGAGTAAGGATTTGCCCTGTTTCAGAAATAAGTCATCCTCTACAAAACTGAAATCCGTCTGCAAATCGGCTGCTCATCCATGCTGTTCCTTCCATCTTCCTGCAATCTAACAGTGGGCTGGCTCTTCCAATCTCCATTATTGGACTGGGACCACCCGAGTCTGTTAAAGTCTTCATAGCATGAATGCATTTCCTGGAAACCTCCATCTCCAGCATGCCATTATCGGCTTCTGTCCATCTTGCCAGACCAAAACGAAAGTGTCCATTCTCATCCACAATTAAACCCGCGACGCCCTTCCTGCCTCTTTTGATCCATAATGGCCGGTTTGTTCTTCCATTTAGAACTCCACCAGTGCTCTGGCATATTTAAAAGCATTTTAACAAAGGAAACAACTTTGTTGAATAGGCCATTATGGATCACAATTGTACCTGCCATCAGAAAGCTCCTTGGTTCCTAGCCTTCAACATCTCTAATTGCATGAACATAAGGGAACACCTTGGCAACATCATCCTATTAAACCAAGATGTGAAGGAACCAGCTGAGTTTTAGGACAGGCAGGCAGCTCCAACCTCGAAGACATGATTGACGATGAGTTCCTGGTAGTCACTTCCTCTTTCTTTTTCCTCTGTTATGTTAATTTGAATCGCGCCATTTTTGTCAAAGCTATGGAAGTAAGTGAACATGAACGAGCCAAGAGAACCTTTTCCTTGGTTGGCTATATTGATGTTTGTTCCACTGCATAGAGTTTTTCAGTAATATTTGACAAAAAAATGAAAATAAACTTCTCAAGTTCAACTTTAAGGTAGGGTTTGAGTATTTTAGCACTTTTACTTGTTAGTGGCACACGAGAAACCAAATGTCTTATGAAAATATACGTCGTAAGTTTCCTCTTCGTTATTATCTTGTTTTCCTTTACTATTTTGCAGGATATTATAACATCTTTCCACTGTTGTTTTCTTTTTTGCAGAGACTATTACTGATACTATAGGATTTCAAGTAGTACACCGTTATCAGCATCATATCTTAACCTCTACAAATATGTACCCATTTTGCATGGAGATGTTACGGAAAAATAAAGTGGTGGTAGGCATTTGACGGCCAGACCACATGGATTTCCTGTTTTCAAGTAAATTAACACATATAACTGATGAACAAGTTGTATTTGAATGTGATCAACAAATAATCAATTCTTATTTTATGGAGGACCATGATTATAGCTTAGATAAATTGGCGACGTTGACAGTCACCCCCCCACCACCACCTCCCCAAAAAAAAAAATTAGAAAAAAAATTATTTATAAATTTTCAAAATTTAAGTTTAACCTATATAAAAAATTTGAAAAATTAATATTTTGCCACATGTTAAAATTTTGAAACTGTTGTTAATGAAAAAATTCCTAGCTTCTCCCTTGTCTTCATGATAATTAAGTTTGAATAGATGACTAACTGAATTGTCCTTCTAGATTATGCCCCTAGCTGTCATCTTCTAAACAAATGAAGACAAAAAATGACTTTGAAAACCAATTTCAAGTGAATTTCTAACAACATTCAACAAAAACTGTTACAATTTTAGTGACATTTAATCGTTAATGTAGTGAAGAATCGTCAGTAAAAATACCAGCAACACTAATTTTACTGATGTTCGCAACAAAACGTTAGTAAAAGCTTTATTGACATTTTGCTTATTTTTATTGCATCGTATGCCATCACATTATTTTTGTGATGAAACATGATAAGAACAATGTGATATACACCGATATGTCGCTGTGGACACGTTAAAGATATTGGCGTGCCATTGAAAAGATATACGTACAAAAATAATGTGATGACATACGATATGGTAGACAAATAATGTCGTGTGTTTGAGAAGATATATGTACAAAACTAATGTGATGACATACGATACCTAACCACCAATTCAATCATAGACAAAAAGTACAAACCAAACAAAAACCTACGTCTAGATATTTAAATCCATACCATATCTGAATCTAAAGTTTGAATTCATAATTCAAATCCCATCTGATTCTGATTTTTAAATTAACATATGACTCAAATTATAGATATTAAATATGAAATATTTATTTAAAACTATATCCGATCCGAAACCAATAAATATTTACTTAAATCTCAGTTATCATTTTTTTGTATACGAATCACAACCAATTTTTCAATCAACGACAAAATTTTTTGCATATACTATTTTTTTTTATGTAGTATCCAACTTAAATAGACTTTATTGACATCCCTGTTTAGGTGGATTATGATCAATGAAAAAACAATTTTATGGCCTACGAAAGTAGAAAATTTACAAGGACAACAAGAGCTTGACCCTTACCCCTCCTTGCAGTTTCGCCTCTCAAATTTAAATTTGACTCTCTCTCTCTCTCTCTCTCTCTCTCTCTCTGTGTGTGTGCGTGTCTGTGTGTGTTGCTGCCGGAGAACACATCTTCCCCTTCGAATGCTCGATGGCCACAACAAAATAGGTGAAGTGCGATGCTTTCTACCTGCAGTTTCGGTGCATGGCAAAGAGAAGAACGCAACAAAAGTTCTTGTTGCCGATTCGAGAAAAGCAGGGGGCATAACCGGACATATCCCCTTGCGTGATGAGGGGCAGAGGGCCCCAGTGTTGAAGGACGGCATCCAGAGGGATGATGAAGAGGGCTCTCAGAGGTTCATCTCTTTCTCTCTCTCTTTTTCTCTCTGTTGCACCTAGACGACAGGATGTGTCATTGGGGTTTCAACTATCTATTGCTTATCACTTGTTTGATGAAATGCTTAAGTGAAGTGAAGTCCATGGCTCTACAATTTCTTATATAGCTCCTCGCTTATAGAATCTTGCCTTGAGAGCATAACGCTTGAATCACCAAACAGTAGAGGGATGCACTTAGACTTACATGGTGGAAAAAGGCGAAGAATATCATCAGAAACTGAGATTCTTGGAAATTTTATATAAAAAAAGAGAACTTCAAAACCAGATGTATATGTATTGAGAAGGGGTTCGTGAGTACCTTTACTTTATGTTATGCTATGGAACCTTTAATCAACTATTTGAAAACTTACGTCCAGAATTTCCTTTGCTTTGGACCATAATGATCCTTTTACACAAGCTCTCAGTCTTACGAATATTTAGATTCTATATCTTATGTAATTTATTAATTAGTGCCCGGCTTTGGACGTCAGCTTCCTAGCAACTTTAACTGTTGGAGCTGAACCCAAGCTTGCTCTGTTTGAGTAAGGATCAAGGTTGTATTCAATCCTGAAACCCTTAAAATAGTTTTTGAAATCTTAAACGAATAAGAATGGGAAAATGTACAAAGTACACGTAGAAAATGAATTTTGAGAAATGGGAAAACGTCCCGATGTTTACTATTCAGAAATAACTTGAAAGTTTCATAAGATTATCTTGTGGCAGTAATATCAAAACTCAACTATGGAAGCTTGTGGCAGCTGAAATTTCTTTCTCCCTTTTGACTTTGAGCATCAAATGAGATTTTAGCATCAGTGACTTTGATGTGTATCTTTTATTTGTATGTTGCTTGCATTTCAAACTAGTTCATATCACTAGAAAGTATCGTCTTCCACTTCATACGCACTTCGTAACATACTTTATGAGAAAAAAAGTGTTGCATTGTTATCTAAGTAATTTGCGCCAGACTCTTGCATCAATATCTGATACGTCATTTCTAAATCATATCTTCAGGATAGTGTCTATAAAAAAGGATCACCCCGAGGTGAGTCGTGTCTATGCTTTCTACTGACCGGTTACTCTGAATCTAACACAGTAGATGTGTTTTTACTTCATACTAATGTGTGCAAGCGAATGTCTTAGTTGTTCCTCATACATGTACAAACACAAGGACTCATATCTGAAGAAAAATCAATCAAATGTGAAGCAAGCCTCCTCACAAAAGATCAATGAAAAATATGATGAAAATGATGTTGATGATGGTGAAAGCAAGCTAAAGAACAAACTGCTAAAAATGTTATAGACTAAAAAGCCAATAACTTTTCTGAAAAATAAGAAAGAGGGATGTATAAAAAAAGATCCAACAAAAGCACAAACAGCTGAAGCTTAAAATGAAAACAAAACTAGCAAAATAGATGCTTATCAGTAGCATCAAGCCATCAACAACTCCACAAGTGAACAAACTCAACAAAGCGCACAATCAACTCCATCACTAGACCTCCTCATGCCATCACAGTGTAATACTATAATCACTAATTTCTAGGGAGGTTACCAAAACTCCATCTAGATCAGTAGTGAATTACACACAAGAACATTGTGGAAAGATCCCAAAAAAGGGAAAAAGTGTAATTACTAGAGTGTTGAGTAAGGCAATGGATTCTACCTTGATTTTGGATGAATTGCCAAATCAACCAAATGTAGCAGCAAATAGTTGGTATTTCCAGTTTCATTTTGGGTATATGAAATTTCGATTCAGAAATTCCCTTTCTACCTGCAGTCATGCTGCTGGTAATCACAGGTACATCATACATACTATTTGACGGTCTGAAGTCCTCTTGTGCTTAAGCAACTTTGCAAATAAAACGTCTCTGCCATGGTCACTCTCCATTAAGCACTAGCTAAAGATGTATATACAACGAAGTCTTAAAAAAATCATGGGAGAAACTCCACAGCTGAAAAACACATAGCCCACCAAGCTATCTTAAAAGAATCATGGGAGATGAAGCAGTGGAAAACAATTGAACAAATGATCGAACTCCATTTTAGTCTATATAGCTTCTTGAAAAATTCAAAAAGATGCCATCTTTGTCTGCCCACTGTCTTGTCTCTGCCTATCATAAATCCAAATTCAAGCCCGAACTTTATTAACAAAGATTAGATTAAGTAGAATATGATAAACGATGGATCTGACAGAAGCCAAACCATTTAAATCTCTTGATGTAATTTCTAAATTGCGAAGTATACATTTATAAGTTTATACAATTCAAGGCTTATTACCCTTCATGGCATACCTTATTCAGGCCAATGCACACCTTCAATGTTCCAACCCTAAAGGCCATGTTTGATGTGCAACCTTTGGCATGAGCCACCCATCCATAGATTCTTGTCCCTCGGCATAGGTCAATAGGCCTTGCACATTCAAGTCGATCTGGTTGGGACACCGACTCACGCACTTTCTATCGGGTAGAGATGGGAGAACCCAGGTATTGCCGGTGTTCTGATTAACATTAGAGGGAGTACTACTCTGTGACAGATATGTCATATGGGTGTGGGGATGTGGGTGCCAGTGTGAGCATGGATGCAAGTGCCGGTGTGATATATATATATTATAATTTATACGATTGTTCCTTAGCTTCATATGTCCTTTTTTCCACTTTTGTTACTATAAATAAAGAAAGAGAGAGAGAGAGAGAAGAGAGAAGACAAAGAAATAGGAGAAAAATTTTGGAAGTGAATAAGAGAGGGTGTCCTTGGGGTGTGTGTCGGAGCCCCACCACTTCACATACACGCAGGTGGGGCCCTTTTTTTGAAGAGTCCGTGTGACATAGTCTCCACCTGGTTAAATCCCCATGTGGACGTTCTAAATTCACATGAATAGGCAAAGTAGCTGTTTCTGTTGTAAGAAAGGCCAGACAGAAAGGAAGTTCCCACCACAAAAGTTCTTCTTTGTTTTTTCTCTGTTTCTATTTTGAATAGCAGCAAGGCAATGAAATATATATGCCTCTTCATTATTAGCTTTCTCCTTCTTCTTCTTCTTTTGTTGCCACGCATTTCCTATTGATGTATTTACTTGCTTTTACTTGCTTGGGCTTGGTTCTACAGTTCTGTTCATCCAGTGGATTCTTGGGTACTTTGCACTTTTGTTATTTAGCTGTTGCTAATGTGTGAAAAAGGGAAGATACTGCTGCCTGCTATTTTTGCTGTTTATCAGCCATTATGAATTCTATGAGAAGCATATGTCTTTGTTCGTGATGCCCATGTGTGAGATCTTCAGCAAATGGTGAGATCCACTTCTGTTTTCACATCTGCATCGTCATTGGTTCTGTCATCTTTGAGGCACCACCACTTTACTGCACGTTCACTCTTAGCTTCATTAGGATTGAAACTTGGCAGCAGAGAGAACAATGGTGTCATCCAGAAGAAACATTTTCCTGCCCATCCTTTCGTTACGCAGTCAGAATCTGCTCATTTTGTTTGTTTAAACGAAATCCATAATCTCGAATGTGGGGTTCTGAAAACAATAGACAATAATTCTAGCCATGATGAGATCGAGAAGGCATTGGCCACCTTTGATGATATGCGATTTTGTCGTGTCCATAAGCCATCAGTGATTTCGTGCACTCGTTTGCTGAATGTTCTTGTGAGAAGGGGCAGGTATGAAGATGGGTTCTCGGTCTACTTCAAGATGGTCAACTCTGGGATATCTCCTACTTTAGTTACTTTCAATACCTTGCTCAATTGCTTCTGTAAAGCTTGCCAGATTGAATCTGCATTTGCAGTGCTCGGTGTTATTCTGAAAACTGGGTTCTCACCCTGCTCTATCACTTTTAACACGCTGATTGATGCTCTGATGAAGTCAGGCAGGATGGATGAAGCTTTATGGTTGCAGGCTTCCATGTGTGCGGAGGGTTGTGATCCTAATGTGTCTACTTACAATTGTCTCATTGATGGTGCTTGTAAAATGGGTAGGCTTGCAGATGCAAGATCTCTGTTGCGAGAGATGGCTGCCAGAAATATTGTTGCTGATTTGATTACCTACAACACAGTTATTGATGGTCTTTGTAAGGAAGGGCTTGTGGAGGAGGCATATGAACTCTACAACAAGATTACCGTAAAAGGAGTTTGCCCCAATGTTGTAACTTTCAACAGTTTGATTCACGGTCTCTGCATTGATGGGCAGTGGCAACATGCAAAAGCATTGTTTCATAATATGCTAAATTCAGGAATCAGACCAGATCTAGTAACATACAGTGCACTGGTTCATGGTTTTAGTGAACATGGAATGATGAACGAAGCCATTCAATTTGTCAATTTGATGCTTAAAATGGGTGAGCCTCCTGAAAGACGTACATTTGCACCAGTTATAGGAAATCTAGCAAAAACAGGTAGAATCGATGAGGCAATGCAGTTCATCAGCCATCTTCTGAAGAGAGGTATTCCATTAGATGTCATGGCATACGGCATTCTTATAGATGGCTTATTTAAGACCGAGAGAATTGGTGAAGCCATAGCATTGTATCATTATATGCTAACTGAAGGTTACCAGCCTGATGTGTTTACCTATACTTGTCTTATTGCTGGATTTTGCAAAGCAGGCCAGCTTGAGCAGGCCAATGCTTTGTTGCATGAAATGAGCATGGTGGGGATTAAACCTGATTTAGTTACTTACAGCACAATCCTTGATACCCTTTGCAAGGAAGGTTTTCTTGATAGAGCCATGGAAGTGTATGAGGAGATGAATGACAAAGGTATTTTTCCAAACACAATTATATTCAATATCTTGATCAACAGATTCTGCATAGAAGATAGATGGCAAGAAGCAAAAGACATGCTCAATAACATGTGGAACCTGGGAATTAGACCTGACATTGTTACATTTACTAGCATCATTCATGGGTGTTGTAAGAGAGGAAGAGTAAATGATGCTCTCGATGTAATGAGTTTTATGTTTGAGGTGGGTGAATTGCCTAATGTGTCTACTTGCAACATTGTCATGGATGGTCTTTCCAAAGAAGGGAGAATGAATGAAGCGATGCAGTTAGTCACTTACCTTCTCAAGAGTGGAAACTGCCTAGATTTTCTGACTTATGGTATCCTCATAAGTGGTTTATGCAAGTCTAATAGGGTGGATGAAGCAGCTTCCATCTATAACTACATGCTCTGCATTGGTTGTGAGCCTGATGTGGTAATATATACTTGCCTTATTGATGGGCTTTGTAAGACAGGCAATATTAATGATGCTAAGGTTTTGGTGAATGAAATGATACTAAGGGAAACCAAGATTGATATAGTTACATGCAACGTATTTATTGATGGTCTATGTAAAGAAGGCCTTCTGGATGAAGCTTGGAAGATTTATGAAGAGATGCTGGGGAAAGGTATTTGTCCTAATGTCTTTACTTTTAACATTTTCATTCACAATTTCTGCCGTCATGGGCGACATGAAGATGCAAAGGCATTAATCAGTGAGATGTTGGACCGAGGAATAAAACCAAACACAGCCACTATTAGTGGGTTGGCTAGTGGACTTCACAAAAGTGCGGCGATCGATCATACCATTAATTATCTCTGTGGCGTAGCTGGTATGTAGAGTGCGTGTTTTATTATAAAATGCACATTTGTTATAGAAAATAGTGTATGTATAGTTGTTGCCTCATTGTCTGGAAGAGTTCTTTATGGGCAATTCTCATTGAAGTTTCTTCGATCAAGGAATTTGAGATATCTCCAGCATGGAAAGAAAACAGAAAGAACCTGTGAAGGCTAACCAGTTGGGTTCAGCGACATCGCAATTATTTCATCCAACTCATTTCAGGAGCCATACTGCAGAAACGTGTCGAGAGGCACACCTACGTGCATTTGAATGTTAAAGTACGGTCAATTAGATTTATCTGCTGGTAAGATCTGCTGGTAAGCTTTGCGATCAGCCTAAGATTCCCACCTTCCTGATTGTCAACTGAAAATTTTCACTGAAAATATTTCGGAGTGAATGTCAACTGAAAATTTTCACTGAAAGTATTACGGAGTGAACGTCAACAGAAAATGTTCACCTGTTTGCACAGCCACCTGATTTAATTCTCCTTGTCCTTTTGTTGATGGAAGGTTGCTTTCGAACATTTCTGTACTAATAAATTCTAATGCTTGAAATTCCAGCGTGCGACCTAATTATGTATTGCACAAATTTCAAGATCCAGCCAACCTTGGAGTTGACCTGGGGCACGTCGCAAATCCAAGACAGGTTTGGCAACAATGGCAGGTTGTGAAGGGCTAATAGAGTTGGTGCAAAATTATTAGATTGAATTCAAAAATAAGTTGGCTCATACCTATGCTGGATGGATGGCATGAATGGTTTTCAAGTCTCGTACCGATGTCTTTTTGAGAATGGTGCTCCTTAATGTAGAATAAGAAAATCATGGATGGCTCTCTCTACCTATCTTGCCACGAAGGATTCTATTATTCCTATACAGGTTAATATATATATATATATATATATATATAATGGTTTAATTTCGGAGAAGTGATTAATTTGCCTTTGATTGTATGAAGGACAACTACATTAGAGATTCCATAAGTTTTAAAAATCAGTTGTGAGATGACTGTTTTAGTCCATAAATTCAGTTAAAATACGAGTCACTGCTTCAGTCAATCCAATCCCATTGGAAGGGATTGGAAGTTGCATGTAAGCTTTCTCATGAATATTACTACGAGGGAAGGCATTGTTGATGTCTACTTGGTAAAGGGTCCAACCTGGAATAACTTCCATGGCTAAAAGGCACCGGACAGTCTAGGGCTTGCAAGCAAAGGTTTCATGCTACTCAACGCCTTCAGCAACAAGAGCAAAGGTTTCACGAGACTCACACCTTCAATTTGAGTGTAGCCTTTGGTGACGAGTCGTGCTTGGTGCACTACAAAGTGTTCATTAGCATGACAACGTGGTTGCTGAGATTCAAGCACCTGAGGTAATGGATTTTGGATGCGTATACCTTTTCCATTGGTAAAATACCCATTGGATCAAATAACAACATACAGTTACAATGTTTGGCATAATATTCCAGCTCGTTCCATGCCTTATCAAAAGAGGCAATCAAATTTGTTGTCACACTGGAAGATCACGTATATCCAGCCCTTGCCATGTTAAGATGATTGCATTGATTTTCCACGTATATTTATTGTATTAAATGTAAAGCTCGCCTGTGTTCGTACAGTTATGATCCTCAACACATTAGCTTCAGCAAGAATCTTCTTTAGTTATGCACAAGCTAATATATCGAATGAAGAAAAAACATGTTTTTTGTGTTATTGGTATTTTTAAAAGAGAGCGAAGAAGTTGGAAAATTGGGTACGATCAAGATTAACAAAAACTGAAGCATCCAGTGCTAGAACTTTTGGTGTTATGGGGAAAATGAAGCTAGTATATCATACATCTTGTTAAATCAGAAAAAGGATTCAACTTAAAGCTAGTTCAGACGGAACTAGGGAACATAAGAAAAAAAAATTGAAGTAATGAATCTAAGATATCATAGTTCATATTCTTCTCTTGAGACCAAGATACCGATTAACGTGGGCTTACAATCAAAGGGACCAAGGCCAAATCAACAAACAGGCACTAATGGCTTAACGATAAGCATGACATGGCACCACAGCCCAATATCTAGGGCTGTTCATGAGCTGAGCTGAGTCGGCTCAAGTGTCTTGAAAGAGTTCGACTTCGTTAGCTCGAGGTCAACTCGGCTCGAGCTCTTAAAACTCAAACGTGGCTCAAATAAGCTCGATTAGGCTTGAGCTGAGCTGAGCATGTGCATACCCATGTGAACCATCTAACTATTGTGATAACTTTATATTTTTTCTTTTTCGATCCTAGCGTAGCCAAGCCTGGTCAACTTGAGTTCGACTGGTTTCTGTGGTCGAGTTCATTTATTAACTCGACTTATTTATTACTCAAGTCTAGCTTGAGTCAAATTTATCGAGCTAGTTTGAGTCGAGTTCAAGTCATTGAACTGCGATACCAATAACCCATAATAGGGCGTCAAAGCCCAACAAAAATCACACGCACAAGGCACTAAGTCCTGTCAAAAAAAAAAAAAAAAAAAAAACAGAAAGAATGAATAGGACCTTCATTAAAGAATAAACAAAGGAAAGATGCTGAAAAAGAAAGGCAGGAACCATATTGTTTTGCTGAAAAGGGATGAAAACTCTAATCATGTCTCCAATTTCGGACCTATTGCTTGGGGAAACAGTATTTTCAAATTCATTTCTCGATTATGATGTGTCGCATGAAGAATATATTATCTAGAAAAACTGATGGTTGTCAAGGAACATTTCTATTCACTAGAATCATTCATCATTGTTTTCTCTTGACTCTTGAAACTATTCATTCAATGACTTATTCTTCTAACCCTGGTTTATGCGCTAAGATTGATCGCTCTAATGCGTACAATCAGGTCAATTGGGGTTTCTTAGAAGTTCTCTAGATTTTCATCCAGACTAGACAGTTAAGGTGATGAAATGTGTCAAGACGGCACCCCATTCATTGCTGATCAACGGACGAGAAACTGAATATTTTGATAGTGAAAGGGGTCTTCGTCAAGGCGATCCACGCTCTCCTTATCTCTTCTTGATTATGTGGACATTTTTTACAGGAAGCTTATGTTTGTTGTAGTAAACCAACCAAATTCCAGTTCTTGGTAAACAACTTCAATGCGTTCCAGCAATAATGTATGCTGATGATTTACTAGTTTTTGTCAAAGCTTCAAAAAATAGCATAAAAGGGTTGCAAGAGGTATTTCCTGTTATGAAGCAGGGTGCTGGTATGTAGATATACATAAAAATCCTGTTATTATCCTTTCAATATGACTGACAGATCCTGCAATTTGGTTGAAAGATTTTCAGGTTGGACTCATTCCCACAAAATAGTTGGATTGCCTCTTACGCCAGACCAACTGCCTGCTTCTATTTGGGATGAAATTCTATTAAAGGTCCAAAAGGATGGAAAACTAGATTGTTATCCTTTGCAGGTAGGTTGTGTCTTATCAAAGCTGTCCTTTATGCTGTCCCTGTTTGCTGGTTAACTGTTCTTAAAGGCCCTAAACCTGTGGTTAAGAGTTTGGAGGATATATTTGCCAAATTTTTATGGGGAGAAGTGGAAGGAAGTCGTAAACACCACTTGATATCTTGGAAGTTTATCTCGTTACCCGCGAAGGAGGGTGGACTTGGTTTAAAGAAAATCCAAGAAATAAATAATGCAAATTTGAGCTTTCTTGCGTGTAAGGTTCTTACTTGCAACAATCCTTGGGCTATTTCTGCAGAACCAACTACCTTAGTCAATCTAGCATGTGGAAATGTGAATATGGAGCCAAATATTCTCCTACTTGGAAAGGAATAATCCAGGCATGGACAGGGATTAAAGATGGCATCTGTTGGAAAGTTCTAGATGGCTCCTTTACAAAATTTTGGTCTGATCCGTGGTTGGGAACTCCTTTGGTTGACCGGATGGATGCTGAATTTTATAGCAGAATGGTGACAGAGAAAGTCCTAATTATTAGTGATCTAACAAGGCAGTAGGCAAGCTTGGTCCTCCCATGACTTTCTTTTGGACAGGCTTCCTAATTTGGAAAGAGAGAAGATGTATTTCATCAGGAAAACAAATTTGGCAGAAAAATAAAATTAAAAGTGCTGCTAATTGGCTCAGCGAAATATGGACTTCAAATGCAATCAACGAGCAACTTGGTTTACTTATGTGGGCAGTTTTGGAAGATTCCTAACTGATGTTAGACTGCAGCGATTGGGGACTGATTTGGCTTCTCAGTGCAGTTTGTGTAAAGTTGCTGTTGAGGGCCAAGGACATTTAGCATTCGGTCTCATGTTCTCTCCTGGTTTGGGAGGAGGAAGTTTCCATCAACAGATTTCTATTCTGTTTTTATGTGGTGGACAAAACGAAGATTCTGTGGTAAAGAATGGAAAAGATGTTGGATGCTTTGCTTTAACATTATAATTTGGAACACTTGGAGCTTTCGAAACAAAGCTATTCACAAGGAGAGCGTTAGATCCATTGATCAGGCCAAAAAGGAAGTTTGGCTGGCCTGTTTAGAGGTCATCCTTCCAATGAAGGATGCTGGGAGACAGGCTCCCCACCACGAAATTGGTCCAATTAGATTTTGAGTTCAATTCGTCCATGGCTAAAGACAAAAAATTTTAGCCCGGCTTGGCTTCATCTTGCAAGTAGTGGTTGGCTGGTTGAAATAGTTTTTTTCGTTATTCAACAAAACATATTATGTGCTTGCATCATTTGGATGGACAACTAATTACAATGGAAACAAGGAGTTTGCTCCTCAAACAACTTGATTTTTATGGAGACACCTTTTGCTAGAACAAGCAATGTCTATGATTCCCTGCTCGGCTTCTTCCATCCAAGTTAGATCTAATAATTGCAAATGGAAGAGATGGCCGTGTGATGACATATTCAGGTCTACTATGGCCCTACATGGTTATTCCTATCTAGCTAGACATATTGGTCACATTCAAACGGAGGATATTGTCTTTTAGAGTCTATTTCTGTTCTAGCTAATGGCTATATATAAATAGGTTCTTGTTCTTTCCTCCTGATTGAGAGGTTCTCTTTCCTGTTAGGCATTCGTTTCATTCTTTTCCTGTTTTTTTGTATTCTTTCTTCATTCTAATGAACGGATGGGGTCTCCCCTGCCCGCTTGCAGCGAAAAAAAGAATTAAACAAAGGCTGTAAAACGACCTCACTCACTAGAATAATGTACAAGGGAGCTACGTATAAAAGAGTAAGAGGCTGTTGGAGGACGCAACAACTAGAAAAGTAGCCGCTGGGGACTCCAACGTCTTCTACCAAAAAATAAATAAAATAAAGAAACAGAAATATGAATAAGAACTATGCACAAGTTTACAACAGATTATATATATATATTTATACGTTCATACATAAACTCATATATGCAAGACATGAATACAGTTTATGCAGATATACACACATACATCGGACATATACAAGCGCTTACCAAGTCATTTCTAACTTTGTCAGGTGCCCCACCCGACACGTTTTTTATGGCATTGACTCGTTCGATGCCCACGGTTCCAAGAAATGATGCAATCTTGTCGAAGTTAAGTACAGGCGATTCCTCATCTTAAAAGCCAGGAGGGCCGTTAACTCAATCAAAAGTCAGAGCCCAATCTCTGGTTCAGTATCTGATCTTCTCTGTTCAGAATTCACTCGTGTTAATTTCCTGTAATCGTGGGCTCACTTGTCATGGTGCACAGAAAAGCGACAACTACAGGCTTTTAAGCTTACTTTGCAAGAACAATTCCCATTATAAACATTTCAATGTCACCATTCAACCAATGGTGCACGTACATGACGAGATGCGAAACAGCCAGTAGACACATGGAAAACAGGGATATAGACCACCACTGAAACCACTAATAGACTTCTTCAATACGTATAACCCACCATCTTTCTTTGCATCAATCTCTATCTTCCATCTTCTCAAGTGGTTTATGTGCTTCTGATTTGCATGCTACACTGAACACTGCATATAGGCACCCACTCCCAAACCCAAAAATTATTCTTGTAAGAAGAGGATTCTAGTTAGTGTAAAAGGGAAGGGAAATTTGTAATTCATATTCTAGTTAGTGTATAGGCACTCATTTCCTAGACCAAACACATCACTTTTCTAGCAAAGAGAAAAAACAGACTCTGAATCCAACGAAACTGAAGCACCAAAATAAATAAATAAATAAATAAAATTCTGATTTTGCAACCAAATAAAGCCTCAAAGGCGTTCTGTAGCTTCAGGATATCTCATGTTGTAAAGCAAGGGGAATATCTCAGAGAAAGTAAACGGACCTCAAGGCCGACCTTTTCCCCTGAAATGTCAGTCATTCTAGTCGTAGAAAAGGTAAAGATTTTCAGCTGACATTCACTCTGAAAAAAGTTCAGGCATATAAACATGGAAATTTTAGGCCGATCACAACACTTGCACGCAGCGACAGCTAATTGCAACCAACCAACATCATCCAGAGTGACGTAGGTGTTCCCCTTGGCACGTTTCTGCAGCATGGACCATGAAATGAGTTGCATCAAGTAGTTATTAATGATGTCGGTGCACTTAACCGATTAGCCTTCCCAGGTTCTAGTTTGTTTGTTTCTCAAGTTCCTTAATAGTAGACAATGTAATGAGAATGCCCATCAAAAACCCTTCCAGACGATGAAGCAACAACTAATCCATCTTATGTACATACAGTACTTTTGGTAACAACCATGCATTTATGATGAACACACATTGTCCATCTCAGCTATGCCACGAAGAAAATCAATAATTTGATCAGCGCTCGTGCTTTTGTGGAGTCCACTAAACAATCCATTAAAAGTTACTGTGTCTGGTTTTATTCCTCGGATCAACATCTCACTGATTAATGCCTTTGCATCTTCATACCGCCCATGACGGCAAAAATTGTGAATAAAAATATTAAAAGTGATGACACTAGGACAAAGACCTTTCCCTACCATCTCTTCATATACTATCCAAGCTTCATCCAAAAGGCCTTCTTTACATAAAGCATCAATAAACACGTTGCATGTAACTACATCGATACTGGTTCCCCTTAGTACCATTTCATTCATCAAAACCTTAGCATCATTAATCTTGCCTATCTTACAAAGTCCATCTATAAGGGAATTATATATGACCACGTTAGGTTCATAACCGATGCACAACATGTATCTATAGATAGATACTGCTTCCTCCACCCTATTAGACTTGCATAAACCACTTACAAGGATGCCGTAAGTCCGAATGTCCAAGCAGTTTCCGCTCTTGAGAAGGTAAGTGACTAACCGCATTGCTTCATTCATTCTCCCTCCTTTGAAAAGACAATCCATGATAATGTTGTAAGTATACACATCGGGAAGTTCACCTACCTCAAACATAAAACTCACAACATCAAGTGCATTGTTTACTCTTCCATTCTTACAGTACCCAGAAACGATGCTAGCAAATGTGACACCATTAGGTCTAATTCGCTGGTTCAACATGTTATTAAGCATTTCTCTTGCTTCTTGCCATCGTCCTTCTATGCAGAATCTGTTGATCAAGATAGTGAAGATAACTGTATCTGGGAACATACCATTTTCATTCATCTCCTTATAGACTTCCATGGCTCTATCAAGAAAACCTTCCTTGCAAAGGCTATCAAGGATCATCCTGTACGTAACCAAATTGGGTCTAATGCCCACCATGTTCATTTCATGTAACAAATCATTAGCCAGATCAAAACGGCCTGCTTTAAAAAATCCATCAATAAGACCGTTATAGATAAACACATCAGGCAGGTAGCTTTCCGCTTGCATAGAACGATACCATGCTATGGCTTCATCTATTCCACCAGCCTTAGATAAACCTCTTATATCCATTCCACCTTTTTTAGCTAGCTTTCCTATAATTGGTGCAAATGTATATCCATTAGGAGACTCACCCATTTTAAACATCAAACCAAAAAATTGAGTGGCTTCATTTATCATTCCATGTTCAGTAAAACCATGAACAAGTGCATTGAATGTTACAACATTTGGTCTGATTCCTGAATCTAACATCTTATTAAACAACGATTTTGCTTCTTGCCATTGCCCAGCAATGCAGAGTCTGTGAATCAAACTGGTGAAAGTTACAACATCAGGGCAAATTCCCTTTACATTCATCTCTTTGTAGAGTTCATAAGCCTCATCCACAAGCCCTTCCTTACAAAGACCATCTATAACTGTAGTGTAGGTAACTAGATTTGCGACAATATCTCTGACAGCCATCTCTCGTAACAGAGATCTTGCATCCCCAAGCCTACCCATTTTACAAGCTCCATCTATGAGACAATTGTAAGTAGACACGTTAGGATCACAACCCACAGCACACATGGAAGCCTGCAACTGTAAAGCTTCATCCAGCCTGCCTGACTTAATCAGACCATCAATCAGCGTGTTGAAAGTGATAGCACAGGGTGAGAACCCGGTCTTCAGAATACCACCAAGCACTGCAAATGCAGATTCAATCTGGCGAACTTTACAGAAGCAATTGAGCAAGATATTGAAAGTAACTAAATTAGGAGATATCCCAGAGTTGACCATTTTAAAGTAGACCGAGAACCCATCTTCGTACCTGCCCCTTCTCACAAGAACACTCAGCAAACGAGTGCATAAAATTACTGACGGCTTATGGACACGACAAAATCGCATATCGTCAAAAGCAGCCAATGCCTTCTCGATCTCATTATGGCTAGAACTATTGTCCAAAGTTTGCAGAACCTCATAGTTTAGTTTATGGACTTTGCTTAAACAATTAAGATGACCAGATAGTGATCGTGTAAGGAATGGATCAGCAGGCAAGTGTTTCTTATGGATGACACTATTTGTGCCTCTGCTGGCAAGTTTCAATCCTACTGAAGCTGATAATGAACGGGCAGTAAAAAGGCGGTACATCTAAGATGACAGAAGCAATGATGATACAGATGTGAAAACAGAAGTCAATCTCACCAGTTGCTGCCTTGCTGGAGATTTCATACATGGGCATAGCTCACAAAGTCAAAAGCTTCCCAACAAATTCACATTGGCTGAACTTGAGTGCAGTTGTCACATAACCAATGATTGAAGTTGGTGACTCAAAACAGCAACTCCCACCTTCACCAGCACCCAGTGTGAATCCTGCAACCTGGAGCCCACGTTGATAGGTGCACTTCTTCAACATAATTAAGAAAAGATGTTTACTATTTCATGAAATTGAAGAGGAAGTTCAATGGAAATGAAAATTTTGGAAAGAACCATCTTAAAATGAGTTATGCTCATATTTCAAGCTTGCAGGATAGAATACTAATTGCAATTGCATTTGGCTATTGAATAGCAACAAATACAAACAAAACCAGAAATAGACAACTGTAAGTGAAAGGAAATGCTTCTTTTAAGTCAACAGAGTACAAATCACTAGCATCATTGTATTTCAGGCTGCATTACATAAGGCAAGATTAACAAGAAAGTGATCACCCTCATGTATGAATAGGCCTTCAGATTATAGTTACCAACAACGGAGAGAAAAAAAAAAAAATCAAAACATCATCAACCTTGTTGAAGTACCAACAATAAATGGTTCCATCAGTAAGCGAGTCATAAAGTAGAAGATGACTCCCAATGCTATAGAGATAGGAAGAGCAGGCAGAGCATGATGACATATTGATAACAGTATGAGTGTGCAACCAAGGCCACATATGATTGCAATATAGCATGCATACACAGTCATCAGGTCATACATAGCAGCTCTACCCACAAGAACACTATAGAAAACAAAATCACCAAGGCCCAACTTGATGCCTTGGGACATTGATAACTCACTTATACCGTCTTCAATCCTATGGGTCCCCGCCTCCACATCTGTATCATTGTGACTCACCAAAGGTGATTCCTCCTCATCATTCCTCTCAAACTCCATACCAGTTGATTCAGTGAGTATATTTCCGAATGTCTGTGCATTCCCATGCACAGTATCTCTGTTTCTAGAAGTATGTCCCTCATATGAAATCATCTGATATTCAGCACTTTCTGAAGAATGTATCACCCTTGTAGGGCTTCTGGCAGGCTGAAGTTCAACCGCTGGTCTAACTTGAGGACTTGGATTCTCCTCTCTGACTTCTGCTGATGCTGAAACACCAGCAACCAAAAGATTCAGTGCAGAGTCCTCACGGCGTGAAACTGTAGGACGAGCCTCATAGACCAGGGCTGGAAGCTCTTCATCCCGACTTGAAGCGAGCTCAACTAGAAGCTTCAATGGTCCACCAGGTGCCAAAACAGCAACCAGATCATACAAAGCCAGTGCAACTAAGATCACCCAAGTGGTCCACTCAGGGAGCTTGGTAAACCAGGCAGCAACAGTTATTCCCAACACAACCATGTAAATCTGCCGGACAAGAATGGGGACACCACCAGAAAAGACCGAGAGCACACCAACAACGGAGAAGTTGTAAAGCAATATAGAGCACGTGATCACATCAAGTGGAATGGAAAAATGCTGAATAATGGATAAGAAAATGGATCCCCCCATAGACCCAAGAATGATAAATGTTGAGAAGCGCATGTAATTCTTCAGAAAATTAGTGCAACGATAGTAGTAGAGCAAAACCAAAATAAACGTAACCACTGCTATCAGTATCACGAAAACCACGGCATTCAAAAGTGCACCTTCAAACTTCTCTGTGTTTGAGTCCGTGGGTTTCTCCAGGTAAACTAGGGTGGCTGCTGAGCTAATTGGAGATTCTGACCCTTGTGGAACAATGGTGTAAACTAGAAGAACCACGAGAAACATACAAATTGATACCGGCGCCATCACCCCAATAATTTCGAGGCCCAACTCTTCCAGAATACTCTTCTCCATTATACCAAATCTTGGTCTTTCAGACCCTTAATGCGACAATTCAGAGTCGGAGAAAACAAATTACAAAAGAATCCCCATTTAGAGTTGCTGTAGAGTTGGTACGCCTTGAAATTTCAGGTTATCAAATGTTAAGCATTCTTTTGAAAACGAATCCCCACTCAGTTCTGTAGTGTGGGTCTTGAACTACAAAAAATGATTCATCGAGGAAATACGGAAGTAACTCCTCGTTCTCGGTAGGCCTTGCAGAATCTTGAAAGGACATTCATTCAGAAACAGAAATTTTGGCGCGCCAAGTGTCTTTGGCCGATATAACCTGGGCTAGTTCAAAAACTGAAGACATCAACCTTCGGGCACCATTCCGCATAAATTGCGACAAGAATATTTTTGAACCACAACAGCGGCACCCAAATATTATCGATCTATGCCCTCCACGCTCATCCTTCATAAGGGTGTTTCAGCAAATTGTTCGACAACAGACCTCCCATAGCATGACAAAAGAGGATAATCGCCACAAACAACTATATCATCTAACCAGGGAAAAGGGCAATTCGAGGCGAATTTGTGAAATACCTACGTGAAGTGGTGCCTTCGATGACTTTGGTTGATCTTCTGGAGCGGGGGCTTGCAGTTTGCAGGGGCTTCACTCTGTCTTTTTTCTTCCGTTTAGTTTTACTCGTGTTTTTCCCCTGCCCTTTTCCTTTTTATGCCTGTTGACTATGAGTAACCCGAAACTCCATCATTGGTTTCTGAATAATAACGATGGTAGGCGCCATTATGGGCATCTAGTGACCGTCTCTGCCTCAAAAATCCACACGATGAATGACATAACTCCACAACAAACCCAAGAAAGTCATCGGAATAGAAATTAAATTCATCAACAATGAAAAAGTAGCTGCGTGGGCAATACTTTTAGCTCATGGAATATTTGCATTGGTAAATACGAGGATTCTGCAAGTTGATTATAAGCTCCTTAATATACTTGGTTCATGATTCACAAGGTATCCCTTCCAAATTTTTTATTAAAGTGAAAGGATTATGTGAACTGATGCTGATAAGTGAATAAAATTTGATTGGTAGTATGTATGGCGCTGTATGTAAAATTACTTTTTCCAAAGAGATAAGTTGTATTCTCATTCACTATTTTAAAAAATTAAGTTTGCATTGGAGGACTTACAATCAGTTTATATAGTCAAAATATTGGTTTTAAACCCACATGCACATATTTGTAGAGTATCTGAATTAGACTTAGTTGTCAACTATTTGATCAATGACTAAAAGGTTTCACGTTTACAAACTGTTTCTTCCATAGTAAAATTATGTGAATCACTTACGCTTTCCTCGAATTTAATTAATAGACATAATATGCCACAAACTCTGGGGGCAACTCTTTTGGCTTCCTCCAAGTGTTCCTCTGGCCTAAATTAAAAAATCAAGACGGAGTTATGGACCGATCTAAATGACTAAACCTGAGCTATGGGAACTACAAAGGCTCTTTCGGAATCATTTGACAGTAAGAACACTTCCTAAGTGTCTTGGGTTCATGGTGTAGAACTAATGCTTTTTTCTAAGTTAGGGAATTCAATTTTGAGCATAGTCTTCTTCAACAATTTCTAATGGCCGCCGTTCCTGATCTACAAATTTCTTCATGCACTACATTGCGTTGATACATCATCATTTGACTCCCACCAACTTAGAGTTAACTTGGCCATTGCTGGGCACATGTGTCCTTTGGGTTGTGTGGCCAAATGTGCTGGAGTAGGTTCGCGTTTACCTGCAACAATCTCAAAGATGCATCTCTTTACGATGCTTGTTTTTGCTAGATTGTGACACAATTGAGCTATCCCAATCAAGGCACTTATATTTTTTAATTAGGTGTGGAGGCAGGTGTAGGCTATATGTAGGCAATTGTCCACACATACCCTATTTTTTTTATTTTTTATTGATATTTTTGAGTATTTTTTCTCATTTACATGTTGGTACCCTTTAAAATTTTAAAATGTTACATCTTGTTACCTAGGATTTTATGATTCCGCCCTACTTCTCCATTCCTATACAAACACAAGGACTCATGTGAAGCCCAACATATACAAACACATGCACCAAGATGTGAAACAAAAGGATTCAAACGTGAAGCAAGCCTCGTCACAAAAGATCAAAGAGAATAAGACGAAAATGATCAGATGATGATGAAAGCAAGCTGAAGAAGCAAGTTGATAAAAAAAAAATACAAATTAAAAAGCCAAAAAAATTAAAAAAGAAGAAAGATGATATATAAGAAATGAACCAACAAAAGTACCGAAAAAAGTCGAGCTCAAAGCAAATACAAAACTAGCAAAATAGATGTTTAAGAGTAGCATCAATATCATCATTCAAGAAACTACACAATCAACTCAGTCACTTGAACGTCTTCAACCATCACAACGTAATCAACAAAGTTCTGGGAAAGTAGATCGAATCTCCATCTAGATCATGAATTAGACACACACAAACAACATGAACGAATGCCAAAAAAGAGAAAAAAATGTAATGATCATCGAGCATCATCATGCTCATAAAAAACAACATATGCAAGCAACCATTTTCTATCAATTAGTTTTACGAAAGGGAACAATTTAATAAACAAAAGCAGATGTAAGCCTAAGAAAGTTGGAGGAGAAAGTGATCGGCGCGCATGGGGAAGTGAAGGCGGCGTCGGAGGAGGAGCCGGCGTGGAGAATGAGAGGCACCAGAATGGACCAGCCTACCAGGCCGTGTTTGATGCCTAACCCACCGCCATGAGCCAGAAGTTTTAATCCGATCTACGTCCACGGTTAGTTGGCTAGGGTCGAGATTCCCGGGCCTCAGCTTAGGTCCGCGGTGTGGTTTGGCAACCGACTCGCGCTGTTTTTTGGTCGTGGAGGAGATGGAGAAGGCAGGTATTGCCAGTGCTTTCGATTGATATCAGAGGGAGAGGCGAGAGCCAACTCTGCGCCCGCTCTGATGATCCCCTCCGGGTTAAATCCCCAAGCGGAAGATTCAAATTCACTTCTTAGATGAAGTACCTGCTGCTGTTGTAAGAAAGGGCGCAAGGAAAGGAAGTTCGCGCCACAACGGTTCTTCCTTGTTCCATTTTGAATAGCAGCAAGAAAGTGAAATAATACGCCTTTTCCTTATTAGCCTTCTTCCTCTTCCTCTTCTGTCGCCGTTTCCTATTGATGGATTTACTTGCTTTTACTTTCTTATGGTTGCTGTACAGTTCCGTTCATCCAGTGGATTCTTGGTACTTTGTGTTTTTGTTATTTAGCTCTTGCTAATGTGTGAAAAAGAGAAGATGCTGCTGCCTGCTACTTTGGCTATTTATTTCATCCATTATGAATTCTTTGAGAAGCATCTGTCTTTGATAGTGATGCCCATGTGTGAGATCTTCAGCAAATGGTAAGACCCAAGTCTGTTTCCTCATCTGTGTCGTCATTCATTCGGTCATGTTTGAAGCACCACCCCTCTTCTTCCCGTTCTTTCTCGGCTTCAGTGGGATTAAAAAATACCTACAGAGACAACAATAGTGGCATCCAGAAGAAATACTTGCCTGCCCATTCATTGCTTATGCGGTCAGAAGCTGGTCATTCTGTTTGGTTAAGCGAAGACCATAAACTGGACCGGAGTTTTCTGCAAACCCTGTGCAACAATTCCAGCGACGATGAGATCGAGAAGGCATTGGTTGCTTTTGATGAGATGCAGTTTAGTCGTGTTCATAAACAGTCAGTGTTCTTATGCAACCGTTTGTTGGGTGTTCTTGTGAGACGAGGAAGGTGTGAAGATGGGTTCTTGGTCTATTTCAAGATGGTTAGCTCCGGCATTTCTCCTAGTTTAGTTACTCTCAATATCCTACTCAATTGTTTTTGTAAAGCTCATCAGATTGAATCCGCATTTGCGGTGCTTGGCGGTATGCTGAAGACTGGGTTCTCGCCCTCTACTATCACTTTTAATTCACTGATTGACAGTCTGCTTAAGTCAGGTAGGTTGGGTGAAGCTTTAGGGATGCTGGCTTCAATGTGCAGTGAGGGTTGTGATCCTGATGTGGTTACTTATACCTGTCTCATAGATGGAGCTTGTAAAATGGGTAGGCTTGGGGATGCAAGATCTCTGTTACGAGAGATGGCTGTCAGAGATATTGTTGCCGATTTAGTTACCTATACTACAGTTATAGACGGCCTTTGCAAGGAAGGGCTTGTGGATGAGGCTTATGAACTCTATAAAGAGATTAGTATAAAAGGATTCTGCCCTAATGTTGTAACTTTCACGATTTTGATTCATAGGCTCTGCATTGCTGGTCAGTGGCAAGAAGCAAAAGAATTGTTTCATAAGATGTTAGATTCAGGAATCAAACCAAATGTAGTAACATTCAGTGCTCTGGTTCATGGTTTTAGTGAACATGGAATGATAGAGGAAGCCATTCAATTTGTACGTTTGCTGCTCAAAATGGGTGAGTCTCCTAACGGATATACATTTGCACCAATTATAGGAAATCTAGCTAAAAAAGGTAGAATGGATGAAGCAATGCAGTTCATCAGCCATCTTTTGAAGAGAGGTGTTTCACTAAATTTTATAACATATGGCATTCTCATATGCGGCTTATTTGAGACCGGCAGAGTAGATGAAGCCGTAGCATTGTACAGTTATATGCTATCCGAAGGTTACCAGCCTGATGTGTTTATCTATAATTGTCTTATTGATGGATTTTGCAAAGCAGGCCTGCTTGAGCAGGCAAATGCTTTGTTACATGAAATGAATGTGGAGGGAATTAAACCCAATGTAGTAACTTACAGCATGATTATTGATAGCCTTTGCAAAGAAGGTTTTCTTGATAGAGCTGTGGAAGTGTACGAGGAGATGAATGAAAAAGGTATTTTTCCAGACACAATTACCTTCAATATCTTGATCAACAGATTCTGCATAGAAGATAGATGGGAAGAAGCAAAAGACATGCTTAATAACATGTGGAACCGGGGAATTAGACCTGATGTTGTTACATGTACTAGCATCATTGATGGGTATTGTAAGAAGGGAAGAGTGAATGATGCTGTTGATTTTCTGAGTTTTATGTTTGAGGTGGGTGAACTGCCTAATGTGTATATGTGCAACATTATAATGGATGGTCTTTCCAAAGGAGGGAGAGTGAATGAAGCATTTCAGTTGGTCACTTACCTTCTCAAGAGTGGAACCTGCTTGAATATTGCGACTTACAGTATCCTCATAAGTGGTTTATGCAAGTCTAATAGAGTGGATGAAGCAGAATCCATCTATAACTACATGCTGTCCATTGGTCATGAGCCTGATGTGGTCATATACAATTCTCTTATAGATGGGCTTTGTAAGGTAGGCAAGGTCAATGATGCTAAGGTCTTGGTGAATGAAATGGTACTAAGAGGAACCAGTATTGATATAGTTACATGCAATGTGTTTATTGATGCTCTCTGTAAAGAAGGCCTTCTGGATGAAGCTTGGATGGTTTATGAAGAGATGCTAGGGAAAGGTCTTTGTCCTAATGTCGTTACTTTTAACATTTTCATTCACAGTTTCTGCAGTCATAGGCGGCATGAAAAAGCAAAGGCACTAATCGGTGAGATGTTGGTCCAAGGAATAAAACCAAACACAGCTACTTTTAATGGATTGGTTGGTGGACTCCATAAAAGTGTGAGCATCGATCATACGATTGATTATCTACATGCTGTAGCTGAAATGGACAATGTCTGTGTATCATAAAATGAACGTTTACTGCCAAAAGCAGTTGATATGCGTCGATTTGAATGTTGAAATAGTGGTCGATCAGCCTAATATTTCCATCTCCCTAAAATATTTGGCATAATTCATTACCCTGAAAATATCTCTGAGTGGATGTCAACAGAAAATTTTCACCTCTTTATATCTAGAATGACTAAAATTGCAGGGAAAAACTCCTCTCGGATCTTTATTTTTTCTGGAATATTACCCTTGCTTTACAGCATGCAAAAAAAAATTATCCTGAATTTTCTCATGCTATAAACGCCACTTAGGAGTTGTTTGATTGCAAAACCAGTTTTTTTTTTTTATGGTGTTCAGTTTCCGTGCTTTGAGTTTTCCCCTAGAAAAGTAAATTCCTGGTTTTGTATTTCCTCTGCTAGGATATGTTTCAGGGATCTCTCTCTCTCTCTCTCTCTCTCTCTCTGTTTCTCCTAGCAATTAGTGGATAAACTACTTGGGAAAATATCCATAAGGTTGTGTTTTTTTTCATTGTGAATCTCAAATCTGAAGTGATTTAAGATCTTAAGATCTCAGATCTATGGATTTAAAGTTGGACCTCCTTTCCATTCAACCTTAAATCTGTGGTTTTTAACATGAAACTCATGCTACTGAGATCCTTCCTTTAAACACAACCTGCGGATCTCTCGAAACATACCTTTTTATGCATTCTCGGATCTAAGATCCGAGGCTATCAAACCCAACATAATTGTTTCATCCCAAAAGTAATTGTCCCCAAGTAATTGAATTTTGGAGGCAATATTTGTCACACTCTCTTCCCCTCCCTGTGTAACAGACACACTTGAGTTTGACTTTTTTTTCCCCTTTACGGGCCTCTTTTCTATCTAATCTAGGGTTAAATAAAAGCAATAAAAAAGGTAAGCATACCAAAAACTTGAGTGTGTTTCCATTACACAAACACACGCAGAGATCGTTTGAAAAAGAAAGTTATGCATGGTTCAATAGGCATGGTGCAGAAAACAACTGTTGTAAGAGACTACCACAGATCATGTGCTTTACAAGCACCACGTTCCGTAGTTTGTATAAACCGTTGAACTCCTAAAGTTCTCGAGGAACTGTATCAGCATCCGCTTCTTAGCTAGACAACAAAGAGTAAGACAGATTCTCATAACCAATCAGGGCAGAAGTTGCAGTCACAACTGCACAGGCTCCTCTCCAAGTTGAAAATGCCTCCCAAAAGTTTGTGCTGGCACAATAGCACGGAAAAGGCCTATAAATAAGACAAATAATAAGAAGCCCAGTTGGCATTCTGTCGACCAAATTATCAATATATCAAAGAAAATGAGAAGAGAGAGAGGGAGAGAGAAGAAAAAGCATATCAAAAGTTTCTTTCCAAATTGACTGAGCAGCTTGGCAATTCCAAATTGCTTGTAACCAATAAAATGTGCCAACAGTGGTTGCTTATCAATAACGATTGCATGTCAGCAGTATCCAACCATAGTGTTTGATGAGCTGAACACAATGCATAGACAACATATCTACGATGACAAGGTTTATCCATAATTTTAGAACAATCCATTTTCACCTGTGGTCTTATATTAAAGATACATTCAACCCGATCTTACATTTGGCTCAGACAATTTTATCGACGCTCTTCAACTTTAGGCAGTACCATGACTAGGAATCGGTGTTTCATCATAGCATATGGGTGATTCGAAAGGTTGAAACCGCTCACCCTTCTCTCTATTCTTACGGTCTAGGGCTGCATTGAGAACTGCAAACACTGATTTTTCCTCGGCATGATGCAAGCAGGATGGCCTATTTCTCCGAAGGAGATGGAAATTGTTGGTGTATTGTCCAAGCACTCGCAAAGCGTAGGAAGCGACACTCGTGAATTGGAGTGCAGTGAAGCACTGCAGAAATCTAACTGACAACCAGGCGTTCACCAGCTTGCCAGCCCAGTGAAGCACTGCAGAAATCTAACTGACAACCAGGACTTTCACAAGCCTGCCAGCCCTATCAGCCACACTACTTCCCTTAGAGCACTCTTTGCATATGAGCGAGGTAACATGCTAAACAATTTACTAGATGCACTCGGGCATGTTTGAGGAAAGAAAATAGTTTGGTTCCAATCCCTTTGTATGTCAATGGAGATTCAATAAGAACAATATTATTCCCATAGAGGATGAAAGCACTTTGATATAACAACAGAAGCAAATATCCAGCTTTTTCTCTACCTATTTTGCCATCAATGTTTGATTTATCATTTTGCTGTCCTTGGACGCTCCCCCCTGAAAGCATTGCCCCAAGGGAAAAACAGAAGAGCATTTGAGGTTATAAGGGATTATCCCAATCGGATGGGAAGGATCGTCTACAGGGTTCATACAGATGTCTTTTGAGAATTATTATGCTCCTAAACATAGAACAGAAAAAGCAGGGATGACTCTCTCTACCTATCTTGGCACAAAGGATTGATTCATTTCTTACTCCCCCCAAAAGCATTGCCCAAAGAAATGACAAAAGAGAACATTGTATGAGCCTTAAGGGGCATAGTGCAATCAGACAGCAATACAGTTCAAATTTATAGGATTTGAGGTTCGAATCGTGTGGCTGCTGTCACGTTTTAGTCTATTGTTCATATAGGCTGCAAACAGTTGGGAGCATGACACTTGAGTTGAAGACACACACTTGAGTTGAAGACTGAAAGGGTATGGCTTTTAGGGTTTAAGTTCGGCGATTTCTTTAAATAAACATTTAAAAAAAAAAACACTTGATGGTCACTCATCACCCCCCCTTTTGAGAATTATGCTCCTAAATATAAAATAGAAAAATGTAAAAGCACGGGTGCCTTATGCTGCTCCTTTCATCTTGGACATGTCAATGGACATACTAAAGACACCACATGAAGAAACAAATGTTTAAATGTTCCTTAGACAATCTGATATATCTGATGATGTGTACATGTACAAACATAATTTACCAAGTGTGTCCGCTCCAAGGCGTGAAGCGTAAGCCTCGGAGTGTTTTAAAGGGAGGAACGATTTGAAGTGTATCGGTGAAGCGCAACCATACGACTATAACGCCACTTGCAACTTGTCTTCAAAATTTCAAATTTGTCCACTGATTGCTCACGCTCGTCAAATCTTGGTGCATGCTCATCTGTTATTCACATGCAGGATGAACCTCGAAATGAGTTGAAGCAAAGTAACTGTTAGCGATGTGGGTGCACTTGAATACGTAGCCTTCGCGACTCTAGTTTGTCTGTTTCACAGATTCCTTTAACTTTCAGACGATGACGCAACAACTGATCTCATGTCATGTATATACAGGACTTCTGGCAACAAACGTCCATTTATGATAAACAGACATTGTCCATCTCAGCTACGCCGCGAAGAAAATCAATAGTATGATCAATGCTCGTGCTTTTGTGGAGTCCACTAAACAATCCATTACAAGTAACTCTGTCTGGTTTTATTCCACGGACCAACATCTCACTGATTAATGCCTTTGCATCTTCATGTCGCCCATGACGGCAGAGATTGTGAATGAAAATATTAAAAGTAATGACACTAGGACAAAGACCTTTCCCTAGCATCTCTTCAAAAACCTTCCAAGCTTCATCCAGAAGGCCTTCTTTACATAGAGCATCAATAAACACGTTGCATGTAACGACATCGATACTGGTTCCCCCTAGTACCATTTCATTCACCAAAACCTTAGCATCATTAATCTTGCCCATCTTACAAAACCCATCTATCAGGCAATTATATATGACCACATTAGGCTCAAAACCAATGCACAGCATGTAGTTATAGATGGATGCTGCTTCATCCACCCTTCCAGACTTGCATAAACCACTTATAAGGATGCCGTAAGTCGGAATATCCAAGCAGTTTCCACTCTTCAGAAGGTAAGTGACTAACTGCATCGCTTCATCCATTCTCCCTTCTTTGGAAAGACCATCCATGACAATGTTGCAAGTATACACATTAGGCAGTTCTTCCACCTCAAACATAACAGTCATGACATCAAGAGCATCATTTACTCTTCCTTCCTTACAATACCCATCAATAATGCTATTAAATGTAACAACATCAGGTCTAACGCCCCGGTTGAACATGTTATTGAGCATTTCCTTCGCTTCTTGCCATCTATTCTCAATGCATAATCTGTTGATCAAGATGGTGAAGATATAAACTGAGTCTGGGAAGATACCCTTTCTATTCATCTCCTCATATACTTCCATGGCTCTATCAAGAAACCCTTCCTTGCAAAGCCTATCAATGATCATGCTATAAGTAACCAAATTGGGTCTTATCCCCACCATGTTCATTTCATGTAACAAAGCATTTGCCTGCTCAAGCCGGCCTGCTTTGCAAAGCCCATCAAAAAGAGAATTATAGATAAACACATCCGGCCGGTAACCTTCAGTTAGCATAGAACGAAGCAATGCTTGGGCTTCATCTATGCCATCGGTCTTAGATAAACCATTTACACCCATTCTACTTTTTTTAGCTAGATTTTGTATAATTGGTGTAAATGTATATCCATTAGGAGACTCGCCTATTTTAAGCATCAAACCAACAAATTGAATGGCTTCATCTATCATTCCATGTTCACTAAAACCATGAACAAGTGCACTGAATGTTACAACATTTGGTTTGATTCCTGAATCTAACATCTTATTAAACAATGCTTTTGCTTCTTGCCACCGCCTAGCAATGCAGAGTCTGTGGATCAAACTGGTGAAAGTTGCAACATTAGGGCAAATTCCATTTGCATTCATCTCTTTGTAGAGTTCATAAGCCTCATCCACAAGCCCTTCCTTAGAAAGACCGTCAATAACTGTGTTGTAGGTAACCGTATTTGCAACAATCTCTTTGACAGCCATCTCTCGTAACAGAGACCGTGCATCCCCAAGCCTACCCATTTTACAAGCTCCATCTATAAGACAATTATAGGTAAACACATCAGGATCACAACCCTCAGCGCTCATGGAAGCCTGCAACGCTAAAGCTTCATCCAGCCTACTTGACTTAAGCAGTCCATCAATCAGCGTATTAAAAGTGATAGCAGAGGGCGAGAACCCGGCCTTCAGAACACCACCGAGCACTGCAAATGCAGATTCAATCTGGTGAGCCTTAGAGAAACAATTGAGCAAGATATTGAGAGTAACTAAACTAGGAGAAATCCCAGCGCCCACCATCTTGAAGTAGACTGAGAAGCCATCTTCATACCTGCCCCTTTTCACAAGAACACCCAACAAGCGGGTGCAAAAAATCTCTGACGGTTTATGAACACGACAAAATCGCATATCACGGAAAGCAGCCATTGCCTTCTCGATCTCATCATGGCTAGAGCTATTGTGTAGACTTTGCAGAACCCCACGTTCTTGTTTATGGACTTCACTTGAACAACTACAATGACCAGATTCTGACCGCGTAATGAACGGGTGGGCAGGCAAATGTTTCTTATGGATGACACTATTGTTGTCTCTGCTGGCAAGTTTGGATCCTGCGGAAGCCGAGTATGAACGGGCAGTATAGTGGTGGTGCCTCCAAGATAACAGAGTCAATGACGATACGTATGAGAAAATCGATATAGGTCTCATCATTTGCTGAAGATTTCATACATGAGCAAGCAGTATCTTGTCTTTTTTCACATGTTAGTAACAGTTAAATGCCAAAAACACAGATTTCCCAAGAATCCACAGGATGAAGAGAATTCTAGAACAAGCCCAAGCAACATATAGCAAGAAAAATCATCAACCTGGAAACTGGAACAGAAGAAGAAGAAAGGTAATAACGTAAAGGCATATATATTTCGCGTTTCTAGCTGGTATCCAAAATGGAACAAAGAGAAAATAACGAAGAAGCTTTTGCGACGGGCACTTCCTTTCTGTCTGCCCTTTCTTACCACAGCAGCAGGTATTTCGCCTACGACGGCGGGTTTGAAACGTCAACCCGGGGATTTAATCCGGTGGGGATCATCAGAGCCGGCCATGGTATCCCCCCTTCGCATCTCAATCGAAGCACCGGCAACATCTGGGTTCTCCCGTCCCTGCGGTGCCCGAAAGAGCGTGACCCATTTGCGGGGTGCACCGCCACCTCTCGGGGATTCCCGCTTCGTCTTGAATCCCAAAAGGGTTGAAGTACTTCAAGAGGCCTGCTTGAATGAAGTTCACCGACGGGACAAACACGTTCATTTGGAACACAGGCCTGACGCCTGACATCCGACCGAGGAGCGTCATTTTGGGACCAATCCAGCCAGACCCGCCGAATGTCCAAAGCATGGACCGAGCCAACTAGGCGTGGACCTACATCAGCTTAGGTCCCTGGGCATAAGTCGAGGCTTTTTATTGGAAGTTGCCGACAAAGATGAGGATGGAAGGTTATCTCATCATTCAGATCAGAACCAAAGCCCTTACTTCCCTTGCTCTTAAGGTTAATCTTTTAAGGTTCAGAGCCTAGTAGATGGTGAGATGTTCACATGCTTTTCAACTTACCAAAAAAAAAAAAAAAAACTCATCTCTTTTCTCGGATTGGCCTCAATGCTATAAACATTTGGCATTGCAGCCGATTCAGTGAATCGGCCAAAAATACTAAAAAACTTTTTTTAGAAAATAAATGCAAAATGCGTATTAATAGTTTTATGGAACAAAAAATACTCAACATATTTTTAGAGACAGCTAAAAGTTGACATATTGATCTCTGGAATCGCCCACAAGATCGAATTGGTGCGGCACCAAGTCGACGCGAGTCGGCGGATAGCTGGACGGAATGTGGAGGGTCGGCCTTGGCTCGACCACGGCAGCCATTGTCACATTAGCTTTTGGGCTTTGAATAATTTGCCATTTTAAAATTGCATCCGCAGATGTGAACGGTTTGGATTCTGCCAGATCCGTTGTTTACCGTATTATACTTACTCTGATCAAGGCTCGAACTTTGATTTAGAGTTGAGTTTTGTGAAACTGTATTCGATCCAATAAAGGTAGGGTCCAAACTATACATGTATGGTTCGGACCCTTGCGTAGAAGCTCAAATTTTCCAAAGAACTAAAAGTTATTAAATTTTGTAGAAATTTGGAAGAAGAATTTCGCGACTGGACAGCTTATGCAGAAGTGCACTTCCTAAAGAAGAAAAAAGTAATGCCTCGCTCTTTGAGATGGGAATCAAGTTTGTACCAAGATACAGAATCTTTCAGATAAACAGTAGCCAAGAAAGAAAAGAGTGTAAAGGGTAGAAATTTCCCTTGCGTAATTGACGTTATTCTTTTCCACAGGCGACAAAGAAGTGGCCAAGAAAGGCCGCCGGCTAATGGTAATGGGGCAGGAAAGAACCCGTGCCTCGCCAAACTCAGTTATTTCCAGAGAAGATGAGTATGATATGATACAGATGAGATCAAAGAGGAGTATGATATGATACAAATGAGATCAAAGGAATGCAACTGCAGAAATTTCAACAGACAAAAACTAAGATAACATTCTTGCACGACTTCAGTCCCCTTCACACCATACTTCACGCAGTAGCTGGTATCTGATAGAATTCACCCTCTCACTGATGCTCGTATCTGCCGGAGGACTTTCAGCTGAGAGCACCTGTGTTGGTGAAGTTGGTGTCCTGTCAAAAATTGGTGTGAGTGGTGTTTCAAGCTCATCAAGCTCATCATCACTGGTAGGGCATTTCCTCAATACTGAAGGAGCATTCTTTTTCCACTTAAAGTGGCCCTGCACGTCTCCAATGACAGAAGAAACTGATGGTCTGCTAGGTGGGGAGTATTTGATTGGAGCAGCAATGCAGGGATAGCTACTGATAGGCTCTCTTCCCCCAGATCGTGGATTCTGATCATAAGTTATCTGACCAATATATTAAGCATTAACCATGATGAATGATTTTCCATAAATGATCAGTATTCAATACCTTCAGCGAAAATTATGACCTTTTTTTTCCCCAAATAACTGGGGAAAAGATCCAAGCGACAGAGCAGATCATCAAAACGCAACTAACAAGAAACCAAAGATACGAAAAAGATGACCATATTAACTGGTACATCATTGTGAAACCAAGGCTTATGCTCTTGGTTCTACAAAATTTCTTACAAACAAAACATGCATCTAGTTTAAGCCGAGTTCAAAGACCAGAGAAGAGTATCAATATGACATGAGACCACAGATAAACCAGCTGAGATTCTTAAGCCCGTGAGACCTTATCACAACATTAGATTTGGATTCAATATAAATGCCCCTCATAATTCATTCAATAACCTTCCAAACTTTCAGCCTTCATAAGCAGAAAATTAATTACACTTATACCAGCAAAGAATTTAGCACCACAGAAAATGATGGTTGTTGACAAGTACTGACCTCAGAATCAAGTGCTTCAAGAACAGCCTTAGAAACCGGTCCGGGGCAAAATTCGTCAGGCACACATTTCAACAGAATTCGCTTCAGAAGAGGTGCAGCAAATGTTGGGCATACCTTCATGCATAAAAGAACAAATCAGACAAATTGCAATCTAGAAAAGTGTGGCTGGTGAAGAAAAGGTATAACCCAAGTTAAGAGCAAACCTCTTTTCTGATAGATGCATCTAAAAGCAAATCCTTTGGAAGCATCAAGAGGTCACTCAAGGCATTGAGAAGATGGAAAGACTTGCATGAAGTTGCAAAATTCTGCTCCTCACCAATATTGGAGTTGTCAACTTCCATAGAATCATCATCATCATCAATACCAAAAAGATCAGCCAGGTATCTAGACCAGGTACCAATCTGCATGTCCAGAGCTATATCTTCAGCAGGAGATTCCTTATAAGAAATAGAATCACCCGATAGGGAATGGGTCAAATAAGAAAAAATATGGAGCCACAAGTCCTTTGGTATCCGTAATGTTTTCTGGCTTCAAGGCTTACAATACTAAAAAAATTCCCAGTTGATCCTATGATTCCTTGGAATAACTCATCACATGATCCAAAGTATAAGATACAAAGAAGCTGTACAGCCAGCCAACTTACTTATATCATTCATGACCAATTAACGTGCATAGCTATTATTCTCACTATACTCCCATTTGACAGAAGGAAGCACATGATCTACAGGGAAACATGGAGAAAGAAAGATATGGAACACAAATGAAACTGTTAATACTAGATTAGAAAAAGCAACAAGTGCAAAGATGTATAATTTATAACTCACAGCATTTTTCAGTTGTGCACCAGCACCGAAGCTCAAATTCTGACATGAAATTGGGAGAACCCTGTAACCGCTAATTGGATCAGAAACAGGATCCATTGGAATATCATCAGCTGATTCGCGCAGAATGGCATTGAACATAGCTACATCCAGCCTAGCTACACATTGTTGCATTACCTGATAAACAGATGAAAGATGCAGGTTAATATTTTGGAACTCCCACATGATTACTTGTAACTTGGGCATTTTCATCAGACTGCATAAGTAACAAATTGATCCTTTAAGATCTTTTCGAAAAAAGTTTCCTCTTTTCTTTTATGTGTATTAATCTGAGAGGGTCAGGAACTAAAAATGGAAAACAGAAAAAGAAAACATTGAAGCAGTAATCAGAAACATCCCCACCAGATGAGGGGTCCCTATTGATAATTTGATATAAGTAGCAACACCAGGGAATTGAACTTTGTTCCCTAAGTAATTTTATGATGTGCTTCTTCAGAAATAAATTTAATCACATGACTAACATCTATAGGGGAAAGGATGGTTGTCTTCATCTTTTGCATGTTTAATAAGCACAGCACCTGGGAGAAAAAATCAGTCCATACCAATTTTGGCAGCACTGGCAAGCAACCACACTCATGGCCTCCAGCTCGAACAGGACAAAGCCTTTCAAAGGAATCACGGAAAGCACTTTTCCACAGGTTGATTGAGAAGTTTCCTTTGAGATCATTTCCCAAAGTTGACATCTTTCCAGAAGACTTCTTCAGTTGAGCATGCCCATCTTCCACTGAATATTGCATGTATAGAGTCAATGTCTGGAAATGAGCAGAAATTTTCAGCTCACGGGATGAACAATATTTCAAAAGGCATATATTGATAATAAAGTAAATCTTCAGACAGCAGATAAAAACCCTTTATGTCCTGACCTGCCACCAAACAGATTCAACTATTCGACTGAATATCCAGCATTCTATGTTCTCTATAGCAGCAGTGAATGTGCTGGGGTCCTGCCAGTCTGCCAATGCTGTATTGAAGATGGGTACTCTTTTTCTTTCCCCAGAAGGAATATCCTTCCATTTTGCATCAGAATATCCATTCTCATCCCTCTTGCGAAGGTTACTACTGGCTGGACTACCAAAAACTTGGGAAATGAGTATCCTTAAGACAACTGAATTTGATAGCCAGTACATCAACCTGACGTAACATGAGAAGCATGAAATCAGCCACAACAACAAATATATATATACTGCAGAACGCAGTAAACATGCACACACATTTATACATGGAATACTTAAGATCCTGGTGTCCTGCCATCTACAACTATGCACTATATGACATATAAAATTTTGATATTCATTCCACAAATCTAATCATGCAGATGGATTCTCTATGTCCAAAAACCCAGGAATCAATGTGGAACACACAATTCTTTTTTATGTTTATGATGGGTTTTATAAACCAAAAAAGTTCTGGTCATTAAGTTGTAAATTCCCATACAATTTTTTCTATCATAATATGTATAGCTTGTCGATTTCGGAGGTATTCGATACCTTGATCATGCTTGTATGGTTAAATTTGCAAAAAATAAAGTCTATATTATGCAAGTAGTAAATTCCAGATATCCCGGATGTCATGGAATTCATATTTTTTAGATGGCAGGAGTCAATGACCATTTGGGGGTATGTATGTGTGTGCACACAGGATTCTTAAAGGCATTGCTATCCAGAAATATGTACTCAGTGAGATTCAATTTCTGTTTATCTGATTTCTTTTGACAAAACTAATTATATTGATGACCACTATATGTCATGAAACATAATAGGAAAAACATGGTTTCTGTATGTGCATCAAAAAGTTAACTATTGATCATTAAACCCTTAAAAGATCCCAGGAGACACAAAAAAAAAATTATGGTTTCCTCTATTCCTAGTTTTTGGATAATTGCATCCATATGCACCGGCATGCTGGGCAGTCATCAAATGTCATGGTTCTAAATGGCAGGATTAGATTGCTATATATATATATATATATATATATATAAAGTTAACTGTTGATCATTAAACCACCTCCCAGCAATATGCTTAGAACTTTTTATTTTTTTACTTACTCCCAATTCCCAATGCATAACTATGTTAAATTATCATTTAGTCATTATGAACCTTGCTCGTTTCAGATGGATTTCACAAGACAGATCAATTTTTGACAAGTGTTTACTGTTGTATTGAACAACTATTTCTACGTGATGGATATTTTTTCTTGAAAAGAAAACAAGAAACAGAGAAAGTACCACTGGAAACAAACTCAGCAGAATTATCTAATGATGGAATTGAAAATAATTCCATGTTTGTGTCCAAGTTTGGACACTTTCTGGTTCCAAATGATACCTGATGTTAAATACATTATACACCAATACAAAAAAATATTAAAATGGATTTTTTATTGAGATTAAGGACAGACCTAGCAATTTCAACATAGACAATGAAACACAAAGGGCCAAGGGAATAAAATGAAAGGCTCAAAGCATGTCAACAGTTTTACACTTTTAGATAGGAGCATTATAAAAGCTAAACAACCAATCCTCTGTTCTTCATCATAGGAGTAACCAATAGGATATTTCATCGAGAAAGCTTATGCGGGACTACATTTCATTACAGAAGGTACTGAATTATAAAAAGGCCAAGAAATGAGTATTAACTGCAAAACAAAAACATAATTGAAAAGAAGTCATACCTGGGGACATCATTCCCGCATGCTTTTGCAGCCAAGACCATCCCTGATGCTATACTTCTAGCAGCACTGACCCTCTTTTCTCTGGACCAATTTCTGTGTGCATGAATATACATCCTTGAAAGACGTCGTGCTGGAGTATGGACTTTATGTACTGAACTTCCATGTTCTGCAACTACAGAATAAAGTGCAGCCTCAATAATTGCTGCTTCTCTTAATTCTGACTCAAGCCTCTCAATTCTGCTCACAAGTTCTTGAATTTTACTGTCAGGAACAGCCTCACCTGTCTCTTCATTAGCAGCCAGTTTACTGTGCATTTTCTCCATTCTCGTGGCATTATTATAGGAGAATTCTAAACTATTAATTCCCTTTTTTGCATCAGCAAATTGATTATTGTTCCTTAGTGTGATGCCCGTTGGATTTTCAGGCACTGACTTGGCAGACCTGTGTCCATGCTTTCTACCACCAATGATGTTACTGACCTTTGCCTTGAAAAGTCCCCTGCTGAATGCCTGCCTCGCACTATTGGAAGTCACTTGCTTCACATGGGTTGATTGTGAAGCTTTAGTTTGTTGATCTGACGAACTTGTCGCAATGTTGTTGTCTAGTAATCCATTTACTTCATCTACTCTCCAAGGATGTGAAAAAATTCCAAGTGCATCATCATCGAAATTTTCATCTATGTAGAGAGGGTCTCCATTCTGCTTCAAATACTTATTATTTTTCTCATCATGTTCAACATTTCCATTTATAGCTCCGTTGGTTCCTGCCTGAGCCTCTGGCTCTGCTTCTCTATTAGCCTTGTTTCCCTCCATGGAATTTCTGCCCTTTTGTTCCATTGCCCCATCTTCAGCATCATGGTCATTATTATTTGGAGTAGCTTGTCCAACTTCCGCTACTAGCTTGGCAGTAAAAGGTCCTCCACTTGTTGTGTCATGATGTCTTTTTACTTCTTCAGAGGTGACTGAAATGATTTCAACAATGCTCCCATGTGGGTCCTGCATCATCAATTTGGTGTCGACAACACTTGTGCTGTTAGTTGCTCTAACTTCTGCATCTGCAGGCCCAGAAACTGGCGTTGAGGAAGAAGTTTGTGTCTGCAAAGTCACCAATTAATATTTCAGAATTTCTAGTAACACTTATTCAGATACATACTCTCAGTAGGTTCATATTCATTCAGGTCCTAGTTCCAGCAAATACTTCTGTTGATGGCAGTTGAGATAAGATTTCACATCTTCTTCTTTTTCTTTTTTCTTTTTTTTGCAGTAAACTGAATCATTTATAACAACACTCCATCACCATCTATCATCAACACTCTTCTATAGACAGTATAGTTTCCTGTTGGCTTGCAGAATTCCCTTCAAACTCCCTAAAGTGATCTTGTGTTCATCTTATTCATGATATGAGCCACAGATATTTGAGACTGCCAAATTATCATGTAGAGCAGACAAGAAACTATAACTGAAAAAGCCAAAGTCTGAATGTGATTAATTAAGGAAACTCTTAATGCATGATAATTCAACAGTACCAGCCAAATCAGAACTGGACGCCTGAAGAAGGACTGATGATGATTCGATGAACCTTTTTCTTTTCAAGAATAAAAACAAAGAGTAGGACATCTACAATTAAACACAAGATTTTAGCATGCAGAGGAAAAAATTGGGTAGGAACCCTTACCGATCACGTGCACAGGCCTAGACTATTAGAATCTTTCTTCATCCTTTATCCATACAAGCTTGCAAGTTTAAGATTCTAGTGAATATTTAGTTATATACATAAAGAAGTATTCAACTGAAGCTGAAAAATGGGATATAAAGCTAACAGTTTCAATAAACCTAGTCATATTGTTCAGGGTATTTGCACCTTGAAAAGTCAGGCATCCTTGGATTGGAAACGCATCGTGCAAAATGATGACTACCAGAATTTTTGAAAAATATTTTTTCTAAAAGCTTCATCTACCATTATTTTTGGACATCTTGAAAAAAAGTACAAGAAACAATAACAGAAGGACCCTCAGGATGTTGCTTTAGTTTCAAATTGTCTAAATAATTTTACCAGTTCAGGCTTTATGAGAAAAAAGAAAACCACCTTCAATTTTTATATCAATTAAATTCAAATAAACTTTCTTTTTTTTTAAAATTCACTTACAATTTGAAACCAGTCAAAGGAGTAACAGTACCTTGAACACCAATGAAAACCGATAAGGACAAAAAGGTATCCAGCAAGATACCCAACCCAAAGCATCCATCATAAATGGCCTTCAAACTGCATTTAAAGTTTTGCTGTATGGACATACCAAAAATTATAAAATATCAATCTCCTTAAAATGCAGACATGACAGCATTTATGTATAAGAGAATCCATATCTAGCACTCCTTGCTCTTGTTACTCCTATTGACTATGATTTGACAACAAACAGAGAGCATGAAAATTATCATGTGAAGTAGCAGAGAGAGAAGCTGCAAGAGTCATATACAAGAATCTATGTAACTGATTCTAGTGAAGCTAACCACAAACTAGCAAAAAACAGAAATCTGAGAAATACAAAGAGTGAACAAGCATGGGCAGTCTCAATTCAAGGAAAAGATCAATACCACTTCTCCCAGTTTACTGACAACCCAAGAATCATCAGATTTAAGAGACAACGAGTCTGCATTCTCTTCTTCTGGATGAGGTGGAGAATTAGTCATCAGAGGTTGTGAGCAATGGGAGGAAGCATCATCATCCGTAAATGATGCAATTTCAGCTTCCTCAATGTTCTCTTCATTTATGAGAGCAGAATTTTCTTTGTCATCCTTCTCCAATGAGTTTTCTTTTGGCAAGAAGCCTCCAGATGAAGAACTACTACTATCCCTTTCACATGATTGGATTTTCATGTAAAGCACTGGCGGTGATGAGTTCCGGAAGCTTCGTTTGCAGTTCATGGAGGCATTTATATTAACAGGATCCTTAATGACACCATACTCAGCCAGATCTATCACAACGGTTCCAAGGATCTGGCCTTTTGCTGCCTTGCCCTTGCGAGTCTCATATAAATTCAGTTCCAAATAATTCTTCTGAAAGGTCTCCAACTCAACGCCCTTTGCGGACAATTCATGGGACAAAGTCACAGAAAGAATGAAGGATTCATTGAATTCAATCTTGCTGTCGGAACTAGAATCAATAGAAGGAACAACTGATTTGGTGTACCCACATTGCCGTTCCCCATTTTCCCATTGCAGCAATACGGGGTGCTGAGATTTTGAAGACCGCGAAGGTAGCCATGGTTTGATTTCCTCAACATGGACGACATAATCAACACGGATAGATGTACCCTTTTTGGTCTTCGTTTTTTTCCCAAGGAACATGATGGACTAGCACTCTAATAAGAGGATGCAATAGTGCTTGGTCTTATGACTACAATAACTGGACTTCAACTCTGTGAAAAATACCTCATTTGCTGACATTGATCGTCAACTTCAAACAACAAGTACTGCAAATGCTGCCTGGTTAAGGGAAAACACTAATCAGTATTAGATTGAGAAAAAGGAACCAACATTTGATTTAGATACCAAGAATTTTACTGAAACGAGAGATACGTGAAAGTAACGGGTGCCAGTAGCTCTATACAGAGGACGAGAAGGCACCGGAACAACGCAAGCAACAACATTAATAGTTCATATTACTCGAGCTATAGAATATGTACACGATAAAGCAGGGGTCTCCATCTGCTCAATCGAAAAGAAGATAGCTCAAGTTACGAGAATTCAGTCACTGAAATTCAAAACGTTTCAATTTTCAACTACTTACCAAACACTTGAAAGATTATTCTTTCGCTAAAATTCAGAACTAAATGTAACAAATCATTCAGAATCCAGTTAATATATATACCAAACCTCATAAAGAAAAAACTAAACAAGGGAAGCGATTTCGAAACTCTTCCACATTATCTGAAGAAAACCATAAACGGAGAGAGCAGAACAAGGAAAAGAAGTCCTGAAATGGGAAAATCTGAATACAAATTCTCCTCCAGAAGAGCAATAATTCAACGTAATCAAGAAAGAAACTCAGAAACAAAAAGAAAGGAAAATTCCATAATGCAGAGAAACACGACAAGCTTTCAAATGAAAGTAATGATAATAGTAACGAAGACGCTGAGAGAGTTGAAGATCAAATATATGATAAATTCCTAACCGTCCATCGGGAAACGAAACTCACGCAAAAAAACCTCAGTTTCAGAAAGCAATGGAACGAGGGGAAAAAAAAGGTAGAAGAATGGACTCTTCAAATATGTCAACGCAGTTTAGATTTAGAACAATGAAGAAGGAAGAACTGACGAGCAAAAAATGAAGAAGACAGTTAAGTGTTTAGTAGCCAAAATTTTGACAAAGAGAACCGATAACATCCTTCAGAAAATTCCGAACTCGACTTCAAAGCAAACCGGAAAATTGACATCAACGTCATCTTCTGAGAGAGTGAGACAGAGAGAGAGGTACAAAATGCAGGCGGTTCCTTGAGGTGTGTCCTCGAGAAGAAAATCACCGGTATTAACGCAAAAACTTCACTGAGCACAGAGGAATTCAAAACCTTTTCTCCTTGTCGTTGTCGTCGTCGTCGTCGTCATCGCAAGACAGAGAGAGGTGGGGAGAGAGAAATGAAGAAAAACAAAATCAGAATTCAGCCGTCTCTCTCTTTCTCTCTCTGCTTCACCTGCCGTGCGCTCCACACTGTGGCACCAGTCAATTTCTGACTTCCACGATCAACTCCTCCTTCCATCAGTCACGCCCCGAAACCGAATTTTGCATATAAATTGAATATAAAGATCATTTCTCAATTCATCCTTGTCTTACAACCTAATTCCAGAAACCGGCCTTGCCTTGAATTAGACTTCATTTTCTAAACTAAATTACTATATCCTGCATTTTTTATGCAATCAGATCAGGTCTACATCGAATCTCATTTGGATTCTGGGCTCAAATTTGGATTCTATCATCAAATCTCACACTGAATCCAAATCCGATTATAAACAGATCTAAGGATTTTTTACTAAATTCAACTAAACTGAATTCAAATCGGCAATCAAATATGTCCAATCCATTTATATCCCCACTTCTCCATTATAAGTCTGCATGTTCTGCTTGTTAGTTTCCTGCTCATAAACTCTATTTTATGAGCATGGTCTTCTCTGCTCATATAAGCTCAGTGTTTTTAAGTGTATCGTGCGATACGAATAACATTAATTTGTATTAGTTTTTATGAGAAGAAATCTTTCTTCGAAAATGGGTTTTGAATAGGTTTAGCAGTTCGATGGGATAATCTAAATGCTTTCATGATTGAATCCAATAAAACTAAAAAATTAATATCCCGAATCCATATCGTAACGGATCACTTTCCGACCTTTTTCTAGAGAAAAGAAAGGTGCATGAGAGGCATGGCTCACTCTTTGTCTGTTTCAGCTATGACCTATAGGCATGTAATTGGTTGATTCCAAAATTTTAGCTCTTTTAGTTGTACCAACTTTAGGTTGGAATCCAATGGTTCATGTAGGCGAATTATATGAAGTTGAATATTTTTTTGCTTCCGTAATAACTGTAATAAATGATTTATGGATTTCTTCATTCAAGTTTGGATAGAGAAACCCTCCCCCGTCAATCAATACATTGCATTTTCCGATAATTTAGATGCATCAATAATCAGATTGATTCCTTCTCAGAGAAAAAATGAAATAAAAATCTGAAGATTTTTTTTTTCTGATCTTATATGCAAAATTAAAATTTAAAAAACAATTTATTTAAGAGCTCACGATTTGGTCATACCTCATAAATGGGCTTTTATTTTTAATTTTTTTCTGCTTGGACATGTATTTCCCACTAATAAGAGTCAAAGATGGGCACATGCTAGGGTTATTGTTATTTCTAATTATATTGTTCTTTCAAGTTGGTAATATGGGTACATGTGGGTCTCATTCAATAAATGCCACCAAAAATATGCTCCCTATTGAAAATTCAGAAGTATATGGATCATTCTTGGGACTACCAATAAATAGGATTCTAAATCTTTTTTTTTCATAATTTAACAAACTATTTATAGAGAAAAGTCAATGAAAGCAAGTTATTTATTATAACATTTCTGCTACTTTTCACATTCCACGAATGCCATAACATCCAAAACAACCATAAAGTAAATATGTTTAATTTGAATTAAAAACCTAGAGGCAATTAACAAGTTCATTTTGGTCTGTTGACAAAGCCGATCCATTTATTGCTTTTTACAACAAGTGGCGGCTACATAATTTCCACAATATCTATAAGGACTTAAATCAAAATTATATATATATATATATATATATATATATATATATATGTATATATATATAGTGAAAGTTTAATTTTTAAAAACTTGAGGGGGTGATGGCTCATGGCAGTATCCCTAGATCTGCTCCTGCTTGTGAGGGAATTGATGCCCATAGAAATCAAACCGGCGACCGACCTCTTACCAGCCACTGACCTAACCAACTTATACCTGGGCAGAGGCAGTTGGAGGCATCATGTGGGCAATTGCCCACACAAGACGAGAAAAGATACTTATTTGTATATCAACACTTTAGGGTAATTGTTCTCAACCTCTTAAAAAGTTTAAAATTTTATTACTAGTGCTCCCTTAACTAAAAACTTCTGGCTAAGTCCGCCGAACCCCTTGATCATATAATAAAAAATTAATATGGGGTGCACCATTTTGTCAATGGAATTAGGTAGGTTTGAAATTGTCACTAGCCCTTAAGCCAGAGATGAATTGAGAAGAAGCCCATAAATATTCCATTGTTTATAGTGATGAATACCACGTCTGGACCTCAGGACTTTGGAAACGAGAGAGAACAAAAAGAAACTAAAAAGCCAAAAGAAAGTTACAGAGCAAAAAGAAAGTTTTCCACCTGAGACAGAGCAAAAAGAAAGTTTCCCGCCTGAGACAGCGATCGTGAAACTGAGTTTTTCAATTAAAAAGTGAATCGGTACGCTTTCGAGTCAAGTCGAGCTTTAACCGTTTGAGATCAATGAACTCGAACTCGGATCGACTAAAAAAACGAGTCGACAAATAAGCTCGAGTTCGGCTCGTTTATTAAAATAGTCGGCTCGAACTCGATTTCGAGTCGAGCTTTAACGAGCCCAGCTCGAGTTGCTCGAATCGTTGTGCAGGCCTGAATCAAGAGGTAGTAAAATGTTCGGTGGGGAAAAGAATTCATTGTGGATAATGATGAGCGCCACGTTAGTACTTGGGCGGTAGCAAAGCTAAGCAGTGGGAATGAAGAGGAAAAGCCAAAAGAAGGATCCCCTTTCCTTCCCTGCAAAGCAAGCAGAAAAAATCAACGAGGAAACTTCCGTGCTGAGCTTCATATATATATATATATATGACAGAAGGCAAATTCTGTATGACCTAATAGTTGAAGCAAATAATGCATTTTGGCCCACGATATGACACTGCCACCAAGTTTCGAATATTCTAAAAGCACATTATTAATTTGGTCCTAACCATATACCTTGTCACATACAAATGTATATCGACATTGCAAGCGAGGTATTTTTTTGGTTCACCTTTAAAGGGCCATTTGGAAGCAAATACACTGTTGTCAATGTCTTATGAATCCGCTGAAGCAAGTTCATGAAACAATAGTTTTAGTGTTTGATTCGAATTTTTGAAGAAGAATTATGGAACATTGCTTCTACTACCAAACGACTAGTAAAGGAAGTTTCATGATGGGAAGAGAAATGTTGCATTCTTGAAAGGCAATGTTCCATGAATGTGTTCATTTTTTAGTACACGTTCATGGAACATTGTGTTCCTGTTGCTAAACACCATCTTAATGTTGTCAGCATTTTATTTAAACAAATATAGTACATGATTAAAACCAATTTAAACTAAACAGAACAAAATTCAAGCTTTGGGCAAATTGTAATGACCCAAAATTTTAAATCACTATTTCTTGGATGCGAGGAGCATGTATCACACACATACATTGGTTATGTATGAAATAGTATCTAAATAAGTGAAAAAAATTAAAATACACACACCATTGTGGACTTATATCAAGATAAATTTGTGTGACACTAGAAAGTAATGTATCCAACATACGTAGATTGAGTCCAAGATTCAAACAGTACAAAAGAAGGGACAAAAAATCCAAGAAAAAAACATAAAATGATACATACAAGAGAAACGGTCCCAAAAGAAAAGGTCATGATGATGGGAAAATGTGCATGAAAAAGACACATACGCATGCATACCATGGCCCCTTGTATCACAAAATTAACATCATGAAAAGACAAGAACTGTGAGTAATCCCATTAAATTTCAAGGGATCGCGTGGTAAACAAATATGTCATCTAATCAAAATTTACGTTAAGCATCATAACAATATTTAAACCATTACCTGGAACTAATATAAAGTAAGACTAGGCATTTGGCTGATCCTTTTCAATGAGTGAGTTTCTCTTCATCCTTGTGGTCATGTTTCTTGCCTCTGTCTGTTTATATTTATTCACAGCTTTTCTACTTTTTACCTTTGTAAGAAAGGTATAAAAGATTCAAGACCCACCTTCTAAAATATGGACTTTGATTTGCCACTAGATTTGTTGTCTTTGACAAAATCTGAGACAAAGTGTGATTCTAATGCAGAAAAGATACTGGGATTTCCGGGTCTTTCCGCCCTACTGAAGGATGAAACCTCCTCATTTTTTCTCAGGGTCTAGGGTTGTTTTCAGTGTCTTGAAGTGGTGCCCCTACTATGCATCAACTTCCATATCGGTACATCTCCTTCGTATCATAGAGAATTGACATTATAGAAGTTCGAAATGGAAACTGGCAGCCTACTTGACCCCACCTCATTCCTTGCACCCACCCCCCTCGGAAATAAAGTGGAAAAGATATCATTAAGAACAAATAACAAAACAGCTAGATACTGGAATTACTATCTTTTCCCATGACCTAACCGATTATTAAACATGTCATTGTTAGGGTCACATGTGTCGATCACAATCTCAAATGTTCTTACATCTTTAATTTTCTAATGAATGTCTCGTTTTGTTAATCACTATCAAACCAATGACTAGAATTTGAACTGTATCATTTGAAAAAATGGTGAAGTTGTTAATTTTTTTTATATATTGTTCTTTTTAACTATGAATGTTTTAATGATTTGATGAACAAATGAAATGTATTATTGCCTCATTCGACATCAATGAGCTTTCAAATTTTATCCCTTAAATTTCATGTTATAAAAATGCATATTGCTTTTGGTTAGATTTAGTATTTATCTGGTTTTAAAGAGACAACTTCTTCCAATCACGAATCATATATAAATACATGCATATTTCCAATCTCTCATCATTTTCTCAAGTCACATGTTTGAAGTGATTCACTTTCAAAAGTATTAAATGTATAGGATGTTGTGATTAGTTAATTTAGAAAGTTGACCGGTGGTTCCCTACATCTTTAATTGGTAGTAGTTCTAGCCAAGTCTTGAAAAACTTGGTCCATAACAGAGGAGACAGACATGAAAGCTACTTCCCTTTTCTCATGGTAAAGAAGGGATCGAATTGCATTACCCTAGAACAATTCACTGTTGATAATATCAAGCGGGAAATTCTTGAAGAAAAGCAAACCCTCATTGTTAAGTTCTTGTCTGTCTGAAATGCATTTGCAGAGCCATCTCGGAAAAGCCTCCTGGGTGTCCCTATTTTGGTAGAGAGTTTAGAGACATTTCTAAAAGCTAGCTACATATTAATGTCAACTACAATGTATGCTTAGAATGATTTTGTGAGCCCATCAACCTTTGCGGCACTTGTCATTTCATAGAGAGAGTTCTCAACAAGTTGAGCAAAAAGTGCGCTGATGTCCAACATAGGTACTGATTATAAGTTTACTTAGAGTTAAAGACAAGAATATAAAATATAAATGATTAAAATTAAGTATAACAAATTAATCAAATCCATAATGATTATTTCCAGTTAAAACCTGAAATTGAATATGCAAATGTTCCCAATGCTAATGATTGTCATTGTAATAAATAATAAATCAAGTAGCATTTAAGAAATTAAGGAGAGAAACAATCACAATTCCACTTAAGTTTAATTGGAAAAGGTCCATCTGAATTTCATTAAGTCAAAAACTTCTTGCTTTATTTATTTGCAGGAGGAACCTAGTGAGTGAGAGAACGAGAATGGAACTTAACTGGAATTAGTCATTTTGAATTTCATTTCTTTCTCAAATGTAACTAGATTTATTACAAACAATTCTTGCATCAGAAAGCTATTTGAGGAGGGAACAAGAATGGATGACTAGTTTCTTTGTTAAAATTTATAAATGATTGACTTGGTAAAATTAAGGAATCAGCTAAGATTGCTTCCAGTTAAAATTTGAAGCTGAAGATGCAATTGAAATAAAGAATAGAAACAAGTAGGCTTCAACAAATTAATTAAATTGAAAAGGATTGTCACCAGTCAACATCCGGAGCTCAACATCCAGTTAAAAATAAAAAGAAGAATGTGTGGTGAGAGAGAGAGAGAGAGAGAGAGAGAGCTTGCACCTCCCAAACACGACAGAATAATTTGACAAACTGACCACTACAAGTTTTTGCTGAGTTTGTTAGAAAGAGATAAAAGCAAAGGAGAGGAAATCGACTGCACTAGGCACCAGACAGTTACAAGCGTAGTCAAAGATAACCATATGGTGCCTTCCTAGATTTGATTCGTATGAACTTTTTGGTACTTTAATCTGAATGTCACGCAACCAAGTGCAACCTCTTTGTCCTCTTTCATGCATTTGCAGTAGATTGTTTGCAGATGATACCTAATTAATCAGTCACTGCCATCAATAACAGAAAAAAATTATCCCGCTGGCACTAAAAGATTGAAAAAAGTCGGTTGCAAAAAAAAAAAAAGCTTAACTTGTAAGCTTATTCTACCTGTGTCATTACCACAAAAATCAGTGGGCTCCATGGAGTTTTAATGCTTATCCAATTCATGGAAGACCTGTCGTATAAGAGATGGCTTTGTCAAGCTCCTGCATGTATTAACTACAATTTACAACAATCCCCTGTTGTTGTTTGTCAGTTAGCAGCAACAAGGTACATCAGGGGAGAGCAGAACCAGGCTTGATATATGAATGCAAGTTTACACGTATTCTGCACGTCACTTAGTTTAAACCCATGAAGTCAGGAAAGGTGCTTCCTTTTTCAGGATCTCGAATCCTTTATGAATCAGAAGTCGTTACCGGATGGCCAAAAACATGGCTACTATCCACAAGCATCTTTAACTGCACCAGGCAGCATCTTTATATTTCTCATCTCCTCCTGCAAGCTAGAAACTGCAGCCATGTCCTCCTGCTTAAGATACCCTTCAATTAAAACAGTATAAACAACACGGTCAGGTTTGATGCCTCTATGTAGCATATCATCGAAAACCTGCTTTGCCTCGATCATCAATCCTTTTTTAGCCAAACACCATACAAGAGAATTATACGTGAACAGATCTGGTTCACATCCTTGCCGGGTCATCGTGTTCTTCAGTTTGAAAGCCTCCACAACATTCCCCTGTCTGCAGAGACCAGCTATCCACGATGTGTAGACAAACTTGTCTGGAACAATACCATTTTCCACCATTTCCATGAATATGAATTCGGCCTCTTTTAGATGTCCTTCCTTGCACAACCCATCCATGAAAATGGTATAACTAATTTTATTTGCTGATGGGTATAAACTCTTCACCTTATGAAACCATCGTCTTGCCTCATCTAGTTGGCCATGTTTGCACAGGCCATCTATGAGCGCTGATAATGTGACAATGTCAGGTTCAATGCCACTAGCAACCATATCCTCCTGGACATCAAAAGCAAACCTTAAATTTCCCTGTTTCATGTATGCATCAATAAGAGCTGTAAAAATAATCCTGTCACATTTCATTCTTCTCTTCTTCATCTCACCAACGAATTCTAGTGCCTTCTCCAACTTTCCATGCGCACAAAGTCCGCACACAACTGCACCATATGCAGCAACGTCAAGTTCAATCCCTTCCTTAACACCTCTATCAAACCATTTCAGCCCAGCATCCACCTTGTCTGTCTTGAAGAAACCATCGACCAGCGAAGTGAGTATAAAGGTATTAGGCTGCACTCCATTAGCCAACATTTTCTCAAACACATCAGCTGCTCTTTCCACCAGCCCTTTCTTGCACAAACCATCAACTACTGCACTATAAACGACGACGTTCGGTATCACTGACGTCTTCGACATATCTTCAAACAGATCAAAAGCAGCATCGAATCGATCATCTTTACAGCAACCATCAATCAAACAAGTAAAAGTAATCAAATTCGGCGAAATTCCTTCCATGGTCATCACATCAAACACATCATAAGCATCGTCCAGTCTACCACTTTTACAAAGTGAATCAACAAACGTACTATACGTGATCACGTTTGGCCTGTAACATTTCCACATTAAACCAAGAAAAGCAAATGCTTCCCTCAGCAATCCGTTTTTGCAGTACCCATTAACCAAAGTATTCAATGTAACTCGATCGAAACTGCATCCCACCGTTCTCATTCTTTTGAGCAATGAACAAGCACTCTTTAACTTTCCTAACCTGCAATTCCCATCGATTAATGAATTGTACGTGAACACATCAGGGTAACACCGGAGTCGCATCATGAGCTTCACAAACTGCTCGGAATACGCTACATGACCCAGCTTGCAGAGGTGGGAAACGACGGCGTTACACGAAGAGATGTGCGGACGATAACCGCGTCCAATCAGGCAAAAGAGAACCTTAATCGCTAGCTCCCCACAATTACTTTTGATCAGACGGTGGAGGAAGTGGTTCCATGCCCTCATGTCTAGGAACCGCTTCTATCAGAGGAAGCTGCTCAGTCCCTGCAGGGTAGTGTGCGGCCACTTTTTACAGAACAGAAAGGCGTGTTCTCATGATCGGAGACAATGGAGCATGAGAGGATAATTTGGGTCCTCTTCTTTGCCGCAAAAACAAGACCGATTCATGGCTTACATGTAAACCCACTGGTGAACCAAAGAAACGAATCTAGAAGGGCCAATCTCACGTCCAGAACAGAGAGGTGAGACTGTTCTCCGTTTAAACACCGATGAAACATAGCCAACCTGCATCTAAATGCGCTCCAGAAATCTGTAGGCAATTTTATTTTATATCATAAACTTTCAGAATTTTTTATTTTTGGTGTTAGTTTTTACGTATAATTTCAAAAAAAAATGTAGTTTTGTGCTTTTTTTATAAAAATCACTTTTTATGAAAAATGTTAAATATAGGTTTAAAGTAAAATAATTGTAGTGATAAAGAGTAATATTAAAAAAGATTTTGCTAAACCTTTTCACAACCTAGATTAACAAAAGTTCACTCATTCTCTTATTCACGAAAGCAGTCTCCTTACTAGATTATAGACAAAAATATGCCTGAACGTTAAAACATTACATCTTTTGAAATTGTTTTTTAAAACGTAATGTTTTTTATTCGTGAAAAGCCGGTTGATTAATTAGTTTGTAAAGTCATGTGGTTAATTAAAAATTAGGCCAATCTTTTACAAAAGAATGTGGATCGATTATTTGTAAATTAGCAAAGAAAAAATTATAAGAGAAGGTTCGGTTTTAAACTTTGGCACGCTACCCAAATCCACAGCCCACGCACACTCTCTCTCTCGTAAGAGCAGGAGCAGGAGCAGGGGCCGGGGCTCCGCCTCCTCTCCGCTCTTTGACAGGAGGAGGTATTCCCGCTCTCAGTCTTATGTTCCATAACTCTGGCTTCATCTCTCCCGTTCCTTCTTCCTACGCAGGCTGCACTATGTAGATTTTACTTTGTTGTGGTTTTAGGAGTTGCACGTAGATGGGTACATGGTGCATCTCGAGAAGATACGAAAGAGGATGTTGAAACTTGCCTCCCATTCCTCGCGGCACTTATCGACGTCACCATTTTGGTCATATTTGATTTCGCACTTCCACTCTGTTTCCCTCTCTGTATCAGATTTACCGATACTGAATCATTCCTATAGAAGCAACAATAATCACGACTTCTCTTCCCTCCTTTCGTCACCTAGTAAGCAGCAGACCACCTGTTCTTGTATCACTCTCCGAGGTATCAGTAGTTCTTTTGGAGAAGTAAGCCCCCTGTCTGAGGGCTATGAAATCATAAGAAATCTAGGAGACAACTCTAGCACTGTTGAAATTGAGGCGGCTTTGGATGTCTTCAATCAGCTTCTCACTCGAGGAGCTCCAAATATACCAATTATCTTGTGCAATCGTTTATTTAGCATCTTTGTTAGAAGGCACTACTATAAAGAGGGGTTCTTGGTCTACACCAAGATGGTAAGCTCTGGAGTCTCCCCTGATTATGTGACTCTCAACACCTTGTTCAGCTGCTGCTGTAAATCTCATTCAGCTGACGCTGCAATATCGGTGCTTGCCGTCCTCTTCAAAAGCAGATTTACTCTTTCTACCAACATTTTCAATTCTCTTATCGATTGCCTGCTCAAGTGTGGTAGAGTGGACGAAGCTCTGGAGATGGGGGATCGAATGGACAGAGAGGGTTGCGATGCTGATCTTTTTACGTATATTTGTCTCATAGTTGGAGCATGCAAAAAGGGTAGGCTTGGATATGCTAGATTGCTCATACAAGAGATGGACATGAAAGGCATTACTCCAAATGTGGTTGCCTATAGTGCTGTTGTGCATGGTCTTTGTAAGCAAGGACTTATGGATGACGCTCACATGTTCTATAGAGAGATGATCGCAAGAGGTCTCAGCCCTAATATTGTTACTTTCACTAGTTTGATTCACAGCCATTGCGTCGCTGGGAAGTGGCAAACGGCCAAGGCATTTTTCCAGGAGATGCTTGATCGAGGAATCAGGCCCAATGCCTACACTTTTAATGCAGTCATCCATGGCCTTAGCCGACACATGATGATTGAGAAAGCGGTTCAATTTGTTAGTTTGATGATGGAGATGGGTGAGGTTCCTGATGAGTATGCTTACACCCCGCTTATTGATGCTTTGTTTAAAGAAGGAAGGCTGAGGGAGGCAATGCAATTTGTAGCCCACTTGGTTAAAAGGGGAAATCTATTTAGCATCAAAACCTATGGTATTCTTCTAAATGGCTTTTGTAAATCAGATAGGATAGATGAAGCATTAAAATTGTACAGCTTTATGCTAGTAGAAGGCTATAAGCCCAATGTTGTAATCTGCAGCGTTCTTCTAGATGGATTTTGTAAAATGGGTAGGCATGAAGAGGCAATGGTTTTATTACATCAAATGAGCTCAATGGGAATTAGGGGAGACACAGTTACTTACAGCGTACTTATTGATAGTCTTTGCAAAGAAGGTTGTCTTGATGAAGCTTTACAAGTTTTTCAGATGATGAAAGAGAAAGACATTCATCCTAATGATGTTACTTTTAGCATTTTGATTAACGGATTCTGTATTGAAGGGAGATGGAAGGAGGCAAAAGAGATGCTCCATGAGATGCTTATTCAGGATGTTAAACCTAGTCTTATTACATTTAATTGCCTAGTTGATGGTTTTTGTAAAAAAGGAAGAGTTCATGATGCCATTGGTGTCGTGAATTTGATGCTAAATGCAGGTGAACTTCCTGATAAGTATACCTACAATGCGCTTATGGATTGTCTTTTCAAGGATGGAAGACTTAATGAAGCTTTGCAGCTTGTTGCTTACATGTTTAAAGGTGGTGACTGCATTAACATTGTGACCTATAGCATTCTCATCCATGGTCTGTGCAGTAATGGTAGAGCTAATGAAGCATTAGAATTTTATAAACATATGTTACACAATGGTGTGAAGCCTGATGCAGTCATTTATACTACCCTCTTAGATGGCCTTTGTAAGTCGGTCAAAATTATGAGTCCGATGGTTCTTCTTAAACATGTGTTATATGGAGGAATTGATATAGATGTGTTCACATGTAATGCAACTATTATTGCTCTTCGTAAAGAAGGACTATTTGATGATGCTTGGAAGATTTATAAAGAGATGATTAAAAGAAATATTTATCCTAATTTAGTTACTTTTGATGTTCTGATTTGCTGCATCCCCATTCACAAACAATCCCTTGAAGCAAGGGAACCATTTCATGAGATGGTGACTCAGGCCATTAGGCCAAGTTAACTTACATTCAACAGCATCTTTAGTGAGTTTTCTGAAAATGCCACCATGGATGAGATGGCTGATTAACTCTGCAAGATTATCTCTATAAGAGGATTTGTGTGGATTATACATATCAGCCAACAAATGGGTTGAGTTAAGACACATTTCGCTTGTTTGTAGTTTTCTGGCAGCAGCTTCATTTCATCCTTGCCTGAAAGCATCTTCAAGCTGTTCCTGGCATCAATTTACGAAAGCCTTGAGGTTTTTGGATGTAGTCATATATTGTGCTGCAGGTATAACATGATGTGATTGGATTCAGATTCTATGCAATGCCCAGGTTTCATGTACTATCACACTGAAGCTTTCGTGCAGTTGATGGATACCTTTCGGTGAGTAAACTTCATTCTTTTCAGAATATAATGAATAAGTGTAATGAGAGTATCTTTGCCTGTCATCTGTGAATTTTTGTTCAAAGGTGACATTTGGTGGCAGTTAACTGTTTGAGATTTGAAAGTAAGTAGGCCATGATGCCTCTCCTTGAAGGTGTGATTAGTATATTCAATGAATGAAGCTGCTAATTGTTACGCAATACACAGATATCAGCAAAATATACCAACAAATTTATATCCACAGCAATTTAAAATGTTGAGGGTGAATGCTGCATATATTCCTATTTTGTTTCTGAGAACTATAGACATTCCAAATTTAGTTTAGTTGCGTGTGACTTACGAAGTTACTTTTTTTAAGATATTCAGGCATAGCAAATTTAATGAAATTTGTAATGCCCATATGTCCTTGAAAATACAGACAGTGTTTCATAAGAATGTAAGCATTGATAACGCCATTTATCGTCTTTCCAAGATGGTCAAGATGATGCTAGTATTTCATATGGAATAAGCCATCTAGCTGTATTGTGAAAACCTTTTCTTTGTTGTTTCCTTTTTGCTTGGCCTATTCTCTTCATATCGTTTCCTGTATTCTGTGTCATTTCAGTAAACGGTGCTTGGGTTCAATATTTGATATGATATGGTTATCCCCCTGGCATGTGATTTAGTATTGCCAATACTTGGTATTTCCAATCGAGTACTTGATATTTGTTTGTTTGGAAATTATCCATTAGCTGAAACTCCAAAAAATGATGCTCTTTCATGACTAAGTTGTCCTTTCCTCTATACGCATCGGCATCTTTCTTGATTCTTGTAGTTCTGCACAGTTGATGATTGTTTGGTAAACGTTGACAAGAATGTCTCTTAGATATAAGATGCTTTGATATGTGAGAGAGGATGTCGACTCCAGCATATATGGTCTGTATTGCTGTTAAGACTTGGGAGTGAGTTGGGTCTATGAAATTGATTTTGGTTGTGGGATATCTAGACCTTATTTCAGTAACATGTCAGCATGGTTTCTCGCAGCCAGGTATCGCTGACAATTTGGATTTTTTTATTGTGATGACACTGTTATGTAAAGCTGAACTTTAGGGAAGGAAAACATGAAGAGAGAATACCCAGTCCACATTTTCATTTGCAAAACTCCTTATGTCAACCTGTTCTTTGTTTACTCCAGAATTATGTTCATTATTCCAACCTGATTTGCAACACAAGAAGGAAAAAGCAATTTTATTATGGATGTGCTCAGATGAGCTTGCAATGAATGGTTGGATTCATCTCTAAATCTAGATGCGACAAAGCAACAGGATGAAGATTAGATTCTCAACTATATCTTCTTGTTCCAATGAGAGAGAAGAATGACTTTTTTTGTTTTTCATTTTAAAATGACAAACAGTTGCAGGAAGATGATAATTAGGATATAAGTGGGAAACATATAAATGATGCCCAACTGTTTCTCCAAAGTTAAGGCAACTGAAGAATCGTTCTAGAGACAGATGTCGACATAATCTTGGATCTTGGACAATTTATGCTTTCAATATGCTCCTTCTGATGGCAATTCACTTGCAACACAATGATAGAGATGTTGGAATATTTTCTTCCAAATCTTGTAACATGTATCTGCTTGGAGCCAACTCTGTCAAATCCACAATAGTATCTCTATGTCGGGCCCGAATACTTGTTACTGCCCCGCTGACCTTCCGTTTGGAAGTTCCATCCAACAAAAGGCATGGTAACCTGGTATTGGCTTTCATTTGTCTGGATCTTTTGCTCAATCAGCATATAGTAGTGCCGAGACAGTGAGCATTTCTCCTCCTTTTCTTTTTGATATTGTAAGCCACGTATTGTTTGCCGTTTTAAGACACCTCGGCTCGGCATCCCTTTTAGCCTTCATACAAGTGATTTTTGGTTGATACATAACTGAGAAACCTGATTAAGGATACATATCAACATCATGATCGCGACTAAATGTTTAGACATCGTAACCTGCCAGTTACACTTTTATATATGAGTTGGTATCATACAGATTCCCATAATCAACTGTGTGGTGGACTGAAAGCTCATCTTCTTTCCTATTAACCTCGTTCCCTTTCAGAATTGTTACAGGTATATATTGGTGATGTGTTCGAAATAGCATGCTAACATTTCCAAAAGACATGAAAAGAAAGATGAAAATATTGTGATACTTTCATGAGATCCTTTCACAAAACATTTCTTAGTATACTTCAACTTTTTGTCATTTTAAGATTTTCAAAACCATTTAGGACTTTTACAATTCTTTTTTGTGAGAAAATTAGTAGAAAACTCCTAAATTTGTAATATTTTTCTTATCTTTCTATATGTGTTACACTTTTTTCAATTCTTAAAAGTTTTTCAGGGGAAAAAACGAGCGTTCTGAAAATACTGAAGATGAATCTTATCTATGAATTCGAGAATGGTATTTATGACAATGTCTTGAATTATTCTAATTTTCGTAATATTCCACTTTCAGCCATTTATTCCGTAGTTCTTATTTGCGAACCGAAGAACCAAAAAACGGATGTGTTATCACCCCTTTCATGCTTAGCGCGCTCTTTTCCCCCGCGTCTCCCGCCTTCTCTCTTATCAGCACATGCTTGACTAAACGTAACTAGCGAATATATATATATAGTGAATCCAAAATCATACATCAAATTAAAACCATCTGTCTCAAAGCAAATGGATGGTTCCGATTTAATTTTGTTTTTTTCTTTTGCATCCCTTTCCAGTTTCCACCACCGGTGGCAGCCCTACCCACCGCTGCTGGCAGCCACCCTAGAAAAAAGTCCGGTGGTTGGCAAGGGGAGCTGGCAAGTGCTGCACCATCCCTCCACCCACGATGGGTGGAGGGAAGCCCCCACCCACCCACGACCGTTCATGGGTGGAGGGTGCCCTTCTTCCAGCAACGGGCTGGGCCGCCGGTGGTCGGGGAGGAAGAGGAGGAGGGGAAGGGAGACACAATTTTTCAAAACCGTCACTAAGAACACCTTGCAACTAAAGCATTATGGTTTATGGTGCTTTTAGCAACGGTTTATTCTGTTTTTTAAGTTATGAACTTAAATATTTGGACATCTGGTAATATTCCAGTAGCCGGTTGATTACCATTTATATATATATATATATATATATATATATACTCCTCAAAGCATAGAGATAGAGAGAGACAAAGAAATTAGTTTCCTTAAAAAGAATGTCCTTGCAAAGAGGTGACAGCGGTACTGCAATCGCAGAATACACCATTGCGATAGTTTTTAACCTTGCAAATTCTTGTGTTTGCATCATTCGCTTTAAGGACGCTTGTCCATCATGCAGCATACAATCTTGAATTTTTTTTATTTCCCCCTTAACGCCCTTGGTGTATGGAGATGGGCTTAGGATTCCTCATCTAGGAGCCTTCACTGAGTCGCTTTGGGACTACTTAAAACATGCCCGCGATATATGATATTCCCGTCTACTCAGCTCCGATTGAAACAGTTATCAAAAAACGTATGTTATTCAAATCAAATGTTAGATATTTTGCTCAGACATAAAAAGGAAACTTTATGTCTCTTGTACTTCAGAAGTGCTTGAACTATCAACCGGCAATTCAGAAGTGCTTTGAAGCAAGTACTCCAGATTTTAATAAACTTAGAGCTTTCAATGCAAGTGTTTGCGTTAACTGAGAGGCATAAGTTAACGTTTTTATCTTAAAAGAGGCAAGCTTTATTATTCTGAAAATAAGAAAGTAGCTTTGAGTTTGAAGGAAAAATTATGGAAACTGAATGTGTTCATATGCGACTGTGGTAGAAAGAATATTACTCAATGCGAAGAAATGAATATTGTTATGCATTATGTAGTCAACAAGTTCAATAATATACCTATTAGTGAACCACATGCTTTTAATATATCTGAAAAATATCTTCTGAATAATATAAAAACAATTCATGAATAAAAAGTAAAACATAAACTTAAAAGATCTGAAAGGGTCTACAGACCACCCAATGACCCAATCTGTTTGTATTTTATGAGTCGTATGCACCCACTTGTAGAGCTCCTTTGAGTTTTATTTATTCATTCCATGAACTATCAACCTACTTAGAAGTCAAAGGACTTTGAAAATGAATGGGAGCTATCAAAAAAGACATCTTGAAAATTGAACGGTTAGAACATTCAACTCTTCATAAAAGGGAAAAAAAAAACGTATAGGGTGTAAATAGTTATGAAATGTAAAACTAAGAATTATAGACCTATAGAAAAACTCCCAACGAGGGTTCCCGTGTAGCAAGTATGTTTGTGCACTTTTTGAAGTCAAGTTGCATATCCAACTGTGATTCTTTAAGATGAAAAGGGAAAGTTTGGCCTCTTAGAACCATAGTGGGCATTACTTCCTCTAGCAAATGGTAAATTATCCATTAGATGTTACGAATATTTTTAATGGTAATTTTAAGGAAGAAATTTATATCGTTGAACAATCGAATGATTGAAGCTTAATAGGACACTTTTTTTTTTATTAAAAAAAAACTTTATGATTGGTTTAGTAAAATTGTTATGGCTCTTGGTTATATTATAGTTGGAGGATGTAATGGATACTGACAGAGCCAACTGAACCAGACGTTGGGATCGCCAAGAGTTGGTTCTCTTTCTTAAAATATTATGCATATTTCTTCAAACTGTCGTAATCTTATTATGCAGGTTCTCATGCATTGAAACTGTTAAAGAACTGCTGTTTTGTTCATCTTGAATGTCTCAAGTAAGTGATAGTGAGCAGTTATTCCAAGTCTCCGGTGGAGTGTTATTGTCATTGCCCTTTGTGACTAAGTGCTTATTGTGACCTTGTGACTTAGGGCTTAGATTGGAGGTATCTAATCTCCCTGGTTTCAAAGGAATGATTTGTGTGGCAGAAGGTCCACCGGTGGAGGAAGGAGTTAGATATGAGCGCGAGACAATTTAAAAGAGGCTGGAATTCGTATGGATTTAACACTGAGGGGGTCTCTGGCGTTGTGCACAGAGGTCCTTGCATGGAAGCTATGGCTATTCTTAGGCGGAAGTTTCCTTTATCCTCCGCCCTGGAATGGGGTTTTTTCGTAAATCATCTTGTTTTCTTTTTTGGTTTTCTGCTCTGAGAGCAATCTTTGTATTCCTCTGATTATGATTTTGTTTGTAATAGAGGTGTGAAGACCAATCTCCCAGCAGATTTGCATGTGAAAGTTTAGATTGGAGGATATTTCAATGGTCTCTCTCTCCCTCTCTCACACACATTCATGTGCAGACAGACAAAGTGGTGGCAAGGGAATACACCAGGTTCCAGCAGCTTTACTGAGGAAAGGCGTGGTCTTGTAGCCTCTGACCTACAAGACAGATTCTCCTGAAGCAGAACTAGCACATACAATACATAATCAAAAGAAAAGCTACCATCACCCAATGCAACTGAATGGAAAATATTGACAAGAAAAGAATGAACGAAATCAAATTTTCTGAGCAGCAGATTTACAAGAATTACAGAAATGCCCAGAGGGCCAGAACTAAATGCTGCCAAGCTATGTCACAAGGATGTGGTTGTGGAATTCAGGATTCGGCACTTATATAGATATAGGATGCGGGAGTCGAGAAATTGAGAACAAAAGCTGCCAGAATCTTCCTGGCGTTAAGTTATATAGATGATGCGTCTTCAGATCTTTGGTCACCATCTGCTGTTGCCTGTACTTGAGCAGCATACTGCAAGTTCCACAAGACATCTTCTATGGAAGGACGTCCCGATGGGTCTGGCAATAAGCACTTATTTGTTATTGACATTACAATTGATAATGATTCTTGAGCACAAGTGCACAATACTATTGGGTCCACTACACGCTTCTGCTCATCCTGGCTGCTGAATGATCCCTGAAAATAATGATTACAAAAAACAAAAAAACAACATGACATTAGTGAAGTGTCTCACATGCAACTCGGTTGCAGATATTAGTGGTCTTATTTGGATAGGATGGTTAACTGAAGTTTGATAATTAAGCCCCATTCTTTGCTAATATGTTCATGTCGGTACTTGTTGAAGCTTCAGTTGCAGTGCTTTCAGTGGGTACCGGGACTCCTGAAGTCAAGAGAATGTTCACTTCCTTGGCTAATGGCTAGGTATACATGGATAAGGCTCTCGAGGAAAGATAGCTAGTTACAATAAGGTGAATTTACCATACTTGGTTTTCCTAGGTTTAGCTATAAGTCAACCATGGGGAAACAAAGAGGGAGGGAGAAAATGTTGCTAGAAGGCAGGAGAACCACAAGCTATAATAATAATGGACACTGGAAGGAAATAAAAAGAGGATAAAAGCTGCTGATGATCAGAAACCTTGCGTACAGTAGCCTTTGCATCATACAGAATGAAACCTGACATACCATTTCACTAAGTAGTCCTGATTCTTCTTTTTGGAAAGCTGAAGATCCTACAAGTGTTTCTAATAATATGAAACCAAAGCTGTAAACATCATCATCCTCAGTAGTCAGCCTGAAAATCACAATGAGTTCAGAAACTAAAATAAGAACCTTGGAGATTAAAATCTGAAGATACATCTGTTTGACCTCATGCAATGTCACATCCATGAGAAAACATACAAGGAAGGTAATCACAAACAGAAAAAGAGAAAGGCAATCAAAGCATTTGACCATAAACAACAGGATGCTTTCACATAATATAAGAAAACACCACACCATGAGAAGAAGGGTCATGAGAAAGGAAGTTATCACTTTCTTTCAGTGTTAGTCCTGAATGAAGGGTAATTGATCCAAGTGCAGACAGTGGCAACTTCCAAATTACAAATGTTCATCACAAAGCATAACTGCACTCCATACACAATGTCACACCATGGTGGAGCTCTCATTTACTATCCAGGTGGAATTCCTTAGATTGTCACAAGAACCAAAGTGTCCAGTAATAAGCAGTCTTCAGTCAGTATGACAGTAGAACTTTGCATGTCACCTCTAACATATAAAAAGTTTTTAACTAGTTCCAGGAGTTTCCTTATCCAGTTTAAATAATGCTCTTCTACTCAAATATATAATGGTCATGCACTCCCCTAAAAGTTCAAACTTTCTCAGACAACGTAGATTGCATGTTCAAACCAGGCTGTATAGAATCTATAGATCACTAAATATATGAACAAGGATCATCTTTTCCGCTGATTGTAGAGCATAAAGAGAACTTCTGTCACTCTGCAACTCTTTTAAGCAAATGGTGGAAAAGAACTCTTCTGTGTGTACATTCAATACTGTCTTGACCATTAGGCAATCTGAACGACAGGCTCAACAAAGGCAGAAAAGGAAATATGTATGACAATCAAATAGAAAAACTAAATCTGGAAATTCAGGATGCCTTTTTCCTCAAAAAGGCTTATGGAAATTCTCAGACTTTAAAAAAATGAATTTTTTTTAAAAAAGAAAATCTCATCATGCAACTTTTTGTATGCTACAGAAAGAATCTCCTCGTATTCTTAACATGAGACTAGTGAGAATTCTTTATGTCATTCTCTTCTCTTGTAATAGACTGAACCAATGTTGCCCATATCATACAATACTGATGTGTATCACACAGTACGTATTGTATAGGTCAGCATGGTCTATATGATATGCCCATCGTACACATTTAATGCGTATCATAGGTGTACAGGCTGTATCGTATGATACGGCTGCCATATCATATGATACGGCGGCCATATCATATGATACGACTAAATACTCCATGCATCGTACGATATGGGATTAAGTAAAAAAAAAGGGGGCCTGATGCCCATTTATTTCGCCTTCTTTTTAAAGCCATCTCTCCCCCCTTCATTTTTAACAATTCTAAGAGCTTAGGAAGAGGGATCAAAGCTTGGGAAGAGGGAGTTTTTTGCAAGTTTTTAAGAGAAATCACCAATAAATCATCAACCTAAGGGACAAATTTTCTCATAAAGATGAGAATGAAGATGAAAAATGATGATTATCATATCGACAGATGATAGAGATGATATTGATTATAAACATATTTTTAATTCTCATTTGGCAGTGAACAATTATACGTTGTGATGTGATGTAAAACACTTTAAACTTCACAGTTCACACTTGTTAAGTTGTTTTTCATGTGTCATTATGTTGTTAACACACTATGGTTTATGAATGATGAATCACAAATATTCACTATGTGTGATGCGTTTTTTTATAAAGAAAACAGCTTTCATGAGTTTTGTTGTAATTTTTTCTATTTCTTCTGACTTTTTTATGAATTAAAAAAATAAATTTTATGATACGTTTAAAATACATTACAACATATTAGGATACAACAGATTAGGTTGGCGTGACCGATACACGATCTGGTACACCTTTTACAACATCGGTCTGAACAGCATCCCACGTACATGTCTCTGAATTATCACCTTTGCACTCCAAAAGAAAGTAGTATCTTCACATGGCACAAGAGAAAATATTCCTTCAGATCATCAACCAGGAAATTATCAGTTGCAAACTTGCAACTAAAATATTCTCAGAACATTTACCCCTTTCCATCACATGCTTGGAAGAACAATTGTCTTATGCACTCTTCGTAAGCTGTCCTGAACTTTTCGTTATCCTTGAGGAGCTTCCGCAAGCTCCCACAAGTGAGATGGTTTTAGATGACATTTCAAGGATATTTTGCATTTTGGACTCCAAAACTTCAATTGTCCATTCTTCTCCTTCTGATAATATGGCTCAAGGATTATTGCTGCCTTCCATGAAAAAGTTTACTTCCCTTATTGGTGCTAGTGTTGCACAGTTTCACTAGTATCCACAGGCTGCAGCCGTATATCTAATTCTTCTTCAGTGTCAAAAAAATTGTTCTCGACTCTTCTCAGAAGTTATTTTTTAAAAGTATTGTAGTGCTGCCCCTCTGCTCAGGTTTCTTAGAAAGATTTTTTATATATATATATATATATATGTATGTATGTATGCATGTATGTATATATGTATATATACCACCTGTGGTTTTTGGTTTCATAATAAATAGAAGAACAAACACACAACTTCCTTTTTCCCTTAAATATATATGTGAAAAATGCATTTTTAGATTTACTGCCCTCAGTATAAAAAAAAAGGGTAACAGCCTGCAGATAATATTCTGAGGCGAAATTAAGACACTTTAGCAATGAGTTTGACAAGTCCTTGTTTGCAAGATGGGTGGATTTAGAAGGTATAAAATTGGAGAAAGCGATGAGTGGTGTCATTCAAGCATACGAATATGCGATTCCGATATCACTTGTAATGAGCATTTACCTTGAAGAACATTTGCTATCCATCAACACTGACTTACCATCTGCCCTTGCCTGGAAAAAAGACAATGAATGTCATTTGATTTCTGGCATTCTCGCTGAAAAATAAACATAATACTGGTAATATTCCATAGCTTAAGAATGGAGTAAGTCGCTCTGCAGCCCAAGGTACCTGAAGTTTTTCAAGCTCTTCAATAAAGATGGACAAGCCATAATCACTAAGCTTTGAAATACCATGCTCATCAATCAAGATATTCTTCGATTTCAATTGGTTGTGAAAGAACCCAGGAATTATTCCAGTATGAAGAAAGTGTACAGCTTTTGCCACTCCAATGAGAACAGCCAACCTCTCAGACCATTTGAGCCCTTTCTCTGAATTAGCTGTGCACAGGAAGTATTGTTAGCAAAAAAAGGGTGATTTCTTTCATTTCAAAAAGCCAAATACATTAATCAACTCCTGTAGGTACTAATGGTAATTCAGTAAGCCATACCAGAAATATGTGCCTGCAGATTCCCATTAGGTATATATTCATAAACAAGAAAAACCCTGTTAACATAGGACTCATCTGGAGCTCCATCAATGCAGTGACCGAGAAGCCAGACTAAGTGGGGATGTCGAAGCTTTGCAAGCAGATCAAGGCGAAGCTTGAGATTTCGAATCTGGTATTTCTTAATCAATGTAAAACAACGTACTGCAACATATGTACCATTCTCCAATCTTCCTTTGTATACCTGAAGGAAAAGATTGACATTCATCAGAACTATCGTGTTCTGAATTGAGAATAAGTTGAAAATTTGAAAGGGAACCAACAGGCAATAAAACTCAGTCAGAGTGTCAATGATATATACAGAAAAAAAGTGTGTAGTTTCATGATCAGTGTTTCATCAATATTTGGCATACTCGTCTTGTCTAATGGAATCCCAATGCTAGGTTAACGAAGGCCACCAATCGTGGAGAAATGTGAAATAAAGTCAAGTCAATAAAAGCAGCAAGAAGTATCAGATGACCTTCTCTGAAGGCACATATTTTTAAAATAAACAACCACTACCATGAAAGAATAAAAAAAATGCCATTTGTTGCAGTTCCTCAATAGAAATTTGGGAGGACCTATACCTTTCCAATCTGTCACGTGCTCATGCTTTTGTCTCTAAATCATAGTGTGCCATTGCAGTAAGGATTTTGATTAACTTTGGTGCAACTAACATTTATCAACAAGTTAGGCTCCAGCACCAAGACTCAAACCAATCAGGTACTTGCTTGAAAACTCCAAACTTAAGTTTGGTCATCAGCACCAGTTTGGTTTTTGTGTCCCTCTGGCATCCTCAAGGTTGGTTATCAAAAATAAGCTGTAAAGGCACACTTTAACTGGAACATGTTATATAGATTACTTATGGGGAGTTCATGAATCAGGTGCCACAATAAGGAATCAAGTGCAATTATGTCTTAAATGTTGATTAGTAGTAGAACTTCTCAATGTTTATGAAGATTCCGGATGAAGACAAACATAGACATCTATGGACATATATGCACATATGCAACCACTATATGCCCGCAAAGCAGCATGCTCAAGGTTCAAATGCATCCCACAGATAAGTTTTTCTTTTTCTCTTTCTTTTTTTTTTGTGGTTGCAAAATATTCTCAAAAAATGCCTAGAACATATAAGTTATAACAGCAAATTTCAAATTATGTGCATAATGGTTTATTATTAGCAGTATCTAATAAATTGACACTTGGATAACACTTACCAACCTAAAGAAGGCATCATTGTAAAGCAAGAATTATACACATTCATGTTTTAAAATTGCACATTACCTTCCCAAAGGAGTTTTCACCCATGTATGCAGATTGACTGAGGTTGTCTGTGGCTTCTTCTAGCTCTGCTACAGTGAACTGTCTATAGACAGGTAAACCCTGCGTCCCTAACTTCATCGTTTGGACATATCCTGAAAACAATGAAGGGATAAGAAAATAATTTACTTTCTTCCAACAAAAATAAAAAATAACATGCTAGAAGGTAACATGAATGAGTTAGGCAGTAGTAGCTCCATTGCTATGACTTGGGAGAGAAACATGTCACGTCCCTGTCAAGAAGACGACTCTTCTTGAGATTATAAAACAAATATCTCCATTTCAACTCCAGCTACCTTAGTTCCTATTTCCCACATAAATAAATTTCTCCCATAATTATTTGAGGTCTCTTACTAAACATAAAATATCATATTTCCAAAGTCATTCTGCAATTTTCTTGCTTCCAGATCTGATCATATTAGAGACATAAGAAAACTTCTTCAACCTAGCAACTAAATTCTATTGGACAGAAAAAAAAATGTTACCATAATTCCACTAGAAATTCTATGTAATGTTCAAAAACAGGAAGCCACTGTGCTTGGTCATAGTGCTGAAAGCTTGTCCACACAGATTGGACATTCTATCACCCGTAGTTTGCATATCAGCATCAAAAAAGGAGATGCTATTGTGGATTTGTTTACTTGTTTACGCTTGCTTTATCTCATTTAGACATTGGTTTGTGACTTGGATAAGCGAGCTCAAATAATTTCTCAAAGCAATTAACACTTTATATAGGACGGACTGCATATAACTGACAGGTTAAAGATTCACCTATCCCATTGTGCTTGATTCACATTTCCAGCTACAGAAGACCAAGATAAGCATTACAACCAAATGCAGAATCTGACATAGGAAGGTCAGTTACCAGAGTATGGCCTATAAAGAATTAACAAACTTCAAGGTTGCTGAACTGCCAGAACAAATATGGAATAAGAAAAGGATTCAACAACCATCTAATGCTCTAGAAATCATGGCTTATTCTTAAAGGAATCTCCACTAGGACCACTTCCCATTGGATTCCTTCGCTAAGAGTGGACCATGCCAAAGAAATGCTCAATATAAAGGTCACCAACATGGAATATGTTTCAAAAACTGAGAGAAAAGCCACTTGCTATCAAACCAAGGAATATATACCCACCTAAGAGAAACATTGTTGACATGGAGTAACCTCACTCTACTATATGATTTGATGTAAAATTTGCAAGCCTAAAAGTTTAAGACAAGCGCTTCACCAGTTCAAGAAGTTCTTTTGCTAATAGAACCTGATATGTGAAGAACCAAACATAGCACTATGATCTTCTGTTCTAGCGTTACTAGAAAATGACCCACAGTGAAAGGTAACTTCGTGACTGCAGAACCATTATGAGCAAGATGAGGTGTAAACAGACCTTGAAACATTTAGATTCTAACAAGTGGGAACTTGTTCCCAACAGAGCTCCAATGATCAAAGGAGAACATTTCCACTTGGTTATCTCACAAGGAATCAGCCATGCCAAAGGATACTTAATTTAGTGGTTGCCAAAGTGGAATATGGTTCAGGACGTTAGGTGGATTACATATGTCCATGGCGGACACAACGTCCACAAGTTTGACAAGAGGACTTGTCTTCTGCTTCAATGTTTGGAGGAACATCGTATAATCTAGCAACTTCGATGTGATGATTATTATCACTGGAGGTCCAGACCTAAAGGCTTGTAAGAAGTTAAAATGAAAACAGCCTAATAGTTCAACAATTAGAAAATGTTATTTATCTGAAAGCTTCGTCATGGTAACCTTGAAGGTCGAAATTTTACACCCTTTTTGTGAGACACTTTGCATAATGTGAGCCATGTTAGACACTCATTCAAGCTCATAACTGATAATGCCAAGTTTAGTCGAAAATGGAAGAGTAAATCCATTCTAAATTGTAACCGATGCATTAAAAAAAGACATTTAAAGATTGAAGCATAATTGAACAAGTGAGCAAAAAGAAACCAAATAAAGCAGATTAACACAGATACAGAAAACAGCAATATGGACGCTCAACAATGTCCATATTGTGGACCAGCTGTTCTTTTCCTGACACGTTTCTTTGTAATACAGTAAGAAAGGACTCACGCAAAAAACCCTTTACGAGAACAAACTATAAAATCCTAGTACTGGAAATTAATACTCAGGGATATTCATTCCACAGGGGCCGCAATTTGCGCGCTCTTGAACAAAAAAAGAAAAAGAAAACTATAAACATAACACGGTAAAGCACGCGTGAAGTTGTCATCAACTGGAAGAGTATGGACGCAGTTCTTACCTTTTCAATACTTATTTACCTATGTAATCATCTCTCCAAGGAAGTGTCATAAAAAGGTGGAATTTTGGAAAACGAAGCTGTAGGATCCTTTTGACTTACAGCGACTACATAAGAGGCTACGCAATATTTATTAAGAAATTGAAGAAAACAGAAAAAAAAAAAGCTTGCTTACTTGCATTGGCGAGGAGCTCCGTAGAGAAACCCGTAGGAGAGCTTTCAGTTACTGGCACAGGCTTTGGCAGTAATTGTTGGTCTTCTTTTCTTTTCTTCCAGCACTGTCTACATCTAGGAAGAGATAACAACCCAAGTAGCAGCACAAGGACTACAATTCCACCAATAACACCAATCAGTAACCAGATGCCACCGTGATTAGAAGCCTTTTCTTGATTATCTACTCCTCTACAAAATGGGAGCTTGTGTTGGTGTTGGGGATCAATTGACAAACAGTTCCCACTAAATATGACAACTCTTTTGTCCGAATGAGAACTCAGGCATGGAGGCAGTCCTCCAGTCAATCTGTTGGATGAAACATCGACAAAACCGAGTCCACTGCCGCAATTGAGATTGGAAGGTAGAGACCCACTCAGCATGTTCATTGCCAAATTCAAGTAAGTGATATTTGGCAACGAGAAAATCACAGAAGGTGGCCGCCCTTTAAGAAAATTGTAGGAGAGATCAAGATGTTGAAGCGCTTTTAGTTCACCAAAGTGTTCCGGGATCTCATCGGACAGTAAATTCTTGCTAAGTAACACGGTAACCAGTGATCCTGGAAGCACGGGTATTCTGGAATCCAGCTTGTTATTCCTCAAGTCCAACACTTGAAGCTTAGTCAGTCCACCAAGGTTAGGAAGCGCGCCGGAGATGCCATTTCCGGAGAAGCCAAGTACAGTGAGAGTCTTAATCGTGCCTATCGATCTCGGAATCGAACCATCAAATCGATTGTTCTTCATACTCAAGATTGTTAAATTGGCAAACGTACCAAACCAATCCGGCAAGCTGCCATTTAAGAAATTGTTGTCCACTACCCAAGTCTGAAGACTTCCCATGGAGGACATCCTGTCAGGGATAGGCCCATACAGGAAATTTGAACTCAAATCAATTGCTTCAAGTGAATCCAGCCTATGAATCTTATCAGGAAGCGGACCCCACATCCCTAAGGAAACCAAGCTAACAGCCTTTAAGCTTGAGAGCCTGGTCAATGTGGTAACGAACGAATCCATGGAGAAATCACCTGTCAGTGTTTGGCCTGGAATTGGGACTCCCTCAAAATCTCCAACCTTAGAAGGCTTATCACCAACTACCTTTAGCTCAACGACAGAATCCCCATTGCATACGATGCTTACCGCTTGTGAACCAGGAATGCTGCAGAGGTCATTACTGCTATTCCATACATCCAATGCCTTTGGGTACTGGAGATGCTTCCTTAGTTGCTGCAGAACCTCTGTTTGGGAGGCCTGCAACTGTTGGGTACCAGGCAGCAGCAGAGCCCAAGAGAAAACCGTCAAGAGTAGAACAGCAGGAAGACCTTCCATCGTTAGAAAAGCTTATGTCCCACCTATACTGTTCATGATAAAAAAATGGCCTTCTTATTAGAAGCAACACAAAGCAGTTGTGGAGCTCTGAGAATAGTATCAAACACTCACGAAGTAAGAGACCACAAAAAGAATATAGAGTGCGGATTGATGAAAACCAGAGCTATTCCTACGGTTCACTCAAGCGGCCGTGGAGAGAAACCAGGTTAATGTGGAAGCCGAAAAGATGAAAGGCGGGGCAAATGCATAGAGTTTTATGTTTCCCGAAGTGGGTACTGAGCAGAATCAGGTCCCGAGGGACAAGACGAAGATGAAAAGAAGGTGAAGGGCGGACCAATTTGTTAAAGGATGAGGTTCTATGGCACAGAAAATCTGGAGTCCGCAGCTGCCATTGGAGCAGAGAAAGCAAACAACACGGAGACTGCTAGAAACCAACTAAAACGAGAAGAATTAGAGAGAGCACATGGCCGTCATTGATGGGTAGTGCAGTCAGGAGGTGAGTTACACCAGTGCATTAATGGTGGTTGGCGAACGGAAAGAGAGCGAGGTCCTGGTCAAAAGAACAGTGAGCAAGGAGAAGAACGCGGGGACAAGCGAGGGGAAAAAGGAGGAAATGAATGAAAAAGAAGAAAAAAGGAAAGGCGAAATAAGAACATTTGTCCATGGTTAAAACTTCAATCTGAAAAGCTGAAACAGTGAGCTGCCCCGTCGCCCCCGTTTTCTCCTCAGAATTACAGAAAGCACCTCCCGCTGTGCAGTTTGGCTTCGAGCAGCTGGTTGTTGATGTTTGAACGTTTTCAGACATCAGTAAAAAAGAATTAATTTCTCTCTGCAGAAGTCTAAAGCCTCTGCCGGAAATCTTATCCTACTCCATTTGTTTGCAGGTAATTGTATTGAACCCCTTGGCACATGGATGACCTCAGGAATCATTTTGAATTCTTAGGAAGATGAAAGCAAGGAACTCCCCACCTCGTTAAGGGAACACTCGGCACCTTCCATAGAAGGCGGCCAAGAATCCGACGTTAGACGAGCCCTCTTACTAGTATGTCCTAATAGAGGTCGGACTGAGTACCCAGTTGGGTCTTGAACTTCACATTGATTCATTAGGCAGCACTTCGTTCGTAATAAACTCTTCCTGGACGGTGGAACATAACAAGTGGGCTTAAGAGGTGCACACCCACTGTGTCTTTTGTTTGATTTTTATAGTTGTTATTCTTTTGCACTACAAGTTTGATCGTTATGGTTGTTACTCTTCTATACTGTAAAGAATGGTATGTGCGACACTCGAGTTGATTGATATCTCGTAATGGCGGTCAACTATTTGGGTAAATAGGTAAGTTGCTACTAAGTGCACACACCCCTCAAAAGCAAATCACAAACATCTTTGAATCTTTATCTTCATCTACTTTTCTGTTTGTCACTTTGCTCTCAAACAAAATAATTTTGTACTAGCAAAACAGCAGCCAAAGTAAGTACGAGGGCAATAGAAGTAACCACGACTAGGGTCCCAAAACATCTTCGGCTCTCACTTAGGTGGTAGGATACTCTTTCTGCTCATCCAAAAGTAATGAAATATGACTTTATTCGAGCTCACCTCCAGCTAGGTCCCATAAATTTCACTAAGCCCAGCTGATTAAATGAATCAGTCAAGCATATGAGGCAGGAGACAGATGAGCCAAGCTTGACTCGGCTCTAGTGGCAACCATGTCATACTCCTCTGTCTAGCCAATTTACATCATCTTTATGCGTCAGCTAAAGGGCAGCAGTCAATGCTTCTAAGCTTTAAGAGGCAACTGCTCATAAGAATACATTCAATGTGGGGCAAACGACGTAGATCTTTAAAGCACCAAAGGACGGCAAAAGTTATGAGCATTCACATCATCTAATTAGCCAAAGTGAATTATTATCATTGTCTAGGTCTTACTATAGGGGAAAAAGCAAAAGCAAGTTGGTGTGTCGAATGGAACCAATGAAGTAACAGTGCCTTGTGCTACTCATGGGGTGAGAATGGTTTCACTTTTTCCTCTTTCCGTTTCAGTAACTATAAGGTAACATCTGAAACCGAGCCCATTTGGACCAACCACCCAGATCAGATTCGAGTCGGATCCAGTCTTATGAATCTACTTTAAAAAAATAGGCTAGATTTATAGAACACTGGAACAAATGTTTCATGAATCTGCTTCAATTTTAAAGATAAATTCATGGGGTTATTGTCGCTAAAGGACCCCTAAACTTCATAATGTGCTGAATTGTGAAATTATATGCAAAATTAATGTAGCATTTGGATGACACTGTTAATAAAATATGTTTTGCAGAAAATTATGTTAGAACTTGGTTTTATGAAACTTGGTGTGTATGTTTGGGTGACACCAAAGGCAGAGCTAGCAGCCAGTCACAAAATATATTTTATTTACGTATATAAACTTCATCAATTTTTTGTTTTTTTTTTTATATATGAGTGCCCCTTAAAGTTTGAAATTTAAACTTACAGCACCCTTCAACCAAATTTTTCTAGCTCTACCATTGGGTGACACGTAAAAAGAAAATTTTCTATGGAAAACTTGAAAGGAGTTGGCACTCCCTTCTGAAAATCTTGTTTGGCAAAACTTTTGTTTTTCACAAGCTTAGATTTGATTGACTGTTACTCAAACTTGCCTTAAGCAGTCATTTGAGATTAAGAATAACATGTAAGTGTTTCATAAGTGTGCTTCAAAATTGAAATAGATTTATAAAACACTTGTTCAGGTGTTAGATTGAATCTACTCTAATTTTTGAGATATATTTATGAAATACTCGAACCGATGAGTTGGTAGGTGCAACATTGGTCTTTCTAGAGAGAAGTTTTTATTTGCTTGTTGGGGACACCACTTTGCGAAATATTTATGTCGCTGGTAAATTCAAGCACTAGTGCAGGAATATTCCAGAAAAGGGAAAACTAAGAGTTCACGTGACATCTTCTTTTATGAGGACAAATTGAACATACATATCTTTTCTTGAGAGTTGATATTTGATCTTACCATCTTAGTTTTTGGTGCTGTCCGTTTGAGAGGTAGATTTGGTTGAAGCCTGAAGGTACAGAGTAGAATGAAGCCAGATAAAAAGTGTTGATATGATGGAAGAAGACTTGGGCAATAAAGGCTGCATGCATTTTCATGGGTACCATTTCTTGAACATGACAAAAGTTACAAGCAGTTGTCACCAAATTTAAATAGTTACACATGGTAAAATTCATGTATATCTTGTATATACTTAGATCACTTGCAAAATCAAACTCATATATATATATATATATAGCTGTTTAATCATATATTTTCTATTTTATTACATTGTTATTTTTAGCTTCATGCATACCACATTCATTGGTAGAAGTAGGGAACAAATTTGACCATGTTTTAAAAGTTATAATTAAACTGGAGGATGTTGTCCGTATCGAAGAAGGGTGAAGTTTTGACTTTATAACTCTTTTTTAAAACTTAAACGGTTAGATATTGTGTTGATTTGACAATGTTAAAGGTTTATCTTGCACTTTATAACCATTTTCAAAGTACATGAACACAAGACAAAGTATATAAACGCGTAAACGGTAGTGGATGTATCAAACATTGCACACGTCTTTATTGAGATATTAAAATATTTAATATCTCTGGACAGATTTTTTGACTTATTCCGACTATAGAGAGTATATATAATACGCAATTGATAGATAATGAATATGCTTGATTGACAATTATTTAATTGCATATATTACAATCCAACTTTGGTTCAACTTATTCTTTAAGAAAAAAAAAATACTACACGAAGTGATCACCCGACTCAGCCAGGGACCGTAGGGGCCGTGGGCTCCTCCAGAATTGAACATAATTTTTACATATAATTTTTTAAAATTTTCAATTATTTGTATAAAAAAATTAAAAATTTATATTTTTGGCTCATGTTAAAATTTTAAAACTACAATTCGTTCTTTTCAATGAAAAATTTCTGCTTCTTTTCTTAGACTCAACAAGTCACCAAGTCAACTCATCGACCTGATCATTTGTCGATCCGAGTCCGAGTCACAAGTCTGCCAACTTTGCCCAAAGGTGATCATAGAAATGTACTCCAAAACCAAGAAGCACGAGGGATAATGTTTTAATATACATATTAAAATAGGTATTAAAATTATGTGTTTAAATTATTATATGAATAAATGAGTAGATCATATATATATATATATATATATATATATATATATATATATATATATAGAGAGAGAGAGAGAGAGAGAGAAAGAGAGAGAGAGAGCTTAGGGGCATGGATTGCGGTACATGGAAAAGCTGTCCGAGGGCCCTCACTTACCTGGATCCAACTGGAACTGGGTCCATCCTGACTGGCTCGATGAACTTGTTTCGGGTTCGGACATGTGTCGACCTCAGGGGTTTGTCCTGAAGGACACTAATATTAGAAACCCAAAAATTTAACCCTTTCTTTGTGGGGCACAAACAGGCAATAATCCAATTTATGGAACATGAGAAAACTTTTAGCAATGGACTTGGTTTATTAGAAAATGGGAAATATTTGAGCTACAGTAATAAATTCCGGTGAGGAAGAAGGACATGGCCTATCGTGATCTTTCCCCCGGAAAAAGAAGAAGAAATTTCCCTTGGCTCTGTTACCAATAACAATAGAATACCATTCAACTTAGGTATCGATCTTTTTGAATATCTAAACTCTTGACCTGAATGAGAACGGGAGCTGGTTCTGAATTGCGTCAAAATTCAAAATATACGTATCTATATAAAACTAAAACAGCAAAAAAAAATTCAAAAAATTTAAAAGTATGAAAAATAATCACATTTGAGAAAATACCTACTTGCATCCTTAATTGGACCTGCATTGAACTGGAAAGGGTCGGATTCGAATCTCTTTGTTTTTTTTTTTAGGGTGAGTTGTTCATTCTACCACCCTAAGAAAGGCCATAGGCCCCCCTCCAGTGCCCTCCCCCTAGGTTATCGAGCTTGCTTCAGGCCCTTTTACAGGCTAGAGGTTGAGCGCTTCTGGAGCGGGCAGGTGACTTCCAAGGACTTGATCCCGAGTTCTTAGCGGACGGAGTAATTTCCCCGCGCCAGTGCACTACAACCCCTTGAGGTGAATCTCTCTGATTTTGAAAGCACTTGATTGTATTGCTTCACCGATAAAAAAACCTCGAGATTTGATTACATTGCTAGCCATATGCAAATCCATGACCAATATAAATAACAAATTCGCAAGAAAACAGAACAAAAACTTGGAGATGTGTGGATAATCAGAAAAAATAAAAAGGTATTTGAGATGAAGGAAAAATTGAAGGTGGGGGGGGGGGATATATATATATATATATATATATATATAGAGAGAGAGAGAGAGAGAGAGAGATTGGTAGCTAGATGACTTATAAAGAACCATCTTGGTTGTCTCTCTTGAGAGAGAGAGAAATTGGTAGCTGGATAGCTTATAAAGAATCATCTTGGTTGTTGATATTAAAGGTTGAAAGAAAATCAAAGAAAAAAGTTGTTAATTGATGTTGAATGACTAAAATATCATATCTCATTTTTCTCCTTTTTTTTTTCCTTAGTTTTCTCTCTTCAACCAGTCATGTTACATGGTTTAAACATTTATATAGTTAAAAAAAGTCTTATTTTGACATTAACAAATAACAATGCAGTCCTTTTAGTAATAAAATTTTAAAATTTAAACGACTTTACAATCGTCTAGTGTCCAGTAGTATTATATATATAGTGATTAGCAGCAGACAAATAGGTCAAGAACAAAAATCAGACCCATTAAATATAATATTTAAAGAGCTCCAAAATGTATATTAAGTTGACCATTTTTGAGGTTTTAATAGTGTTTTCATATCAAGCAAAAATGAAAAACTCTAGTAGAATCAACATTTTTCTTAAAAACCACTTGATTAAAAGCATGTTTATATCAAAATAGGTTTTATAAACATATTAAGATGTTTATATGTTCTTCAAAATAAATTTTTTACCCAAAAATTAAAGGGTTTGACTTCTACCACTGACTTTAAGTATATATAAAATCCTGCAAGATGCAAAATAAGTTACTACATTGATATTATCAACGATTTATAATAACAATGTATTTTAAAATTTCAATTGTGTGACAACTACCTAGCATCTGGCAGTGTGTATATATATTAGAGACAAATTGAGCGTTTAAAGTAAAATTAGAGTATCATACATTTTGAGAACGCTGAGGTGGTTTTTGTCCTTTGCGCGATAATTGCATGAAAGGAGAGCAAGTTGGAACAGACGGTCAAACACGGACGCCCCTCGTTCCTCGAGCTGCGCTTCTCATAATTTTTGTGAGCCCCACGCCTTCAGCTTTTTTTCTTTTTCTTTTTTTTTTAAAAAAAAAAAGCCTTAAACTAAGCTTATTTTTGTTCCCTTTTTAAGTTTTAACGACTCACGAGGTCAGCGGAGAAAAAAAAAAAAAAAAACCAAAGACCAACGTCTCTTTTCTGTTTACCACAGTCCCTTGATTTTTGGCGACGCTTACGGCATCATCAGTCTCATGGATCATGAGACGATGCCAACTGGATTTGGATCTTTCGTATAGGATGAGTCCGCTACTGGACCCACTGTCCATTTGAAAAAGTCACTAGCAAGTTGTAGCTTTGATCCTTGTGACCAAAGTCTTCGTCAATAAAAATAAGGGTAGGTTCGATTTGTTTGGTCCTAGGCCATCAAATCAAGGATAAGGTGCACTCGTAGGGTCAACGGCTGATAGGTAAATTTCTGGTGTGGGCTACTGCCCACACACATTGCAAGACTTAAAATCACAATGGGCTGCCTACATGAAAGTTGGACTGAGATAATTTTGGGAGTTTTACACCAAGCAAGTGAAGAAATTCTCTAAAAATGGTTTCCTTCATTTATTTAAAAGACCAAAAAAGAAAAGAAAAGAAAAAGAACTGCCAATGTACTTCCGTCAACTTGGCCAAGCAAAATGCATGTTATTTGTTATGATTGTCGCTAATATTATTATTGAAAACAATATAAAAGGGTTGGGGGCCCTTTCCCCCACAAGTTGCATGGAAGTGAATGGTGACTTTGTTTATGTAGAGTTATCCAACTCGCTTGATGGTAGTTCTTCGATCCATTGCAATGAACAATTAAGAGACAAACAAGAAAAAAAATGTTTGAGATGAAAATATTTATAAATTTTTTTATCATTACTTTCTCTCAATCGTCCATCATAATATGTAGGACGGCCCATCATAAGTGACTCTGTATAGCTAGGATTATATATATATAATGCCCGGTTATATTTCATTAGGACACTATATTAATTTCAGGTTCTCAGCAATTAGCTTACATGCATATCAATCTTAGCCCGTACAGAAGCGTAAACATCATAATCTAGACTATCATAGCTACAAGTGCAAACATATATGTTGTGATCACAGACATCACAAGAACCTCCTAACATTTATATCAAAGGAGAGAAAGAGGGAGGGAGAGAGAGAGAACAGGAAAAGGGATGAACTGTTGATGACATGTGGACAAAAAAGCATTGTTGGAAATGTCAGTCATCGGCATGATGAGATTGAGACTGTTTTTTTATTTCAAAAATTACTTGCACAATGCCTCGACGCACTTATAAACGAAAGGGAGTACGAACTCGTGCCATGCCTGCATTTATGAATCATACATTATTTGGTGCAACTGATTGCTTGGACAGAAAATAATTGAATTGGGCATCAACTGATCTGATCAAAAGGGGAATATAATGTTAAAGTGATGGTGTAGTGGTTCAGCCAAGGCCTTACCTTCATCTACATCCCTCATGAAGTTCCAGTTCCAGTCTGCTTTTACAATGAGAAGGAAGACATAAATTTAATTTGAATGTTCTTATGGGCTAATTTTTCCTTAGTTTTAGTAAGATTTCCATGGGCTGGCTTGCTTAGTTGTTTGAACTTTTATCAACTATACATCCCAAGGGGGTTGGCAAAATGACTTGGGGTGACAGTTGGTAGGCGGTGAGTCGACATTTCAAGTGTCAGGGGTTATTAACTACTGACAAAAAAGGATCGTCGATGCGCAAATAGAAAGGCCATGGATGCGACACTTCAAGACACTGAAAGCAAACCTTATACCCTTAAAATTTAAAAAGTTAAGTAAGAGTTTTGGCTCTTTACCAACCGAGATAGGTCTTCCGGCCTCACCAGGACTAGAATCATTCACACAGATTTTCCTTGTTAAAACATCTTCATCTTAGGAAGTGATGATGAAGCAAAACAGTGGACTTTGGGGAATTTCAAAGAGAAAATTTGAAAATCTTCCAGTTGATTTCCTTGTTCCCCCCACAGACCAGCTTTGGAAAGGAAAAGGTAAATCTAAAGCTTCTTGAAATGAGCAAAATTTGTACGCCTCAAGTGCAGCTTCTTGTCCCCAAGTTGTACAAGTTACCATTATTAGTTTCCCTCATGTAAATCTCCTTGTCAGCTGTCCCCAAGTCGTACAGCTTTAACTATAGTTGATTGCTCATGAAAGTTGTGCCATGAGTACTTAACAAAAACCAGATCGGCTGCCAATGAGTTGGATCCTAAGAGATGGGCAATTCTGGGCATTCAAAACTTATGAAATTTTAATTTTCATGAGATAGTTAGAGGCAAGAAGATCCAAAGCAGAAATTAAGTTAATTAAATGGCACTTATGTTTTAGAACAGATTGTAATGTGTGTGTGTGCGCGCATACAAAACCTAAATTTGTTGAGAGGCCTAGCCATCCCCAGGATTTCAGCTTTATATATATATATATATATAATTTGACCTCTCACGATACACTGTCTAATGTATTGTTTAACTACGCCTTATCACGCGTGCAAAATTCATTTTGCCATCCATAAAGAGACAAATACATAAAACTAAACTCCATCTCCTCATCCGGAAAATATAAAAAAGCTGCTGTATAATTTGATTCGACTGGTTTCTCCACATGAAAATTGTCTGCCATCCTTGCTTTTTCATCTTGGACGTTTCTTCACATAGACTAAGTCGCATTTTTCAGCTAACGGGACCCATGCATATGCATTATTACGATCTTTCCTTCCGTGTGGTGCCAATTCCGAACAGAGAGATCAACGTCGTCCTGAATACGAAGCCAATTTCGTCAACCCCACATCCCAAAACTGATCACCTATCATCGATGGTCCTTTCTTTCTGGGTCCGGCCTCTACGCAGAGATCTCTCTATCAAGACAAGACGGGACGGTATATTTGAACAGTGAATCAGAATGGGAACCCACACGGCAATTCCCTTCAGAAACACAGGCAGAAACAGTTACATCCTGCAGCAAAAGTAAAGACGTTCGCCCTCTGTTGATTCACAGTGAGTGCAATAATAATTGAGAAGCCATCGTCGTTGAGGTGGAGTTTTCTGCTTTTGTTAGGCAGTGGGAGACAGCCGTGCTGTGGGCCGCTGTCGCTGCAGACCTTAAAAATGGCAAAGCCTTCATTGGATAGCTCGGTTTTGCAGTTGGTTTATTTTTTTGTATGATCCTTTCTGTAGATGGAGAGAGGGTCTATCATTCAGTCATCCAGCTATAGATTCTTTTTTTTTTCTTACAGCAGAACTTTCCGGTGAGTGGGAGACACCCAATCTTTAAGATGGAAGTCATGATGTTGTTCTTGTTGTGCTTCAACTTGCATGTTAGTCATCGTTATTTGAAACTCATATTGACCTTTGTTGCAAGTAAGTCTTTGAAAGCTGTGGCAGATGAATGGCAGATGCTTACACATGAGGGAGAGCACCCAAGGAACCGAACTAAAATGAGTAGAAAAAGGGAATGACATGAAGTTAGTTAGTAATTGAGAAGTCCGAAGTGAGACAATTTAGTGGTGTATTAAAAGACAGCCGACATTTTCACTGTCTATACACCAACCCCCTCGGGGACCCTACTACAGAACTTTCACTATCATATAAATGAAGCCACATTAAAAATAGGCAGCAGAAGAAGAAAAATACAAACTGTTTCAAGATTAGCTCTGAAAACCATTAAATTACAATGCATATATATGCACTTACTCATTATTTTTCCATTGTCTTGGTTCCTGTGCAGTAGAGACAGGGAAGGCAGCATGTTCTCCCCTTCTTTTGTTCCCTCTGCTTCTTGCAGCAGGGATTCAAGAATGCTAAAACCTACCAACTTAACTGCCCAAATGATCAAGGCTTCTGTTACTCACCTTTCATGCACCTAACTGTACTAATTATTCTACCCAACTCCTTTATGCCTCTTACCTCCTCCCCACCTCTTGTAGTTACAAAGTTAATTTCTTAAATGGTTCCATCTACCCACTGTGCCACTTGGTGTCCTTAAAGTTGTTTGATTAAAAGTATTAGGTACTGCTCAAGCCAAACAGAATCAGAACATCTCGGATCAAGTAAAATTGCCTGAAATTCATAGACTATTGAACATGAGTAGTTCATGATCATTCTGGGTTCTTAGCTTGATTACTTCAATTCTACTATTACTGTGGCCTTTGTGCTAAGAATGTTGGGATTCTATATGATGAGACAAAATATATCCAATTGTTGGATTCTTTTTAATCCAATTGTGATTTCGAAACTTGGATTTAAATGAGATGAACATGCATGAAACTCTAAAACATGCATTGGCATGAAATGCTGCTTCTTCATTTGGAAATGTGAGCATTAAAGAGCAATAAATTGTAGGAAAGTAGGTTGCTGCATGCATGTGTGTATCCAAGTTCATTGCCAGCCTGCAACAAGGAGGCCCTCCACAACGCTGGGGGCCGTTCGCTTGATGAGACTTTCGAGTTAAAGAAGATGAAGAGACCAATATTCTTGAATGCATCTCCATTGGCATGATTTGGTGCGATCTCCTATACAAAATTTTGAGTTCAATATCGTTCGCTGAAATATACTAAGTTGATAAAGGTTTGGGCTTCCATTTTGTTAACATGAAACAGGTCTGAAACTGAACTGGTGCATATCTTAGGAACGAGGTTCTCTCTCTCTCCATCAAGAGAAGAGGGAGAAGAAGAAGAAAACACACAAGGATTTTTTAAGTGGTTCAAAGATCAAAGTTCTTCTATATATTCATCCGCACGGGGTTTTTCACCGACTCGAGGCAACACTGTAAAGCGATAAAATTATAATAATGTCCCATTAAGTAGGGCTCATGTTCCACCACACTCCACATATATATATATATATCTAGTAGCCTAGTTGATGGATCTAAAATTAGGGAGGACTAAGAACTTAGAAATGGCGAGTTGGTGGAGATGAACGTTGTTACTTATTAAAGAAAATAAATTCCACCAAGTTCTTGTACTTTGAATTCTCTGTAGAATTGCTGAAAAACTATCCTCAATCAGTTGTCAACATCACTATTTAGTATTTCTCGTCCATGATTTAATAGCAAGTTGCATGCGGGGAGATGCACAGTAGTGCAAGTTTGTCATAAAGAATATGACTGTCGATTCTCCGTCCCTTGGGGCCCTCGATCGAGTAAATTTAGTATGCTCATAAATATGATTTTATCTTTTCTTTTCCTAGTTAATTAGGTATGCAGGCACTAGTCGAGCTACAGTGTGGCTAGTGTGGTCCGGCGCCGCATCAGGCCTTCAAAAATCTCATTGCAGTGAAACTAGACCTGGTTTCAATCACATGCAATGCCCATATCTGACCGAGGTTGGCGACTCGAACCACCCCTCAGCCGAAAAAATCGTGGCTCGGCCACTATGCCAACGAACTTTGTGTTCTCTGCTTCTTGTTTGCTCCATCTCGAAGTATCAGCTGATAGGGGTGAACCCGAGTTGAGTTGAGCCCGACTAATAAAACCTCAAGCTCAAGAATAGTTCAACGGAAGCAGCTCGAGCTCTACTCGGCAGTTACGTGTTGAGCTCGAGCTCAACTCGGCAGTTACGTGTTGAGTTCGAGCTCAACTGGATTAAAGCTCAACAAACTCATTTGAATAGAATTGATATTCATTATTACATGTTGAGCTCGACTCGATTAAGACTCGAAAAACTCATTTGAATAAAATTGATATTCATCCTTACGTGTTGAGCTCAAGCTTGACTCGATTAAGGCTCGACAAACTTGATTAAAGCTCGAGCTCGACTCGCAATTACGTGTTGAGCTCGAACTCAACTCGAGTCGACTCATGAACTCGACCTCGATTAGTTGTTCACCCCTACCAGCCGAACATAGGTTCATCATCAGCAACCTTGGTACCAGCATCTGATCTAACTAATGCTGTCATGAATATCAGTGCATGTATATCAGCTGATAACGGGTCGGCTCATGATAGAATCTAGTTTTGCTTCTTCTTTTTTTCTCCCTAAAAAACGTTTTAATTTCTGTTTTTTGAATCAATTTTCACATCTACAGTTCACTGAGTTCACAATGATCCAGTATCTTGCAAGCCTTGAACGTGTGTTCTCTAACTTTTGGAAATGCTTCATCACCATTAGTACGTAGTAATACCGACGACGTTGGACAAGATGGAGAAGAAAAGTTTCTCCTGTTCCACATAATTAAGACTCAGAGGAGTAACTTCGGAGATTTGGCCCCCAACGTCTGAATCATAGCTGCAGAAAATGCGCCCTTTTTTTTTAGAAAGACACGAATTAAAATGTTAAAAACAATGCAAATGAAAAACCCATCCTTTCTCTCATTTTTTTGAAATAACTCCAAAATAATTTTTTTGCATTTTTTGTTGGGTTTTTCTCGTTATTGTTATGTTTTCATTTGCTTTAAAGTTTAGAGCTTCAGTTAAATTATTTATCTTCATTTTTATCATTATTAAAACATCAGTTTTATCAGTTTATCAAGTTGTTTTTATGTTTCTTGTCAGTGATTCATTTGTTTCACTTGTTTCTTAAATTTTTAAGATCTTTTTTTCTCTAAAAAATTGTCAGTTTTTTCCTGAGATTTTCAGCTTTACCAAAAAATACCCAAATAAAATCTATACCCAAATAAAATCTCTCTATTTAAAACATGTTAAAGATATTTGTGACTATGATTTGAACCATTTTGTCATCCCCATGAAACTCACATTAGGATCTGACTGGTCATCTCCGTTTACGCACGGCCAAGTTCAAGCTTGCCAGGAACATCACAGTAAATAAACTAGCGGAAAGATTAATTAATAAATTAATAAGTTGCTCTTATGCACAATGAGAATATATTCCTTTGCAGTTATAAAATGTTGAAATATGTGAAGCCATGAAAGCGAACACATGTTTGGTTTGCTTCATTATAATTAAACAGAATCGTGAATAACATGTTTAATGCAACCCATGAACTTAACATGTAGAAAAGTAGATTCAAAAAATAAAATAACCTTGTTGCCACCTTAATAAGAATGGAATTCGTTTCTGAGTGGAATATTTCGAGAACATATTCCTTGCGATCATAAAATGATTATACAAATCATGAAAATATTGCTGTTGCTCTTTGGTTTACTCATTCGAACACAATAGCAAATACCATTTTCGATTATAGATTGTAAATTTAAAACACATAAGCAAACAAATTAACATATTGCCAATTACTTATTAAAATATAAATTTGAGGAACAAATTCCCCAAAGTAATGACTAATATTTTTACCAGAGGCCGCCGAGGTAGAAATTTCTGGCTAAAACCAAAACAAATATTATGAGCTGGTATGGGCAATTTCCCACAACTGCCACAACATAGCTCCGCTCCGCCACTGCCTTTTAGGTTTCTGATTTGAGATCTTCAAGATTTGAGAACCAGTGATTTTAAATCCAACATTTTTTTTTTCAATGTAAAAAAAATAAAGTAAAGATCTTAAGTGTGACCCTTATCTTTACTTTGATAAACCATAAATTTTACCTTGAATCTTTTGCCATATCTCACATCCATGAATTTCAAATACAGAGTAAAGAAAATCCCTTGAATTTAAGTTTGGTAAAAGAAGGCAACTAACAAGAAAGTCGGTCACTTTATGCCGGAAAACACGGACATACCTCACCGGCCATTCGCGCCTTTGCACAGTTACGTTGCAGTCCACTGTCAAGGAAAGCCGGAAAGGAAACCATCCGCCGGCGCCACAGTGAAGCGCCTATGCTGAACTGGTACGGCCATACGATTTCCCCCCAATTTCAGAACCCAGGGAGTCATTAATATTCAAAGCAAACATCATGAAGATGCCCTGCAGATTGCAGTTGCAGGTGAAACAGGTGGTTCCAAAAATTCTCTGCTGCCATAATTCATACGGAAGTTTTTCATGTCCGTATAATATTGCCAAGTGGGTGATAACTTTGCCAGCAAATCCATCAACTTATGCCCAAATTATCACTATGTCCAATTTATTTTTAAAGGGCACAACATATATAAATAAATAAATAATTATAGGACATTTATGTAAAAATATATAAAATAAATAAAAAAATTATTGTTGGCATGGGCAACTGCCTGCACCAGCTTATATGTAGCTCCGCTACTATTCATCTTCAATGGCCGAGCCAAATTTGAGGGGCACTTTGAGTCACTAACCCCGGGTCTGACGTAGGCATCGCATGTGATTGAGACAGGTATAATCCACATAAATGGTATTTTCGAAGGCACTGGCCCACACCAGCTACAATGCAGCTCTGCTACTGACTATGTCCATGACGGTAACAAGCTATCTTGAAAAGAATATTTATGAGTACGGTAGATGGCAAATAACCTGTACCCTTATTGAAATACAAGCATATGGATCTAAGGATATCAATGGATCATATTGCCAATCAGATGTACTCTTAACCATACCTGTTTTTTCAGATATTCACATATTCATATTCAAATAAAGAAAAGTTGTGTTTGAATCTGAATCCAAAATCCAATTTCGCAGTCTAATCCGATCCTAATCTGATATTTGAATCGACATCGGAATCCATATCAAAATTTTAAACCGAATCCTTACATTGATGTAATTTGTTTTCCCAACATATTATTATTGCATTTAGAAAACATAGAATTGAACATTTAGATATTTTGCTTCGACTGTTTGGTCGTCAAAGGTTCTCGTTTTATGGTTGTGATTTATGTAACTTTTTGCTCTATATACTTAGTAGATTATTGTTAGTATTCTTGTTTCTTTTGTTGCTTGAGGATCAGTTTTAGACGTCAGTTTGGTGAATTAGATTTTATTAGAGTGGAAGTGACTTGAAGGATGATATATTTTAAGTGTTCTATTTTTTTCATAACGTGATTCATCTTTTTAGAAAATTTTAAAGTTCATTTTAAAATAATAATAGCCTTTTATATATATTCTAAAATTTGGGTTTTAGACTCTCTTGTCTACTTTGAGGATCTGGGTTTAGTTCGTATTAGTGTTTTTGAGTTCTAAGTTGTTTTTCCAAGTTTTCATTTTTATCTTAAAAACTATTTCCTGTTGGAATTTTTCCAGTACGTTGTTGTTTGTCAGATTTTATTTGCCCCTTTCAGCCAATATTCCAGGACATTAAGGTGAAATTTGATGAATAGTTAGTCCAAGTAGCTTAATTATTGTGGTTTAATTGTGAATTTTTGGCTGATTGGTATTTTGGGATCGATTAATGAATTATTATTGACTATTTTCTATGTTGCAAGCTTGGTTATACAAAAATGTAGTTTTTGTAATGTGGACAGATTTCATTATATTCTGGTGCAGATGTGTTTTTTTTTTGTTTTATGAATTTGCCTACAATAGTAATTAAGTAGACTTTTACAATTTTTTGTAGAATTTTTAAGTACGGTTTTTTTCCGTGAGATTTTTTAATGAATTTTGTAGTTCTCTATTTTCTTATGTTTTTTGGCAAATTAAATAAGTTTATCTTCTGGTTGTGATGTTTATTTACGTCATTTGCCTACATGTTTTAGGTGAACTTTACTTTTATGAAAGGAACCTTGTGAAGCATTTTTATGAAATGAAGATCTCTAAACTTGAAATATGTGAGGTCTAAGGTTCATTGTGTCAAACTAGGGGTGTTCAATGAGTCGAAAAAACAACTCAGACACAACTTGAACTCGCTCGGTCGAACTCAATTCAAGCCGATCAGCTCGTTTATTACACGAATAGAGTTCAAATTAAGAAATGGACTCGATCAAGTAGACGAGTTGAGCTCGAGCTGGCCAAGCTCGGCTCGGTTAAATTGGTTAAACTCATGAAAAGACCATTTGTATAGGAGATAAGACAGGCATCTCCAATGGGTTTGCATGTCACAGGTGGTTCCCTTTCAAATCTCTTTGCAGTCATTCATATCAAAAACTAACTAACTTTTTAACATATGAACAGTTCACCTGAGCTCAACCGGAATCTTCGCTTGATTGAGTTAAGCTCAGACTAAGTCAAGCTTAGATTGAGTCAAGCTCCTTAAGCTCGAGCCAAGCCAAGCTCGAGCTAGTCAACTCAAGCTCGAGTTGTGGCTTAAGGCACTTGATCCGGGTTCGAGCTGGCCAGGTGGGCTCAAACCAAACATATGGCAAGCAATAAGATGCAAGTAAAATTATGTCATCCTACAAATGTTGTAGTCTTCAGGGATAGGGAAGAGCAATGTACTGTCCAAGCGATCCATCGTCTTCTATTCTGCAATTATTTCATCCCTTAAGTCCATGGTTGCCATAATCCACCAATAAGGCTATCTTCCATAATATAACAAAATCTAAGAAGTTCTAAGCGTACGAAAAAGCAACGCCAATGGCAAGAAAGGAAGAGAATCAATAACTAAGTTGGAATTTCTCCTTATGACTCGAACTCTATAGGGAAATCAAATGCAACAAAATTATAATATAAAAGAACCAAAGATAAGACATGAAATGAAACTGAATAGGAAGCAAGAATTAAAGCATAAAAAAAAATCGAATATCATGTAGTGGTGAAGCTTCATAACCTATTTAATCAGCCGAGAAAAAGTATACCATGTATTTAATGCATAAGTAATACATATACTGAAAACAATACTCAACTTAGTACAAAAGCTTACATTAAGAAACTAAAAAATATATGAAGAATGATCTTTAGAACAAATTTAAAATTTAAGAATCATGGCTGCCAACTTTGAAAAAGTTCAAGGGAAAGTACAGAAGAATGTGAAAAGAAGCACAGGAGAAGCACGAAGGAAGTGCAAGAGAAATCATTAAAGCACCACATGTAACCAATGGGGGCACCTCTCCCACATTGTTCTCAATTTTCTTGTGGCCTTCTCTATAAGACTATACAAGCAAAAGTTATTAACAAAGGATCTTGTTGAACAATTAACTTTCAAATGTTAAGAAGTGGAAGCAGTTCCAGCCTCCTAGGGGCTGAGACAGAAACTTTTCATGAGGTGGGTCGAATTAAAATATCTAAATTTTGACTAGGGCCGAAATATCATTTCTCAAAATTTTTATATAAGAACAAGTGAAAGTTTTTAAAATGTACATGTAATTTTTTTTTTTTTTTTTTTGAGGTGGAGCCAGGGCCCATGCAGGCCCTACCTTGGCTGCGGCCTCCCCATAAACTCAAAGAGATCACTTTCTCTAGTGAAGTTTAATTTTCTTTGTCAGTTCGATTCTTGTAGGTGCTACTTCTCTGCATCACAAACAGTGGGCGTGTGATGCTTTAACGATTGTTTTCCTCTCCACCCACCAATGCAACATTAGACCCAGAGAACAAGAAAAAAAGGGAGAAGAACTTGGGCTTCTTTGAAGTACACCACCCCCAGCTAGGGATGTCAATATATCCGATTTGAATCGGATATCCGACCGATTCGATCCGAAAAAATCGGATATGGATAAAAATTTAATATCTGATTAAGAAATCGGATCGGATTCGGATTTAATAAATGACATCCGATCGGATTTGGATTCGGATATACATGAATATCGGATCGGATTCGGATACGGATTCATTTTTAGACAAATATCCTCTATCTAATACTTAGAAAATGGCAAAATCCGGTTCAAAATTCGGATTCGGATATAAATATAAAAATCGGATTCGGATTGTAAAATCAGATTTCGGATTCGGATATGACTTTGATTTATTTGAATTCGAATGTGAATCCGAATATATGAATATCCGAAAAAACAGATATGATTAAAGATGTATTCGATCCGAATCCGATCCGTTGACATCTTTACCCCAGCTAAAGAAGTACACCACCCTTTATGCTATCGTTTATGGTCCCAATAAATAACACTCATAAAAATCAAACTAACAACACGGGTTCTCTACATGCTATCAAACTCTGATTATTTATTTGAGTGAATGCTCTCATTCAATTACTTCGATTACTTATTTATTGGAGAAAAACTCGTAAAGTTAGGCTTTCATCATGAGCCAGGATCAATCGTGAGATTCAGGTCAACTAATTCCAGTTAAAGCTAGGAACGGGTCGGGTCGAGTTTGAATGACGGAGGACCTCACAGCATATTAATTTTCTAAACAAGGCTTCAAACAATAAGCGACCACGACTTCTAAAACAACTTTTTTGTACAATTGGCAACGTCCTTGACAGGGAGCTTGATTTTACGATGATAAAATATTGACAAGCTAATTTCCTGGCAAATATTTTCCCTCCTTATCCCCGATGAAAGAAGGGAAGATTGAGCCGATTGGAAGCAGAGAAGCAGGTAGACTGATTCCCCGCGGCCATGGCACCGAGCTCGCAGCCCAGCGACGGAACTCAGAGTACTTTCTCTCTCTCTCTCTCTCGCTTTCTATTCTGAATTTCATATGAAAATTGCTCTTAAAAGGATATAGCTGTGTTCTCGCAACTGTCAGTTTGTTCATCTCCCGCTGCGAAACTCGAATCCGATTTGTTCTCAGAAACGTAATGTCTACCGACCGACACGTTGGGGTTCGACTGCATTTCGCGAAGAGATGAGACGTTGTGGTTAATGGGCATGTTGCTGCTTGATAAATTCGTCGGGATGATCATCCCATTTGCCGTGTCACTCCATTGTGGGGTCTTAACGCTTGACAATACTTTGAATGTCTTTTGGTGCAATGCGTTGGTTCGAGTATGTTTTACTTGTGGGAAACCTTGGGGTTCTGTTAGCTGTTCAGACAAATCTTTCGTGGTGAATTCGATTACCTGAGATATTGCTGGAATTTAGCAAGGAGCTCGCCTCATTTTCCCATTGTTGGAGTGCGGATCTATAGAGACATGTGAGAACGTTAGGTGCAATTTGGAGCCTTCGCATCAAAATTTTAAAATGAGAGAGTTGATTCGATGAAAATCCCCATGGCCTAGTTTGTCGGCACGCTTGATGGATAGGTATCGTTTTTCAGAGAAAAGATCTGGAGAAGTTGCCACAGCGAAGTCTGAAGAAGTAGTGTTGAATTCCTCACAGGTATGTCCACGTCCCGGAACAAATGGTCTTTAGGGAACATTTCAGTCTCAAATTTCTTATGGGGCCTATGGAAAATTGACAATAAAGCGGGCCAAATGGAGGCCAGAGAATTTTGTCCCCGAAAAGGCAAATTTGTTGTACCCAGGGTCCCGATAATTTGTCCCTGATTTTTTGTCGACTTTTTGTCTGGAGGCAATTTTCTCTCTCAGTTTGTCTGTGCGTCCTTGCGTGTTTTTAAGTGAAACTATCTGAACAATTGTTAATTCTTCAAAGTTCTATTACGTTTGACCTAACTTCCAGTACTCTACAGCTTCTATGTTGAATAGAGCTCTTAAAAAATTTTCTACCTTCAATGTAATTGATTAATTACTTCAATTTGCAGGTTCAGCAAAATCTGTAGCTGTTGTCGGTGCAGGTATTAGGTGCGTGCTTCTTGAGTTCTCTTGCTGATATCTTTCTCCTTCTATACTTTGTTAGCTGCTCATCTGGAAAAAGAAAAAAAAAAGAACCCTTAAAAGGAAATGTCAAAATCTTTATTCAGCTCTTCCTTCGGGTATATGTGATTGCTATATTTCTCAATCCACCTGAGAAATGTGACAAGGTAGTATCGTCAATCGTCATACTCAGTTGGTGGGGAAAAACAATTACTCACCCTTCTCCCTGTTTATGGCAACTCAAATTACTTGCATACCATCTTCACAGCATTAATTTACTGGAAATTAGTTTACTTTTATTCAATATTTTGATTATCCATCTAAGCCAATGTTTTGCATTATTTTCTTTATCAAGGATGCCCAGTCTATACCTGCGGTCATGGCCAATTTCTCGAAAGCTTTAGGGCTTGTTCGTTTCTGAAAAAAATGGCAGGAAAGTGCTCAGCTGGAAGGAGTTTAAACTTTTCCACCATTAAATGAAACAATCAAAATGAGAGGCTGAGAAAAATCTGAGCTGGATGATAGGGCTCACAATTTTCTCACATCTAGCCTACGTTTTAGGCAAATTGAATCACACCTGGGATGGTGATATTTGATTTTCTTTTCTCACCTAATGAGGTGGCTGGTGTGGGCTTCAGTGCAGAGAAAGTGGTTTTCTTCTGAATCGGTAAAACATGCAGGGCCTTGTAATGGAGGATTTTGCTTCATGGCATTCTTGAGCAATAATGTATGGCCCACAACGTGATTGCAGGGGCTCACCAAAATGTGGATCCCTCTGTAAGAACAACAATAATGTCTTTTATTTAGTTGACTGCTTTAGCATATTAGACACTGGATGAATAGAAGTAGTGCCTTAATGCAATGTCCTTCAGTTCTGAGTCACTGAAATCACATAGCTCCATGTTCAACGTATTCATCTTATGTTGACTTAATCTCAATTCAGATATCCTAATATACTTTAGCAAATCATATTTATCCTTCTTTTGGCTCCATTTATGCACTAAATGTGACTTCTCACAACTGTGTTGGTTATGTTTGTTCTTTGCCCATTAGTTCTTGTGTTGTTATGGGCCTCTATCTCTCTCTTCTCTGACTTTGAAATTCTTTCTGCATCCCAGTGGGCTTGTAGCTGCATATCAACTTAAGTTGCATGGTTTGAGGGTGACTCTGTTTGAATCTAATCAGCATCCTGGAGGCAAAATCAGAACTAATTCAGAGAATGGTATTGTATGGGAGGAAGGAGCAAATACAATGGTAATGTCTAAAACCCATGTACAGCGTAATATAGTCACAGAGAACGCGTTTTTTTTGCAAAAAAACGCGAAAAAAACACGATAAATTAAATGGCTGTTTAAAACTTCAAAAAAATGGGGTTTTAACGTGTTTTTAACTCGTTTTTTTGCGTTTTTTTAACTTTTTTTTTTCATTTTTTTTAATACCAAACAGTTTTCTTTTCATTTTCTATTTTTTATTTGTTGCAAATCTACTTATCTTTTGATGTTTGTGTTATTAGTTTCTCACTTATTTTATTTTTCCCCTGTTTTCAGTTTTTTAAAATTTTTAAAAATTTACCGTATTTTTTCCTTTTTTTCCCATTTTTTTCAAGCTCGCCGTATTATACCCGAGGAAAACCTCGCCGTTTAAAACTCCGAGACGTTATTTGTGACTATGCGTAATATATATATATATTTTTTTTCTTATCTCACCCAGAGAATGGTGCTTTAGAATTTGACTCTCTGCGGCATAAAAGCTATAGTTGACGTTGCACACCTTTTCTTCCCAAGATATAGTGCTAAAAATTATATTTAACATTAAATGGTGCAAATCAGAATGATGTGCTTCATGGATCTTACACTTTTTTCTGTTCTGTTTGGTTTTTGTGCAGACAGAAAGTGATGATGCAGTTGGAAGATTGCTTGATGGCCTATGTTTACGAGAAAAACAACAATTTGTACGAAACTACGTGGAATCATGACCCCTAAGTTTCTTGTACATCTGTCATGTTGCATGCTGTTGGTACTGACATTCATATGTAGTGGAAATATGTAATGGAACTTAAAGTGTATCTGATTTAGTTGTGGTTTTTTGTTATCTATGTGCACATAAATAAATGTGTTTAGAGTCCACTGTAAATAGTCTGACTTGGAAAAAACTTGGTGGGACCTTGTTTTACTTGAAGTCTTGAACCATTTTTATCCAAAGAATCATGCAAATTCTCATGCAGTTGTATCAGCAATCTATTTTTTGTTAGGTATCTGCTTGTACCTTGTTATATTTTTTCTGATGAGAGATGGGCTAGCAAATCTGTCAAAAACTTGACAGTATAATGTTGGAGCTAGCAGTCTAGAGTTTTCATCTAAAGAACACCTTCAACAATTTATTAAGAATTTATTGATCGAGTTTGCCTATTATTTTTGTTTTCAGCCAATCTCTCAGAACAAGCGCTACATTGTGAAAAATGGAAAACCTGAACTGGTAAGTCATTACACTCAGCAAGGTCTGAAGATATTTGATATACTTCTGTTACTTCACAGTTCACAATTTTCATTTTATTAAAGGTTTCTCTAAGTTTATATGCATTTAATTTTTCCTTTTTAAACATGAATTTGCACAGATTCCATCAAATCCTTTGGCACTGATCCAGAGCAAATTCCTTTCGTCAAAGTCAAAGGTTTGGCCCTTTTGCTCTGTTGATGACTAGCAATCTAATTTTCATTTATTTCTTGATAAATGTATTTTGGATCTGTTATTGATTTATTCATGTGCATGTAAAATTTAAGAAAATTGTTAGATGGTAGATCCAAGCCTTAGGCCTGCAATATCTGCCCAAACTTATTTTCCATTTGTTGCTCTCCCTTGGAAATTCAAATTCCAAAGAGTTAGTATGCTTGTCATTATCTACCCAAAATAAGATTGTTGCTCTTCCTTAGAAATCCAGAGTTAATATGCTTATATATATATACATACATACATAGAGTACTTTTTGGAGTATCCTTTATCTAAGACGTCCAGCAACAAGAAGAAGGAGTAGTTAATGAAAGGGATGAAACTTTTAAATTTCATCTTTTCTCTAAAAAGGGAGAACACCATCCATCTTGACAAAAAATGGTCAAGAGCAAAATAGACAATTATAAAAGGCAAAGGGCAACAATGAAAAAATCCACATTGCAAGTACAGTAAACTTGGATTATAAGAAATTGAATCTGTATCTGCTCAGATCTGAACCAGAACTGAACATATGGATCTGGGTCTCATTATAGTCTGGATATGTATCTCCAGCACAATTATCTCCAATACCTCCGACAGTTTATACATGGTGTTACTCAGGTACAGCTTGGTGTTTAAAACTCTGACATTTTATATTTTGGGAATCCTTTTGCAAAAATGACTGCCACCCGATTTTAAGTTCTGATAAGTCTGGCTCTAGTTCTCCATTTTGGTCTTTTATCAGATAAAATCTTGACTGATTTTTATGTTTTTAGTTTTTCGATGATGTAAGGATCTAGGATAGTATGGTGGCCCCTTGATTATTACATAATAGAATGACTTTCGGAATTGATTCATTCATGAAGGATATGATCCAGGTATCTTATAGTGCCAGTATATCCATCACCATATATTCTGCCTTTGTGCTTGACCTAATGACTGCCACTCTGCCAGTGGTGGAGCCCAAGATTTGTGGATAGGGGGGACTGATAGTTTATATTTTAAAGTTTAAGGGGCAGTTGTACATAAATAAGTAAAATTTATGGAGATAGCAATATAATAAGGAAATTTGTGTGGGCTAGTCTGAGTAGTTGCCCTCAGCAGCCCACACCTGCCTCCACTACCGATAACTGCTAGTCGTTTTTTACTGCTCCAAAATGCCAAACCTTTTTCAATAAACACATAATAGCCTGAATTAGATCTTCTTTCATTTGGAACTCTTGCCCAATCAACACATGACATTTTGGCCTCAATCCTGTTAAATTTGCTGCATTTTGTCTTTATGAGTCTGTATTTATTCACATCCTACACTTGTCAATTAATGTGTAATGCTTTTGACTTGATTCTAGTATTCTATTGTTGATCTAGAACCCTTTTTGCTGATATTCATGTTTGAGGACTGAAACCCTTACCTTTGGATATATGAGAATAGGTCTTAAGTCTTAACCAAATTTTCTCATAACTCCATTGGGCACAAGTGCCTCTTGAGACAAGGTAGAATCATTATACGCAACTAGAGCTTGATGGACTTATTATAAAAGAGAAACTCAAGATTTTGCATAAAAGCATGCAATCGCAAAGCGTAGGGCTTATCAAGACAAAATTCACTATTTTAGTGGTTTTTTCAAGAAAGATTGATCGACAATTGGAATTGAATGGCATTAGTGCTTACCAAAAAAAAAAAAGAGTGAATTTTGTCTGAATAATGGCATTCAATGCCATTACCTATCATGGATGGGTTGCTGAAGTGTGATTGACCAGTGCTTGGAGGGGCAGGGAGGAGCATTCATTAGATCCTAATTCGATATGGCGGGCTGCAGTCCGAGTTGACAACTCTCGATCTGCCACAAGGGAAGGAGTATGAGGTATAACTTTGGCACAAGTGACCCCCTTTTCACCCTTGGTTTCTTGTGTGACATACTCTTGTGGGACTGAAATTAATCTATCCAGGTGTCCACAGAGATTTTGGCTCTTGATGAAGGGAGGAAATTTTTCTTTCAAGTAAAAAGTTTTAGTTGCTGAGTTTCTCACAAAGAAGTTGGCTCAAAAAGAATTGGATGAAAGTCCAGATTGAGAATGAGAAGAACCATGATTGAAAAGCATGTAATGACACAGAAGATAATTCGTAGGGAGAGAGAGCCATAGACCAGAAGACAGTTTGGAAAACATGCTTATCCTCACTTAAGTGATGAAAAGGTCTCCTTCCCTTTGTTCTTTTTTTTTTTCTTTTTTTTTTTTTCCTTTCTTTGATGGGAACACAGTCTGATTAGCAATGGAGCTCACACCTAATGAATCAGCAGTCAGCTGCTATATTTGGACTGATCTGGTGCAAGTTAAAGAGGTTTCTGGTGAAGAAGAAAGTTCCAATCCAATTGAATGAGCCCTGGGTATACATAAGCCTGTAATTTAAAAATGTATAGTGAAGAATAGAGTCTTGTTTGCCACTTTCTTCTCTCATCGTTCTCCTACCTTTCTCTTTTCTCAGCACTTTTTTATTTTTGCCCTAATCTACTTGAACAAGTTACCCCAATCGAGATCAGGTAATAACTCCCCTCACAATCAGCACAATTATGTCTAACTCAGTGGCGGAGGCAGGTGTGGGTTTGTGTGGGTCTGCCTACACACACCCACAAAAATGTTTGTTTTTACATTGATATCTCATGGCTATTGTTGTTGTTTCCATATTGCTGCCCCTTAAAAATCTATAACTTAAATACTATTTCCTCTAAACTAGAAATTTCTGGATCTGCCCTCGTCTAATTTGTGTTTTCTAAAAAAAAATCTCAAAGGGAAAATTCTCAAAATATTTTGAAAAATTCCATATTAGGTGTTGTCGTATATCTGCTGTTGCATTTTATCCACCAAACCAGAGTTTATCTGACTTAGTAGCCGTTGTCAGTCCTGTTGATAAACATGATTGTAATGCTGTTAAATTGAGCCTACTGGAGTGCTAGAACACTTCCCTGAATGGATTGCTTTTTTTGATTTTTCAGTTGCAAATATTGATGGAGCCATTCCTCATGGGAAGATCTGACAGGAAAACGAATCCTTCTGAAATGCCTGGTCAAGACTTGTCAGAAAGGTGGTTAAATAGAAAATTTCATGTTGTTAATGTCTTTCCCCACCATAAGCTTTCTATTAGTTTCTAGACATTTTTCTGCTTCTTCATCTGTATCTTGTTTATATCACATTGAAACAAGAAACCATGAGCCTCAATATATAATTTGCTCCATTAAGGTTTCTGCTTTCCAGTCTCATACAATTATCTTAAAACATGCTTTTTAGGTTACTCTTTATATTTAGCGTTTTTTTTTCTACATTTAGCAGTATGGAACTTATTTGCATTCTATATGATCTAAGTTGTTAATCTTATGTAGCTCCTTAAATTGGTCTTTTGCATTTCTTGTCAACTAGAAATAACATCATATGAGGTGCTTAGCACGTTGATGAACAACAGTCTGAAATGTATATATTCTATCTATGTCTGCAGTGTGGGGATGTTCTTCAAACGCCACTTTGGACAGGAGGTGTGGATTGAGTATATGTATTTGCAGTCTCACATTGTTGTGCTGCTTGTTGAATTGGTTTCCCATAGTAATATTTCTTAAGGGCCTCTCATGCTTTTATTTTTGGAAATTAGCATGCATACTAATGAGGTCTAACTGATGTCTGTTGTATTTAAGGTTGTCGATTACTTGATTGACCCTTTTGTAGCTGGGACTAGTGGTGGAGATCCTGAATCATTATCTGTGAGTGATGCCTTTCCAGTGACATTTTTCTGCTTTTATTGTGGTTGTTTTATGAGGAACATAGAAGTGAGTTTTAGTGATGAAGTCACAATGAATAAGTAGCTTTACCAGTGCTTCAAGAAGTAGATGGTATACAGTGTAAGAACTTGATGACTAATGCAATCATGTTCGTTAGACAAAAAATGTAGGAGTAGAACGGTTTGGTTTTTAGTGAATACTGCTTTAACAATAGATCGAGCAAAGCCTTGTACAGCCTTAAACACACTTCAAAAGCTTGATATAATTGTTTTTTAGTAAAGTGATGTTTGATCTTGGTTTTTAATCTAATAGTGCAGTTTTTACCACAGGAAGCTAAGAAGGGATTGTTATTTTCTATCGTATGTTGATGATATGATGGTTATAGATAGTAATAAGAAAAGTGTCAAGCAAGTTAAAGGATTTCTGAGGAAATAATTTGAACTGTCACATCTACAATCCTTGACTTATTTGTAGGGATCAAGGTGACTTAGTCTCATTCTGGATATTTTCTATGTCAGGTTGACTTTGCTTCTAATGTTGTTGAAAGATGAGAAATTACTGATGACAAAGTTGTTAACACTAGAGACTTGGGGTATGAAGATGAAGATCAATGAAAGAGAATTGCAAGAATCTGATGTCATAATAGCTAAGCTGTCAATCCTGCACTATATTGTCAATGGATTGGAGCATTAGCATATCTCACAATTACATGACCAGGTATTGCAACATTTGGTGCATGTTGCAAGTCAGTTGCAATATACTGCTCCAACCTCTATTCACATGGGGTTGTAATGCATATTCTCTGATATATCAAAAACAATACTACCAAGGGGTTATTTTTGTATTCAATTTGTTATTAGAGTTTGTTAATAGAGTTGACTACTTATACCAATATTTGTTGGGGGTGACCCAAACAATCTTGGCTGTACTACTAGTTCTTTTGTGTTTCTAAAATTGACTGCCATTTGATGGAGAAGAAATAACAAAAGTTTCCTACATCATCCACTGAGGTAGAGTACTAAGCTATGATGACTAGACCTTAGAGTCAAAAGTAGGTGTAGGCAGGCACCTAAGCACTGGGCACCATGCCAATCAACTAGGTGATCCTCCTTGGCCACCCTGCCTAGGTCCAGAAAGAAGACCAAAAAAAAAAAAGACATACAGGTTCATGACTGATGAGCTCAATGCTGTGTCCAACCCTGCACCCGAGTTTGTAATGTGTCTATATGTGTATATTGCCCAAATGGTGAGGCCATGTTACATGATGTAAGGCCTATTATCTACAGTGACGATCTCCATTGACTAAAATTGGAATTGAGGCAAGAAAAGTTTATAATGGACATAACTTTTAAAAATACAACAAGACCCCTTTCTGAAAAATGCCCACAATCAACATATTTGTCAAGCATTATGGGGCCCATATGTCCAGTCACTGAGATCTTTCTAAGTTATTTTCTCTTGCTATATTTATGAGCTCATTTTGCTGAGGTCATCTCCTTTTGTCCTTTTATCCTTTGTTATTTGATAGATAGTTCCTGGTGAATGCTTGCTCATGTAGAATATCTTAGGATGGACAATTTGGTGGGACAGTTAGGTAACATATAAAAGAAGTAGAAAATTAATCTCCACCCTCCTACTACAAGAAACTAACAAGTATGATATTGCTTGCGCAATCTTGCTTGTTGGTAACTAGCTTTAGCTTCCCATAGATCTCTTTTTTGGATGAGTATTTCTTCAGCCCACCATTTTTTTGTGGATAAGATTTTCAAACTTCTGTTCCAGTATTGATCTTTTGCTCTTGGTAGTTGTTATAATCTGATTTCTACTATCAGGTTTTATATCAGTGAGCATCCAACGAGATCAGAAGCCTTAGCTTCAATTCAGCTGGAGGAGGCTGTCTAAACCTATTGACTATCGATATGTAGGTCCTAACCTGTTTTTCCAATGTTATAGTAATGATGATGGTTAAGATAATAATAACAATATATTAGTATATTACTATTTTTATTATTGCATGTCATCTTTTTCTGAGGCATGTTAATAGAATCTTTCACATTTCATGATCCACATCCAACTATCCAACTTCCTTCGACGTTGACTAAACATTTTACATATATATGAGAAATAGCTTACACGGGGTCTCACAGACATTTCTAGGATCTTTGAGCAGGATTGTCAGAAAATAGTCTTTCAGTCTTAAGTTGGATGGTCTTTGTTGGCAAGGCTTCCTTTACTCTAAGGTTAGTGGATTTCATAGCAACAATGGTCTTAGTGTTTTTCATTGGATGGGTAAGGGATCATAATGCTTTTTTGGTTTTGGGCCCAACGATCTATGTTTGTGGCTCCCCTTTATCACAGATCAGATAATTTTTCAGTAAAATGGAGATAGGATCCTTATATTCTCAGGCATGATGGCTACATCACTGGGGTCTGGGGCTTATTTTTTGTCATAACTCCAATTTTTTTTTACTGGATGGTGGAGATAAAAAGACCTGCTTTTTGAGCCTTGAACACAATGATTTAGTTTGCTAACAACTAGATAATACTTGTACCTATTGAATTGCTGCTGGAGTGTAATACTGTTCAAAAAATGTAAAAGTGAAAGTCCCATTTACATGTTAAGGTTATTTGATTAGATAATATCTCTAAAAATATGTTAAGTTTCCTAAGTAAAAAGAGATATTTTTTTATAGTATTTGGCCTCTAAATAAGCACTTGTAAATATGATATATATCTGCCAAGCATGAAGTACTGCAGCTATTACAGAAAATGGCTGGGAGAAATTTACCAGGATTCATGTGTTCAGAACTAGTAGTTGAATGACAAGAAGGCTTTAGCTTCTATTGGATTTTCCAATCGCAATCTAGATTACCCGGAAACCAAAAGTTGTCTTCTCAAACTTTAAGTTTATCTAGGGCTCTAACATTTTCTTACTTTCATTTTTGTACAGATGCATCTTGCATTTCCTGAGATATTTCAGCTGGAGAAAATGTAAGTTCTGCTTAATTTCTGTTCATCATATTTGCTAATGTATGCAGATATGATATAGCTATCCTGGACTCTAGATTTCTTTCTTGATTCTCCTGTGTTAGTGCCATATAGGTTTATGTATATTTTATTTTAAATGGTATATTTATATTTTATTCGGGATTATTTATTCCTGAGATTTTATGTTACTGCCATCTTTATTGTTGCTTCTCCAGAAACCAGGCTGCAAATGTGAGTGCATAATACATGGATTATAGTTTGTTTTTGGCTCCTGAATAGCACCACACTGGACATCAATGTGGTCACAAATTCCTCAGAACGAAAGGGGGATTTTGAGAAAAGGGGGTGGGAACCATTACCACATAGACTGTCTGCATTAGATGCTGCCACTGGCATCATCATCGTTTTCCTTTCTACTGCATGTTCTGTCCATACAAGAAGCTACTCTACACTGGGTCATGCTCCAAGGGTTGGTTCAGTCACCAACATGTATATTTGGTGTAGATCAAATAAGGAGAAGGGGAAGACTTGGAGCTCTCATAGAGAGATCTTGGTGTCCCTTCTGCCTTTTGCAAGCAATTAGTGGTTTGGTTTACCTGACTATGTTTGCCGTGGATGTTGCTTATGCAATTCATGTGCTCGGCTAGTTTAAATGTGCAACTTTTCCAGTATGTATGGGAACACCTTTTATTATTATTCAGCACATTTGAGATATAATGAGCACCAGGTGCTGTTATTTTCACTGATGCTACTTGATTTTCCACCTAAGGGACCTGTATTTTCTGGAAGCTCATTCGGGTGTAATAGGATGCACTGAAAGATTAATTGGTCACGTACAGAGACAGGGTAGAGAGGTACAGCTTAGATTATAGCAATCATAATGTGGAATGTAACTCATGGGACTAGACATTTTCCTTTTGACCAACTGTGGTACCAACGATCAGAGAAATTAATATGGCTAGAGAAACTAAGTCGTATTATAAAAAGATACTGTGATAGGATAAACTCAAATTCATCCTACCTTATATTTGATATCTAGCAAAACTGATTGTGCAGTTTTGCATACCTCTTGCTAAACATGCAATGTTTGTGCAGGCCGCAGGGGTGAGGGATGAGGTGTATCTCTTTGTCATGTATATACATATAATCTGTCACCAGCACTACAAAGGGCATTATTTGATTTTGGTATCCATTTGACAAGCAACAGAGAATGCCAGCCTGATTGTCTTTGTTTTTCTCTTGTTTCCTTCCTGTTTTGCCTAACCAAATTTAAGAACCATCTCATTCTTACTGTAAAGTGTAAAATGTCAATAAAATTAGTAATGTTTTTATGTGTACTTGTTAAGTGACTCATTTATACTATAATGCTATGCTCAAAGTAACTCACAGAAGTTGATATTATGTGAAAAATGGGATGAATACTCAATGTTGTGAAATACATAAGGTAACCTGAACTGATTTGGTCCAAACTTAGATACCTAAGGTAAATATGTAATGTAAGGTAACGAAAATCACAAAAAATAAAATTGAGAAAAAATTATAAGAAAAATTAAAGAAAAATAGCCTCTCTACAAAACCATGAATTGCATAAGCTTAATGAAGTAACAAGTATATGCTGCATATAACATGCACATTGTCATTAAAAATAATTAAATTGCCCACTTAAATGTTAAAATGTATTTACTTTTCTAGATGCCATGTAAATACATGTGTTTGTGTATGTATCCATATATGTAAAGACATATATCTCCAATGCTCAAATGATTAACTATTATATTTACATTAAATTTACTGTGTATATAGGTTTTTAATGTTTTTTTTTGTATTCATTTTCTGTTTTCTTTTGGGCAAAAAATTTTCTTTTGGCCCAAGGGCTGAGATAGCTTGGGCCAGCTCCTATGACCCAAATAACCATCAGTCCATCCGTTTTTGGAGGTGAAACTCCCTGCATCATGAGATGTCTGGACCTATCATAAGTCGCATGCAATACAGTACAACTGCACGCTCACTATACATATTGTAACATATCATACTGATTCTACTTAAAATATTTAAATTTATGGGTTGCATTAAGAATTTTTTTGTTGGTTTAGTATAATAACAAAATTAATTTTCTTTTTTTCTTCCTGATTAGGTATGGTTCCATCATACTTGGGTTTATCAAATCAAAAATTTCAAAAAGAGGTGTCGAGAAAGGTGAACAAAGTGCTTCAAGAGGAAAAAGCAAACACTCGAAGGGTTCATTTTCATTTCAAGGTGGTTTGCAGGTAAGTAAACACAAATCATGATATCTGATTCTTCTCCATTGTATTAGCACAGATGTTTATCTGGGTATTCAAGGTTTTATGCATGAAAATTTCTTGTTCAATAATTAAGTGTCGACATTCTAGTGTTTGGCTACATGTTGTACCTACTACCTCATCAGTATTCTTGCACAAGATGACAAAGGTACTTTTTGCTATTATAGGTAGGTTATCTTATCTTGAACCCAACATTTTAAATCTTTGTTTCTTTTATTCCAGAAGATTTCTATTTCCTTGTATCATTTCAATCATAAGATACATGTCCTATCTCATGTGTGGATTAGCATACGCTAGTAAATCTTATCCTCGACACTTCGTTGATGATGAGTTCAACTGAAATTTGGTCAATGGTTTAACGAAACCCTAAGCCAAAGCGGACTTCTTTGTCCAGTAAACTTGATTATCAATGAACTCCATTGCAGATGTGCTCATTACTCAACAGAAGCATGCTCCTCTGTCCAGTAAACTTGATCACCAGTGAACTCTATTGCAGATGTACTCATTACTCAATGCTCTCTATATATTTTCCATTGACATATAGAAAAATTTTTTTATCTCTTCTTTTTGTTACCATCTTCAATTGAAAAATCCTTTCGCTTTTATGTTTAGGAAACTTGGCCTGGTCTGTGTCTAGCTTCTTTCTTTTTAATCTTGACTGGCTTGGAACAGTATTGTACCTTGTGCAGAACACACCCTCTGCACCATCTAAATGAACGTATGACGACAATTGTTTATATTCTCTACCATTTTATGCCTAATAAGGAAATAGGCAATACTGTTTTTTATTTGTGATCATTCTTACCATGTAGTGAAAAAATAACTGAAGTACTTATGGCTTTAGAAATGCAAATTTTGGGCATGGGCCTCTACATTATTATGCATTGGCTTTAAAGGTTTCAATTGAAAGTGGTGTTTCAAGAAGGGTATGGACATACTGTTAAAACTTAAAAGTAAATATCCCTTCATGCTTTCATGCCATTCACAAAAGCGGACTTTTTTTCTGTTTTGCCAAAATACATGTCTATTTTGGAAGTACATAACAATCATTATATGAGTTGCCGTGCCAAATATGAGAAAGCTGTCTTTATATCCTTCACAATGACAGTCTACTGCCTAGATTACCCGAAAGAAAAAACATGGATGCATTTATAAATCAAAGAAAAAATACAGAAGAGGGAAGAATTCCTATAGTCAACCACGTAACCTTGTATATGCATGGTGCTACTTTTCATAGTGCATTAGATAATCAGCTTCATTTTGCTGTTTGTGGCAGGTTTTGACTGACAAACTGTGCACTGAGCTGACAAATTGTAGTTTGAAACTCCATTCTGAGGTCTTGTCATTATCTTATAACATTGAAGAAGGCTCTCCAACTAATAGCTGGTTGGTTTCTTATACAAGTCAACCTGCCAATGATAAAAATCCACTGCAGGACCAAACCTTTGATGCTGTTGTGATGACTGTAAGTTTGTTTCTCAGTTCTGTTTCAGAGTTTAATTCATTTATTCCCATTTCATTGTAAAATAGTTTATTGGAAGCTCCCATATTCATTAAGATGCCAACAATTCTATGGAAGCTCCCATGTTAATTAAGAAGCCACCTCTCTTTCTCTCTTTATCTCTTTTTTTTTGGGGGGATCTAGTGCAATATGATGCCGTACATGCTAATTATATGTTGAAGAGTTGGTTGATGAAACCCAAGAAGTCTCCTAAGATAGATAGATAGATAGATAGATAGATAGAGAGAGAGAGAGAGAGAGAGAGTAATTGGTAATACCAGACTACTTAGGTAAGAGACAAAAACAAGTCCTCTTAAATTTGTAACAGAAAATATCTTAAGAAAATATGAACATTTTAATGTGTTTATAAATGCTAACTTAATGTAAATCATGTTTTAGTACAATTTTTTTTTTCTAACAAAAATTGATTTTTCTACTATCAAAATTTTGATGTTATATGAGCCGTTCATTTTTATTATTAAAAAACATTATTAAAACCAAAAAAATTGACTAACTTAATATATGTTTCTCATCAAATCACTCTTAAGATCACAACTATAAGGTTATATTTAAAAAAAATATACTTCAATATTTAATTTTGATGGATTTGGTTTTGTCTCTTACCCAAGTGGTCTGGTATTTACCAATTTCTCTCTCTCTCTCTCTCTCTCTCTCTCTCTCTCTTTCTCTCTCTCTCTCTCTCTCTCTCTCTGTGTGTGTGTGTGTGTGTGTGTGTGTGTGTATGTATATGTATGTATATATGATGTCAGAATAGCTGCTTCTTCCTCACTATGAGGAAGTGGGAGCATGAATCAGGTAACTGGAATTATCTGACATCTGTGTCTTGTGACTGTCATGATGTCATCCCTGTCAGGTCCCCAGATATGCATCAGTTGCCTGTGAAAGCAATGGAGAAGTTGTGTACTGATAGAACTTTAATGCATAAAATTTGAGCGATATGTTTGTGAAGCCTTATATTTTTGCAGTGGACATTTGGTGCTGCTGGTGATGCATGTCTAAGCTATTTAGGCTAGAAAAACATCATTATTTTGTGTTTTTATATGCTTAAATGAGCATCTTGTAGTTATAGATATTTTAGGGTATCCTTGGAAACTGTGATAAGTCTGTCAAGTTCTTCCTTTTGTTATACAATACAAAAAAAAAAGTTCCTATTTGAGATGATAGTGAGCAGAATGTGTGTTTCTTTCATGTTCTATATAGCTTTTATGTGTTGCTTTACTTGTCTATGAAATATTATGATATTTACCTAACATAAAATAATTTTTTTATAATTGCATGAAATATGCCAAGGGGGACCTATGCTAGGGTTGAGAAAGTAGAGAAATATTTTGGTAGCAACCAGTGTTACATAATATTGCAAAATAATCATATCCAAAGTCAAATGCATGTTATCATGCCACTAAATTCTAGAAAACTTTCGTTTTATGCTAAGAACAGTCAAAATTATATTTCAAGTTCGACCTGTTCACACTTCACCATTGTTTCTTCAGGCTCCACTTTGCAGTGTTCAACAGATGCAAATTGAAAAGATGGGAAGGCCATTTTTGCTGGATTTTCTTCCAAAGGCAAGTATTTTCTTTGTGTGGACATTAAGTTCATATCCTTTCAAATGCTTTGTTGCTTTTGCTTCTATTCTTTTTGCGAGCTCCAAATTTCTGATGATAGACCTATGATCTTCCAGTTTCCTATATTGGACCTAAATGTTGTCTTCAACTTTATAGACTCCTTTTGGATTGCATTGGAAGCACTAATGCTAGTTTTCAGCTTTGTTCATGTAATTCTCGAAATAAGTTTCTTAGCAAGCAGGCTTTTGTATTCTGTCTATGCATTATCTTGTCTCATGATCAAACATGAACTATTTAAGAGTTTTCTGGCTTTTTTGTGACTATGATTAAGATTAGTGTTTATAAATATAGTAGAATGTTTTTATTTTGTTTAAAATATGTTTTAACAGAATAATTAAGAGGTCTTTTTGTCCCTGACCTAAGTAGTCTGGGATACGTGAGAGGCACAAAAACAGCCCAGTAATGGAGATGGAGGCACTGAAGGCCAGGCATTGAACTTCCAAGAGGGAGCTGTCTATTGCAAAAGCGCCCATGATTAGGCATAAAAACAGCCACAAATGTTTGCACTCCAAGCCAATCACCAGAAGTTCTCAAATAATGTGCACTAGAGCACAACTTACATGATGAAACATATAAATATTTACTGAAAAGGCTTGCAAAGCCATTGAAGTTCAAGTGGGGCCATCCATATATAGGTCGCAACCCCTTTTTCAGGTGAATCAATAAAACGAGTTGTTTAGTAAGACAACCTTAAGTTAATGGAAAGAAAAAACTTGTTACTTCCTACCATCATGACTTGTAGCAGTTTTGAAATGCTTGTGCTTAATTATGGTTTTGCTTTGACCAATGCCTGCTTACATGGTTGGGTGGGGGAAGAAATTTTAAGTAGCCTGTATAATCATGGGTTTGTTTATGTTCCAGGTAGATTATGTTCCTCTATCAGTTATAGTTACCACTTTTAAGAAGGAGAATGTGAAATTTCCTCTTGAAGGATTTGGGGTCCTAGTTCCTACTAAGGAGCAGGAGAATGGTCTAAAAACACTTGGTACACCTCAGCTCTGAAGATTGTGTTTCTTGACTGGTATTTCAGAAATTTATATTTTTCAGTTCTTTTGTTTGTGGCCCATTATCTAATTTCCAATCCAATTTTAGGTACAATCTTTTCTTCAATGATGTTCCCTGATAGGGCCCCCAGTGATCAATATCTGTATACTACTTTTATTGGTGGGACTCGAAACAGAGATCTTGCAGGCGCTTCACTGTGTGGGGAACACCAATACCTCTTTCTTTTTTATGTCGTTTTAATTTCTTGCTGCTTGTTCAACCTAAGGGATTAATGGACGTCACTTCTTGCCCTTTTTTTTTTTATAGGGATGAGTTACAACATGTAGTTTCTTCAGATCTTCAAAAGTTGTTGGGTGTAGAGGGTCAGCCTGCTTCAATTAGGTAAGAAACTCGTATGCCAACATTATATTTGGTCATCATGGGAAAGTTTCTGGTCATTCAGTTGATGGATTTTGGATGGGTATCTGCAGGCATGTCTACTGGAAGGATGCTTTTCCGCTCTATGGTCATGATTATGATCGAGTTATTGAAGCTATAAAAAAGATGGAAGAAGGTCTTCCAGGATTTTTCTATGCAGGTATACTGAATGCACTTAGGTAGTAAGATTTCCATCTGAAAAGACGGATGGACATTTTATCACATATACACCTATTTTATTAAGTTTTTTATTTGTGGAAACAGATTTGTAGTCAGAACTAACTGGAATCTCACATCTGAAATTGAGCTGGACCTTTGTGGTACGATTAGGTTGCACATGGTTATGCCTAGATTGAGACAGTTTTACTTTTACCCTTGGTTATTTGGAGAATAGATTGTAATATCCAAAGGCACAGCTAGAAAGTTAGGTCGAAGGGCCACATATATGTAAACGTTTATTTGTGTGGGGGGCAAAAGGTCCATCTTTTATATAATTATAAAGGAAATTTTGTGCCCCTGATTTACATGTGGCTCCGCCCTGCTAACATCCTGGGTTGGAGTTGGCCAATTTTGCAGAAGGTTTCAGATTCTTATTTCTGATGATCGTGAACCTAGGGCCTTTGTTCTTATGTTTTGTTTGATCCCCTTTGTGCAAATTGGCCAGATCAAGCACTGAAACTCTGATCAATAAGTTGCTACTCATAACTAGAACACATCAGTCACTACTCTTTCCTGAATTAACTTTGAAATCTGAAGGCTAGTTCTATTGTTGTAATGCACCATCTCTAGCTTTGCAATTAACCTGTTGCATACTCCTTGGATGCCATCTCCCACCTGCTTCATGCTTAAAATAAACATCTAAAGTACAAAGACTCACACATTAATCCTCTTCAAAAATCTAATCTATATTCATTACTAAGTCAACTTATTCTTAGGAATGCAGGGACTGAAAAATTCTGTGCCAAATCGCAAAAAAACTTTCATAAATCACAGAAGTATCTTAAAATTCAGCCAGAAAACACAAAGGAAATTTGTAATGGACTGAGTGATCTCTAAAGTAGGTATAATTTTTTTATCAATGTCAAAATCATAGAAGGATGATGGATGGAGGACATACAACCAGTGGCTCAAAATGTTCTTTGATTTGGGAGAAAATGGAAGCTGGAGCAAATTGTGGATATTTCAAGCTGAGTAGTTCTTTAATTTAGCAAACTCCAAACCTTTTGACCTGCTGACTGTTCAGGGAAGCAACTAACAATTTCCTAATTTCATGAGTAGAAGGCTTTAGATCTTTGAAAATCCATGCTGTGCGGAGAATGAATTTAGCTGAACATGTCTGGGTCTGCAAATGATGAAAATGGAGAAAATAAGAGGAGGACAAAATGGGCCTCTTGCACAAAGGTTGCCATATGTCACCAGCAAGAGTATCATTTACGTGAAACAAATGGATACACATGATTCAGTTATGGTACCTAATGGTGGCTTTCCAAAGCTAGTGGTCGTTTAACTCTTTCATATTCTTGTTTCAGGTAACCACAGGGGCGGACTTTCTGTTGGCAACGCCATTTCTTCAGGATTCAAGGCAGCAGACCTTGTCATAGCATATTTGAACTCCCAACATGGCAAAACCCCCGATCATTTTGAATCTGAAAAGTGAAATATTATGAGTGCTGTCTTGCAATTAGTTTTGGGCGTTACACTAATGAAATTGTTTTTTGTTAAACAAGAAATTGTCATGTTTCTTTCATTGACTTCTTTGTTTTCCTTCTGTTGTACCATTTGACAATGTTTTATACTGAGTTTGATTTGTTTCCGAACAGCACTGCAATTCTGTAATTTGCAATATGTGGGCCATAATAATTTTTACTTTCCCATGTTTTGCTTTGTGTGCCGTAACTTGCTTGAGGAATACTTCTCCATAAGGCGATATTCTCTCTAGATTCTTCTTTTCCATAAGGTCATATCCTCTCTATCTTATTATCGTAGTTTTTATTGGAAGATTAATGCCCTTCTAAGAGCCTTCTTCAGAATGATGATAAAGTTTTTGCATATTAGGACTAGAAAATTATTTTAAAACATATAAACCTCATTTCAACATGGCCCAGCTTAGGGGTAACTTAAGAACTAAATAAACCTTAAATTAATTAAGTTTCAACCATGTATTTGACAAGCTTGGGAGTTCTTTATTGTGAATAATTTTGTTTATAATTTGAAAAAAGTCTGATCATGTATGATTTATTAACTGTCATTATATTGTCAAAGGAGATGGGAGTTTGATTTTGTGATGGATCCATGTACTTTGTTAAGATTGTTAATTTGTTACATTGTGGTTTAAGATATATGCTGAACCTTTTACAATTGGGAATTAAATAATAGCAAAGAGGAACACCTTTTCTTCAAAGATTAATGAAAGGAGTTTTCTTATGTATCGATCCATTTAAATTTGAATCAGGCAGGTATCAGACGGATTGTTTGACCCGTGCCCATGTAGCCTTGGGCCTAGCCGGGCCTAGGCTGGAGGATTTTTTCTTCAGGACCCGTAAGGTCTAGCATTCCTTTACAGGTTGTGGGTTGACCTGTTCCGGCCCAGTGACTAGCCCCAGTCAAAGTACAAATATTGTCAAATCTTGATCTGTTTGGATTTAGCTGCTTGACTTAGGTGAATCATTTTATATAACTTCAAATAAATATATTTTTCCAGCTGGACAAAAAAAAATCATCATTAAAAATAAAAATAGAATTTTTCGAAAGGTTTTTGAAAAGAACAACAAATAAGTTTATCTTCCAAGAAACATTTATCCAAAAATGAAGTTTAAACTTGTTTCTTCTTTTCTTATTTTTCATGCTCTGTCATTATAGAGAGAGAGAGAAAACCGATAAAATGAGAATATATATCAAAATTTGAGGACAAGAAGTCCCCTAATACAAAAAAAATTGGGGACAAGAAGTCTTCTAGTTACAGTAACAAACCACAAAAAAGAAGCAACGAAAAAAATATACAATATAACTCATAAAAAAACGAAATAAGAGGAGTGAGAAGAGAGTGGAAGGACGAAACGACACCATCACCCAACCACAGAATGAGGACGCTGCCGCAGCCGAATGACAAAATGAACATCTCACTACACAAGCCGAGCGACAGACTCCGGCAAAGAGAGAGAGAGAGAGATGTTAAATATTTGAATTTTTCAAATTAGAGGAATTGAAATCAGCTGGCTTCTACATGTCGCCGGATAACAAATATTTAAAAACTTTTGCTAACACTATGGCACAGTAGCACTAGCAACAGTTTATTGTATAGCAACGGTTTATAGTGCATTTAAGCAGGGCGTTTAAATATTTAACCATCCAGCAATATCCTTCAGCTGGCAGATTTCAATATTCCTCTGGAATTATATAAGATTTGGTGTTGTCAAACCATACCGAGCAACCCTCGTCCCTAATAAAATAGAAAAGTCACTTCCTCACATCCAGTTGGCTTCTCGCTTCATACTACTTCTATGTATCTCATTGGTCATTTTCCAAACATTTGGTTGCCGGCATCTCCTTCATGTGCCTTTCTATATCCTTTTGTTCGCTGGTAGCTATGATCAAATTCCCCAAAAACCAGAGAGATCAAAATGCATCGTCGTTGGATGGGGCTTATCTTGATTTTATCCAATGTTGGTCTGACCCACCAAAAAATCACACACCAATTATTAGAAATCGAAAAGAGAATGGGAGGAAAAAATGAACATCGCTTTGAGATTGTGATTTGTACATGCCACTTCGAGGCTAGGCCGTTCGAAGAAAGGAGTCTGGATGCATTATCCGGTGATCAGAAGTCAGATCTACGTGATGATTCTCAAAGTACTTACTTGGATCAGGGTCAAGTTTGGATCCAACACACCAACTTCACTTCTCTTTACATCGAAAGAGTCTTACACCCTGTTTGGCAGAGTGAATACAAAGCCTACCTTTGCTTGGAATCCAAGGTTCCATGAGGCATCAAATTGTCCCGTGCTAGCTACCAAAACCATATATAATTCTATTCAACAGACCCTTCAATAACAATAAAAAGATGTTGCTTAAAAATGGAACAAGGAAGAATGCAACCCCCAAAGAGAAAACCAAGAAACTGGGATGAATTCATGTACCAGATCCAGACTTGGTCTGCACTATTCACTACTTTATTCCAACTCGTTACCAAAAAGTGGGTCTGGTTTAGATCAACCCCCTTGTACAACCCACTTTCCCCATGGTGGTGGTTCAGGATCCAAATTCAGAACCACTTGGACCCAACTGGGTCCAGCCTGTATACAACCTTAGGAACTAAATGATTTTGGTGCGCAAGCCACTTTTGTTTCTAGCTGTAGATATGATGTTGCAGCTGCACATTGAAAAATTTCTTTCATATCTTAGTCTGTTATTAAATATTATTATTATGGTTGCTCTTGACTTTAGAATATTATGTGGACCATAATGAAGTACACATGCAAAAGAAGGGCAAAGCATGTGGTGTCATGTGGCACTGCTCCCACACCCATACAGACATACATTTAATGGGTTGTCAGTTCATGTTGCCATGGCGCTCTTTCTCTCCCTCCCTCACTTTTATGCTTCAAATTCAAACCACAGGGCCAACGGGCACAGTACTTTGTACCTATCTAATCTAATGTTGAGGGATTCCTGCTGCCTGTTTGCCAAACACCAGCATTGGGGATCTCAATATGGAGTACAGGATTGCTTCCTCCTTTTTTTCCTCTTCTTTTTTAGATAAAATTTCACCTAGAGACTTGTCTTTCATCATTGATCCTAGATACAGCTTTTTTCATGAATTCCCTGCGCAAAACGAGTTTCTCTGTCTAGTTTCAAATACAAGACGCCTAATTGAGCTAAAATATTTTTAAATGTCAAAGAAATATCGGCACTGTGAAAGCTAACATGCATGTCAGTTTCAGACTACTTACTTACCAAATAGAAGATAAACCAACATTGCTATTTGAAGCTTTTTGTGGTGTAATCATAAGCTTTGATTCAAGATTATTGAAAAGTATGGATCGTTTGATAACGGCAACAGTAATATATTGCTCCATATATCTGCCCTAAATTATTGCAGTGTAATCAACATAGTGTTTTATTAATCTGCATCAATCTTTGGGATAGATACATGTAAATGTATGTTACTGTTCTCATTGCCTAACGACCCCCATAGTGCCGTTAAGTGTAAACAGTTTACTCATGTCCATTCATTACTTCAAATCATCAAGAGTATACATTTAACCTTGTTCATTCATTACTTTAAAACTGTGATCTATATCAAGCATGTTTCTGCATGACCACATGTCCACTTCATTTATGCCATCGCTGGTCCACAGCCTGGGAATTTTCAGAAAAAGAATACAGAGTTTAAAAATCATAATATTATAATCTGCGGATAACACCACCAACATATGTGTACCACAAATGCGTAGTGTTGTATAATTTCCAGCTAAAAAAATATCTATAACTAGTCAGTGCTAGATACTTAGTAGCAGTAGTGGTGAACTTGACCTCAGCAGAGATTACATAGCAAAAAACACCTGATAACAATGCCCATAGGCATGAGAAGCCAAGGCTCCTCCTTCCACCTCCAGGGACAAGGGTTCCTTCTATGGACTTGAATGGGTAGTGATACACTTGGTGCCGTGCATCCATCATTTCCAGTGCATGAAACTAATAACCACGGGAATCAAACTGACAACTAGACTTTCACCACTACTCCATGCCCTTTGATGCTGAACGCACCTGATACAAAGGAGTATAAAGAATACTATATTCTGCTGTTATGCCACAACAGTATGAGATGGTTATGAAATTGGACCTCCTGTCTAGCCTGGGCCCAGCCTGTTAATTAGAATCTGACCTGAATTTAGTTAGCCCATCCATTTAAACATGCTGCACCAACAAGTATTGTTTGTGTTGACCCCCTCACCTGCCATTGTCTTTGAAGAGGAGAAAGGAAGCGTGACAATGAGATGTAGATCAGAAATTTGTCCTTGAACCTGCACTCTACCACTTGGAATTGACAGGGCCGGCCCCATTGATCATCAACTTAATTAATGGCACATTCTACATGGATTCAATAAGGTTATTGATCATCAACTAAGATTTGGAATAAAATTGAATTTGGTATTCCGGTAGGACGAGTTTGCTTAGGTATGTAGCATCACTATAACAACTTTAAAGAGTCGTTTGGCAAATGGAACACTATGTTAGTGTTCCATAGATCTACCTTAAAAATTAGAGCTAATTCATAGACATATAGTTTTAGTGTTCAATGAATCTACTTCAATTTTTGTGTTACATTCATGAAACACTCATAGTGTGTTCCAACTGCCAAACAACCTCCGAAGGATGAATCCTTGACAATCAATTTGCTTTCTCAAATTAGGTGGAACTTGGAAACATTGGATCTTAGGAGGAATTCAATTCAGTTCAGGCGTGAGTCTGAGTTGAAGGAAATCAAAACTGATTGCTGAATAATTTATCCTGAAAGCCAGAATCAGTTGTCCAAGATAAATCATCCCTAGACTACTTATCCAGTATAATCGAAGCCCACATGAGAATCGATGTGTAAATCTACCTTACCTTAGTTCGTTAAAAATAAGCAAGTGAAGCAAAATCACAAGATATATATGGTCAATGCCCCCATAGAATTAACCAACGCCTAGATGATTTGCCTAAAGAATGAGTTAACTTACCAACCATGCATGCAAGTGCTGGTTGGCATATATGTTGGTCGGAAATGAGGACATTGCACTAATAATAAAGTATTCCCTTGTGGCCTGTGGGATCTTATCACGTTTGAAAGACTGTCGGTCAGTGCCGTCAAGTTTTTCTCAAAGTTGTTATCTTTTGAGGAAAATAAAAAGCGTAGCAGGTGGTGGCGGTGAGTTTTCTGCCGCATGATCTCCTTCCTATTGGAACAGTCGGCAATAGTTCACCGGAGGTAATTTTCAAAAACCGGTCACAATCAGCTGCGTTAAATTTTTTGCCGTCCTTGAAAGAGCCTCGGCCACCTGCTACCATTCATCGTCCTGCCCCCATCCTTTTCAGCCATCGGCCGACAAGTCAAACAACTCCTGCTTAATTCATCCGTTGCAGCTTCCACGCATCCTGGCAGCAAACGACATTCATGACACAGAGATTCAAATTTTTTCCTTTATGAAGGAAAACTAAGCAAGGAACTTGTGGTGCTACATTATCCATGCACAGTTTTTGGTACAATGTTAGGAAGAAATGCATGGTAAAAACAGTTCATCCCAATATTCCGGGATTCCCTTTTCCCTTCAAGTATATCCTCCATTTAACATCCTCTATATCCTGGATTAGATCTTTGTAGCTATCGTTCACAGATCAATAAAGTGTGACCACCATTCGCCATTTTTTCTTTTTGCTATCTTTAAGTCTTTACAAAACACACATGATCAGTGAAAAAGCTTTCTTTGGGTCCCTTTGGTATATTTTTTTATAAATCGGCATCAAATTTTGAGACAAAGTAGATTTAGGGAACCATATAAGACATGTTTTATGAATCTATCTATTGAAGCAAATTCATGAAACAATAGTTCATTGTTGCTGTTAAGAAACAATACTCCAGATGTGTTCTTGCTTTTATACGACCCCTTAAAACTCCAAAGACAAATAAGCCAAAGTTTTTCTCATGACTCACGACGCTTCACAAACTTAAGAATAGAATCAATTCCAAATCAATGAGAATATATATAAATATATACCAAATTCCTTTTTTAAAAAGCTAACACATTTAACCTCATATATATATATATATATATATATATATATATATATATATATATATATATATATATATAGAGAGAGAGAGAGAGAGAGAGAGAGAGAGAGAGAGAGATAGAGATAGAGAGAGAGAGAGAGAGAGAGAGAAAGAAAAGAGAGATGAACAAGAACTAGTTTGCTTGGCCTTATAGTGACATTCTTAATCTCAAGATCTTCTTCAATACCATTAGGTAGCACCCTTCAACAATCAAATTAAGTACGTGGTTCATGTATAACATGCTTCCAACCTATCACTTAGTATATTAATAAAGAGAGAGAGAGGAATTAATTGATGTTGAACTTAACCATAAAATTGCCTTTTATATATATATATATATATGGAGAGAGAGAGAGAGAGAAAAAAAAAGAGGTTTAAACATTTTTTTAATGATAGGAATCAATTGAGGTTGAACCTAAGCATAAAATCGCCTCCTCCTAACGCTAGATTTTCAGTGCCGACTGCGCCTCGTCTCGTGTGGCCATGTTCAGATCTTGTGGGACCCACCAATATCTCCTGACCCTCGTTTGTCCTGCCCTTCCAGATTCCCTGATTTAGAATTTATTAATATAACAAACCCCCAAAAGAAAACTGAGAATTTTGTTTTGCTTCTCATCATTCGTACGCGGACGCTCATTATTTTATTCTTAGCAGACATCAAATCTAGCACCACAGTCTTTGTTATTTCTAAAGCGCAAGCAATTCCTATGTCATCGCCTACAATGAGTCGTACTCTCAATGTAAAACTTTTTACCCTAAACCGGTGAATCGGTTTCAATAACTTTGACGTATCGGCTTTTAACGTCTAACCGATTTTATAATAACGAGTCGAGTTGAGTATAAACGAGTCGATTTCTAAAACTCGAACTCGACTCGTTTATTGTTTTGAGTATGGTTGTAAGCTCAAACTCGACTCGAGCCAAGTTTTTTCGAGTGAATTCGAGTCGTGCCCGAGTTAGCTCTACTTGTTGTTGTGCAGCCCTAATTCATAGGTTAGAAATGATTATATGGCCCCTACTTCGTAAATGCAAGGTTCTTTCTCTTTGAGTGGTGTAAAGCTGATCAGATTGCTGTGAAATTCTGGTCGTCAGTTTGATTTTTATTCTATACCACAAATGGTAGATACACAATACTTAAGTTGATGCGTGTTTCGATCCCCACATAATTAAGAAGCAGACTTAGACTTCGAGAGTAGGGGAAAATGAAGATGAGCTTTGATATGCTTATAAGTAGGGAATAACACAAAAATCATCCTCCTCACATTTTGGCAACAATTTTTAATAGTGATCCAATGTTTATAAACCATCTCATTCAATCAGAGAAATCGAAAATGCAAGCTTCGTTTTGTAGATATTGCAGTGAAAAGGTCATTCCAAGTGAAAATTTCTCCGAGTCAACTGAAATTGTAGAATTGACGTATGAAGCCAAATGGGAAGCAAAGGGAAGCATGAATTTAGGGTCTCCAAACCATAAAGTTGCAAAAAAGACGGTGGCCTTAAAATGAGACCCGGATTGGACTAATTGAATGAGATCTTCCAAGCATATTTATAGAACTTTGAATTTTATGTACCTATATATGTCCAATTTATATGGGACCCGCTTTTTTTCTCGTGTGAGTTTGATGAGGGATGAGTCAAAGATCTTCATACTATGCCAACATGAGATATTTTTTGCTTTCTAAGACTTTATATAAAATGGCATCTTTACATTTCATGTAACACAAAATGAGATCTTAATTTCTCGTGTATGTTTTGATGGCACGTCCAGTTTGATGACTAAGTCACAGATTTTTGTATTATAGATAAATTATAGTCACAGAAATTGTTTTTCAAAAGAAAAAACTGTTTTATAATTCAAAAATAGGTCAGCTGTATAAAACTGCAAAAAAAAAAACCTCCAAATGTGTTTTCTTCAAGTTTTGGGGGCTTTTTGGCATTTTCTATTTTCATTTGTAGGAACATACTTTTCAATTTTTTTTTAATTTGCTGGCATCATTATTAGAAAAACAATTTTGTCGTATTATATTCGAAAAAAAGAAAAACCCTACCCTGTCCCTTCCCCATGAAAATCTCTCTCTCTCTCTCTCTCTCTCTCTCTCTCTCTCTAGACCAAGACAATAGGCGAATCCCTTGACAATCTCTTCCAATTTTAAATGTTAGCAGATCTTTTGAAATGTTACTTTAATTAGCAGCAAACCAGTTTTGACCAGCAGTACTTGTCCTCCGAATTAAATATCACGGAATTATATTCACCCCGAAACTTTGTTTCTCAGCTTCATACCAATTCACTTCATATATAATAAAAGCAAGATCAGTCATCTCAGAAGAGATCAACGATTCTTACCTCGAAGTACGCCGGCAAGTTATTCAAGGTGAAATTTATTAACTCGAATGCAACTTGCTTTTATGCACAACACAATAAAAAGCTCATTTATTCGTCTCACTGGTAGAAGCGAAATAACGTGCCAGAATTTATCATCTAGAGATAAAGTGTTCGTTCACTTCAACGTAGGGATGAACAACGATCGTTAAAGCTCGGCCCGTCAATGATTCAAGCCGACTCATTTGCATAATGAGTCGAGCTCGTGTTCATTAATCGACTCGTTTAATAATCGAGTTGAGTTCGAGCTCAACACATAACTGCCGAGTCGAGCTTGAGCCTTAATCGAGTTTGTTATTCAAACGAGTTTGTCGAGCCTTAATCGAGTCGAGCTCGAACTCAACACGTAACGATGAATATCAATTCTATTCAAACGAGTTTGACGAGCCTTAATTGCGTGTAACGATAATTATCAATTCTATTCAAACGAGTTTGTCGAGCCTTAATCGAGTCGAGCTCGAACTCAACACGTAAATGTGGAGTCGAGTTCGAGCTGCTTCCGTCAAGCTGTTCTCGAGCTCGTGGTTTCATTAGTCAAGTCAAGCTCAAGCTGACTGAACTTAGGCTCGACTCGGCTCGTATTTACCCCTACTTCAACCAATCATGATTAATTTTTTTATGTACGGGGTTAACCAGCTATGCTATGTCTCGAAAGAAAGAAAGAAAGAAGTTATTAGAACACATGCACATGCATGTATAATGTGACTACAATTGAAATCTTTTATGACGCTTTCAATATATAGACATGGCCTGACCCTACACCTGGCAAATACCAATTTGTTCATAAAAGTTATTAAACATCGGGGAAACATGAAAAAGTTGCACATGGTTTGGTCTCCATGGACGTCATTATCTTGCTACAGTAAGTTGAAGATGTACACTTAAAAGGGTTTCACTGTCTTCTCCGATAAAGTTCAGGCTAGGTTCTCTTTTAACTTCACCTGTAAATTTTTTCGGAGAGAGAGAGAGAGAGAGAGAGAGATTGTGCAATTTTAGTAGAAGTAGCCAAAAAAGATGTTAAAACTTTTGAAAATATTAGAAAAAGTTAAAAATTTGTCATTTTAGTATAGATGCATGCCAAATAAGATATTTCTAGCCTAACTTCATATGTATGAAAATTGGCCCTTATCTTATTAGGTAGTAAAAAAAAACTTGACCTAACTTTTAATATTATTGTGCAACCTTTTTCTAAGTCTAATTGATGGAACAAAGAAATTTGTCTAAGTGTTTTGGATGGACCTGCAAGTTGTAGAATGCCTGACGTTCAATGCTTGTGGTCAATTGATAGGGGTCGGCCCAACCCTACCATCCACATGAATTAAAATAAAGGAAGAGATCTTCTCCAGTCCATTTGAGCAGCTGTTTCTTTCAAACTGTTTGGTGAGAAAGGGAGTCTCTTTCTAGTTGGAAAATATTTCCCCTTCTTTTCTTTTCTTTTTTTTCAGAAAAAGTAGACTGCTTGATCTTTTGAGAAAAAAGATAATTTTGATGTGTGGTGGCGGAGGCAAGATTTTTAGGCTGACGGGCACTTTGAGTTGCCGACTTCGGTCTGATGTGGGCATCTCATGTGACTGAAACTAGGTCTAGCTTCATTGCAATAGGATTTTTAAAGAACTGATGTGGGCCGCCGCCTACACCAGCTATGCTGTAGCTCCGCTAATGTGGGACTCACATTGGTGTTCCATGAACGGACCATTTTTCATACACGAGTATGTGGTTCTTTTGTTCTCCAAGGAAAAAATAATTACAAAAACTGACTTTCTTTCTTGGACTTTTGAAGCAAACAGTATTCTCACACATGAAAATTTTTCTTTTCTTCTACAAATTAGAAATTGAAGCATCAAAGTGAATCATAGATGGCACAAAATCTCATTATATATATATATATATATATATATATATATATATATATATATATATATATATATATATATATATATATATATAGAGAGAGAGAGAGAGAGAGAGAGAGAAAAAGAGAGAGAGAGACTCTTAACCGCAATCACTTCACTTCCACATTGAGTTAAACAAGTCATGCTAACTCTCCTTTCCATTAAATGCAATACCATATGTAGTCAAATAAGATAAAAATTGACTGGTTCGTTTGAGTTGTCTTGAAAAGGAATATCTTTCTTTTAGATAGAAAACATTTCTAGATAATGAACTGAATCACGTTCTATAGCCGGTGGAAATATGTCAAATTAAATATTCGGGACAATTTGACGTCCATTCATTCCCAAGCGTGCATTCATTAAATACTGGGTCCAGCTTGAACTAAATTTAGTCATTGGCTCAAACAAGGAAAACCCAATCATCATTCATCACTAATCGTTTAAATTCAATTGAAAAAACAACTCAATTGACATTTAATACGCTGTTCTCATAATTGGCCTCATGGTTTTATTGGGCACCAAATTAGGAAAATATTAGCTGTAAGGTCTATGGTATAGACTGCGACACTAAGTTGACGATACATTGTCTCTACCTAAAGTCCGAGGCAAAGGGAAGGAAAGAGGCTTCGGCTCCGAACCAGATAGCTGTAGCTCACTTGGCTCACTTGAATACATGAGCTGAAAGAACAAATATTTGTTAATTTTTCAACAAAATGAATATTTAACAAGTAAATCCGAGATGAAGCGTGTCTCGGATCGTTGTTCTGATTAGAAAATGGAAACCGATACTGAAAGTATGAACCGAGTCGAGTTGGAGCGATTTCGGTGCGATGATGATAGATTGGGGTCGCCGACGATTGAGTGTGACTACGCCGAAAGTTGACTGGTCTGCACCCTTCGAGACGACAAGCCGGAAGGGCGTTTTGGTCATTTCACTCTCTGGTCAAACTTGGCTTGTTGATGCCGCCGAATAAGTTTCAAATAAAAAAATTAAAAAAAAAAAAAGAGAGAGGACGGAAGAGTTGTAGGGCCGGACCCAGCGCGAGGGCATGTAGGTAATTTCGGATTTCTCTCAGAGGACGAAAATGCCCCTACTTCTGAGGCGCCGTAAACGGCGGAGCCGGACCCCCTCACGTGAGGCCTCGCTGAGTCCCGGCATGGAGAGCACGTGATTCAGGCGGGCTCCGCACTCCAAGAGCAACAGGGGAAGCGAAGGGTATTTTCGGCCATCTGCGGCAACGATCCTGGGATAGTTATAGATAGAAGGATCCAAATCCATAAAGTGATGGGATCTTATATCTTTTTTTTCATCTGATATTGGATCTAAACCCGAACCCGATTAGTTGGATGTGATAATGAAATTCATCTTTGGGTTAATAAACTAGATATGAATTTGTTGTTTAGCTCTTTATCCAAATTTGAGTTCAAAGTCCAAAATTGAAGTCCTGTCTGTGTCTGTCTCCAAACCAGATTACATTAAAGTTGATACTAGTTTTAAGCCGAATTCATATATGTACCCTTTCTATCTTCTTATATGCATATAGATTTGTATATGAGTCCTTTCACCTTTTGCAGAGTATGCACTTGTGGGATTAAAATGTAGATGGGATTAAAATGTAGATTATCTCGTTAAGAGAAGTTACAAAATGTTGGTTGATTTAGAACCAAGTCTGGGACTAACTCTACCTCCCTTGGCTCATGTAGTGGCTTTGGTGGTAGTTCGTAGGAAGTAAAGCCACTCCCATTTTCCCTGCTCGTAAGGTCTATGGCTATTTTGGGATGTAGGTGGTTTTACGGTACACTTTTCAACTTAAGTGTCGCAACTAAGGATGTATCGTTAACACAACACTCAAGCCAACCAACTATACTACGTTCCTCAACAAATTAGTGATGTGGGCGAGCCTCGTACCTACAACAACAGTGAGGCTGGTGGTTTTGACCAATTCTTTATAAGTTTGTTACCTTCAATTAAATAAATGTTGTATGCATATTATATTATGGAGTTGACATAGGACATGTTCAAAATGCTTGTGCTACAAGTAAAGTGAAACGAAGACTTCTCCACTTATTTCCTAAATCAAGTAGTTTGTACTTCACTCCTTGAAGCTTAGAGCTAAATTTTTTCCACTATTGGCGTCGAGAACAGTGTGCATCACGTGATAATGACGTGCACGGATTTGGTTTCTCTTTAGTTTAATTTCGTTGACCTGAGCTCATTAGTGCAGTAAAAGTGAGCGTTGGAGGAAAGTGAGATGATGATCAATAAGCAAGCGAAAGATTTCCAAGAACACTATGATAGAACAATGTGCTACGTTTTATTGATATGGTAAAAGATCCATCGTAAAATTCTTGGTCTATTGATCTGATCTTAAGTTAAAGGCTGTTTCTTCTTAGTTCAAAGTTATGATCCACACTTGAAATCCTTATTTTAGTCATGAAATCCTCAAGATTTTACACTTGAAATCCTTATTTTAGTTTTTAGTTATGAAATCCTCAAGATTTTACATCAGCGGTAATCAAACACCCCTAGAAATCTAAAATCTTTATTTTTACAAAGTAGTGAAATCTTGTATTTATATAAGATCGGAGGCTATCAAACACACCCCAAATGTTTTTACATATCTCTTCTGCTTTTTTTTTCGTTTTCTTTGTTTAAATTCGAGAGTTCTACCTAAGCCAAATCTTTGCTCCCCGGGTTGGAGATTCTAAAATTCTAAACCGATCCGCGTCGTTGACAAATCAGACGTTCATTCACCACAAAATGGGCTTCGGATTGTGTCTTTCGGATTCGGATCCAAAGTCTTTGAATTAGGAGTGACGGCCGCGATGTTGAACCGGCAAAAGATGCAACCTGAATGGCCACGGATTTGGATCCTTTGATTTAAAGATTCGAGACCCGGCGTCTCAACCTACAAAGCGCGTGGACCCGATAGCTTGATCGGCAACATGGCCCGTTACGGAAGGGCAGTTTAGTGAAATAATCGTACAATGTTGTCATTCGATTGACACGTATTATTATTCCCTAATTTTCGAGAGAAAAGGCTAAGAATTTCTTTAAGATGTATTTTATTCCTTCGCTTTCTCTCTCTCTCTGCTCAACTTCTTGGCCTCCGTGAGTCTCTCTCTCTCTCTCTCTCTCTCTCTCTTGTGAGGTTTCTGATTGTGAGCTCCCTTCAATCTTTCCTCAGTGTACCAAAATTTTAGCTTCCTTACGAATTTTCGTTTGAGTTGGGGGGAACCCATAAGCCAGTCGGGTACCATTTCCTATCCTTGAACTTGGGTGGTCTTCTGATTAGTATAGCTTCATCCTAGTGGTCCTTAGTCGGTTTTTCTTCGACAGATTTCATTTCTGTTTTGTTGGTTTAAAGGAGAACTCTGTCTTTGATGGGTATGGAGAAAGTTTGAATTTTATAACTGTTCTTTTATGAAGAGCGGGATCTGTTTTTGGAAGGAACATTCTTCTTCTCTAGCTTTGTGGTGCTGTTTGGATCCTTCCTCATTCCTTTCTTGCGAGAAGAGGGAAACTTGAATTAGCTATGGTGTTTGACTGTTTTCCCGTCTACTCATATAATCTTCCGTTTTTTTTTTCTCGATTTTTTGGGCAAACATGATATAATTTGAGCTATTACTGGGTGTTTGTCGTCACTATTAAATGGGTAGTCTAGGAATCGTTTTAGTGTCGCTTTAAGTGGTTCTGGAATGTGCTCTCTGTGATCTGTTGAGAGATTCAAGTAATGGTTTTGCGTAACTCGCTTTGTTTCTTTTCCTGTTATTGGTGTTGGCCGTGGATTGGGTTAGTCCTTATCTCTTTTTTTTTTTTCCCATGTTAGTTAATTAATGCAGATTTCTTAATTCGAACGGAAGATCATAATTGTATGTAGGGGTGTTGTTTTCGGCATCCTTCTTTGGATCAATGCTTTTCTTCCCCTCACTTGCCTTTAAACTTCTCTGGCTGACTTTTCTCTATTTTGCCTGTTGCGGTATTTTTTGTGTAATTCTAAATGCTTCATTAATGTGGTTTTTTTGGTTTGGTAGATCGACGCCTGAAGGTTCAATCAAGCGCACAAAGTGTGATTTATCGGTCGATCTTTGTGGAGTTTCTGCTACAAAGGATGTCTGCTTGTGACTTTTGACGCTGCCTACTTTATTCTGGTGGGTGGGTGGTTACCGTTTATTGAGTTTGGTATCTGCATGTTTCCTTGTTGGACAAGTATCAGAAAAAGAAGGTTCCATGATTGTCTATTTCCTTTATCTTTGAGGTGCTGCGGTTTGCTGTTGTTCCTTCCGTGATGCGGTTTGCCAGGGGCCTTTGAAATCAAAGAGGCATTTTGTTTTGTTTCCCCTCCTATGCTAGAGGGCTCCGAGTCTTGACGTTTATATTCCCTTCCTGAACTAATGTTCTAGTCCAGTTTCCTCTCTTATTTGTTGTCATGACAGATCTTTGTGGGTCTTACCGCTTCCTGATGTCTCATGTTGCTTTTCTCTTGAGATCGTTGATCCATTTCTTCAGTGGTGTATGTGTATTGCCATAGTTGCTGTGGCTTCTATGTGTTTGTACTCGTGCTATATGATGTGATGTGAGAGGTACCATTGAGTTATAACTCTGCCATTTGGTGAGATCATGTCTGTGCCTATACGATGTGAGGAATCATGTTTCCCTTTTCAGCCCTGCATGGCCTTAATATAATTAAACGAAGTTATGTTTTTTTTGTTTTTTGTTTTCTTTCTTTTCTTTTGTGGTATTTGCTTTAGGCTTAGCCCGTAAGTTAAAAAGTAATGCATACATATCACCAATTTGAGTTCTTTTGCTTTATTTTAATTGCCCTGGGTAAAAGAGGTAGTATTGAGCTTATCCTCTTGTCTTCCCATGCTTCTAGAAGCCTTTTCATTCTTTGGTATTTACAATCTATCATTTGCAACTATTTTTTGCATATTTGGTTGTCTGTTAATGCTATCACCAATTTTCCTAGTTCTAATGCTCCACTGTTCTCACTTTTATTGCCTTTGGGTTTAGCAGGAGTATACATCTCATCTTCTGTGATGGGAAATTTGGATGCTGCTGATGTTGAAGAAGGTGCCTTCACAATTAGCGATGCCAAGGTATTTATGCAACTAGATGCTATGGTTTTCCAAAAACTCACTTACACAAGGGTTCGGGAATCTCTGTCCCATAAACATTCTATGACATTATCAGAAATAAATGGCTGGTAAATGCATCTTGACCTGAAACCGTTAGTTAAGCACAAACTGCACAATCTTTTCTGACACAAATATTATTTTCCTAGGGCTTATATAGTGAAAAGTGCACTACGTTTAAGCCTGGATCTAAAGGATCCCTAGTCAGCTTGGCCACCTAGACTATGTGACCTTGGTGGTTATAATTATTAGCCTTATCTGAGCCATTATTCAATGCTTCTAAACATGCCTACTGCAATCATACATAGGCCTGGAAGATGCAAATGTATATATCTGTCTCTAGGTTGCATGGAACTTGATCCTGGATGATATACCAGTGTTGGTAGGGCAATTTAGAGACACAGGTATTTATAGTGTAGCAGATACCTATAGCGTACTGGGAACTTTCATGGTTTGGAACTGGATCATTCTTTTCTAAGGTTTTCATTTTCTATCTTGAATTACAATGAATTATGTATGAACTTATAAAACTACTTTTTCTTGAATATTTTGGATCTTTTCAAATTATTGTCTATGAATTTATTTCGTTTGAATTTTTTATTTTATATGCTATTGTATACCCTGCCGTACCCTTGCACATATATATATATATATGTTTTTCAAAATTGTGTGCTGCGCACACACCGTCTTAGTTTTTTCTGAATTTTCTGGTAAACAACAAAAAAGAAAGGGAGAGCCCTCTTTTTCTTTTTCTTCCTCGTCTTCTTCCTTTATCTTCTGTTCTTTTGGTTTGGCACTCCCCTGACTCCTCTATTTTTCCATTTCAATTTTTCCTCTTCTCCTTCCTTGCCAGGACCTCACTTCTATTCTCCTTTCCTTTTTCTTTTTAAAGTTTCCTCTTCCTTTTCTTCTTCATTTTGTTCTTTTATTCCTTTTGTTTGGAAAATTGTCTTGACTGGCTTTTTGGGTTAGAGATTGCAATTTTCGGTTTGGTTGCTGCCAAGTTAGGCATGTTTGTTTATTTGTTAACATTGATTGATTATGGTAATCTGTTAATATAGTATGTTGCTTAGATTTCTCCCTTTTCCTAAATTTTAGATATGGTTACTTCTTTGTAGTTGTTAATAGCAATTGACTTCTATAGCACTTTTTTCTTGCTTTTAGTGATTAGTTTTAGAAGTATTAACTGGATAGGAACTTTATGACTTCCTAAATTTGATGACTGAATACAAATTTCGTGTGCAGATTTTAGGGATTTTTGTTTCTTTCTTAGAAGAAGCCTATGAAGTTAACTTCATGCTTACGTTCATTTGCAGCTACATGGCGGGATGTGTAGGAGACTTTCTTCAATAGTATGTAAAGTGATTGCAATATTTCCACAACTAGAAGAATCAAGGCCTAGGTGCACATCAGGCATACAGGCTCTCTGTTCACTGCATGTGGCACTTGAAAAGTCTAAGAGCTTGCTTCAGCATTGTGCTGATTGCAGCAGACTTTACTTGGTAAACTTTCTCGTTGCCATGATTGTATATAAATACCTCATTTACTTTATCATTGAGAACATCTTGCCAAGAATTCACCTTTTGGCATTTCATGACATATGGATTTAGAACAGCAGCGGTGGGAGCCAGTTGTTGCATTGCCGTGTCTGGTTATTCACTACCGCAAGCTGTTGTGTTACCACTTAATGAAGTGGCCTTTTGTCAGCTATATGAAAATAAAAATATTCACCATCAACCTGAATGAAGCAGGTGACTGTTAATTTCTTGGCTTGGTTTTAACTTGTAGATGGAGCCAGGCTGAAGTAATCAAGTTGTACACAATTAGGGCTGTTCAAGCTTTCCTAGTTGAGATTTACAATTTATGTACTCACATCTTAGTGAGCCTGACCTAGTTGTTAGTTATTTTTTTTTTGGTTAAAGTCAATTATTAAGTAGGTAAGAAATAAACTAAGATATGGGGTCCATCACCTCCATTGCATGCATTAACATAGACTCGAGGACCACTAGTATCATGTTTTATGCATGTATGAATGCCACTTCATTAAACATTTTCCTTGTCAGTGGTTGAAGAGTCACAGATATTGGATATGAATTCGTCATGGATTGGATTGGCTTTGTGTAGTCTTATTGAGTTTAAGAGCAAGGCAGAACCCGTTGATCTTCTATATTTTTCTCCTTATTCTGCATTGAGTAATAAATATTGTTCCGTTTCTTAGCAGATTGTAGTTGTTGGATATTTCCAGCCGATACTTCTTCATGTGATCAGTTGATGACGTGATAATTGAAATTCTGCTACGTTTCTTGATGATTTTGAGCAAATTCTTCTGGCTGTGATTCTGAATCATGGTCACATATTTATTTTCAGGAATTTATTGGTAAAAGTTTTTTTGGAAGTTTCCTTTTTCCTAATAACCTCTGCAACGCAAGAGAAAGAGGATTTTTGGAAACACACTTAAAGATTTGGTGATAATGATACATCTCGTTTTTTTAACACTGCTAACAACAAACTTAAGTTGTTTATAGTTAATTAAAAAAAACCATAAAATGATTCCTGCCAAGATGGCTATTAGATCAATGACCAATCACCATTCTACACTTTAAAGTGAGATGAAAAATATATTTAGCATTATAAATTTATCCGCTTCCCTTAGGTAACCTTTTCACATTAATAACGAATATGGAATTCAGCTGACTAATTTAAAAATTAATAGAAATCTAATTGATGTAGCTTTACTATGTTGCTTGGTACAGTTGAAGAAGCTAATGTAAATTAATGCACTTGAAATTTACTTTTTTTTTTTTTGGGTTTGGGGGGGGGGGGGGGGGGTGTAGGGTATTTAGTCATTTAATCAAAATAACCCAAACTTAAGTTGGTGATAACCTAGGGTTAATTGATGCAAGATTATCTTTTAGTAGCTGTGCAAACTGCAAATTTTGGTATGTTCTTAGCGATCTCAAACAGTTAGGTGTTTTCAGGTTATAACTGAATCTTTAGGTATGTTTTTGGAAATTTCTGAAAATAAAAAAATGTATAAAATATGAAAGAATAAATTATGAAATTATGAGTTTTCATTTAATTCCGTTACAAAATATTGGAAAACATTCTGACAAATTTTTAAATAATTATTTTTTGAAATGGAAATTTCTCAATAATTTCCACCATTATCATGATCTTACTTTTTTGGTGTTGTTTTGAAATGTTAAGATATATTTCCTATAATAGTATCTCTTTACTTATTGGCAATGAAAACAAAAACTTGCCAAAGCTATGAACTGAACCATTCATTCTGTCACATTTTTCTTTAGTTTTATGAATGACATAATGTGCCCTTTTCAGTTTGTTATTTATTGATAGATGTTAATCACTAGGAACTTTGTGGTTTTCAGGCAATCACAGGAGATTCTGTTCTGTTGAAATTTGAGAAGGCTGGATGTGCATTGGAGGAGAGTTTAAGGCGTGTTGAAAACATTGTTCCACAGGCCATTAGTTGTCAGGTAACCTTCTTGCAAACCTTTCTGTGGGTAAACTGCTTATATGCTCAAGACGTAGTGAGTATTCCAGGATTCAAGCTATTTCAAACATTTTGGGATCCATTTAGGCTGCACATTTTTGGTCTTGGACAGGCCGTTTACTATAGAATTATGGGTAATCATGAGGGGCGGATCTTAAGGATTTTTTAAAATAAATACTGTGTGAAAAATGGTTCAGAGAAACATTGTTGTACTGAATTTGTATAGGATATCTGATGTATCGTTCTATAAAAAATGCAACTGTTTTAGTTAACAATCATGCACATGCATCGGTTACATGGTTGGCAATGGATTAATTTGAAAGAGACCCTCTGCCAGAAAGTTGGTGGACACACTTAAGATAGGACCATTTATAATCCACAACCTTTTTCAGATGCTCAAGTATATATGTAGGAAATATTTTGGAAAAATGCTCAACTTTTGAAAAATAACAAAACATGTGCTCCACTATTTTTTGTTCAATAAATTTGCAAAGCACATGAACATTTTTGAAACTTGAGTCATTTTTTATTATTTCATGAATAGTTAAGCACCTTTCTGTGATTCATTTTCTAGTTTCTCTAATCCCTGTATTGTGACAAAAATGTCTAAGATTATTTTGTATGTCCTTACTCCTTACTATTTGGATGTGTCACTGATCAGGTTTTTTTTATTTTCATATGTCCCTTTTGACTTTTTGTTTTTATTTCTATGTTTTTCTTTCTGTGTGAATGAGTGAAGTATGAGTCTTTTTTCAATCTTCTTTGCAGTTCTGTCTAATTTGTTATAATATGACTGTGTTCTCTAGGCAATGCAATGCCAATATGAGGGGAACAGAATTGACAGTTATAAGATTAGTGGTCTTTATGATTGAGGGTTTGAAGAAATGAACAGTTCCTCTGGTTTAAATGAGAGATGCTGACTTCAAAAGAACCAAATGAAGATTGTCAGAGAGTCAGTGATTGTCATGTAACCTAACAAAGGACAAGAAAATGTATGAGAAAAACAGCAGGCATTGTCCTCCATTATGTTTAAGTACCATGCTAGATGATTGTTCTTTTTCTTCTTTTGGTTCTTTAAGTATAACTTGACTGATAACAGTTCTTTTAGGACATGACAATCATCTTCAATTTGACTAAACTGATGGGACTAGTCTGGTGAGAAATACATGAATCAAGAAATACGTGAATCAGTATAATAAAAACTATGTCAACTTCATACTTTTTATCATTTAAACATGAAATCATACTGTTAGTGAGTTAACTGCGTGTATAGAATCTTGCTGACTTGTCTTCTCATTGTTCTAAGTTGTAATAACCCTGTTGTGCTAATTTTCCAGATCATGACAATTATCAGTGAGCTCCAGGGTACTGTTTTTGCTCTTGACCAATTGGAAAAGCAGGTCGGTGACGATATCATTGCATTGCTTCAGCAGGACAGGAATTGTAATAGCACTTGTGATTACATGTCAGAACTCGAAGCTTTTCATCAGGTGGCCTCGAGGCTTGGTATAACTTCCTCTAGGGCAGCCCTTGCTGAGAGGAGAGCTCTCAAGAAATTGATTGAAAAGGCTCGCAGTGAGGATGATAAGAGGAAGGAATCAATTGTCTCTTATTTGTTACATCTTATGAGAAAGTACTCAAAGCTTTTCAGAAGTGAATGCGCAGATGATGGAGACTCTCAGGGTTCAGCACCATGTTCACCAACAGTTCAGGGTTCTGCTGAAGAAGGCTCTGAGTCTGGGAAGGCCTTTGACCACCACTTGCTGAAATTCGACTCCTTTAATGTTAGGCCAAATGGCAGGAGATCAGTCAACATACCTGTAATCCCTGAAGAGTTCAGATGTCCTATTTCTCTGCAACTGATGCATGACCCTGTCATAATTTCATCAGGGCAGACATATGAGAGAGTTTGTATAGAGAAATGGTTCAGTGATGGTCATGATACCTGCCCAAAAACTCAGCAGAAACTCTCTCATCTTTGTCTGACTCCAAACTATTGTGTCAAGGGTTTGATTGCTAGTTGGTGTGAACAAAATGGAGTGAATCCTCCTGAGCACCCCCCTGATTCCCCTGATTTGGATTGCTGGCGATGGGTGTTATCTCAATCTGAGACTTCAAACTCTGGATCGATGGAAAGCTTTGACTGTAGTCATATAAAAGGAGCCAAAGTTGTTCCTATGGAGGATAGTGGTGATTTGTGTGCCAAGCAGAATATAAGTGTTAAGGACACCTTTTCAAGTAAGGGTGAGGTAGATCCCATTCACTTGTACAAAAGACTTCTGGCTGTGTTGAATGGTGAGCTTAATACAGAAACAAAATGCAGAGCTGTAGAGGAGATAAGGATTTTACTAAAGGATGATGAAGAGGCTAGATTTTGTATGGGTGAGAATGGCTTTGTTGATGCCCTTGTGATGTTTGTGAGAGCAGCAGTACATCAAAGGAATGAGAAGGCTCAGCAAACAGGAATAATGGCTCTTTTCAATCTTGCTGTCAACAATGATAGGTATATTCTACATGTTGCAATTATGATTCTTGTTTTATCTATATTTATGCATAGGCATGCACTTCCTTGTACTTGGCTCACACATGCAGTCCATTCTACCACCTTAGAGTACTCTAGTATGCATAGATGCATTATATTTTTTTTTGGTTTATTCTCCTCTTTTTTGGTGCTTCATTGGCTAGCATGCTTTTGATGGTATGGGAAAATATCTATGTTGTTGAGCCTTTCTTTGAAGGCAGCACTATTTTTACCCTCAGCTGTGGTGTGAATGACAGGATTAAATTGCAGGATGCTTTTCTTTTTTGAGATGATATTTTTTGTAACTGCGTTGTTAATAGGCTACCTTACAGTGCTTTCCCTTGCTCATAATTGCATATGGCATAAGAAGATAGTGCAACACCAATAATGAGCTGTCATATCCCAGTGCAAAATGTTTCACTTTGAGCTAGCTTTGTTTTATCTTATTTTATGTTCCCTTTTATAAAAGGGAAGAGAAGAAAGAAGATTTAGCAAACCCGCATATGTTGACCTCCAGCCTCCTTCCCTTTGAAGGCCTTAAGATGACCCACCTAACCAGGTTTACAATATCCATCGACAGAGATAAGTCCGTTGCTGCAACCACATTGCTTAGATTCAGTGTCATAAATATCACTTTCTTTGTCAAAAAAGAACCGATATTTACATAAAAAATTATTGAAACAAATAAAACTGGAAAAAGATGCATTTGAGAAGCCAAAATCAATTTGTCTTGTTTTTTCACATTTTTATCCCGTTGTTTTCATTTTTTTTGTTGCACTATTTTTGCTTTAAAGTTTAAAAGTTCAAATTTTTATCTTCATTTCTATCATTACTGGAACATCATCTTTATTGTTTATCTAGTTTTTTTATTATGTTTGCTTATTGGTTTCTCATTTTATTTATTTTTACCTCATTTGTGAAATTTTTTCTTTTTTAAAAGAATTGTGAAAAATAATTTTGCCAAAAAATACCCAAGAAAAAGTTTAAAACCCGAGGACAATATTTATGACAATGCTTGGAACATGCTCACATGCATTGTGCAGTTATACCATAAATGCTTATTCTTTTATGTGTTTATCCATCGCGGATAATCTGCTTAGTTTTATCACAAACATCTGCAAATGCATTTTATCCATGACCAGTGGTAGGAAAGAGAACACACAGGATTTACAACACCTTATTAGCTTTAGTCTTTGGTGTGTTGCTGGCAGCTAACGTGGGTGAGTAAGCTTGTTGTCTGAGAGCATCTGGGGTGAAATTGGACATTCTTTGTTTCTGTCTTCTTTGAATATGTGAAAAGAAACATTCGCATGGCTTAGCAGACGTGTACACTTGCATGACTCTCACCATGCACGTGCAACTCTAAAATGGTGATTGTCAGTACTGTACAGTGTTATTTCCATCTTCAAAGATAAGGATTTGCAAGGCTACAAACACATTTACACAAGTATATGTCGCAAAATGCTTTTTTGTAAGGCAGGTCTTTGTTCATGAGGGATGCAACCATAAACTAGTTTTTATAATTTTGTAATCGATAATTGAATTCCTCCAGGAGGCTGATATCAAGTTGAATCCCTTAATTTGCTTCCAACGGTTTTTTCTGTAGATATAATTTTGTTGTTGCAATATTTTATATATGGTACGCATATGTGTTGCTAACGTACTTGTTTTTGCTTTCCTGTTTACATGTGTACAGGAACAAGGAGTTGATGTTAACCTCAGGGGTGGTTGATCTATTGGTAGAAGTGCAGCAGTCAAGATCCTATGAGGCTGCCGCAGCACTTTACCTTAATCTTTCCTGTCTTGACAAAGCAAAGTTGATAATTGGTTCATCTAAGGCTGTCGCTTTTTTGGTCGGTTGCCTCTATGAGTCTCAAACACAATGTAAATTTGATGCTGTCCAGGCTATCTACAATCTCTCTACACTTCCAAGCAATATCCCTTTCTTGCTTGCTGCTGGTGTGGTTGCGAACCTCGCCTGCATCTTAAGCAGCTGCGACAACACCTGGGCGGACAAAGTCATAGCCTGTCTGTGTAATCTCTCATCAACTAGAAACGGCAGAACAGAAATGATTACCTGTCCGGGTCTGATAGCCTCTCTTGCCTTGGTTCTGGACTGTGGTACACAAGTTGAGCAGGAAATGGCAGTCTCTTGTCTCTTGACTCTGTGCATTGAGGATGAGAGATGCAGCCAACTAATCTTGCAGGAAGGGGTGATTCCATCTCTGGTCTCCATGACTGTAAATGGGACACCCAGAGGAAAGGACAAAGCACAGAAACTGCTGATGCATTTTCGTGAACTGCGGGAACGGGAACAAGAGAACAGAAGCTCTCAAGCAGCGCAAGCTCTAGGTGGAAGCCATGGTGGAGAGCAGCAAGAAAAGGAAGCGAAACAGTTGTCGAGGTCCACATCAAAGAAATTGGGGAGAACTCCAACTTCAAAAAGACTGGGGAGGACTCTCAGTTCCATGTGGAAAGTTAAGTCATTCTCCATTTACCAATGTTAGTGAAGTTGGTAGCCCGTGTACGTGAAGTCTTCCTCAAGCTTTGTTTGGGTTCTTGTGCCATGCTCTGCCCCCTTTTATAGCATCCTTTCCTTCCTTTTTGCCCTTTCTATAAATATAAATAGTCTCAGGTGCAGGGAGCCTGCGCGAAGAGATGTACAGGAGTCTGTATATTTGTCTTTTTCATTTTCCTTTTTCTTTTCTTTTTTTTTTTGTAGCCTCAGGGAACGAAGTGAAATGCCTTCGTGTTTCCGGGCACAGTGTGGTGCCCTGTGATGTGTATGAGAAGGCATCTTTTACCACTATAAAGCGCTCTCTCTCTCTCTTTCTCTCTCTATGTGTGTGTATATGTGTGTGCATGCTCGTGCATGTGTGTGCTGCATTCTCTCGCATTCTGTGAAACTTTTGTTGAATACAAGATCTTATGCATGCCATCATCAGCGAAATGGAGAAGCAGCTTGCAGTTGTTCGGTCCTGTTGGTACATAAAAAAGACAATAGCAAAATAATAATAAAAGAGTTTACCGTTCATCTCCCTAGTTATACTAATATATTTATCAATGTGATGATCATCCCGGACAATCGGTGGAGTGTGATCATTTAATAAAGTAGAACCTTCCAAGACATGGCCAATTATTTGTTTTCAATTAGTCATTTGGACAGCTTTCTCAGCTGGGCTTGTAACGAAGACGGTTCGAAGATGAAAAAACTTCAAATAAGTAAATTCAGAGATGGAGATGAAAGCATTTTTTTAATGCTATCCTGTTATCAAGTGTAGGTAGCAGAGGATGACTAGTCTTCACTCTCATGAGGCTTTTTCGTTTCCCATATCTCAATGGCGTGCCTTCAAAATTTTAGAAAGATAAAGATCAACGGTTTTATATAATTTATGCCCAGCAGTAGTGTTGTGTGAAAATGGTTTTGTCCTGAAGCCTTGGGTCACATTACCACCCATAATTGAATGCCAAACAGAATTAAAAACAATCGGACGAAGGAAGGTATGAAGTGGGTTTCTCGTTAGTTCTGGGCCAAATCAAAGAACATCTAGGAATCCTGAAGATCAAATTAATCAGAAATATGAAATCTCTCTCACCAAGATCTTTTAGGGGAGATTCTCTGTGACTTTGTTGCCTCCTCCGTGATCCAGCAGGATCCGCATTTCTGCTTGAAGCAGGGGCCTAGCTTAGCAAATTGAATGAATGTCCAAGTTTTGCTTCAAAACATCAATGAGTACCTACCAATCTTCAATAGAAGATCCAGTTTGTTTCAATATACGTACGTGAAAAGGACCTTGCTTTTCTGTTTTGTTCTGTTGTCATCATATGTACAACTGGATGCCGAAACAATGCCAATCAGTTGGAAGCACGATCCAAAAGAAAGCACCTCAATTTCTCAATATTTTGTGAGATCCACTCCTAACAAGATCCCTGCTGGACCCACATACTTCCACAGATCTGATCCTGCCATCACATTATAGGATTGCTGGATTCCTTCGGTCGGGTTTTGCTGGAGGAGTCGCCTGATCTGTAATGGCACATGTCTTGATGCATGCATTGAGTGGCCTTGAAGAAAGGATATATATATATATATATATATATATATATATATATATATATATATATATATATATATATATATATATAGAGAGAGAGAGAGAGAGAGAGAGAGAGAGAGATTGGTAAATCCCGACAATTAGGTGAGGGACAAAAATTAGACCTTTCAAATGTTTAATATATATATACACACACAACCACACACTAGTCTTTGATGAAAATTATTTAGGCAGTTGATTTTAAAAAGATCAGATGATAAAGGTTAAGTTGTAAATATAAAAATGAAACTATATTTTTAAGAGTTCAAAATACCCTTTAAGGAAAAGATAGATATAAAGAAAAAAAAAAAAGTAGATGACTCCCCTTCAACGAAATCCTTTGTTTCATTTGAGGGCTATTCTAAACTTTTGAAAAAAAAAAAACAACTTGGCTTTCATATTTACTACTTACTTTTCATGATATTGTCTCATATGTGGGTCTAGTAGCCACTATATATATATATATAACGAGAGAGAGAGAGAAAAGAAGTAGTTGCATTAAATCTTCAACGTGCATCCCAATATTGGACTATGAGAGTGGGGGACCCATGTACAACTCCATCGTAAGAGTTATAACGGGAATGATGAAGACTTAAAAGTTGCCGGTGGATCGTCTAGAGCCGGTGCAACCCGATATTTAATGCTCATTCTAGTACAACGTGGTGCTGCACCACTGCCCGCTAAGCGACAAAGGTGACTCTTTCATTTGCCTTTGACTTGCATTCTAGTCTTTGCATAAGTGCACACATGCACATGCACACACATAAATGCCACAACAGTTGTTAATAGTGAGCAACATACGTAAGTCAATCTTTATAACTAGAGGAGCACCATTCATCTAGCAGGGTGGAACTTGGAAGCTGCCAACTTAATAGAATGTCTTTGACTTGGAAACAAGAACAGAGTTGTAAATGGTGTTGAGGTGAAGAATTTGGAGCTCTGCTTGAAAGCATGGTGATGAAGGCTTATCCAGGTTCGGCTTCTCGTAAAGCGGGCCCTGCAGAACTGTGCATTTGAGGAGATTCCCTGTGATGGGAAAAGAAAGTGAAAGGGCACCCAAATCTGATTCAGTTCTTGTTCTTTAATTGTGGTTCATAAGAAACATTGAAGGACCTGCATGCTTCTGTTTTTGGCCGTCCATGTTGTGCATCTGAAACAGATGTTGCCTGGATTAGCTCTGGATTTAATAGAAACTGGATCCGCGAGTTCATCGTGGGATCTGTGGTGGCAAAATACTGGATAGGCCCCAATTCTGTTGACGAGTAACCAAGTCAGGTGTGCTGTGTTGTTGTCTTTTAGTTTATTGAAGGTTTTATTTACGGGTTCAAATGTCTAGCCCGTCTAGCTCAGTCGGTAGAGCGCAAGGCTCTTAACCTTGTGGTCGTGGGTTCGAGCCCCACGGTGGGCGTTTCCTTTTTCTTCCACTTCAAAACCAAAATTTTGACCCAAATTTTTTGTTTTTTCGAATAGCCATGAATCACTACATGAATGAATGTATTGGTATAACGCACTCGATTTCGATCCTAAAAATTTTCATCAAACTTTTTGGTACTTCCCTTGTATCCTCTTCAAATTTTCCATTTACAATTGGATCTTCACGTCTCTTATTTCTCTCTCTTGAGAGAAAAAAAGAAAAAGAAAAAGCAAAAAAGCATTCCTACATATACTGAAGCCTTGAAATTCCAAAAAAAGGATATCGGAAACTAGGCAAAGCACAATTCACAGCGTTTCACACACACAAAAAGAAAAAAAAAAAAAACAAGGGAGCTTACAGAGAGTCACTTGTCATATGTGCAGTTCTATAATATTTGTATCCACCCTTTTCCCATGCTTCCTACATTTGTATCCATTTAGAATCAAATAAACGCAGAACGGGATCCACTGTTATCCCCCGATCTGTATTACGAACATGGGTTTTATCAACATTAGCAGCATCCGATGAAGGTTGAGCTTTTACTTGCTTCTCCTTTCCAATCTTACGCCCTTCCACATTCTTCTCCATTCCAAGCTTACGCCCTCCCTCATTCTTCTTCTTACACCCTTCCTCATTCTTCTCCATTCCAATCTTACGCGCTCCCTCATTCCTCGTCTTACACCCTTCCTCATTCTCCTCCATTCCAATCTTACGCCCTCCCTCATTCCTCGTCTTACACCCTTCCTCATTCTTCTCCATTCCAATCTTACGCCCTCCCTCATTCCTCGTCCTACACCCTTCCTCATTCTTCTCCATTCCAATCTTACGCCCTTCCTCATTCTTCTTCTTACACCCTTCCTCATTCTTCTCCATGCCAATCTTACGCCCTTCCTCATTCTTCTTCTTACACCCTTCCTCGTTCTTCTCCATTCCAATCTTACACCCTTCCTCATTCTTCTCTCGTCTTTGAGTTACAAGCACGTCTTTTTTACTTTGTCCAGCAATGGAATCCACGGTGTTGATAGTTTTATCAACACCCACAAATTTATCTACGAATTGCTCTTCATCACCACCATCATGATCAGCTTCGGTGGGTTGAGTCTCTTCCGGCAATGGTGCAAAGTCTTCTTTCTTCTGGTTATCAACACCCACAAATTTATCTACGAATTGCACTTCATCACCCCCATCATCATCAGCTTCGGTGGGTTGAGTCTCTTTCGGCACTGGTGCAAAGTCTTCTTTCTTCTTCTGGTGATCTCTCGTGCATCCTGACAGTATTGACGTCAAGACACTCAATGTGAAGGTCAGCACAAAATTGGCATCCATAAATTTATGAATCATGGAGGGAAAGTAGTCCATGCTTGATTCAATCATGTTCACAAAGAACTCCAAGAAGTCGTCGCCCAGGGTGTTGATCGCCTCAAAGACATGCCTGGAAGGGGGGAAGAAGTGCTTAACAATATCTTCAAGAGTTAGGATCTGTTCATCTATGAAGTAAAGGAGAGCTAGCCATTGGTGTTGCATGGATTGCATAACTGGTGAAGCAATGGAACCTACGGACTGGGTGAGTGGGCCAAAAGGCCATGGAAGCTTTGGTGACTTGAAGTATGCTCTCTCTGCAAGGCTAAGGAAGTAGGCTCCAGTTTTGTGCAACAAATGTGGGGCTTCTCTTCGTCTGCTTGTTGAAGGAGATTCCTGAATGATTGATGTAAGAATTGCAAATTACAAATACATAAAACCCACAGGCAGACTGATGGTTTTCACAAATAGTTGCTGACAGACGAGAATCACAGAATAATTACCATAACAAACATTCATGAGAGGGCGCTTATGTTCTTGACATACGTGTACCCAGAATATATATTCTAAGAACCCTTTGTTCTATAATGTCTAGTTTTTTATTGTTGGATTTAAGAAAATGATTGATCGGTTTTCACAAACAGTTGCTGACAGACGAGAATCACAGAATAATTACCATAACAAACGTTCAAGAGAGGGCGTTTATGTTCTTGACATACTTGTACCCAGAATATATCTTCTAAGAACCCTTTCTTCTATAATGTCTAGTTTTTTATTGTTGGATTTAAGAAAATGATTGATCGTGTAATGTAATCGTGTCTTTGTACCTCTTCATCCATCCTTCAAGACAAATTTTTGGCTCCGCCACTAACGTAGATTGGCAGAAGACATGTTTCTAGGATTTTCACTGGTGGCGGTTTCAAATTGGTACATGTTGACCATGTTGAACAGAATGCATGACCTGTTTAGATGTTTCCAGATTCATTTGAAATGTCTCGAAAAAATTAACAGAAAAAGAGAAACATGAAGGATTTCTTCTTTTCCCTTGTCCTAATAAACACAAACAAGAACATTGAGGATCAGAAATTAAGCCAGTGTGTTGTCAGGTCTTTATCTCAGGAGTGGTTTCTTCACTTTTCGGACAAAAGTAAGAGATTGAAGACGCAAATACAAGGCATACCAGAATGGGAGAGAGAGCTTCTGTTTCTGAAACCGCCATAGCGAGTAGAGACAATCCAACACCCGCTTTTGAAAGTATATCCTGCTCATATAAAAGTAGAGAAGTAGGTAGCACCCATCCAAATACTATGAGATAAAGCTCTTTATTTTTCTCGCCCCGACTCAAGGAACCGCAAGCAGCAGAAAGGAACCGAGGGGTCAACAACAGAATGAGGAAGAAGGCGGTAGGGAGTGCAAGGCTTGTATCAGCTCGACGCGTCCCAGATGGATCCAAAACGAGAGTTTGGTTTCTTGCGTTGCCTGTAGGAGGCCTGCTTTGTTTTTCGTTTGGCACAAAGAAAGGAGAGATGGGACAAATGGCTCGTTCTAATCCATTCCCGAACTTTTGGGTGCATCTTCTTCCTCCATTTCTGCAAGGCCACTTCTCTTTCCTTTTTCTGTTTTTCTTCCCGATTCATCGGGACAGTGCTTTAAGGGTTGAGAATCACTCCATCTCGACCGTATCAACTGACATGTACCCGTATGACAAAGGCTGTAAGACGCATTCTTGTTTTGAGTGTCTACGGGAAATCAATTGAGACCAATAAACACTACTGCAATCTACGTAGACAAACCTGATGTATGGAGAGCTATTAATGCATGATGCAGGGCGACCCTGCCTTAAAAAGAATAATCAGCAGCACGCTATGCAGTGTAACCTGCATTCATCTTCATCAATGCAGAAGATAAATCTCTTCCTCACTGTGGATCACATTGGAAGTCATTTTCCAAGACAGATTCAATGCAGTGCCTGCCACGAGTCCATTTGATGGCCCTCCAAGTGGGATGCACCCTTCCTTTGCTCTATCGTGAGGTACTATGAGGCCTTTTGATAGAAGCAACAATGCTATTTTATAAATCTACCTCAAATAATGGATCCTTGTACTTATTCAAATATTTTATGAATTTATGATTCATGAAACACGAAAGACTTTCACCTTGTTCCTAATGCTAATTATTCCTTAGAAGACGAGTTTGTCCTTGCAGGAGATGAATAAGGAATGATTTACCTCCAAAGAGCACTTCAACCATGGTTGAAGGATAGTTTTACCCTCGACCACTCTTTAGGATAGTTCTAGTTGGGTATTAACCATATTGTCACAATAGCATCAAAGCTGACAGACTTGAGTTCTACATATGCTAATACATAAACCCTAAGGATGCAGTTTATAGCACCTCAATAGTTTAGTTTTGTATTGAAAATTAAGGAAATGTTCAAAGTTTATAATAAAGGAAGTTAAATGATTGATTGTTTTGGTTTTTATTCTTTTTGAGATTGAAATTACGGTTGTTAATGGATACAAGACTATTCCTCCATAAAATCTTTTATAAAATCTATTAGAATTCATGGAACACTAGTGTTCCTGCTACCAAACAACCCTTGATAGTTTGACATATTTTTAATCAGTAAAAAAAAGCACTTAAGATGCAAATAGGATTCATAGGGCAACATTCATTAGAGTGCACAGTGAGCAGTTTGAGCAGTTTGAAATCATTTCTTTGTTACATATGATGGTAAGGGATTATATTATACTCATTATATATGTTTGACGTCTATATTTTTGGATTATATCGAGTTAGATTTTTTTTCCTTTTTGGTCTCTGCCCATTTAAGCACACTGAAAAAAAATGAATGCGATTACTTATTCGTGCCAGTCAAAATCGTATGTTGATAACTTGTCCACAAATAAACATTCTTGCCAATGAAACTCTACCTTAGTGAAGTGTCAACACTACAAGTAACGAAGTGAAATGAGTTCCGTCACTTTTAGTTGAATTCATGGGTAGCTCGCTATAGAATGAATGGGAAAGCCACATGCATACTGGCTGATACGAGGCGGAGCTATTTTTCTTTTGTCCAACTTCTCTACCAGGTTAGACGACTATACAAGTTGCGTAGCATCTCCGTAGCTGGATTCATGCATGCCCTCCTTTCGATTCATAAGGCCTTCGTCACGTAGCCACCCTTGAAACTCTGCTAGTTTGCCTTAAAAACATGCCCAATCAGAGGTTGCTTCCTTGAGGGGAGGCTTAGCTTTTCTCCGAAAGATTGTCTATGCGTGAAGGATTTTCAGTAAGATCCGGCGGAAAATCCAAAAGAATGACGCGACCGAACATCTAAAAAGTTTGTACGTCGAGAAGAAGCGTTTTCCCGAGTGGTCGTGCTTCAGCCAACAGTCTCCTTTCGAACTTGCTCCTTCGCAAGGCGGGTGTCGCTCGGTTCCTTATTTTCAAATGATTCTGCCGCGGGTAAGACGAGAGGGTCGTGGTTCCTCCAACATATTCTTCTTTCATTCCAAAGAGGCTGGCAAATGATTCTCTAAAATCTGGGGAATTAATGCGCATCGTCTTGGTTCTTGCCGCAGTCTCCTCCTCTTCTAAAAGTGGGAATTTGATCCATCATCTTCTTTTGAAGGGCACACGACTCTTTTAGATTCCCCACGGAAGAGCACCATAAGGAATATGATGCCCCCCTTTTTTCCTAGGCATGCCTTTTCATCTTAGCAGATTCCAAATGGACACTTGTGCTTTTCTGCCCGTGGACATTGACAGATGTTGATTTCTTTTTTCCTTTTTTTTTTCTCTCCATATTGGTAACAAAGCAACTATTTTTTATATTTAGTGGTTCGAAAATTGGGAATGCCATTTAATTGGCATCGATTTTTATTCGCGTCTCTCCCTCTCCTTTGTGTTCATGTCTCTGACGGACGGTTCGCTTGATGACAATCTTCCTCGACTTGCAACCGTTTGTATGTTGCTGGACAACCCTTTTCCTTTCTCCTAGTCCTTGTTTAGGTGTTGCTTTAGTTTGAAGCAAATTACTTGCCTTGGTCATTCCTTGCTCATGGAGTTGGTTGTTCTTTTCTTGGAACTCTAGAAATTGAGCGACCAGCCACCTTCAGGTTGTTGGCCTTCATGCAGCTGTTGACATTTTTTCTCCCCTTCTATTTTGCTTTTTCTGTACTTGAATCTGGGGCGTGAATGGCTGAAGAGCCGGGTTAGTTGTTTGCTGGTTCTGTTTTTTCTTTTCTTTTTGATTAAATATTGTCCTCCTTGCATTTTATAGAGATGTGGTGTTATTGACAAACTGAGGAGACTGAATTCATCATCCTGTTATGATAAAAATTGGTGTCGTGTAGCTTGCCTAGAAATGGTGGTCCAACCTTCAGCCGATGCATATGCCAGAAAGATGTGAAAAATTTTGTTCGTCATGTTATGCTCTCTTTGTCCTTCCCTTTTAGCTTCTTCTGATGGAAAACTGTGGAGAATATTTTGCTCTGAACTTAATCCTGGTCCTCAGGGATAGGAAACTATAAGGTCTTTCTTCGAGAGTTCTATCTTCAACCAATTCGAAGGTCACATAAGAAGCATATATATTTTGGTCTCTAATTGAACCACGTGATGTCCCCTTGCCTGTTGAATAGTTCTTAATAAGCCCATTGAAATCAATCTTTAGGTTCTTCTGATGTTTCCCAGCGTACCATCTTAATTTTCATCGTAATAATCATCATTTTTGACAAGAACAATCATGCTTTTCCCTAAAGCTTCCCAGTTCCCTGTAGAGTTGAGATGTTGTAGTGATTATGCTGTAGATTTTGGCCATCTTTTTGCTAATCTAGTCAGTACTAATATCTAAATATTTTGCCATTTTTCATTGAAAATATCACCTCTTGTTTTTGTGATTGTTGATCTCGTAGTGAGTCTATGATTAATATGTTTATATCTTATTGTAAATATTCTGGACAATGAGCATTATTACCATTTGTAGCTGCACCTTTCTGCATTTCTGGTTTGAAGGGTTTCTCTGAAATCCTAAATCTCACTATATGGTTAATTTTTCAAAAATGTAGCAAGAAAGAACTAAAAAATGGAAATATTATAACTTTTGGCGATAAAGTAATGCATTGAACATACTGCATTTTACAGCTCAGTAACCCCTCAGAAATTGTGTCCTTAATTTTGTCTGAACTTCTAGGTTTGTTTGCTTACTGTGCTAATACATCCAGCAAAGTCATGGTGCTTTTCATTGATTGTACCACTTGCCTTCTGGAAGCATCAATTAAGGTTCACGCTTTGACTTGCATGGTCCTCTTTTTTTACAGGTATTCCTGGGGATGGTAGATGCTTGTTTAGATCTGTTGTTCATGGTGCATGCTTGAGATTAGGAAAGCCTTCCCCGAGCGAAAGCCACGAAAAGGCATTGGCAGATGAACTCCGTGCAAAAGTGTGCTACTAAAGATCATCATGATATATTGTGTGCTTGTAACTGCTGATGTTTATCATCCTGTTTTGGGGTTCTGCAGCTTAATGCTGCTTTTGTGTTGTCTTAGTGACTGCATCTTTTGTCAAAAATTACTTGAAATGCATGACCAAGTGTTTGAAAATTTTCATAGGAAAATTCACAACCATACACGTAGAACGTTATTTTGCTTGTCTATTTTTAGGACCTCTTTTCGTCCATTAGTTTCCTTGACTCTTGTGCTAAACCTCATCTTACTTTTTGACGATCTTCTATAAATTAATGAAGTTCTAGAATCAGAATATCTTACATACTTGTCCCAGAGATCCTGTTGGATGAGATGGTTAACTACAATTTGGAATGCATTGGAAGGCATCTAACTCAACCTTGTTAGTTCAAGAATTTTGTATCGTGGTAAATATGTAGATAACTGTTACTGATTCAAATAGTTAGCCGCTAAGTAACAGAGACATGGCTGGAAGGCTGCAGTGCCCATGTTGACACACTGACACGATGCACAAAGCAGTCTTGTTTTTTGCAGGTTTTTTTTGGTGGAATTTTGTATTTTTTTTGGAATTTTGGAATTTTTCATATTTTTTGTTATGTTTTCCATATTGATTGTAGAAGTCTGCATATTTTTTAAGGAATTTTGCACACATATATGCATATATACCTTGCCGTATCCCCAAGTTCACAATTTTTAAAATGGTTGTGTCCATGCCCATATCGCCATTCCCATACCTGTACCAGTATCCACGTGACTTATCTTAACAATGCCTAAGATGCCATTTCAATGATATCAATATCATGATAATAGCCATTGTATGCACTTTAATTCATTATGTATGTGCTAATAGAGCTTTGTACGCTGCTTTTACAGTCTAGGACCTAGGCAAAACTAAGGTAGAAAATAAGGGCATTTTGCACTGGAAAACCAGAGGATGCTGGGGGATTTTGTCCTTTTTTAAAAGGAAAGGCTGCATGTAAAACCAGCTTGCCAACTATCAATGCATTTAGTTTTTTTATTTTTCAGCTGCATAAAGCTGGGCCAGTGGACTAGGAGCACATGCCAGATCTCATATTTATTTTGGTTATTTCAGGCTTTGTTTTCACATATTTTAATCTTTTCCTATTCTAGTTAGTAGCTCTTGTGATTCTGTAACTCTTTTTCTCTTGAATTATGATAGGTTGCAGATGAATTTGTTAAGAGGCGTGCAGACACAGAATGGTGCTCTCTCTCTCTCTCTCTCACACACACACATACACACACACACACACACGTGCACACTTACTTTTCTGTGTGTGTGTTTGCAAACTGAACTTCCGCTGTAAATGATGGTTTCATAATTTCATTTGTTCATCGTGCTTCACTATTTGTAGGTAATGGTGTTATATTCTTATGTTCATGCTGGTAATGGTGTTATATTCTTATGTTCATGCTTAATGTCTTTTGAAGGCCAAAAGGGTGGTCCTTTTACATGAGAAATCTTGATATGCGTGTCTGAAAATGTAAGGTAGCTGAGATTTTACTTTAAAATCCATGGATTTGGACATGGCAATGATAAAAGAAAAATGTGGGTATGGGGGTACAGCAAGGTATGCATAAACAAAATATATATATATATATATATATATATATATATCAAGAAAATAGTTTTATAAGTTCATCCATAATCCATTGTGCTTAAAGATAGAAAAATGAAAGCCTTAAAAAAGAATGGTTTGGATCTGGATCTGGTCCAGCTCTGAAACATGAAGTACCTAGTACCTATAAGTATCTGTGTCCCTAAGTTGCTATATCGACACTGGCACATCACCCAGGATCGAATATTCATGTGATTTAGCTGCATATTTAAGCTTCATTGTGCAGACAGTCACAAATATCAGTGCTATTTTCAAAACATCGTTATGGTGTGGCTGTGGCCAGAAAATAATCCACAATGGAATCTGTGTGATATTTTGAAAATATTGTCAATATCACAACTTTGCTGTTTTCAGTAAACATTTTAGTATATTTTAGACTTTTCAGTTTTGTTTGACATTTTGATTACTATTTTGACTAATACCTACGTTTTTCTAAGAAAATCAGTAAATAACTCATACTTTCATAAGTTTTCTTTCTTTTTCTATTTTTTTGAGTTCATCAGATTTTCATGAGAACAATGTATTTTTGGTTAATACTGTAGAACAACCTCACTGATAAAAACTCAACAATTATATTTATAACTATGACTGTGCATCTATGCACCTTATTAGGTTTCCCAAGTAGTTGAACATGGTAAAGCCGTAAAGGCTAGTAACCTAATTAGGGTCTAAGTGCACCTTAATGGTAAGCTGCTTATTATTTGATTGTACACGTGATGACATCAAACACAGTTTTCTTAAGTGGGAAAGTATATTTTGAAAATGGGAAATCATAGAGCCATAGAGGTATTCAATTGGAAAAAGGTTTTTGAAACTATGCTTGTTTTGGAAAAGTGGAAGCTTTATGGCATCTAAGTTATCTGAACTTGTGTAACTTTGTAATTTTTTGTCAGTATCCTGCCTCAGTTTCAGTTGTTCCATAAATGGAAGCAAAATGTGACTATGGCTCTCCAGACCTTCCTACAGAAAGCCTAGTACAAGCATAATTAGGCATGTATTCTGAAAGGTTGTTGCACTGTAATTGGACTCTGAAACCAACAGATATTCTGAGCTACCTTGTGGTGCAACTCTTTGAGCAATATTCTTTCCAAAAGTATGTAAAAGTAAGTGCACATAGAGGACTGTTAATAGGGAACTTCGTTTTTGGTTCAATATTATGCTGTGCCCTTCCGGGTGAATAGGGTTTCAGGCCAAACCCTCCACCCAATCAATCCCTCATCCCCCTAGGGTACAGGGTTTATTTTCAGTGCCTTGGGGTGCCGCCTTTGCTGTGTTTCAACTTGCACGTCAGTGGCCTTCCTTTTGCAGCATAGAGGGTTGATGCCGCGGGGAATTATGATGTGCCCTTCATCATCCACAGATATGCCTAGGGTTGTGGTCCTCTAGGTTTATCTCAGAAATGATGGATATACAAAATCATTTCTACATAGCGTGAGTAGTTTTACATCTTTGATATTCATAAAAAGAAATACAATGTTCTACATGCTGGTTAGAATTATAGGTAGATGAGGCCTATTTGCAACCAAGGAGAAGCTTACCCCAAAGCCTTTAATATAAGCATAATTAGGCATGTGATTTTGGGAGGTTGTTGCACTGTATTAGGACTCAAACCAACAGATATTCTAACTTACCTTGCATCCTGACTCTTTTAGCTATTTCTTTCCAAAAGAATATGTATAGGTAAGTGCACATAGAGGAGAAGGCCTGTGAATGGGAAGTTTGTTTAGTTCAATATTTTGTTGAGCCCTTCATCATCCACTACCTACGCTTGTGGAGTTGTCGTCCTCTAGTTTTATCTCAGACTAATGCATATAGCGTGAATAGTTCTGATATTATTCATGAAGTGAAGTATGAGGCACTGCATGTTGGTTAGAGTTGTTCTGGAGATGTGGCCTATATGCTACCAAGGCAAAATTTACTCGAGAGACCCTAAAATTGGGCGTGCAGTTCTGAGTGGTTGGTACACTGTAATAGGACTCAAACCAACAGATATTAAGTTGCCTTGCAGTGTCACTCTTTGAGTTATATTCTTTCCAAAAGAGGATGTACAAGAAAGTGCACATACTGGACGTGGTCTGTGAACAGGAAAGTTTGTTTGATTCATTTTGTTGAGTCCTTCATCATCCACAGATACATGTAGGTTTGTGGACCTGTAGTCCTATAGTCTCAGTAATGATGGGTATACAAAAACGTAACTCCCTAGCATGAGTAATTCCTGATATTATTCATGAAATGAAGTACGAGGCACCATATGCTGCTTAGAATTGTTGGGTAGATGTGGCCTATATGCAACCATGGCAAAGTTTAACTTCGCAAACCTGCAACTACTATATGTCCTGCGTTGGCTGATTTCCTGTAAATTAATGTTGTGCAACTGAAGTAGGTTGTTAAGTTCATCTGGAATTATGTCTTTTGTTAGTTATCATACTCTTGATTATCATTCAACTGAAGTGATCATTTTTTTGTTCTTTTCTTCCTCATCAGGTTTCTAGAGTGTGATTTCGATTCATACATCAAGCACATTCGAAAACCTCACACTTGGGGAGGAGAACCAGAACTCCTCATGGCTACTCATGTACTCAAGTGAGTGATTGTAATTTACTTTTAAAGTCTTCATTAGTTCCTTCTATGCTAATGATATGTTTGTTGTTGTTTTCGTGGAGTTCACCAGAGTGCCAATTACAGTTTATATGCGTGAGAAAAGTTCAGAGAGCCTCATAGTTATATCAGAATATGGTCAAGAGTATGGGAGACAAAATCCAATTCGAGTTCTTTATCATGGTTATGGACATTACGATGCATTGCAGGTCTCACCTAATGGAGCACAATCCAAGTGGTAAGTTAATTATGGTTCTTTAGCAATTTGAAAATGAGCTAAAGAATAAGCTTTTTGTTGCTAATTTACTAAGTTTCTGAGAGGAAGTGGTGCACTGGAATGTGAGAAATGACAATGGTCCACTTTCTTGCTCATGGTTCAGTATTCTGATGTTTTCTTCCAAGTCATGACTCCTATATATCTTAAGCCTTGAATGCCAGAGGAGTAAAATTTCGTCCTAGCAGTCCGCCAGGAGCTTAGGTCATACCAGTTATACAATAATACGAGATGGTCTGTCATGCCCTTGTTAAGACTTAAGAGGTGTTCAAGTCAAGGGAATAGCAACCATGAGTTGCATTCCCTTCCATACCTTCACTTAGGGGCATTTGACACGCGTTACAACTTGGGTAAAAGAAACACAAATGATTTTTCCAAATTTTTACCAAGCTGACATAATTGCAACAGAATCCTTTGTTCTGTGAACATGGTGATCTGTTCTTCAGTTGGACGTCCCCGTAAAGGCTGTCATGCTCTTAATGAGTTGCCCTTGCCTGCAAGCCAATAAAGATCTTTGATGAAAAGTGCTTGGACTTCAAGGGCCATAAATTTTAAGCCCAGGCCCAGGCTGATTATTCATTCTATTACCAAGTGCACCAAATTCTCTACCTAGTACCAGTCTTTTACGATTTTCTGCTGTTTTTTGCTATTGCTAGTTCATTTGTAGGGGTGATAGGAGTTTCTGGTTCCCACTCTGCTTTTTCTTTTATTTATTTATTTTTTATGTGTTGGCAAACTGAATCACTGATTTCCCAGCCTTGCTTAACATTCAACTTTTCCATTGTTAATGATTGCGTCATGATCTTACATTAGCTTTCTCTTGGTTCTTTGACAGGTTCAGAAAGAGATGAAGGACAAGTGAAAAATCATGATATAACAAATAAAGGACTGGTTTTATGGTACACAAGTTAATTGTTTTCGTTTAATTCCATGATTGAAGTTTGCACGGAGTCCTGTTCTTCGCATTCACTTACAAAACAAGTGGGGACTGCTTCAAGGTGCCCTGCGGAAAAGTTTGGTAGCTATCTCCTCTTCGTGAAGAAAGGTCCCTAAGGAGAGTCACGAAGAAATTGGTGGCTTCTGTTTCTGTAGTTACCCTGAGTTTATTTGCCTCGACCTCCATAAACGTTCCTACATTCATTCTCGTTAGTCCAGACTTCTCTTGCCATAAATGGAGGAACTTTGTTTGCCTCTTCAATACTTCAGCAAAAGAAGGCCGCCTAAAGATTCCGGTCCAACAGCCTCCATTTGCAGGTGTCGTCTTTACCACTTAAGAAGGATAGACACATAAGTATGCGAGGGTTGCATGACTAAACAATGCAAGTAAGTTCACGATCTTCTTCATCAAATTAATATACCATATTCACATAAATCAAAGAATAACCAGCATTTATAAAACTACATACAAAAACCCATTTAAGCTCGTTTTTCTCTTGGCATCTCTTTTTAGTTCAAACCAAACATAATTTCACGCATAAAGAGACCTCTTTTAATTTCTACTGGCTTTCATGTGGGCATTGTCACGTGTCTCTGGATCTGCAGCAGTTTTAACATGTAAATTCCTCCATAATCGGTATCTTTTATTATAGGGGCTGTTCCGGGTGTTAACTGCTGCAAAAGGGGTTATTGATAAAAGTAGACAATAGCTGCGGTTTACTACAGGCACCAAAAGCAGACCTAAGATGAAATATTCATTTTATTGACCCAACATATTACCTACAGTAGCTTATCAATCTTTCTCCAATTGGACCCAAGAGCGGCCTGCTTGCACTAAAGAAGATATATTCAACGAAACCCAAAACGTTACTTACCTTATAGCAAATCAAAATTTAGCTTTGAGTTGATTAGCAAAGTTTTTTATTTTTATTTACTTGTTTAGTCAATTTATTGATAACTACCATCTTGGTCTTTCCACAACTTTCCGCAACAACTAGTGATGCATGATATGTATCAATGCACTCATGTCGAACGTTCTAAAGTAAGCGGAACGTTCTAAAGTAAGTGGCTGGAACGTATTTTGGATTCAGAACGGCAACCATATTCATCACGGTAGTTGGGGGGGTGAGCGAGAGGTGTTAACCCCCACCGCCCAAGCAAGGCCCGAACCCCCACCGCCCAAGCAAGGCCCGAAGGCCCCCCCATTCCCCCTGCCTCCGGGGTCCTGAGCTGCGTCGGTGTCAGCAATAGCAGCGGTGCACCCTTCAACTTGGATGCCGCGTCCTACCGCCTTAAGACACAGGAACATAGCGCCCACGGGAATCGAACTAGAGACCTGCTTTAATACAGGCCCCTAGCTCGATCAGCTACGCTATGCCCCTTGAGGCATCACGGTAGTTATCGGGACATGAATTCTCTACCAAAGTCACTGCATATTCATGTAACATAATTTTGTCAAAAAGGCCCACAATTCTCTCTCTCTCACACACACATATGTATATGCTTCGCGGATTTCTCCCTTCGGATTTGGATGAAGAAATCGTCCATCCTCACACATGCATCAGGCGGTATCTTTAATCATGTCCGCCCGATGCAATGCATGAAGAGGTGGTGATTGGATGAAACTTTGGATGGCGGGAGGAATATATATATATATATATATATATATATATATATTCAGATACTTATTTTGGATATTCACGCTTTAATTTAGTTCTCTATACCTTTATTTTGATTTTTCAAATCAATTGCTCTTTTCTCCATCTATTTTAGTTCAAATTCCCTACAAATTTCAATTCAACACGCCTTGAAGTAAAATAGTTTTGAGCTGCTTTAAGGACAGCAGAAACATTAACTCTATAGATTCTGCAAGAACTATGCGCCATTACCATGTACATCAAACTTTTATGCACCTTCTTACCTTCCCTATGTGCCTTCTCCAAAGAACCACTTGAGCCTCCATTGTCCATCCAAATTCACATGGAAAACCAAGCCCTTGAACCTTCATCTCAGTAAGATGAGCCCGCACCGAATGAACCAACCCCATTGTTGAACTGTCTTCCAGTGCCCACTGTCATTCGACTCATGCTTCATCTAAAAAAATCCTACTAGAATTCACATTGTGATCACAAGATGTGTGGATGAAATTTGAATTCAAAGGACCTATTATGCTTATAACTATTATATTTCATCATGTTTTCAAAGCCAAGTTGTTTCTATTGTGAAGCCAAATTCCAGCAGGACTGGGTAACAATAGCAGAATCAATATTGGAAGTCCTCTACAAAAATAGTATATTCTTGGACCTCGTTTACATTATTAGCACCTTGTGCCTGTTTTGGATGCCGAGCTAGCCAAGATCATGTCCAATTTAATTTAGATTTTTAATAACAATGTTTGAGAGATCTCATACAGAATTCTGTAAAAAAATTTCCACCAAAGTTTGGGCTAACTGTATTACTTGTTGGAAATTAAAGTCCCGAACTCAACAAGGTCTCATTTTATCCGAAAGAAGATATATTCATGAAAGGGAAACAAAATGACCGATCCCTTCGAATTCCCAATGCAATCTTGTCTAGACATGCAGCCTGCATATATACGAGGATGAAAATCTCATTAGCCAAGTGGATAGGAGCATTATAATATTTCACATTCATCAATCTTGACATAAACTAAGATGCGTGAATAAGGCTTGTGATCAATTTATGCACCAGCCAAACTGAGCATAATGAATCATGCCAAACACAAAATGAATTGCCTTAGGGGCTCTTTGATAATAGTAATTGGTTGTTACTGTTTCATGAATCGAAAAAAAAAAATGAGTCAAATTTATGAAACATTGTGACCATGAATCTCTCCATTTCTTAGGACAGTAACAAGAAGTTACTACTCTCAAATAACCCCTTAAGGTTGCATAATTTTAAGAGAAGCTTCAATTGATTATGATTCGCTTACAGGGGAATGCTAAAGTGTTTAGTTAACTGTAAGAACAATGGAGATACGAGTGTGAAGAAGATCTCGACCAATTCAGTTAAAGATCTAGCAATTAGGCAACATTAATAAATTAACAAGGACAAACAAGTCTACCGTAGAGAGAAAATTATTGAGTAATAAAGAAATGATCTAAAATAAACAGCAAAAAATTTCTAGGCAATTCTGATGAAGAACCAAAGAATATCTTAGATCCTAGAATAGTGAAATGACCCGAGCTCAGGCTCTTGGTCCGACAAATCCCAACCCTCCCCCTTGCAGTTTTAGTTCCAACCCGAAAAGCAGTATGACAATTTACAACTCCCTTACAAGCCATTGACAATATCTCCCAATATCTTCAATAAGGAACTAAACATCTCAAAATGGGGTGTTACAATTTACGCCCTCTTAAGGTACACAAGTCCTTGCATGTGAGACTCTAGGTCTGAGTGTTGAACCGTGCTCAGATGCCATTGAAAAAACTCGACCCACTTCTAAACCTATCTTAGGTCGTTGGTTCGACAGATCCCAATCCACCTCCTGACAATTTTAGTTTCAATCCCAAAAAGTTAGAAACTATGACAACCAACCATTTAACAGTCTCTTTTATATGTCATTCAAATCTCTCACCATGTTCAATATGAATAAAACCTCATGAACCAAATAAAAACCAGGTCAGTGGAGGCAGGCGGCGTCAGACGGACAAATACAAAAGAGTTGTACTGTTTTCACAGTGTGAAGCTTCTTTTCTTGTGGTTTTAAAAAGGGTAAAAGCAGTTACCTGTGTAGATGAATAAATAAGCTGGGAAACGGTAAAAAGGCCAGTGAGTTTCATGAATGGACACTTCCAGTTCCTTTTACTCACCGTAGCTAAGGCAATGTTGACTGTGCTCCACTCATCAAGTTCCTGCCGGATAACAAGATAATAATTGAAGTCTACACTTTCTTCTGTTGCTTTACTCCCAGGGATCGCTTTTTCTCTATTCTATAGTTGCGTGCAAACTATATCAAGCAATCCAACGTGTGATGTTAAGCAGACTCCTGTGAGTAGTTAGCGAATCATTAATATTTTTTGCTTTTGAATCGTGCCCAAAGTTATTTCTTGTGGTTGCCCGCTAACCAAGCAACAACCACTTTTAGTGACACCATGGATCCATATATTATAGTCGCAAAAACGTATTTTTTTTCCCAACAAGTTTAAACCGGGAAAAACAAGTTAGTCCAATAAAGCAACAAAAAACACTTTTTTTTTTTGAGAAACCGCTATTTTTGGGTTTTTTCATTTTGGGCATTTGTCATTTTTTTTGAATGCCAAACTGTTTGGTTTCATTTTCTAATTTTTATTTGTGGCATATCCGCTGTTGTTGTCTCATTAATTTCTCATTTATTTTATTTTTTTATAACTTTTAAGATTTTTTTTTCATTTTTTCAAGCTTGCCAAAAATTATACCCAGAAAAAACTCAGTTTAAAACATGAAAGGGCATACATGCATCTATCTACATTGACTCGAAGTCTTCCTGAAATGAGCTCTATGAGATTAGGTGATTTCATCCCGATTCTAATTAGCGTTCAATTCGGTGGGGCTACGTGAATGGAGTTCATGTCAACATATGATATTAATGCGCTTCGGACCATCCCGCTATATATACTCTATGTATCTGACATTGTCTGAGTTGGTTTTTTAGGTTGGCCATCCCTTGATATAACCCAGACCAAGGCTTTTCTTCTGTTCTCCTTGCCCACACGACAGTAGTGGCAGAGCCACATAAAGATTGGTGTGGGCAGTTGCCCACACCAGCCCTCTAATTTTCCTTTATTTTTACATTAAGGTATTCTAATATTTACTTAGTTATATATGTAAGTGTTTCTTCAAGTATAAAAATATGTGAATTAGTGTTCCTCCAAAAAAACTTTCTGACTACGCCAATGCATGACAGTAAATTAATAATACCACCGAGTTGTTTGGACTACTGGACCAGCCAAGGGCCGAAAGTGCCTTTTTCAAAGTTTTCTAGAAGACCATATTTCTCCACTGTGAAAATTACATTACAGAACGCAACAGAAGAGCGAATTGCCGCCATTGAAGAAGCCTGCAGTTCAACCTTTTGCTCTAGTCTGAAGCAACGAGTATCAAACAGTAAGAACAGGAGATCATGATTAAAAAAAAAAAATACAGAATGCCCCAAGACTTGTAGGAGAATACAGTTTTAATTTTCTATGTTGGTGTTGTTGGGGGTGTGAACTGATCTATACTTAATAAGATTTCCTCAAGGTTGTGTTTGTTTCATTGCGAATCTGAAATTTGTTGAGATCATAATTAAAGAATACAGAACACCCCAAGAAATAACTTGTAGGAGAATACAGAGTGTTGTTGGGGTGTGAAACCTGATCTATACTTAATAAGTTGTTCTTAAGGTTGTGTTTGTTTCATTGATGGATCTGAAATTCTTTGAGATCATAAATAAAAGCTACAGAATGCCCCAAGAAATAACTTGTAGGAGAATACAGTTTTACTTTTCTCTGCTAGTGTTGTTGGGGTGTGAAACCTTATCTATACTTAATAAGTTGTTCTTAAGGTTGTGTTTGTTTCATTGATGGATCTGAAATTCTTTGAGATCATAATTAAAAACTACAGAATGCCCCAAGAAATAACTTGTAGGAGAATACAGTTTTACTTTTCTATGTTAGTGTTGTTGGGGTGTGAAACCTGATCTATACTTGATAAGTTGTCCTTAAGGTTGTGTTTGTTTCATTGCAGATTTAAAATTCATGGGCAGAACCATGAATTTAAAATCCATGCTGATAAGATCCTCAGTTTGATCTCCCAAAACACACACCTTTTCAATGCAACCTAACTTCCATGAAAATGTGATAAGAGCTTTCACGTAATTTGGTTAATTTGCCCTAATACCCATGTTTAAGAGGGAGGCAGTTATTTTCTTGTACTCTTGATATTTGTCAACAAACCACGTAAAAAAAAAAAAATCCTTCTATCTTCTGCTTCTTCTTCTTCCTCGTCCTCGTTTTTTCTTCTCCTGGTGTCGCGAGTGATAAAGAGAGAAGGCCTCGTTCCAAACAAGTTTATGCGCATTCGCGTGCATGTGGGAAGAAGAAAAGGTGGGTGAGAAGATGGAATGCTCATAATTTCTCTGCTGACCCCACAAAGGAAACCCACTGTGTATATAAATATGTTAATGGATCAATTGACCAAGTTTTGCAGGCCTTCAGCTTTAGGACCACCACCACCACCATCGCAATTCCTTTACTTCAAATCCATGGCAACACCAGTTGAAAGCTTCTTCCTTCTTTTGGATGCAGTGCCCCGAGTTACTTCCAATTAAGATGGTGACTGTTTTCTTGGTGCTGCTGTGGGTGTGGTTGTTGGTTTGTCAATTGCTGCTCATAAATGGTGGCTTTGAAGTGCTGCAACCATATCGTTCTTATGATATCGACAGCAGACAATGAGGATGGTGGTGGTGGATCTTTTGTTAGAATCAAAAGATATTTTATTGGGTTGTAAAAGACGATGTTTAAATATACACTAGCCACCTACTAACCTTCACTCTTCTGTTGTGCCAACTCCCTCTCGCCCCTCTTATGTACATTAATTAATATATATATATAGTTTGTTCTTACTCAAACGGCCATTTTGGCCACAATATTTATGGGACCTGATTGGCCGACATCCTTTATAGGGCAGGTAGTCCTTCACACACACACACACTTATATATGTCGAGTAAGTTTAGAGTTCCTGACAACCACGGTTTGAGTCAACTCTTTATATATATTTCTTGCCAACGCTTAATGTTGCAAATTTAATGTGAGTAAGGATAGAAAGAGTAGCTCGAGGTACCTGGAAAATTAGTTGTGTCATGAATGCAAAGGATGTTGGCCTGCCAAATCCCTGGGACCTGATTTGGCCGACATCATGTGCATGCATGATTAAAAAAATCACGACTAGCTATTTTATATATATGTATATATTATAAGATCGAGGGACCAGTTGATATTTTTTAAAGCTCCATGAAACTAGATTTGAACCAGGATTAGCTGCCGATCTAAAAGTAGATTTCTGATTCACATGATCGAGGGACCAGTTGCTATTGATAATGTAGTCTCATAATGATCATCATATATGGCGCAGAATCTCTTACTTAGATAACATTATTCTTGCGCTTCCATACAATGTAATTTGGTTTTCCTTGTTTCTACATTGTTGCGTCATGTTGGCCATTTAAGCTCTACCATATTGATTGTTATTCAAGGCTTTCTTCCGCTCTCAGCCGCCCAGTAAGATAAAATACTCCTCCTGCTGTCGCTATTTAACAATATGGAGCTGAATTCCATGGTGCCCAAATTCATTATTTACTTAGATGGTGTGTTCTACAAAGTTTGGATTTCATATCATTCTAGAATCCAACATTGGATGGGATCAAATATGTCTTGTGGTTGTATTTGATCACATTGGATGTAAGATCCAAGGTGAATTGCAACCGCATGGACCTCAGATCCATGGATTTACCTGGGTCACCTTCCAGTCAGATCATAGATCAAAGGTTTTTGGATTCAACCGCTGATCTGAAATCCACTAAACCATGGATCCATGGTCTTTGCGGAAAAAAAAAGAGTGGACACCACAGCAGCACAAATCCCAAGTGACCTTCAATCAGAAACTGGAAGATATTAAATGCAGCCTATGAAATCAAGAGAAATTCAGCAAACACATGGTATTACGAGCTTGAGAAAGAAAGAGAGAGAGAACAAGAACTGGTTCACTTAGCCTCCACAATGGCACTCCTAATCTGACATTCAAAAAAGGGAGAGAAAGAGAAAAGAAAGAGCACAAGATAGATTTTGTGGAAGAAGAGCAAAGTCATGACAACAATCGAGCATGCTGGTACGATAATTGGAATTGGACTGATAAACGAATAGATCCAACCTTCAACGTTGAACGCCAGGTCATGTCTTGGTATATATATATATATATATATATATATAGCACATGAGTTAGCGCTTTCACTACTTATGGGCTGCCTGCAGATGCTTTGAAATCCTAATAAAACTCTAAATTTATAGGCCTGAAAAACGAAAAAAAAAAACCAATAATTCAACCAGATGCATAGATTTAATTTTGTAATGATCTAAGGCACAGTTTTAGATTGGTTTAAATCTTATCAAAAATTTAAGAGTTATAAAAATATTATCAAGAGTCTGAGCCCTGAGATGACAAAGGGGTTTTATTTAGGGAAATTTATTTCCTTGTTTCTCTCTCTCTCTCTCTCTTTGAAGGGTATTTTAGATTCTTGAAAAACAGCTTGGATTTTATATTAACAACTTAATCTTCGCAATCTAATCTCCTTAGGATCAACTGGCCAAACGATTCTCATCAAAGTTTGGTACACGAGTGTCGTTATAATTTCTTAAAAATTTCACTTTGACCCTTGTAAAAAATTTTAAAAAGTATATTTGACCACTATAAAAATTTAAAAAAATATAGTTCGGCCCTAAATTATGTCTTATGAGCAGAGACAGACCATGATGAGCTTCAAAATCCATATAAAATCTGATTTACTCATCCCGTGATCCAAATTTTGATTACTTCTCCAAACTCAAAGTTTATGTCACTCCAAATCAATTTGTCTACTTAGGTTGGTGAGAAAGTTTCACATAAAAAGCACACTAGTTGGACACAACCTGTGGATGCCAAAATCCATGATCTTCCTCTCTCCCTGGGTAAGCAAGACAAGTATTTCATCTCACTGCTCTCTACAAAAGAGCCGAAACCTCCACTTCCTCCTACTCTCTAGTCTCTAGTGTTGGGGTACCTCCTTCAATAGACTTCAACTTATGCACTAGTGACACTCTTTTACCGCACAGGAGGGTCGATGCGATTGACACTTAAACTAGAGACGGGCCGCTAGGGCGGAGTTAGAATTTTTTCATGAAGTGGACCGAATTAAATTTTCTAAATTTTGACACCGACCAAAATATCATTTTTCAAAATTTTTATATAAAACAAAATTTTCTAAAATTTACATATAAACTTAAAAAAAAAATTGAAATCGGGCCAGGGCCGATGCAGACTCCTCCTTGGCTTGCCTGCGGCCTATCAATGCATGATGGATCCAAGCCACTGCACCAACTCCCTTGGAGACTCTCTTTCTCTTTCTAAGCAAATCCATTGCCACAACACATTTATGTTTTTCAGGCTAAGCGCCATGGATCACCACGCGTGTACTTTGAGCAGGATGAGGATGAATGATGAGGCGACCGAGCGGCAGCATCAGCAACAAGAAGAAGAGACACGCCATGACTGGCAGCACTGCTCGCTCTCACTCATCTTCTGCGCTGTGACCTCCAAATGGGCCATCGTCTCTGCAGGTACCTCCACATCTACCGCATTAAATCGGACCGTTAAGCCACCGGAGGCCAAAAACCATGACCCCACTGTCTTTCATTTCCTCACCAAACTTTTTTCTCATCTTCCATGATGATCCCCAGACATTCCTTCTTCACCCACTGCTCAATTTCAACTTGCAATGTCTGCCACGGTGGTCAGATCTCACCGGGGGTTTCCTCTTAAAGAATAAACGCATTAAACTCTTTGGTCTCTGCAGATTTATTGCCTTTCTTCTGTTTGATCTTTTTCCCAAGTTGATTATATACGAATTGATTTGCCAGTCAGCTCAGTCGTGATTGTTCACTTTGTTTGGTTAATATTCAGAAAGCGATCTAAGTTTTGTTTGATAAAAAAGGAGATATAATTCGAACTCTTTTTTTGTCTCACAAAAGCAGGCAAAAATAATGGGTCCAATTATTCCACCAAAATCTTTCACCTTTTGGTGTAGGCATTCAATGATAGCGAACTTAATGCACTGGGCCGATGTTCTTTAAGGCGACATGATTAATGATCCGATTTGTCCAAACACAACAAGTTTTCTGTTCTTTTTCTTTCCAAATTCCAAATTGCTTTCCCAAAGATTTTTTGTGATCTTAGATTGGAGAAAATAGACATGGATCCATGTGAAGTGCGATCTAGCAACAACATTAAAGAGGAATTCAAGGAAACAAGTGCATCTTAGTGAGTGTTTAATCCCCTCATTCAAGTATGTTACTTTTCTTGTCATGGTTCGGGGCTGCTTTGGTGCTTTGTGTGTGTATGTTACCTAGCATTCACTCCACAAGGAGAGCCACTATGGTTTGTGTGGGCAGTTGCCCTTCTTATCCCAACAAAATGCCTTTGTAGTTTTGAAGGCGCTTGATTGCTCGCAATTTAAAATTCTTAAGATTTAAGAACCATGGACTTAAAGTCAGACCTTTTCCTTTCCTCTAACCTTGAATCTGATTTTTTCTCAATATAAAGAAAGCAAAATAAGGATTTGAAAGTATGGACCTTAGGTCCTTTGTTTGATGAACCATGGCTTTCTGCCAACAACAGACCCATGTCAGCTCCATGGATCTTAAATCTAAAGTAATCAAACACCCTGTTAAGGTTTCAAAAAATAACTTGAGAAACCATTAACTATATGCATCTAATCTCCATGTCCCGCTGTTATGTCTGTGTACGTACAAAATTTTTTATAGACTAATACATTGCACTTCCATCCAAATCCAGAATTTTGAACACCGCCCATAAGGTCAAGCGTATCAACTCTCTCTCTCTCTCTCTCTCTCTCTCTCTCTCTATATATATATATATATATATATATATATATATATATTATTACTAAAAAGATTATTATAATTTTAAACATGCAAATCCAGCCTACATCTTTTTGTCAGACGAGCTTTCAAAATAAGAGTGCGATTGGAGACGTTGCACAAAATAACAAGATGGGGAGATAATAACTAAACAGCGACACAGCGTCCTTTCCCTTTTTCGCCCTTTGCTGCAGAAATGAAAATGCAGTCATTCCCTCTCTCCCTCCGTCCTCATCACCATCGCCATCATCTCATCAATTAACACCATCTTCTTACAGTCCCCAGCATTCCGTAAAAAATTGGAAAAGGTTAAAAGGAGTCGATACTGAGAAGGTAAATAATTAAGAGGAGGAGCAATTAAAAGAAGAAAAATCTCCGTCTATATCTCTCCCCGCGTAATCATTGAAGATGCCGATGCTTCCCTCTTACTCCCTTGGTCTGCAAGTCTGGGACCCCAGCCCTCCTACCGCCACCGGAAACACCACCACCGCCACCATTTCCACCGCCATCATCATCCCGGAGGGGGACCTCTCTCCCCCACTCATATATATGGCAGCCACCAGAACTTCACTCTGGGCCTCTGCCTCATTTCCTTTCCACCTCTGAAACTTTTAATGTCTAATTGACCAACAGCAGAGAGAGGGAGTATCTATCAAGAAGAAAGGAGACGACCCACCAAGAAGAAGAAGAAGAAGAAGAAGGAAGAGGTATACAACCCCAGATGCCTCCCTTTCTCCGTCTGCATTTCCTCCTTCTCTTCCTTCTCTGCGCCACCGCCACCACCACCCTCAGCCTGACGCCCGATGGCCTCTCCCTGTTGTCCCTCAAGGCGGCCTTCACCTCCCCCTCTGTTCCCGACCCCTTACCCGACTGGAATGACTCCGACGCCGACCCATGCCGCTGGTCCGGAGTCTCATGCGCAGTCTTCTCGTCTAATACACCACGCGTCGTCGCTGTATCCGTCCCCTTGCGCAACCTCTCCGGCTACCTACCCTCCGAGCTCGGTGCGCTCCTCTACCTCCGTCGCCTCAACCTCCATGGCAACCGCCTTACGGGTCCAATTCCCCCTGCCCTCCTAAACGCCACTGCTCTCCACAGTCTCTTCCTCGCAGGGAACCTCCTCTCCGGCTCTATTCCCGCCGGAATATGCCTCCGGCTTCCCCGCCTCCAGAACCTTGATCTCTCTTTTAATTCCCTCTCTGGCCCCTTACCACCGGATCTCCCGTCGTGCAGCCAGCTACAGCGCCTTCTCCTCGCTGGAAATCGTCTCTCCGGTCCGCTCCCCACCGGAATCGGCTCCCTGAAGTCGCTCGTCCAGTTCGACCTCTCTTCTAACTCCCTCAACGGCTCCCTGCCTCCAGGCATTGGCAACCTGTCCGCCCTCACCGGGACTCTCAACCTCTCCTTCAACGCCTTCTCCGGCCACATTCCGCCATCCCTGGGCCGCCTCCCCATTAGCGTCAGTCTCGACTTGCGCAGCAACCAACTCACCGGGCCTATCCCGCTTGATGGATCCCTATCCAACCAGGGTCCAACTTCATTCCTCGGCAACCCCACGCTGTGCGGTTTCCCCCTCCGTCGAGCCTGCAAAAATCCTGCAATCGCGTCGCCGACCGGTGGTCGGGTTCCGGAGAACAGGGGGAAGGGGAAGGGTCTGAACTCAGCTGCGGTCATCGGCATATCAGTAGGCGATGCGGTCGCCGTGGCGGCAATCGGCGTGCTGGTGGCGGTCCTATACTGGAGGAAGAAAGAAGGAAGGAGGAGGTGCAGCTGCAAGGGGAAGGATAGGCTGGGGAAGAAGGGATGGTGCTGCATTCTCTCCGGTGAGGCCGCCGAGAAGGGAGACGCTTGCGGCGGCGGCGTTGGCAACGACGAAAATGGTGGCGGTGGCGGTGGCGGTGGCGGGGAAGGGGAATTGGTGGCGGTAGACGAAGGATTCGAATTCGAACTGGACGAGCTGCTTAGGGCCTCCGCCTACGTTCTGGGCAAGGGAGGGATGGGCATCGTCTACAAGGTGGTGCTGAGCAACGGCATGCCGGTGGTAGTCCGACGGCTCGGCGGCGAGGGAGCGACGCAACGCCGTCGGGAATTCGCTTCGGAGGTGAAGGCCATCAGCCGAGTCCGGCACCGGAACATCGTGCGCGTGCGGGCTTACTACTGGGCGCCGGAAGAGAAGCTCATCGTCTCCGACTTCATATCCAACGGGAACCTGGCCGCCGCTCTCCACGGTAAACTGCTAAGTAACAGTCCCTTAGTTTAACCGTTAGCGTCTTACGCCGCCCTTTCTGGATCGGATCCTACAAAGACCCGTTTCCAGATACGGGATCTACAATCCAACGGACAATAACTGGATTTCATTCTTAGGGCCCAGTAATCCCCCGTTCATTTGTGGATCTGGACCCGAGTCAGATTTGATCTCCATGTGAGATCAATATCCAATCTCATTAGCCATCTACCCAATCAGTTTGGGCAGAAACATGGCCTAAAATGAATAGTTTAAATCAACAATGTACTCTTAGCCATATATAGGTTGGGTCTAGATCCGAGACTACGGTATGTTTTGGAAGATTCTTAGTTTAGAGGATTTCAAAGTTCACCTTACATGTAAAATACTGCAGACTTAATGTTAGATGAGTACGACCTTAAATCAGCATATTTCAAATCACCACAGGTCTCAGATTCATAGTGAAACAAACACACCCAGGGAAGAATCTGGATCCTTCTTCCACCCAATCAAGATCCAATAATCTGATAAGGGTTTCTACTTCTGACCTGGAAATTCATCTTTTTTGTTGATTGGCACCTGAACTGTGAACTGAGAAGGGTCATCTGCAGGTGGAAGATCCGGCCACTCGTCGGCGAACTTGCCGTGGTCCGTGAGGCTCAAGATTGCGAAGGGAACCGCTAGCGGTCTGGCTCATATCCATGAATGCAGCCCGAGAAAGTATATCCATGGTGACATCAAGCCATCAAACATTCTCCTGGACTCCAATTTCAATCCTTGCATCTCAGACTTCGGACTCAGTCGCCTGATCGCCCTTGCTGGATCCGAAGCAAGTTCTGGATCTGCTACCGGTCTCATCGGTTCTGCCCTTCCCATAACGAGGCCGGCCCGGGCAATGGACCCGGTCAAGAACTCCAAGTCCTTTTCTAACTGCTACCGGGCACCGGACGCTCAGATCCACGGGTCCAAACCGACCCAAAAATGGGACGCGTTCTCCTTCGGAGTCGTGTTGCTGGAGCTGGTAACGGGGCGGTCCCCGGTATCTCTACTCGCTACTCTGGATATGGATCTGGTGGATTGGGTTAGGAAGGCGTTCAACGAGGAGGTGCCCTTGACCGAGATCCTGGACCCGGTTCTGCTACCGGAGGTCCACGCCAAGAAAGAGATCATGTCCGTTTTCCATATCGGACTCGCTTGCACAAATCCAGATCCGGAAGCACGACCCAAGATGAAGACCGTGGTGGAGTCGCTTGACAAGATTGATACTTCGCCTCCTCCAAAATAAAGATGAAACCAGAAAGATTCATTTATTTTTGGGCTTTGAATCGTGATTTTGAAGGGATAGCTCACGACCTTGCCATGCGTTTGGCTTCTTGATGTCAACAGTGACCAGGTTCATGAAGTTCGTGTATTTCGGATGCTATCTCATGTAAAGCTCCATGGAGTTCGTGATCTTGGTCTGGTTTTGCTGAAGCCAAACAGGGGTTGAAGAGGGCAGGGCACCAGCGGCGTGGACCCGGCAAGAAGGTCAGGTTGAGTTAGGAATCCACCGATTTAAGCTGTGTCGGACGATCTACACATATGCACAGAAAAAACAATTTTTGTTTCTTTCCTTCTAATGTCTCATTTTATTTTATTAAAGCCACTATGTCGATTACTGGCGTACATGTATTATTTATTTGTGTTCGTTTGCTCAATTTAAATTTTGGCGTGATCCTGTCCCTTAAATGATCGGGCTCAGTAAATTTCACATGAAATGTCAGATGAGATCAGTATAAAAAGGGCAGCTCTGCCATTGACTCAGATCTGAGGTTGGATTTGCAGAGTAAATCTGAGGTTTATCAAACAGTAGATTTAAGAAGTGCAGATTTTAGATTCCATTTGGTCTCGGCTTTTTCTTCATTGGTAAAAGATGAAGTATTTGTTAAGAATTTTCATATTCGAATGAACAAAAACATGTAAAGGATATTAGTTTGAATGGTATTTGTTTCACTCTTTCAAAGGTTTTTTCTGTATTTTACATAACCCATTAGTCCTCCCAGTATTTTTACTAGTGGCTTTTGTATTTGTTTGGATATTAAAATTTCTCTTGTTCAAGAATGTCCCTGTATGTATGTATGTATTAAAAAGTTGGCATATACAAAAGGTACGTTCATCCATTATTATTCAAAATTATAGCTCACACCAAGAATAATGATGCAGTTTTTGGAGGAAGCACTTTTAAAATTATAAATTTTATTAAAAGAGTCTTAAAATAGTAGAGATGACACACCAAGAATAAAACTTTGCTAAACTCTATTTAAACGGCAAGTACGGATCGATCAATTGAAGAACAGGGTTAAAATAGAGGAATTCTCATTCAAATTTATCTTTATTAGTTGTACATAAATATGTTCAAGCAAATATAATACTTATGATTGATTAATTGGACAATTTGGGCGAGCAGTAAGTGAGTATTTCATTCCTGCCTAGAAGAAAAATGAACTCAACTCCTCATCTCCCTAAAGTCTATGGCCTTTTTTCCGTGCCCTCCTCCCACCCTCGGGAAAAAAAAAATCTTCAACTTGTCCATTGGTCACCCTCTTTTGCATGTACAAAGTTGATACATATTAAGCAAACACTCGGATCGACAACCAAACAAATAGCGACTTTTACTTGTCCAACCGATGGGGATTCAAGTCACCCAAAAATGATCATATCTTTAATTAACATGAAAATTTTTAGCCAGGCAAAAATGATCATCTTGTACATATGATGATACTTGCAAAACAATACAAGTTGTTTCTTTACTGAATTTGAGAATAATGGATGGTTGAATGATTATGAAATAGATATGCACCTAATTTGAATTATATATATATATATATATATATATATATATATATATATATATATATATATATATCTATATATATTGAGAGAGAGAGAGAGAGAGAGAGAGAATGCTTAATAGTGTTGAAGTTTGAGACACCAAAAAAATTGTTGCAAGTCACATACTCCCACAACACGATACACTAAAGCGGTAGAAATTTCGGATGAACAAAATCATTATACTAGAAGAAGGAAGAAGAAAAAGAGAGAGAAGCAAGAGAGAGAAACTCAGAAGCCCTGATCATGGCCTGTTATTGGAGTGTGTTCCGAACTCAAATAACACAAGCATCGGTGATGGTGTCGGTGGTGTGGGCACGTCTGGCGCCATTGCAGGATGCAACGATGGACAAAGGACTTGGACGAGGACAGTGTCAACCCTACGAATTTTCTTTATGGTGTTTGATGAATTTGTCTCATTTTTATGATTCATGAAATATGTAATCACTGTTACCAAATAACTTCCAGGGGATTGTTTGATAATAAAAAAACACTAACACGATGTTTTATTTTATGATCTGCCACAAAAACTGGGTCAAATGTTTGATAAATCTGTCTAGTGTTTACATTACCAAACACCTCAAAAATTAGCCTACACGCCCTCATTTCTCTCACAATGAGGTTTAAGTCTGAGAATTTTTTTGTTCTCAACCAGAGGTAGAAGTGGTAGTGAAATAAGTACCCCTCAAAATGCAATACATTCAAGATGAACGTAATCTCTAAGAGAGCAATGAGAAATTTATAAACAAACTTCACGTTGTTGCTGTATAATTTGAAGGATATTCGAACACCGCTCCCTTTCTCTCTTTCCGGCGCTTGCTCACTCACGCATAACTTCGCCCTTCTTCCTCGCTGCGGTACCGGCTTCCGACGTCGGAGCAGGTTCTCTCTCTCTCTCTCTCTCCCTTTCTCTGTGCGTGCGTGTGTGAGCGCTTGCTTGCTTAACTGGCGGCCTTTCTTCGTCCTTGTTTGTTCGCCTACTCTTCCTCTCGCAGACCCCCCTTGTTCTCTCCCTTTGGCTTTTTAGTTTTTGCTGCGTCTTTCAATCCTTTTGAGTTGTTTAGCTTTTCCCTGTTGTCTCTTTGATAGATCCTTCTTTGTTCTATGAATGGTTGCGGTGGAAATAATGAAGACGTCGATCTTGTGATGGAGAAATTGGAGGACCCAGTTGTGTTTCGGACGAAATCGTTGCCTGTCATCAAAATTTGTAACGTCATGAAAGATATTTCCTTGATTCGTGATGCATATTTTTCCGTAATCAAGCAGGGCCTTAACCAGCCTTAACGATGAACTGTAAGAAAAAAAAAAAACCCTAGTTTTGAAAAAGCTGAAACGTGGACACTGAGTTTGGAATTATACAATTTTTTGGCAGTGTTGTTGAATAATTCTAAACCAGCAAGGATAAAATGTGGATGCAGTGCTGTTTAATTTGGAATACCCGGTGCCACTGTGTTCCATCGATGGGGAGCCGCAGCCAAAGCAGAAGCAGCAGCAAGAGGCGGAGGAGGAGGAGTCGCAGGTCCGATGACTCCGAGTCAGAAGCAGAGTCTGATTCCAGGACAGAAAGTGGCGATGATTCATCCCCACGTGAGAGGAGAAGTAGCAGCAACCGACAGAGGCAGCGAGAGCGAAAATCATCCTCTGAAGAGGGTTCTAGCAGTGAGGATGATCGACGGCGGGGGAAGCGAAGATCGAGAGCCGTCACAGAGGAGGAGATTGCAGAGTATCTGGCCAAGAAGGCGCAAAAAAAGGTAGGTAATTTTCTTCCTTTACTATTTTTTTTCTTTCTCCATGGAAGTAGGTTTTCCCGTTTTTGGGAATGGGAAACGAATTTGTGTGTTCCTATTTCATTTTCTCTCATTTTGACTCATCTTCGTGAATATGGGGGTTTAGGCGATGAGGGTGGCTAAGAAATTAAAGGCACAGACCGTCTCTGGTTATTCAAATGATTCAAATCCGTTTGGAGATACCAATTTGAATGAGAAGTAAGTAATTCTTTTGCGTTCTCATTTGTTTTAATAATGAAGCCAGGTGTGGTTAAAGACATGTGAATGCTAAATTCTTGTGGTTGTGCAGTTTCTTTTTTACTTCCTATATTCACGAAAAAGGATAAACAATATAAATTCTGAGGAACCATGTGCAGTTTCTCCACCTGTTGGATTTTGAAATATTTCTCTTATGATGTTTAATTGTTAAAAAATGTACCTTATTTGGGTTTGTATTCTAAATTTTGTGTTGTAAAGTTTTTGATAGATAGAGAGCTTGAGATTTTCGGTTGTTACAGTTGATTTGTATGTTTTTGGGGACTTCAGTCATTGTGTTTCTTGGTAGGTTTGTGTGGCGAAAGAAGATTGAACGGGATGTTGCCCAGGGTATGCCCTTGGATACATTGTCTGCCAAAGCGGAAAAGAAGAAGCAGAGAGAAAGAATGGTAATACCTCGTTTCATAAAATCTATCTTTTATCGTTGTCACCATAATAATTATTGCTCTTTTCTTTTTATGCCTTTTGCTACCGTTATTGAGTTTTATCTTGCGTGAGAAAAAAATTGAAATATAATTCAATGGATGTCAAGGTTATGTCTGGATGAGCTTTGGTTTGTACATTTCACAAATGGGAAAAGAATGAAGGAATTGTGCATACTGCTAAGTGAGTGCTATATTCTAAAGCACATAGCGAGCTCTGAAAATGTACTATACTAGTTTCTTTTAGAAAGAGATATTTGGTTTGGCATGACAAGGTACATTCTCTTAGGTATTTTCAGAAGTGCATGGAAATATCTTATTTGTCTAATAAAAAAGAGCGTAGCTGCTTTCTCGATCATCTTGTACATATGATGATGCTTGCAAAACAATACAAGTTGTTTCTTTACTGAATTTGAGAATAATGGATGGTTGAATGATTATGAAATAGATATGCACCTCATTTGAATTTGAGGAAGAAAATGGTAAAAAAGATCAAGCGAAGCAATCATGGTGACCAAATGTTGCTTGAAGTAGGAAAAAAAAAATTGGAGGATGTGGTTACTGGTTAGTCTATGGGAATCATTGTCCAATTGTCATCATCCATTGGGTCCTTGTTGCCATGATAAAAGTTTCAAGTAAGTGCATGGCATTTAGGAAGGTGCTAAGCAACTTGAACAAAAATGTAAGAATTAGCTGATAAATAAGAGAAACAGGGTCGGTATATCTTTTGAGATAACATCCCAAATGTTTAGGCCTGTCAAAATATGTAATCGTGTTTTTTCTATGCATGAACTTTTGTACAAATGCATTTTTTGTGTGAATTTGTTTACCTTTTTTATTTTTTTGTTTCTTAGATCACCCACTAGATGGCTGGGAATTAGACTGGGTAGCTTGTGGTTCAAATTGGTTTACCTAATATCAAACTCATTTGAGTTGGTTGAATAAGCTCTTGAGCTGAGCAACAAAAGAGAAGCTGGTTCAGTAGGATTAGTAATCCAAGTACAAACATGTACTCCTTTGAGCTCAAGTTGTTTATGCTTGTTGACCAAACCAAATATTAATGAGCATCCGGACTCTGGTATACACGTACAAACACAAACACAAACACGTGTACCACACTGATGAGTTGAATACCAGCGGGCTCAAGTTCAAGCATGTACTCCTTCAACAAGTTGTTTAGGCTTGTTGATCAAATGAGATATTAATAAGCAGCCTGACTCAGGTATACACGTACAAACACAAAGACATGTACCACATTGATGAGCTGAACACTAGCAGGCTCCATAGGGCTAGTGAGTAATTCATGTCAAGCATCTGAAAAGCAAATAGTGTTCTTGTCATGACCATCACCACTTCCGGATTGCATGATAGTGCTCTCTCGCTCTCTCTCTCTTTTCCCCCCACCTGTCAAGGATCCTTTGAAATTTCAATACATCTAAAAAACAGTGGCCTTGTAGTGACTGTCACCACTTCTGGACTCGTGCATGCGCACACAGACACTCACAACCTTCTTTGGCATGCCTAATGAGATAGTCTGCATCCATTTCATTTTTGGCTCTCAGCCCAACATTGCCTAAATTTTTTTTTAACCAACTGTCATACAAAAACAAGAAGAATTATTTTACTGGATGAAATTTTCTGGCATGCACAGAGCCTGGGGAGAGGCTATCTTTATTTTTTTTATTGAGATGAATTAGTTGGAGATTTTTTTTTATGCATTTGTAAGTTTTCATGGAAGAAAAAAGTAGTAAATTTGGTTGTGGAATGGTATATGCCATCTTGACATTTGGTGTCAACAAACTTTTGAACAATCAATGAAGAATTGTCTTTGATCTTGTGCCTGTTCTTTATAAGCTCATAATATTAACAATTTTATAATTTTATTAATGATAATATCATAATACTAGTATTATCGCTGTAGCTGTCATGATAATTATCATGTTTAGTGACTTTTTGAATGCCAATTTGCTGTTATGTGTTCCAGCAGTTATTATTTGGTATTCTATTTGTAACAGACTTGAATGCAATATGTTGTAGGCAGAAATAGAGAAGGTTAAGAAAAGGAGGGAGGAAAGAGCAATTGAGAAAGCAAGACATGAGGAAGAAATGGTAAGTTTTTTCATTTTTCTGTATATATATATATATATATATATATATATATATATATATAGTTATTATGTTTAAAACCACACCTAGGTGCCCTCCTAGGTGGCAGCCTAAACACCTAGGCTGAGGCATCTACGTGCCTCAAAACAAAAATATATTTTTTTATTATTCTAATGATAAAATTTTAATTACTTTTGTTTGTTCTATTGTCTAAGACTCTAATATACTGTTGGAGGTGGAGCAATTTTAAGACCCCCATTTTCCCCCTTTTTCTATTTTTCTTTTCCTTTCTTTCTCATTTTCCCGATACTTTCTGTCAAACAGCTCAGAGTGGGCCTCACCTAGGCTTTTCTTTGGAGTGTGCTGCCTACTGCTTTTAGCTACATAGGTCTTTGGTACTAAATCTAATTTGAGAACTCAAGAACTAAAATTTCTTTTGCAGGCTATGTTAAATAGAGAACGTGCTAGGGCAGAGTTCCAGGATTGGGAGAAGAAAGAGGAAGAGGTACATATTCGAGGTGGTTTTTAGCCTTTTTTAATTTTTAACTTTTTGTTATTTGAATTGAGTCAACCTCTTCATTCAAATCCGTATATTCTTATTTCTTGTGTTAATAATGAGATTTACATTACATTTTGGCAGTTCCATTTTGATCAAAGTAAAACCAGGTCAGAGATTAGACTGCGTGAAGGCCGGACACGACCTATTGACATTCTCTCAAAATACCTGAACGAGTCAAGTGATTCAGATATCGAGATTAATGAACCGTACATGGTCTTCAAGGTAAAAAAAAAAAAAGGTTCTCTAAATAAGTCTACAATGGTCAGATTTCTTCCTATAGAAAATTGTTTTATGCAACCAATCCTATGCTACATTTGAATCATGGCTAACTCAAAACAATAAGCTTAGCTTTATTACTATCCAGTGTGTTTTAGACTTTTAGTAATTAGTACAAAGGAATTGGATCTTGTTTGTTGAACAAGTGATTCTTCTAGATAGAACTCAGAGGTTCTGATATGAAATATGCATCAGTTTAGTGGCGTATCAAGAGATTCTTGTTACTCTCCATCATTCTATTCTGGACTTTACTAGCTCTGAACTTGGTTATGCATGAAACATGACCAAGGGAACTATCACATTTCTTGTGTGCTTGGCCTAGTACTTTTCCTGGCTTGTGATTATCTTTATTTTTATTTGATCTTTGTATAGTAGATGCAAGATCATACTGACTGGAAGGGCCTTTGCTTTTAAGAAGGAAATGTGACAACTCCTTTTGGTTCCATTGGTTTATGTGTGTTATTTTTAGAAGCTCTTACTTCCTTAGTCAATCCAGTTTTAGATGCAGTGTTAGACATTTGAATGAGATTAGATTTCAAATTGAGAAATTCTAACTCATTAACAATGAGTCTCATGTCAATATGGTTTTTTAATGGATTTTTAAGTCTCTCTTACCTAATGTGATCAACCATGTCACATAGGTACGGGTACGGGGAAATGTGTATGGGTACGGCGTTTTCACCAATCTTGGTACGCCGGTACGACAATAATTATATATTTTTAATTCTAAAAAACAAAATTGATATCATCACATCATTAAGACAATGTTCCTTTCATAGTTCCTAGTTCCTACATATAGTCTCATAAAAAAAACATAAACAGACCAAGACAACGTTTTGTTTTTGTGGTTTGGATCGGTTCTGACTCAAACTGATCCAAACGTACCCAGTCCCAGTACGGGTACGTGGGCTCCGCCATGTACCATTGTCACTTAGGTGATCGGGACCTGGAGGATGGAAGGAACTACATAGCCTTCAAAAATTAATTTTTTTACTTTTCCCCTTGCTTCTGGCAGGAATTTGACATATCTCTAGGTGCGTTTTCAAAATGACACAATCTTGTAATATGGGAGCACCCTTTGTGATCTTGACCTAAGGATCTTTCCTTTTTTCATGCCAAATTTCAGCTATTGAGGTGGCTGGTATTTCTTGCAAAAGTTTCTTCCAGAAAAGGGTTCATTCCATAGGTTTGAATATGCCTAATCGTGCTGATACTTTGGATGATGATTTACCATGTAAACTAGTTCACCACCAAATTCATTTCTAGGAATGGCAAATACCTTCTTCTAAATCTCAGTTGCCAAAATTTCCAATGACCATGCAAAAGTAACTTTTTCTTTGCCATCTCCTCTTCATCTGCATTCATTAGGTTAGATTGAGTTGCTTTGCCTTTGCAAACTGACAAAAAAATGTTTAACATTACCAACATAAACAAAGGGTCAAATCCTGGAACCCATAAAGGAACTGATTTTAGCACCTGAAATTGGGGAAACAGGAAACATAGCCATTTAGTTCCATCATCAATGTCCAAGACTCCGAGCAGCTACTTTTTTTACTCACTGGCTTTCTAGAAGCCAAACATCTTTGTGGTTTTGTTATTGAAAACAGGGAAATATGTAGGCTGCTCTATAAATTGACATTACTCAAAAGTTGTTTGGAGTCTTTGGACTCCTACACAAGTGTGAACACTGATAGTTTTTCACTGTTATCCCTTTAAGTTAAAAAACATATATTCACTGCTGAATACCCCTTCTTTTTTGTGGAAGGTAGATGATATTGTTGTCAGCTAGCTAACATGACATGCAACCGTGTGCATGTTGTGAACATAAGTTCATGTGTGACACCAAAGATGTTGTTATTATGGTCCATAGTTTTTGTCCCATCCTTGTTGTTTTGTGTAGATAGAAGGTACAAGTACAACAGTAACATGTAATGCCCTTTGAAAACTTTAGTCCTGTATCTAAGATAGGGAGGAATCTTGAGGGACTTATAAAGGAGTTGTTTAGTGATTGATTCTTTTGGTTCTTAGCCTTTTGGAGCTGAACCCGAAACTACTAAGGGGCAAGTTGGGATCCGCCAAACCAAGAGCCCGAGCCCGATGTGGGACTAGTCTTGATTGTTATGGTAGTATTAGAGCCGATTCAACACTTGGACCTATGGTCCTATACATGCAGATGTGTGTGCCACAAAGGGGCTTGATTGTAATGTCATACTTTGAGAAATTTAGTCCTATAGCTAAGCTTGTGAGGAATCTTAAAGGAATTATGAAGGGGATTGTTTAGTGATTGGTTGTCTATTGTCGTAATCTAGTAGTTGATCTCCTTTATCCAAGCTATCTCTTTAAGCCAAACTGGCTGGTTCTATGATGATAGAGTAGCATGGTCTGGTTTTTGGTCAAAGAATTGTTAGGCAGATAATAGAGACACATTTACCTCTCTCATGGTATATCAAATTGGCTTATGCAGAATGCTCAAAGTACATTCATGTTCCAGGGAAAATTATGTCATATTTCCTTTGAAGAGTAACCGGTTTCAGAAATTGGCAGAAAAGACTTACAATAGCTGCGGCTTTACATATTTTCTGTTTCTGTCTTTGGTCTGCTGTTTTTCATTTTTAGTACCGTAGCTTGGTTACAAGGATACTGTTGCCTAAACGATATTTGACTCAACAGGGTTTAACAGTAAAAGAAATGGAAGAGCTCCACGATGACATCAAAATGTACCTGGACTTGGATACAGCAACACCAACTCATCTTGAGTTTTGGAAGGTCTCTTTTTTTTCCTTTCTTTCTTGAAAGTTTAAATTTATATCCTGCATAAAAACAGCAACTCTTATATTTACTTGCAAGTCCCAAACATAAGTGAGAAATTCTCGTTCAAGAAATATACAATGGAAGTGGTTTCTGAAGGTATATTAGGGAAGTGTCACTCTTTAGGTTGGTGACCAACTAAGAGGCAAAAGCAGGCAATGTCTTACTTTTTTAGCTAAATATTTTGATTTGTACTGACTCTCGGTGTCATATCTGTAAACTATACCACAGTCACAAAGACAATCTTCTCACGCAAGTATACTGAGGACAACAAATCAGAATGGAAACTACATATTATTCATACAAGACTGGCTTCAAAAGCCATAACCTTAACTTAGAATGATACAATATTTACAGAGAGAAAGAGACAAGAGAGCGAGAGAGAGAGAGAGAGAATCTAGCTGTTGGGCTGGGTTCGAATGGCTTGAAGACTAGCCGTTGGAACTCCCAACAGCTAGAAACACACAAGAAAAACAAAAAAAAAGTAAAAACAGAAAAAGAGAAATATTACAAAAACAAAACATATTGCAGTCCTATGTACATAATATATACATAAGCATATATGTATCAATACATCCACTTAAATGCAGTGATGTATGTTGAAAGATATACACATACATATGTATAAATGTACTTAGATATAAACTAACAATGTGTTCCTTTCAAGGGTGATTATGATATATTAGATGCATTTCACCTCATTTAGTTTAGGTGGTCGGTGTTTGATTCATTTCAAATTAACATTTTTTGCTAGTCAGTAAAATTCTCATTACTTTTGTGTAAAGGTTGTTCACTATAAAACAGACAGTGGCACTGGTACATTCAGGACCAAGAATGAATGCAGTACTGATTTAATTTAAGTGAATAATCAAACACAAGTTCAGGCATAATGCTGTTGCAAGCTCGATTCTTTTTGTAAAACTTTCTTAGTAATGTGTGTGTCTTTAATGTTATTTTCACTTTTTTTTTTCAAAAAAAAAAATACAAGAGAAGCCTGTGTTGTAATGGTACAGTCTTCTCTCACCTAACTCAATCGTTGGATGTGTGGTGGGTGGATGAGAATGTGTGCGTATGTCTGAGTTGACTGTATTTTCTCTTGGGTGGGGGGAGGGGGGTGTTACACAGTAGTTCTTTCCCATGTTTTTTATTTTGAACATAAATGTTAATTCATATTCCTTATATTCTACATGATTGTGTTGTTGAAGGGGGTGTTACACCATAGGTTTTTAATTTTCCCATGTTTTTAACTTTGAAGTTAAATTTTAGTTTCATATCCCTTATATTCCACATGATTGTGTTGTTCTAATTTCTATCCCTTACTGCCATTGCCAGAGCTTGAGGAGTGCTGTCTTTTTATCATTTTTTGACTGCTTACTACAATTAACCATGTTTTTCTGGTGTAGAGAATTTTTTGGACTGAAGCTAATATATTAGCCTTAAATTGGCACATATTTTGCTAGCAATGTTCTGGTCAATAAATGTCTAGGGTTGACTACTGCCTACAATTAGATTTTAACAGTGAATAACTTAAAGGAGAAAAATGTGTATCATAACCTGTGTCAGTTGGTGTTTCGAAAGATTACATGTATTGACGTAACATATCAGTAAGCTTGTGATTTTTGTTAAAAATGAAGCTTTAAAGTTCATGGAAATTTGGAAAAAATCTTTAAAGAAGACATTATATGGAAATTGCTTAACTAAAAGGAGAACTTAGAGTTTTTATATTCGAATGATGGTGGAAGGCACAAAACATTGGCTGCACAATAATAAAAAGGGGGTCATGTGTATCTTGCATTTTTTTGCCAAAATAATTCAAATCTAACCTGAACCTCTGAAATTACTCCCATTGCCAATAATTTGGAACAAACACTTGGTAAAAAAACAAAATTGAATCTATATTTACTCTAGTGTTATCAAAATTGGCAATTGAATTGGCGAGGTTTTCAATTCAGGCAGGTTTGTAACATTTGGTTACACTTTAAATAACCTCATAACTATATTACTCTTTAAATGATTTCATAACCATAAGAGCATTTTAAGGTTTTAATTCATAGGGGGGAAATATGTTCCTAAATGTGTGAGAATATGCCACCAATGAAGATACTAAATATTCATCCCTAAGGGGCTGTATGTAACTTAAAACCCAAACAGGTTTTGATACTGTAACCTTCAATAAAGGCACGGCGTCAGAGACACTATGTTTCACACAAAAACATAAGGTAACAGACCGGGTTGTTACACTGCTGAAAGTAGTTCCAAGAATGTACCGTTTGGTTTTCCCTTTTACACTAGATATTGTAACACATGAGATGACATGATAAGAGCAGAACTGCTTTGTAGCTATCATTCTTCTCTTTTCCACTAGATATTTGCTGCAGCCGCATATGGATCACCTTTGCTTTCAGATTAAATAGAGCGAGAACTTCTGTTAATTTTATCCTTTCTAACAGGCATTAATGGTGATTTGTGATTGGGAGTTGGGTGAGGCTCGTAAAAGGGATGCACTTGATCGGGCAAGGGTTCGTGGCGAGGAACCACCAGCTGAGCTGCATGCTGAAGAAAGAGGCTTGCATTCAAGTATTGAGGCTGAAGTTAGGACTTTATTGGAGGGTAAAACTTATAATGAATTGGAGAAGCTACGTTGTGACATTGAATTAGGGATGCATGAGGGGACTGCAAAAGTTGTTGAGTATTGGGAGGCTGTTCTGAAACGGTTAGAGATGTTCAAGGCCAAGGTAAACATTATTCTTTGGGCTTGACTGGTTATTGTTTGCACAAATTTCATGCAATAAAGTTTTCAAGAGTTTCTGAAGTTATTGTAGCTTTGGGTTTTCTTCTATGATTATTTCTGGTGGTTATTTCACTGCATGACATTGTTTAGATATCCGACTGCTTGTTGAACTTGTAGAAATAATCTAAGTTTACCTTTTATGTTCTGGTCTTGATTTTTATGTTTGGAAGTGAATTCCAGGCGTGCTTGAAGGAAATTCATGCTAATTTGTTAAGAAAACATTTAGAACGACTCGAAACAAATTCTCCAGAACAGCACTTGGAAGAGGAAGTGGATATCAAGAATGCAGAGGAGATGGAACAGGATTTAGAGGGTATTTCTCTGACAAGAAGCTTTTGTCCCCTTGCTGGCTTGCATGTTTTCTTTGTTGCATGTCAAACCAGTTTTTCTCTTATGCAGAACCTCTTGCTTATTCTCCTGAGCTGAGGGCTGATGAGCCGACTAATGAATTGGAAGAAGACATCGGTTCATATTCACCCGAGTTATTGCATGGTGAAGAAGATGATGAAGGAATTAATCCTGAACATGATAGGGCTGAACTGGTAATAATATTTCTTTTAAACATCTTCTTTTATCCTGTTGACATGTTGCTTGGAAAATGTATGGTATACTGCCTTTTTTCAACCCACATTCTCTTTCTATCCTGCATTCTGACCCTTTGCATGTGACATGAAAATGATGATTCTGTAACAGGAAAAAAAGCGTGTGGCTGTACTGCAAGAACATAGGAAGCGACTTCAAGAAGCAGTGGCTGCTGCACGGCCTGCTTTGGCTGATGAAAGCATGGATTTCACAAATCAAGCAAGGGCGATTGCTCTGAAAGCAATGGGAGCCATGGAAGAGGGTGATGCTGTCTTTGGTTCTGGTGCAGAAGTTAACCTTGATTCACAGGTTAGTCTTGTCTTACTGTCGTCTCGTCCTTCTTTGAAATGTATTTTTAGTTATTCACGTGGGGAAGGAAGAGTTTTGGTTAGCTTCCAGCTGGAATTATGCTTTTTTTCTTTCTGTAACAATAGGGATTCAGTATCTCAAAAGAATGGGAAAGTAGACTGTAGGATTAGGTTTGCAGTCGGATCTCTTTTGCATGTGTTTTGGGTGAAGAACAAGTGGGGAAATGGCCCCAACGGTTAGATGGCGGTCGTGGTTTGGACTTTATGGGGTCATCTCTCTGTGTGAACTGAAGCATGCCTAGACTCTGAGGGCGGTGGAACAGGCTATGGGTTTTACTCATCAGTCTCTCGTCACAACTTGGTTTCCCAGTGTAGTAGCAGAAAAAAGGTTGAAAATGAAAAACAGCAACTACTTTTGATCTTGACCGTGACATAAGAAAGTCCTATGTGAGGTAGTCTGGGGGGAACTAATCCCCAGGGAAAAAGTCTGTTTTGATGAAAGCTTATTTCACCCATTTGTGCTTATATTCTGCATGTTTGCCTTCCTCCCGTGCCATCTCTCTCTCTGTCTCTCACACACACATTGTCATTGATGTATCCCGTGTCTATACTCTGTGCCATGTGGCGTCAACATGGATTCCACTGTCTTTAGCACGTCCAGCCGGCATAACTGTTACTCCTGTTAGCTCTTCAACTTACTGCAGAATGTATGGATATAGTTGAAGCGAAAAAGAAACTAGTTCATGGCATTTTAAATGATATTTTTTATGTTTTTATTTGGAATTTATGAAAATGAATTCGCTTTTTCTAAACATGCTTCTACTTTCTTCTGCACCTGTTTTTCAGGTGTATTGGTGGCATGACAAATACCGACCAAGAAAGCCAAAATATTTCAACCGAGTGCATACTGGATACGAGTGGAACAAATACAATCAGACGCACTATGATCATGATAATCCTCCTCCAAAGATTGTGCAGGGTTATAAATTCAACATATTCTACCCCGACCTTGTTGACAAAACAAAGGCTCCTGAGTATAAGATCGAAAAGGATGACAGCAATGGAGAGACATGTCTTATAAGATTTCATGCAGGGCCTCCTTACGAAGACATCGTATGCCTCATTCTTTTCTTCTCCTTTTTCCCATCTCAATACTCCTTCCAAAGCTCTCCCTTGACCTAACACCTCATGTTTCAGGCTTTCCGGATTGTGAACAAGGAGTGGGAGTACTCGCACAAAAAGGGCTACAAGTGCACTTTTGAACGTGGCATCCTACATGTTTACTTTAACTTCAAGCGCTATAGATACCGCCGGTGATGTTGGAATTCTTGAATTTGCTCTGTTGCATGTACAATCGCTGAACTAAAGCATGGAAAAAAAATTGTGATTTTCATATCAAGGGACAGAGGAATTAGGACCTTTCTCTCAATGTGCTCCTCTCCACTGCTTGAGAGCATGGAATTTCATTAGGTTTGGCTCATCTTTGGAGTCATGTATTCGGGAAAATAGTCTATCAGAGTGAGTCTGAATCAGCCCTACGCTTTGCGAGTGCGTGCTTTCTTAGTAGATGGAAATGTAGCAGAAAAAAATTAAGATGGAAATGTAACAGAAAAAAATTAACAATGACGCAATCTTTTTTTGTCATGAGAAGTCCGCTGATGTTTCTTTTCCTAATTGTATTTTACGTTGACGGCCTAAAGACTTCTCTGTCGATGTCAGATTTATACATAACGTCCCATTGAAGAATGATCAGTTCAGCAATGTCATCTGCAATCTTGGGTTTAGATCTTGTCATATGGACATTTGCCCTTTTCACTAAAAAGAACACGCATGTGTATTCAATTTATTTTTTGTCGTATGCTTTGCTATTTAAATTGGAGGTCAGATATAGGTGGTTAAAGACTTTAAAAATATGGAATTAATTTAATAAGAGGATTTCTTAAAAAATAATTTGAAACATCTAATTTAGGGTGCTTAACTTACGTTCATGGAATTAAAGTACTGTGTTCACATCATGGTTACTCTTTATCGTAGACTAAGTTTGATGGTATCATTATTGAAAATCACGTATTTCAGATGATAAAGTTATTGAGGGTCTGAGACACTAGAGATTCTTGAATCAAATATGAGGGTTAGTGCTGACAAGTTGTTGGACAATTCAACTCTATATAACTGATTGGAGCCACAGCCACATTGTACCTTTTGATCACATGGCCACACATAGCTCATGTGGTTCACCCTGTGAGTCACTTCCAACATTCCCTCATTAGTATTCACATGGGTATAGTCCATAACTAGCTTGATCTATCAAGAATATCACATTCAAGGATTTGTTTTGCCTGCAGAGCAATTTTTGTTAAATTGGTCACACAACACACACACACACACATACATATATATATATATATATATATGCCATGACTTTCATGGATATATATATATATATATAACTTGCAAATACTAGAAATTACAGATGCCATGACTTTCATGGATAGAGAATTTGAAAGATTACATGAGCGTTATGGGTGTGCCTCGCATGACTAAAAGTTTTGAAAATTTTCAAGATTGTCCCTTGTATTTGAACATCTTTGCAAATTTTGAGACAACTTGTGGTTTGACTCTTGCCTTCAATTGGTAAAAAGATGTTTCTAATCATACTTTTTCTTGAGAAGGCAAATTCTATCTTCATCTTTGCTCCTCATCTTGGTTATAGAGACAATCTTAGTATAGGTATTCATGAATACTACCTTTTAGGGGAACAATTGAGAAGAGAAAACCAATGTACAAAAGTTGTTCAGGGTTACCCCTACCTAGGAGGAAAAGAAAAATTATATTTTTTAAACTTTTGAAGTACATTTACAAAAAAAATTTAAAAAAAATGTTCTAACATACAATCTCACTTATGCATCGACAATATTGATCTTATGAAAAGCTGTGAATTGTATCTTATGGGAATATCTCAAAAGAATTATGCGCTTGGAACTTAAGTATGATTGCTTAGAGAGAAAAATGTGAAGGTGTTGTTATCTCAAGTTGTGGAAATATGATCCTGAACATCGTGAGAAATATTTAAAAAAAAATTCAGGATCATTTAGGGTCCCAAAAGATCCATAACTAGATGCCCAAAATTCAGATCAAAAGATTTTTCGCTTAACTCCGTCGCTTTATAGCGTTTTGAAAATAATTTTGTTGAGAAGAATACTTTGAAATTAAACATTTTACTGATCGTATACGTAAACTGGTATCCTCTTGTTGCCATGTCCAAAGTTAGAAGATCGTAGCATTGCATTCAATAGATCAAATATAAGGAAATTATTTTCCATATCATTAAATTCATTATAACAGCATAATGTAGAAACGAAGATAGTCATAGGAAGTCGAACAATAGCTTTTTCATCCATGAGGCCGATTGATGCGGGCACAAGTAGAAACCACCGCATAGTGCAACTACTAATCAAGCCTACTTCGAGGAAGGCTCGCTGATCCCAGCCCACATCCCATCAGCCGGGTAAGGCTCACCTCGAGCATAGAGTGAGGAGGGAGGGGGTTCAGGGCTCACCTCGAGCGTGCATGGCAATCATAGAGTGAGGAGGGAGATACCTCGAAGTGGCTGCAGCCTCTCCCTCTTTCCTTCTATCCTTAGGGTCTAAGACTACTTTGGGGTCCAGATGAAGAACAAGGCATTTGATCAATTAGTGTGTTGTGCATCTACCATTTGCATTGTTTGCAGTTCAAAAGAATAGTGTCCACTGAAATGAAATTGGCAATCTTGACTTTCACCGGCCTCCTGTCTAACCAGTTGCGCTATGCCCTTTAGAGATAATTAGGAGATAGCAGAGCTCCCTATTTGTATCCACATCACCATTTACTTTACCATTTCATTCTTTTTGTAGAGAGATCATGTCTCACCAATCCTAATTTCTCTAAGAACACCTTTGTTGGGTTTTTTTTTTTTTTTTATATATATTCATTCCAACGATTGAAAGATATGCGCTTCTTTAATTGTTATCTAGCTCAAGATCTCGTTTTGTTTATTGGACTCATATAAGTTTATGGGCGATGTGTAACTTCCTCTTTCATGCACATGTGATCTCCTTAGTCATACCAACTTTAAGTTGTGCTTCATTTTTTTTTTGGGTTAGTTTTTGTCTTAAAATACGCTAAGAAAATTGCATGTGCCTATGATATATACATTATTTTTGGAGAAAGCTCACCATCGAAGACAAATTCTAGGGTTTTGTCTTCACCTTAGACGTGCATACTCACCTTTCTAACATGACATGGGAAGCTATTTCTTAAACAATACGTTGGTCAGAGCATGCAAGTCTATTTTAAAATAAAAAATGGTTCTATGCGGAGTAGCGACATAACCTTGGTTTGTTAGTTCAGCCATTACTTTTTGTATGTCCCTTAGATTTAAAGTGAGTAGGAGGCTACCTTTTACCTCTTAAGGTGATGAAAGGCCAAAGCTTCCACCCAAACCATATCCTCTTAAGACACAACACCTGTTTTTGATGTTTTGGGGTTCCGTTCCCACCATGTTCCAACTTGCGTGCCAATGGTCCTCTTTAGGGATTCGAAACAGAAATAGACCGCTTACCAGCCCCTTCCCCATTTGTTGTGCCAATCTTTTTTGGGGATCTTATTTTCATTCCACTGAAATTTATCGGTTTAGTGCACGATTTCCAAATATCAAACTTGGATAAATTCGGAGAAAGATTCAGACCTAGGAGAATCATTTGGTTGCCAAGATTACACTTTCCAATCTGGAATATAAATTTCCAGCATGATCTATTCATCCATCCTCTCTTGAAATCAGCAGAATACCACCTTTTCAGTTCTAATTGGATGAAGTTTGAGTGAGGGATTTTCTTCTTGTTGAACTTGCAGACTCTAAGAAGTTTGCAGTACTTCTACATGAATTTGAGCACGAGATCTACGTTCTCTAGGACTTGCTGTTTATTTGTTTCCTCCTTTAGCGCAATCGCCAACAAATATACAATAAAAAAAAGAAAGATAAAAATTAACTTAAGAATGCAGCAAATCTGAACCTCCATGCAACTAACTATAAAGTTAAACTTGACAATGGAATTCCAAATCATACCCGCAGGAGGATAGGGCCTCAAACCCTTTTAGTAAAACATATGCAAAATTGATATACATCAAGCAGTTAGACAACACTTAAGAATAGTTAATCCCAGCAACAGCTTGAAAAGTTGATGCGAGCTTTGGAGAGAGAACTTTTAAATTATAATTTTTGATGAAAATAGTAGACATGACACACCAAGAATAAAACTTTGCTAAACTCTACTTAAACGGCAAGTATGGGTCGATCAACAGAAGAACAGGGTTAAGATAGAGGAATTCTCATTCAAATTTATCTTTATTAGTTGTACATAAACAAGTTCAAACAACTAATAGAGAGAGAGAGAGAGAGCAAACCAATTCAGCTTTTTTTTAGTCTTTTCATACTGATTCAAGAAAAAAAATAGATCAAAATCAGTTTGTGTCATTAATTTAGTTTTATATCGCCAAAACTAATATCGTGCTTGACTCGGCCGAGCCAGCCAAGTGTTGTTGTGGATCGCTTGGATCCTAACCCATGACCCAATAACTGAACGATCTTGATCCAACTCAGGCGATTCTCGAGTCTGATCACCAGGTTTGCCAACTATGAGTTGATGTCTTGTGAATTAGAAATAAAAATCGGCCACCTATCAGTTCCTACCCATCCTTTGCACCAACTCCCTCGTGTATTCAATATTTAAACAGTTGTTCACACAAAAGCACACTCAAGCAACTCGAATCCAAGCTAAACTAATAATCCTAAACTACTCTTGCTCGATGAAATTCCACTGTAGGTGTTGTTCACTCGTTTTGATCATCAAATGCACAACATGGGTGTAAGGTCACAAACCTTGAAATTAATAACATAAGAACTAAGTTCCAGTATCTTTTGAAAACAGATATAAACTAATGCAAACTGGAAGAAAAATCAACCTAACCAAAGTAACTCACCACACCATGCCAACCCTATGTATGCAGAATGAGTACTTTATAAACTATCATATCAGACAATAGACTAATGAATTATATAAAATAATTATTCTTAACTCCAAATCAGACCAAAGACTTGCTGGACAGATGCTTCACATGCTGTTTCAGATGACAAAAATATAGAAATTCAAGTGAAAGGTCCAAACTACCTTTATATTATGTAGAAAGTGGCATTCTAAACAAATTCATGAAAACTATCGACACCCCAAAGAATCGACGAGAAGCTGCAAGAATTCGACGCCAAGCAACTCGAGCTCGATGACAGTCGACTTATGCGTCGATCTTAGTAATGAAAATGCAAAAGAGAGTGAGAAAGACAGATTTAACGTGGTTGGGCTTGTTAAGGCCTACGTCCACGGCTATAAGGCACTCAGGCTCTATTCTTATTGACAAGGAAGAAGATGATGTACAATGACAGAAATGAGTTCCTTTTATAGAGAAAAAATCACGTTTTATCATAGGCAACATTTTTCTTGCTTAGATTAGATGAAATCCTTGATTAATCCCAAGATTGTGGTATTTCTTTTCTTCAGATCTTGCTGCCTTTTTCATCCGATCATAATCCAATTACCAACTCTTTATCCGTTTTCTGATTGTCGTTATCTTCTCCAACGGATTTGTTGCTCTACCATTTTCTTTAACACGTAGGACGACTGCTGCAATGTGTCGAAAAGATGGGAGCCACTAAAGCGTTGCAAGAGGGTCATGCCGGCGCCTGTGGTGAGCACCATTCTGCTATCACAGCGATAATGAAATAAGTGAAGGCTGGCCTACCATGAACATGTCGAGCATGTAAAGAAGATGACTAAGTAGAACATATTGCGGACAGTATTCAACTTGAAAGAAAAATTATGCTGTTAGATACCTAACACATCAGAAAAATTATAGAATTGAAAAATCATATATTTCAAAAGATATTGGCCCATAAGTTCATAAACGTTCGACAATATTCTGTCATATTTCTGCAACTTTCAGAAACTAGTTGGCAAATTAGTAACAAAAATCATGTCAAATGATTTGCTATACTGTAAAAATTTTACAGCAAAATTCTGTTGAAAACTTTTCAGATCATTTGCAGATCATGTTCAGATCATTCTTTATTGACGATTGCATACATGTCAGAAAAAAAGGGAAAAATTCGATCGTTAATTGATGAAGAATAAACTTTACTGATGTTTACATGCTGTAAATAAATGCTATTTGTCGATAAATGCCTTTATCGACGTCCAAAGAACATAATTAACTGACGTTTTCTTTCGTCAGTGAAAACTCTTTATCCATAGGTAACAGTTCCTGTCCACGTCCAGATAACGTCAGAAAAAAAAATTACCTAAGGCAGCATCAATGATTCGAACGCTTCAAACTAGTTCCTGTTATGCCATATTTACTGTTACCAAACAAGAGACAGAGGCAGATGGAATCAAACAGACCGGCATATTGAAGAAATAATTTACAAATAATCACAAAATTAAATGGCATGTAAGAGGAAGATAAAAGGACATAGAAGCAGGGGCGAAGGCAGGTGGTGCCTTTGTGGGGCATACCCACTCTTTGAAACCTCAATCCAGTGTTAAAAACTTATGTGAAATTGGGCCCAGTTATATAAGATAGTCCAAAGTCCCGTCACTGTCCTATGGTCAATCAAAAATTTGTTAACAATATAGTGCCACTTGCATTAAAAAAAAAAATCTGGCTCCACCCTGCATAGAAGATGCTAAAACATTAATCAAACTTTTATCCCTTTGATATTACAACTGAAATAAAAAGGACTGCGTCATCATTTGATGAAAAATTTGAAAACAAAAAGGCACCATTTGACCATGATATCGGAATTTGAGGGTATAAGATTCACAAGCCCCACAAAAATGTGCTTTCAACATGTCATGTCATATAAAATAAAGTAGTACAAAGGCACATTAGTGGGCCAAACAAATATGGACATCAACTATTGGCATGTATCATGAGGGGAACTGAGAAGGCGTCGGGAAGCCTTCAATGAAAAGAGAATTCGTACATGCTAAATGCATGAAATTACTTGCAACAGTTACAAGCGGCAAGAAAAAGTATGCACACAACTGAAGTGAGTGTGTCCAAGTTGATCTTCGAGCTTATCATGCATGTTTCTCATTCAGCATGTCACATCCTGCTTCTAATGTGTTTACTTTTTCCTTCACTTGAGCATTTTCTTTGCGAAGTTCTCTATTGCCTGGACTGGCATCAGAAAACTGCAAAGGGCTTACACCTGGCCCCATTGTCTGTTCCCGACTATCTTGATCTTCCCCCATCTCCTGACATAGCACATCATCGTGTCCAGGTGCATCAGATACTCCTTGAGGTCAGCTAGCAAATATATATATATATATATATATACACACACACACGCACACACAAGATGTCAATAAAAAAATATCAACACTTACAATAACGGTTGGTCTCCGAATTAGAAGAAATGGCATTATTGCTGGTTCGAGTAGCAATGAAGACCTGAAAACTAAACATTGGAATAAATAGTTTTTTCATGTAATTTAGTTATAGTTCAATATATTCAAATTAATTCTTTATGAATCCTTAAAATTTAAAATGACAATTTACCAGTGTTGCCATAAATCTTGCAAAGCTCTATGTGGCGGTGGTGTCTTGGTATTTTTGCTTTGCACATGCTTGTGTGAAGCAGGAATAAGCCAAGGGGTGGGGCATTACAGCTCAAGGTTTTACATTGCTGGTGAGAAGCAAAGTCTCTCGTCCTGGGCACAATGTCTTGAGTAATGAATCAAAGAAGAAGAAGAAGAAGAAGAAGAAGAAGAAGAAGAAGAAGAAGAGGAAGAAAGTTTTGCATTGGTATCTTTGAGTTTCGTCAATTATCCATTACATAGGAACGGCTTTTGAAGTCTGACATTCATGTTCTACAGTATAGTTTATGTAGAAACATAGTCCATATTGTCTCATAAATAAGTGAACACCATTGTTAAATCTAAATTGTTCATGTACTCATCGAACAAATGAAAGAGATGTCTAACATGGAGTTAATTAATCAGTTTGCATTATGAAGCATGTTCTGAAAAGCAGGAAGATGGTGGAAATTCAAGATGCTTAAACAATGCATATACTTGGAAAATTACCATGATTCAACATCAGATCTGTTTTGACGACCTTGAATTTTGATTCAATAATAAAAAAAAATCTACAAAAAAAATTGCACCTCAAACTAGAATTGGAATGACAATTCCAGTTCTGCTTTTACTTTGTGTTTGATAATCAGGAATTTTGATTCCAGAATTGAAAATGATGTGTTTGATCAAACACGAATTAAACTTCTAGAATTGATGAATTAAAACCATATGTTTTAAAGAGAGACTAAAAAATTCTAAAATTATGGAATCATAACTCCATCCCCTAAGGTAGAATCACAATTTTAGTATTTTGATTCAAGGATAAGTCCATCATTCTGAAATCAAAATTCTTTGCTTGATAACACAAGTCTCATTTCATTAAAAATGATAATTTTAATTTTAAAATTCCACAATGCCGGCCTCATCAAATACCCTCTTAAGGAAAGTCATTCCCACCTTAGAGGAGACAAATCAAGAAGTAAATCTCAAAAGTTGGCAAGACTAGTGTTAACTCAAAAATTGAGGGATGTATTTTATCTTTCCCTTGCTGTACTTTGTATCTCTTGTGCAATCATCTACGTATGTATTCTACCCAAAATCTCCATATATATCTCTAGTGTGACTCATTTAATCTTAATACAAAAATTCGTATAGTTCTCCTTCCATTACTGTTTGCTCTTTAAAGGGAAATCAACAAGCATACTGAAGATGACTGCATGGACCCTACAGTTCTCTAGTATCTCTAACAAGGACAAAACGATTTGATATATGAAAGCGGTACATAAACTCTATCAAAAATTCCCAACTTGTAAGAAAAAACCAATCTGGAGAATTGTGTTTGTGTACATCAGGGTACATATAAAGAGCCAACTTAGGATGCATGAGGAGCTTTTTTGTAGTATATGAATACAAACAGCTCGGTTGATGAAGGTTTCACGGCGACATGGGGCTGAAAGTCAGGTCAGTAACTTGTAAAAAATATTATTATAATGTGGGTGAACAGATGGGTGTGTAAAAGCCACCTAGACACGCACGCTGATCATGCACTCCTTATGCCATAATTCACGATTAAAGCTCATAAATATAGAAGATGTAGCAGAAAAATACGCGGAGGTGCCTTTTCTCGAAACACGGAAGTTGTACGTGGCCAAAAATCGAAGTGGAAAAATATCAGATCCACTTTCTCATTTCCGCACAAAAGTAAGCTTCTTAGCTAAGGACACAAGATTCTGAACATGCTTTTCTTCATGTTAATAGTTAATATTTTCAACAATTTTAACAGAGGCCAACCCCCTTTTATTTTAAAGTTTTATAGGGGCGGAACTACAATGTTTGAAAAGATTAATAGGTAAAATTTAAATTTCGAAAACTTCAACAGGAAGGAGAGCCATGGCCTCCTCCTCTGGCCCTTTTGACAACATGGTGAGTCACATGGACAAGGATTGATGTTTTGTATAGGAGTTGTTTGACAATAAGAACACTACATGAGTGTTCCTCAAAAAATTAAGGCACATTCGTGTAATACTAGTTCAGAACACTAGAACCTCGGACTAGTGTTTCATGAATAAGATTAGGAGTAACTAGTGTTATATGAATGTTTCTCAATTTTTATCGACGCAGCTCAAGACTCTAGAGGAAGGAAGAATGGGGGGCCTTCGGGCCTCGCTTCGAGCGGTGGAATGATCCTCTCGCTCACCCGAATTCGTAGGATAAATTCATGAAACATTCACGTAATGTTTCTGTTACCAAAAAATCTCATAGAAGTGTCAAGAGTAAAGTACATGCAATCTAAAAATGTTTGATGTTTTGATATATGCACGAATAATTTGTTTTCTTCTTTGGCTTGATGACTCAAGATGGTCACAACTTCGATGCTAATGTCTACGCACTGGGCAGCCATGTTGTAGCTGGTGTGAGCAATTGCCCATGCCACTAAATTTACATGGTCTTCATATAACAACTTTATTAATTTTTTATTTTTTATATTCTTTATTAAAGTTTGAAATTTAAACTTAAAAGATCTTTTAATCAAAATTTTTTAACTTCGCCACTGTGTTACTCTGGCTCACAGAAAAAGGTTAGCGAAATCATGAAACAGATGCTAATGTGAAGCGTGCCAGCCGCTTGCTCAACTAGCTCGCTATATATACCAACCGGGCTTTGGAGGCGTATGATTATTCTATTATCCTCAACAATATATTATGTCTCTCTCTCCTTAGTCATGACTTGTTGTCTTTACTTGAATTTAACTTTTATTTTTCTGTTGAAAAGTACACAGATAGAAATTAATCCCGCATGGAAGAGATGCATCTCTAATCCATGCATGACTTTGGGCTTCCAAGAGCTCGCCGATTGCTTGGGAAGTTAGCGGCGTGTCCGGAAATTTAGGTAAGGCCGGACATGCACGAACTTAAACGCAACTCCTGTGTTAAAAAAAAAGAAAAAAAAAAGTAGGATCCACAAATTCAAGTTTACAAGAAGGAAGGCCTTTCTCGGGATTGAAGAAGCCATGAACATGAAGGATGGCCTTTCTCGGGATTGAAGAAGCCATGAACATGAAGGATGGCCTTTCTCGGGATTGAAGAAGCCATGAACATGAGATTATCCCGAAGAAACTATGCACCTATAAGAAAGCGCCATTCTCTTGGTAGATGCACCAAGTGCCGGCTAATATATATATATATATATATATATATATATATATATATATATATATGAGAGAGAGAGTGAGTGAGTGTGCACACGAATGTGTGCTCTCATCCACTAAAACATTCAACTTATGATGATATATATATGTGTGTGCGCGCCCGCTCTCATCCACTAAAACATCCAACTTGCGTTATTGATGAAGTTAACTTAGAAATCTTTATCCCATGTCCTGCTTCATCTAGCTACAGTTGAAAGTAAATCTTCCAATATAAGTCGCGTAAACATTTAAAAGTAATCAAATGTTGATTGTTGAATATTAGAGAAGCAGGAACCTGGGTACGAAAAAAGGCTTAGTACTTTACAGCTTCTTTTATCGATGGTGTTTGACCCAGCTGTCATAGAAATTTAATTAATTAAGGAGAAAGTTGATTTGCATCGCTACTCCTGTAAACTTTTCTCAAGGTAATCGTACGTATTAGACTTTATTAGCTAAACTGGCTAGAGGTTACATTAGTAGTTCAGATGGACAGAAGCCACTTGAAGAAAGGTCCAAGTCGTCGATCATTTCTTTGTTTTCAGGGTTTAAAGTTGTTTCTAGACTCGAGTAAACTCATAGTACACTCATCAATTAGAATGTCATGTTACAAATGGTGTTCATGACAATCGAATTAGTAACTAGGCTCTCACTACACCGTATCAACTACACTATGCTCCTCTGAGTTAAAGGTTGCATTATTAGTTGCCAAAACACTATCGACAATTAATTTTGTAGGACATCAACCAATTTAAATTGTCATATTATTTTTGTGAAGCTGTCTAGGCACTTTGAATAATTAACCTACACATCTCGAAATGATCATTCTATTGTGAATGTCGTTCTTTTTCTTTTAATTAAATGGATGATCGCATTCACCCAGTCATCAGTTTTTAAAACTTAATATTAAGGCTGATTTCGCATTAAGCGGTATGACACCATATGCATAAATAGTAAATAATTTATCTACTTCTCTTATCCATTCTTCCCATTCATTACTTGTTGTGATACCATGTGCAAATTAATGAATTTAACTGCCGGCTCTCTTTCTCTCCGTAAAAGCGATCGATTGAGCTCGGCCATATAGATGGCCCGTCATAGATGGTAGTACTCATTAAAATCTGTTGACTTTTGAATAAGTTTTAGGGAAATTCTCGGAAGTACTCCTAAAGGTTTGTTAGTAATTAAAGCACCTGAACGTTCGATATTGTTGAAGAACACAACTAAGTTTTTAAGAGTTTTTGCAAAAATATTCATACGTATAAATAAATTGGCATTTTTAATAAATGAATAGCATATTGGCTGAAAAAACCTGCACTGTTTTCCTCAGTCCTTATAAAATCCTATATGAAAAGTAGAACATATATCTTTTGAGTTGATTATTAATGTTAGATACCAACCATACCTAGCTAGTTTTATAACTCTTTACTTTCCATTTCCGATGTCAATTTCTTATGTTTTTATTTATCTCAAAGTCATTCTTAAGTAAATGGTCGGACTCCCTCTCTGATTGAATTTAACAGGGTTTGTTATCCAATTACTTAACGGTTTCTAATTTTAGAATGCATTTGTCCAAGTAAGAAAAAAACTGGAGATGGATCTGGCAAGCTTCAAAATGAAAGGACGGATCTGGAATATAGCTAATAAAATGAGGATGGTCATGGAAATTTTAATTTCGAAATTGAACTACTACTTTTTTTCATCGTTTTGACAAATTCATGTTTAGCCTGTTGAAATTATTAAGAGAAGCTTTGAAATTTTACCAAGAGAAACAATCTTTACCTTTAACTTAAAGATAATTCAGGATATAAATAAGAAAACAGGAATGATTTTAGAAACTATACTATACAAAATTATTTACCTGCTATCTTTTTTCCATAAAACTAGCCGCAGGATGCATCTCCATGTTGAGAAAGCCTATAAATCATCCTAAAAACATGACTTCTTGCGACATAGATAGAATTTTTAAAAAAGTAAGAGTATCAATCTTTCTGGCTGATAAACATATTTGAGCATAAAAAAAATTATACCATTCATTGGATTTTTGTTTATGAAGACTGATACATGCAGTGACAAACCTAACATTTTAATTCAGATCTCGTACTCGCAAGAGGGTTTAAGTCGGGCTTTTCCCCTCCCAAATCAAAAGAAAAGGGAAAAGAAGGATCACGTTGATTAATCTTAGTTTGGTTATATTTTAGAGGATGATTGAGTAGAAGGATGAAATAGTTCAATCCTTTGTGGAAGGAAGATGAACTTAAAAGTTAGAATAGTAAAAAAAAGTTTGAAAAATAGGTAGTAAGGGATTATTATGAAAAAATGTTGACTATTATAATTGGCTTCAGCCGAGTGACCGCATGGTCCATAGGCGTTCAAATAGCCATCTTGCCGGATCTCCGCCTTCTCAATTGGCTCGAGATGTGTTCCGAATTGGTCTGCTTTCTCTAGTTAACTTTTTCTGTAGCTTAAACTTCAGAGAGAAAGAGAGAGAGGGAAGGAGGAGGAGGAAAATGAGAGAATCTTGGACTTCTTCCTATTCTTTGGCCTTCTTGGGTCCTTTCTTGGTAGTACTTGTGGTTGTCTTCATCGTCGAACCAGGCGACTCTTGGCTGGCATCAAAGCTTTCAACAAGACGTCCACCACCCTCCTCTTTTCCTTCATCGTTCTCAAACTCTTCTGGTCTAAGTTATTCATGGTCGCCACCTTTGGCTTTCCATGCGGGGGAAGAGATCGCACCAGAAGCACAACCCCCTTTTTCTCCTTCTCCAATTGCGCTTCCACCATCACCATATTTGGCTTTGCATGATGCAGCCTGGAGTCCTCTGCAGAGCCCAATTTCTTCTGTATCCCTTGACACCTTTTCTCCTTCTTTCTCCCCGCCACCCTCGAGCAACATGGGCCCCTTAGCTTCACAACTGGTGAGATTGGCAACTATATTGTATTGTTTGATTTCCATATTATGCAGGACTATGGGTGCTTTCGTATAGGCTATGAAAAGTGTCATCTGCACCATATTGCAGTAATTCTTACCTCATGATATCAAAATAATTGAGAATTCGAAAAGGTACTTTTGGCCTCATCTATCACTATTGTCCGGCGTGGCCAACGCCGATCTTTTAAAATTTTTTTTTCTTTTGGGGGGGATTCAATTCTCCATTTCAGTTTGTGCTCTTGCTCGACGTATTGAGTCGCACCTTAAGCACTGAGAATATATGCTTCATGGTAACAGATGCGAAGCTTTCACCACTAAATCCTGCTTCTGTTGCCTTCACTATCTTGTATATATGGAAAGTGCAAGGAATCTGTCGAAGATTGTGCTATTTTTCTGTAGTTCTCGTAGACCATAATTGTAGTTGGTGTTGATCTTATTTGTTTCAGTTTTCCCGTGTCCTTTTGTTCTCTTTCAGACTGAACCAGAGGAGAATGCAAACGTGAACAGAGAAGACAACAACAGGAAGAGGAGATTCGATAAATTAAGCAAAGTTGAAGCATCTCTTGCTAGAGCTAGAACGGCCATCCGGAAGGCCGCCATGTATGGAAATCACACGCCCATAATGGATGCAGATTACACCCCCTGGGGACCAATTTACAGGAACCCGTTCAAGTTTCACAGGCAGGTTTTTCTACCAACTTTTGCACTGCGAAGTATGCATTCTCATTGGCGTAGAAGCAAACATATGAGATTGTTGCTTGCTTAAAATTTTACATCCCCCATCATTCCATGCATGTTAAGTTTTATCCATTTTAACAACTTTCCTGCTATCTAAATATTGAATTAAAGCCGTCTATTTGTTCAGAAGCTACATTGAAATGGAGAAAACGTTTAAGATCTATGTATACAAGGAAGGGGAGCCTCCGTTGGTTCATGATGGACCAAGCAGGAGCATATACTCTACGGAAGGTCGATTCATTCACGAGATGGACAAAGGAAACAGATTCGTTACAAATGATCCAGAAGAAGCTCATGCTTTCTTTCTTCCCTTCAGTATAGTGAAAATGGTCCATTTCATTTTCATCCGCCAGAGGCGTGACGCCAAGCCAATCAAGCGCTTCGTGGCCGATTACATCGACGTGATCTCCAAGAAATATGGGTATTGGGAGAGAAATCGTGGCGCAGATCATTTCATGGTTTCCTGCCATGATTGGGTAAGAGGACCTTGCTGCATTCCTTGCCCTGCTCGATTTCTGTTCTGTTTCTTCTCCGTGCCTCTTCTCGTGCTTTACTAATAATAATCCCCCTTCTCTTCCCCTGCATTATTCTACAGAAGAGAATTCAATCTATGCTTGGTGATTTTGGTTCGTCAAATGTTGATTTCTCAATTAAATGCAGGGGCCTATGTCGTCGAAAGCAAGCGCTTATCTGTACAACAACTCGATTCGAGTTCTCTGTAATGCCAACACCTCCGAAGGATTCAATCCGGCGAAAGACGCTTCGCTGCCGGAAATCAATATGAGAACCCATGACCTCACTCAGAAGGTTGTTGGGGGTCCCTCGCCCTCTCGCCGGCCAATCCTCGCTTTCTTCGCCGGAGGAATGCACGGCCCCATCCGGCCAGCCTTGTTGGAACATTGGAAGGGAAAAGATGCAGACGTCCAAGTCTACGAGTACCTGCCCAAGAAACTCGATTACTATGACCTCATGAAGAAGAGCAGGTATTGCCTCTGTCCATCTGGTTATGAAGTCGCAAGCCCAAGAATCGTGGAAGCTATCTACTTGGGATGCGTCCCAGTCATCCTCAAAGAGGGCTACGTTCTTCCATTCAGTGATGTGCTCAACTGGAAATCTTTTTCCGTCACCGTGCCGGTGTCGGAGATCAGAAACTTGAAGAAGATCTTGATGGGGATCTCGACGAGAAGGTACCTGACAATGCAGAGGAGGGTGAAGCTGGTGCAAAGGCACTTTCTTGTGAACAACCCACCGAAGAGATATGACATCTTCCACATGATTCTGCACTCTGTGTGGCTGAGAAGGCTTAACCAGCGGCCTCACATCGGCTTCAAGAACTGGACGCGCTTTTGATCTGAAAGCTTCCGAAGGTACAATGGTGTTCGGACTGGAGTCGACCATTTCCGCTGCAATATACAAACTGGGCTTGGGGCTCTGGAAGTTTTGTTGGGAGCTTAGTTTTTCTGAAAAGTGTTGTATGATTGTATCTCACGGTTTCAGCCAGCTGACAGCTAAAATCTTAGCCCATGGATAAAAGTGAATGGCTGTACTCTTTCCCTTTTTTTTCCTACTTTCTCAGTTAGAGTAGCAGTTGTATTATTTACAGGTAAGCATGGCAGACTCACTGCCCAGCAGCCGAAACCTAATCCAACCTTCCCAATTTCATCTCTTAGTCCCAATTTCATCTCTTAGATACGGAGTATATTTACATATCGGTGGGTGGCCTTGTAAGATTTGAAATGCCTACAATCTATTTCGTAAAATTTAAAAAATTAATCTTACCTTCCATAATATGGCCAAAACTAAAGGCGGGCGGCCCTCTTGAAACCACCTTCCATGTTATGGCCATAAATGAGACCTGTGTGAAAGCCAACCCTGTAGGAGGGGCTTGACAGGAACAAGTTGAGAAGTTGCCTAGTCAAACATAAGGTACATGGGAAAATTCAAGCCCTTGAAAAATATACACATGCACACCCGGCTGCACCCTCTGGCTAAATGTTAAAACCAGATGTTACCACATGGCTAAATATTTACATGAAAGGCATCATGAATTATCATTAAAAACATCATAAATTGTTGTTAATGTTCTCTTCAGGTGAGCGAGAGGTTCATCTCTATCATTAGAAATGAAGTCCAAAAGCCCCGCCATGCCTTTGGGGTCTTGAGCTACATCGATGCCAGCAATGCATCGTTCAACTTTCATGTCCTCTAATTACATCTTTTAAATCGCCTACACTAACAATCCAGCCTTCTTCCCCAAAGGAAAACTTTGGTAAATAACCAAATATAATACTTGGGCTAAGGGTCAAGTTGATAATTCTTCTTACATGTCCATCACCAAGAGCCCCGGTATCATATATGCCCCCAAAATAAAGAGCCTTGAACACTAGGAGAAAAACGATTAGACCTAACAAGGTTAAGTGAATACCCAAAATTGTGGTGATTTTGTTTCCATCTTTCCATAACAACCGAGGAATGGAAAGGATTCCTTAAGAGCCTTTGATTGAAGAAGCACATCATAAATACTGCCAAAGCCTAGGAGTGCAGAGGAAATTAAGTGAAGTACTTCAAATAAAAAGTATGGAAAGAGGTCTTCAATTTCTCCACCAGGGCCTACCCACCAGCCTAGAGTAGGTAGATGGGGAGGTAAAATCAATCCTTGTTCATATATAGGCTTCTCTGGTACAAAATGAGCCACTTTAAATATGTTCATTTCTCCACACCAGAATATGATTGGGTCACATAAGCTCTGAATAATTTACCATATTTATAAGTCAGGCATTCCCCGCCCACCAAAGGAAACTGGTGGTTTCTTGGCCACAAGCAGCTAAACTTAACGTTCCATTAAAGAGCATTTCCACGGGGTATAACCTCCTTAAGGTTTTCATGAGGGTGATCTTGAGTCATCATCCAAGAATGAATACCTTCATTTAAAATAAAATTTTTGGTGTAGAAAGTCTCAAATTTAGGATCTTCTACTGCCCATATTTTATGGGAAACGAAGTCATAGGCATGTAGGTTCAAAGCCAGACCGACTACCCCAAGAGCAATCATCCGCGATTGGTATAAATAACATAAAGAAATGTAACCAACTTTTATTGGAAAAAACAGCAATCACCATCTTCGAATGAAGTATTTTCTACATTAGCACCATGAATAGCGCATAGAAAAGCATCACCCAATACTCCGGCAACTCCCATCATATGAAATTGGTTCAATGTCCAATTATGAAACCCTTGGAAGGAAAGGATGAACTGAAATATAGCTGCTACACCAAAACTAGGCACAAAGAACCACCCTGACTGACCTAGTGGATAAATCAAGAGTACATCGGAGAATGTGATTGTGTTATAATGTCTCAATTGAACAGATGGTGCAAGTTTGAATTGACATAACATGAAGTCTATTCGTCCGAAAGTGCCATGGAGTAGTGACAAAAGTCCACAAACTGCCTGAATGGCATCAACAAGTGAAATCTCCATAGGCTTCCAGGCTCCATTGCAGCAATAAAAAATGTGCTAAACTATTAGCAAGGGTAGAAATTGTAACTGTTAGGAAATTGCAGCCTTCCAAATAGGAAGTAGCCAATCCATGGGTATACCATGAAATTACAAAGGTTCTACATGTGAAGTACTCTCCTATAGTGAAATAGGCGCAAGGGAAGAGCAATAGACCAAACCAAACCACAAGCCGAAACGGTCTCTCTGTAGCCAGTCATCCATAATATCAAATACATCATTTTCTTCTTTGGTAAATCTACCAAGGGCTATAATCATAGTGATCCTACTGTTTAACTACTTCAACCATTTTTGAACACCCGATATCATTATCTGGGTATATGATGGTTCGATCATCTATAGATGATTCCTCGTCCACTACCCTTTTCAAAATTGTTGATTTCGAAGATACAATATAGACCCTTCCTTTCTACACTACCAAACTGACCTAGGCATGCTAGCTTACCTCAATTATTCTTTCCTATTCGTACGAACCATTAGATACCTGAATTGTCTTATGCCTTATCAATCAGATTAAATTTATGAAACAACTGGCAATGAGCAACTGATCCTTTGTTTCCCTCGCACTTCCTTCCTACATCTATCTCCCCTCCCATCCATCAACTGGTTGATTGTTGGATCTTAGTGGTGATATTAAGAAAAAAATCAATTATTTATGCTATGGATTCTTGCAAATTCTCTACATATATGTAAATTAATAGATTCTCCTAATTTCTAATTATGTGTATATTATACACTATATTACTATAATATAATATATACTACTATTTATTTCTATACTATTGTTTATAAATAATCTTGTTATAATCGAATAAAGTAGTAATAGTATTTTTTTGTTATTGTTTCGTTTTTCTATTGTTTTTTCTCCCTCCAATGAATCTCAAATTCTAGAGTATTTATTTCCAACCAGAATATAAGACAGCTATATGTTGTGTAATATCAATTATTTCTACGAATGGTGGTGAGATGATATCTTGAGCAATTACGTGTCTATGGCTCCTGACACAGATAGATGCGTCGAGACTTCCATGTTGATCACTTCTAAATACAATTTTTTTCAAATTCATTAAAATTTCATGAATGATTTTTCAGTTTTTTTCTAAATACGTCTTTTTTGGCAGTCTACATCCATTATGTGGCATGGGGTTACATCACACACAAAATTTAATTACCACTTGTACGAATCACTTGTAATGTTGCATTTCTCTTGCGACCGGGTCCCTTTATCATGACTTCTGCCCGTTGCATACCCTGGTCTACTACTTCATGATTAGGATTCCTGTGGTTTGAGCAGCAAATAAGGTACCCTTCTTGTGCCCTTGAATCTACAGGTACCCGCAGAAGACCAAGAAATGGCCAGACCTTATGGGTCTGTAACTGTAATGATAGTATCGTTGAAACTCACTAGAACATGAATCACTCCTATTTGTCTTCTACAACCACTTTATGTGAACTAATACATCTATTTCTACGTGAAACAATTCTTGGTATAGGTTTTGTCCTATTTTATTGTCATCTCATAAATATGAGTAAGAGATACAAGACATATATCCATTTCATGTGAAAGCAAATCCGTTATTTATTTGTACATTATGTCACTTAGAAGGTGAAGTTCTTTTTTTGGTAAATATTATCCTTGTCGCTGTTTATGTTTCGGTTTAGAACAAGTTACTATAATTCGTCCTTGCATATGGATCAGTCGGCATTTTTCACAAATCCTACAAACAATTTTTTTTTTTTCATATTTGTTGTTCCTTAATTTCAAATCCACTCTTTGAAAGAAAATAAGTCTTTTTTCTTTAATATCTGGCAGCTAGCTGACTTTAATTCCAAGACCGGTTACATCAAGATAAGAAAAACGGGACCTCCTCAATAAATTATTGATGTGTTGTTTTTGCAATCCATACTTAATGACATTATCTGAAAGTGATTTAATAGGCAAAGTATATCAATTCGATCCCTTTGTATGTTTTAATCGTAGTGTCTTAATCAACCAAAAACTAACGGCTCCTAAAACGCTAAAATTTGGACAGTGGGAAAACCATATTTTGCATAAAATAACTTGAATTAAAATATGTTTTGTATTAAGTAATCAATAAGCATGGCATCTCAACCTCATTTTGGAGTGTTCATGAAAGAATATTTTTCCACCAATCAAACCTGTTCTCATTCACCATCAACTTCCTTACTAGTTTCCTCTTTTTCGATGTACAGTCTTACTAGTTTCCTCTTTTTCGATGTACAGTCTGCAACTTTTCCATTAACTTTTCTAGGACTATGTTATCAATGCACTACGTTCGAGAACCAGCATGCCAGTTCTAATTTGATCGTTCCAACCATGAGCATGGAATTAATCCCATTCAAGCGTCTTTACGGACAGTCCTTCCGCAATAGCTTCAAAATACCCTTTCGTAACTTGAGAGTATTTCAAAATTTTGCCGTGAAAAAGTCATTCATGTGGCCCTTTTTCGATGGACTAATCCTTTCTCAGGAAAGATTTTCCGTTTTCTTACGTTTAAACGAACAGGACTACGGTGGGAGTCAATATAAAAAAAAAATTCCTGGGCTCACCCAGGCGGCCCCCCCTCCCTCCACCCCTGCTTTGAGGGGTTGGCATAATAGATCGGATTTGACCTGATAAGCAGTCATTTTTCATTTTGAATTTTTAGGTCATCAACTTTTTATACCGCAAATGAAATCAACTTTTTATACCGCAAATGAAAACATTAATATGCAAATTAAAACATAATAGAATATTATCCCCAAAGCAGACTTGGTACCATGAAATATAGACAAGTTTGAGAAATATAGACAAGTTTGAGAGTAGAATTAGGACCTTTGTTGGAGGGAGGATAAAATACTCTTACTACTCACTCAACCAGTATATCATATAATTTATTAAAGAGTCTTTTTAAGTAAACCTAAAATTGCCACCATTCGTTTGCAATGCACGGTTCACTATAGATGAGAGAGCCTTGCTACTTGAGCCACACGTAAGTTGCCCTTAACACTAAACAAAAAAAGCCATAAGAAAATTGTGGAAAACTCTAATGAAAGGTAAATGATCTTTTCAAATATGTTTTAACATTTTCCATTCATAAAGTGAGTGGTAGCAAGTTATATTCTATGAACTTAGGTATTTATTTGTAAATTTTCAAATGTTTAACCTTCTTTGTTCATAAAATAAAGTTAAAAGAAAATATGGGAGCAGCAATCTATTCCTAATCCTAAAAAGCGATCTAACGGTTCTGAATTTCCAATTGTGCCTCTTTTTTATTCGTACTTTTAAGGTTTTTGTGTTTCTTTTCAATGTAATATCATGTTTGATTCACTTCTTCTCCACTTTTACTTGATCCTGTTACATAATTTAAACCTTTCGTTTGCAATTTTTTCAGGAATTAAATTGTAGGATGTGGTAAAATGTAGGAACTAAATAGAGTTTTCATGATGAACAATGAACTCCAATAAATCACTGTCACATGTGTGACCTAAGCTAGCGTCATCTGAATATGATTTGTCGTCTTCCTCAGTTTACGCTTTAATTTTATCGTTGGATGTTGGACTGCACTTAACAATGCTTATTTATTCAAAACGATTCAGGACAAACGGCTGGTATTTCCTTGTTTTTTTCCCACTTGTATTTTAACCACTGGTAGTCTATTTTCTATTATCACTAAAATTTTTAATTTGGGTATTGCTTATGTTCATTTGATTTCTTCTTACAATAATATGTCGTTTCTTCATGTTACCAATACTGTTTTTCCATGTTTTTTATAATGTTTATCTTCTAACTATTATTTGGTAACGTGTAATGAGTTTCGTCAGAGAAAATGGTCAATTTTGGACTTTGTATTCTTTTATCTTGTATAGTACTGAATTAAGATTGAACAAAACTGAGGTCAATGCATCTCTATGCATCATTAAATACATATAATGTCGTGGAAGTACTTTGTCGATTGTATACTGCCACAAGGAATACATTGTCACGAGAAATATTTGCTCGGTCAAATATTGTGACAGGATTATTATTGAGAATATGTTGTTGATTATGTATCCTTGACTATATATTGCTACAAAATATGTAAGTTGACTGTATATTTTTGTCATTAGTTAGGATTGTTGATTCTTTAAGTTAAACCAGATAGTTTGGTGATCATAAACTTTCAGGAACTAATATCGCTGTTGTCATAAGAAGACTGAGCAAGTACAATATGTTAATGTACTTATGTTTTCTCATTCGGTCTTCTATCACAATGTAAATGTTAAATCTTTTGACAATGTTTGGTAGAATTCATAAGCTTTCTTTATTTTCATTCTGCTATCTCTATCTCTTACCCGACTAGAGAGAGATCCACAGGTTTTTTGAGTTTACACCGTAAAAGGTCTCGGCAGCTATCAGATAGCATAGAAACCTGATATCAGTAGTTTCACGGAAGAATCATGTCATATCCCTTTTCAGTTTTCCTTTTCTCTTCTTCTTCCTTTCTCTTTTTGGTAGGATGGAGTTACAGGGACTGCTACCAATTCGTCATCTCTAACCTGAAAGACTGCAGTCGGCCGACGGAAGCTCCTCTAAAGAGACCAAGCTCTCGTTCAAAAATAGGAGACAAAGTAAACAAACAGAAAGAATACAAGAATATATCGTAAGAGTAGTGATTTTACAGTTCTAATCATCATCTGTCTAACTCTTGCAAGCCAAGACCCGGCCGTTGGTTGAGTCTTCTGAGCCACACAGAGTGAAGGATCATGTGGAAGAGATCATATCTCTTTGGAGGGCTGTTCACCATGAAGTGCCTCCGCACCAGCTTCACTCTCCTGTGCATCGTCAGGTACCTCCTCGTTGAGATCCCCATCAGGATCTTCTTCAAGTTTCCGATCTCCGACAGCGGCACGTTGACGGAAAACGAGTTCCAGTTCAGCACGTCGCTGAAGGGAGGCACGTAGCCCTCTGAGATGGTGACCGGTACACACTCCAGGTAGATGGCTTCCACAATTCTCGGGCTTGCAACTTCATACCCTGATGGGCAGAGGCAATACTTGCTCTTCCTCATCAGATCATAGTAATTCAGGTTCTTGGGCAGGTACTCGTAGACCCTGACATCGTTATCCTTGTCCTTCCATTGGTCCAACAGGACCGGCCTGATCGGACCGTGCACTCCTCCGGCAAAGAAAGCAAGGATCGGCCGGCGAGAAGGCGACGGACCTCCAATCATCCTGCTCAGTTTATCAGTTCTCATATTGATTTCTGGCAGAGCAGCATCTTTGGATGGATTGAACCCTTCAGAGGTGTTAGCATTGCAAAGGACTCGAATTGAGTTGTGGTAAAGATAGGAGTTCGCAGTAGACGCCATCGGCCCCTGCGTTCAATCGAGAATGGTAAAATAGGACCAATCCAAATTATCAAACTGTGGATGAATTCTTGCCCTGAATAAAACAGGGGAAGGGCAGAGAGGAAGAAATAGAAACAGAGGAAAAGAGAACGAAGAAAAGCATTGCTGCTCTCACCCAGTCATGGCAGGAAACCATGAAATGATCTGCACCGAGATTTCTCTCCCAATACCCATATTTCTTCGAAACTACATCGATGTAATCGGCCACAAAGCGCTTGATTGGCCCGGCGTCGCGCCTGTGGCGGTTGTAAATGAAGCGGACCATCTTTACTATACTGAAGGGGAGAAAGAAGGCATGAGCTTCTTCTGGATCCTTTGTAATGAATCTATTTCCTTTGTCCATCTCATGAATGAATCGACCTTCCGTAGAGTATATGCTCCTGCATGGGCCATCATGCACCAATGGAGGCTCCCCTTCTTTGTATACATAGATCTTAAATACTTTCTCCATTTCAATATAGCTTCTGCACAAACAATTGGGTTGATTCAGTAGGCAGAAGAGAACATGAACACTGGCAGAAAAGGGGACGAAATCGAGGAATGTAAAGCGAACCAGGCCTAGTACTGAAACTGAAACACAAACTTGTCCCCTCAGAGCAATGAGAACACTCAAATGCAGAGTTTAATGCAAAGAGAGTTCTTTCACAGATAGAAGGAAATTGTTTAACACGGATTAGTATCTTCAAAGTAAAAGAAACTTGCCTGTGAAACTTGGATGGATTCCTGTAAATTGGTCCCCAAGGGGTGTAATCTGCGTCTATTATGGAAGTCTGATTTCCATAAAGAGAAGCATCTCGGATGGCTGTTCTAGCTCGTGCAAGAGCTGCTTCAATTTGACCCAATTTACTGAATCTCCTCTTCCTCCTGCTCTCCACTTTGTCAAGGTTTACATCCTCCCTTTGTGCAGCCTGAAGGAGAACAAATTAAAGGGGAAGAACTATAGTAAGAACCAAACGATTTGCAAGAATTGTATCAGACAACCAAACAAAACTAGCACTTCTAGCGCATCGTTCACTCTCCTCCTATCCAAAAGGAACAACCAAGAATATATAAGAAACTCAAGTTAGACTTGATGGTGAAAGCTTTGCATCTCCAAAGAATCATCTATTCTCATCAGTCAAGGTTCAATTCAACAACTCTATAAGATAAATTCAGTATATCACATGATACAGCAATCACAAGAATACTTGACAATAATCGACAGAAGGGTGGTCTGTTTGCTCAAGTTCTATGATAAAATTTCCCAGAAAGAAAGGCATAGGGATTCAGGCCCCCTGTAAGAGAACGATTATGAAGGATACATGCAGTGAGGGAGAAGACTGGATGTATCCAAGACATGCTTTCCAAGTCCAATAGATTTAGCAGCTAAAAAGGGCAGTAGAAACTAGAACAACCAGCACATCTTCGATTCAGCCAAGGCTCTGTTGATCACATGTATCATGGAAAGAGAGGCAAACAGAGTGCTTTGAACAACACCTTCAATAGCCTAGAAAACATAAACCAGAAAACAAAAGGAGCCATTATAATTAAGTACCACAGTCACATCCCCCATACTCCCTTGTCCAACAATAAGGAAGATAGTCGATAGTCAATACCACCATCAAAACTTTTCCGTCACAACGAGGAATTTGCAGTCTTACCTGTCGAGAAGCAAGTGGTGCGGCGGCGCTGGTTGGAGGCAGAGATGAAGATGACAAGGAAGTAGAATTCTGGAACACCGGAAGAGCAGGGCTCGGTAGGGGACTCTCCTGTGTCTCATGCAAAGCCAGAGGCGACGGCGAAAGAGCCACTGAGAAAGAAGAAAATACAGGCTGTACTTCTGGTGTGATGCCCTCTCTGGCATGCAAGGCCTGGGGTGGCGGTGATGAATATCTGACAGAAGATTTTAACAAAGAAGAAGAGGAAGAAGAAAGGAGTGGTGAGTCTATCCATGGAAGCTTTGATGCTAACCAAGAGTGGCTCGGATCAACTACGGAAACCACCAGAACTACAACTATCAAAGGTACCAACAACACCAGAGAAGAGGAAGACGAGCTCCAGAACAGTCTCATCTTCTCTCTGTCTCTCTGTCTCTCTCCCTCTCCCTGCTTCGATTTCTGTTTTCAGCCAGAAAAAGGCTGAAGTATCCAGGAACACATGGCGATCTTGACAAGGCCTCCATTGGCCGAAAAGATTGGCACCTGTCGAAAGCATGCAATTGCTCTGGCTTCAATTTCAAGTAACCGCCGTAAAAACGGCAACATAACGAGATCATAAGATATAATTAGAAGAAAAATAAAGAGCTGTTAATTACTATTAATTCATTGCCTTGTAGTCTGCAGATTCGCTAACCATGAGTGCAGTAAAGTTTAAAGCGAAAAGGCGATTTAGCTTGTCATTTTCTGCTGGTTCTACAGGAGAAGAAACCGTGAGTCGAAGCCTAGGATCTGTACTGTGAAACGAAATACAGGAGCAGTGAAAGGACGGAAGCAGGGAGATGAACTAAAGAATGAAGTTACCAATCATTATCATATCGTCGTTGCGTGCGTGCTGTCGGGCTGCGATGGGAAAGAGTTTTAGAAGGTCATCCAAGTGCCCACGAAAGGAATTAACCCAAAAAAAAAAAAAAAACCCGTGAAGAGGTCGAGGGGATATATTATGCCTTAAGACAGAAGCTTACCAATTTTAATATCATGGTGTGGAGTATAAATATTTTACTAGATTTGAACTTACAATATACTAATAAGGTTCATATTATCGCATTTGGCTGCTCCTCGTCTAAGTGATATTGGGCCCACACGGGCTTCGGTTTCAAGTTATTTTAGGATACTCTTTCTTTTCCGGATAAAAATTAGTAAATAAGCCCTTTTAATTTTAAAATACACTTAATTTGCCAAACATTTTATTTCTAATTAGATTCCATGACATGATACGGAGAATATAACTCTACGAAGCGAGCTTGTTAAACCCCTTTTTTCTTGTCATAGATAGACATGATGAATGATGATGCGGACGTTTGATTAACGTTATTAAGAAATATGTGTGTGTGGGTGTGTGTGTGTGAGAGAGAGAGAGAGAGACAATTTAATGTTTAGATTTATTGAAAATAGACCAAATAACTAAAATAATAAAAAGGACTTGATAGCCTCGTTCTCAAATCCAAGGTTGATCTAAGGTTTCTTTTGTTTGGGAAACACGTGATCAATAAACATTGAATTTTATCACTACATGAATATATATATATTTGAAATCCTTATTCTACAAATAAAACCTCATATTTGATGTCAAAGACTCTCAATGATTTTAAATCACATCGTTTCAGTCAATCAAACACTTCGGCCAAGAATGTCATATAAAAGTATAAAACCTAACTGGGTAGATTCTTGTGTCTGTACGAACATGGATTTTCTAAGAGAACCTGATTATATTTGTCATATTGATATGAGAAATTTTGTGCCCCAATATAGCTAATGATGAAAATATCATTAGGACAAAAATGAAAATAATAAAATAAAAAGAATAGCAAGGACATTTGTTTTTAAAAAATTACCAAAATATCAGTATGTAAGTTGTGCGTATAATAGGGCATGCAACTAAGCCTAGGCCTTGGCCCGACCTGGCCCAATAAGGAGCCGGGCTCGGGTTGGCCCCACCCAAAATGCTTAAAAACTGAGTCCAGCTTAGGTCCAACCTTTTCTTTGAGCTTGGGCTCGAGTCAGGTCAGGTAGCAGGTACCCGCCGGCGGTTTAGCATCTAAGAAGCACAGAAAAATGCTTCCACTACTTAAACCAGTATGATTAAAATTGAAGACCTTTAACTTGAAGGAAGTGTGGAGTTTAATAGCAGTAGCAGAGCAGAGGCAGGTGAGGGGTGATGTGAGTCATTGCCAACACCATTCTATAAAATTTACCTTCTTTATACATTGGTACCCTTATAATTTTTACTTATTTTTATACAAGTGCCCCTTAAAATTTAATAGAAAAAGAGAGGGAGAAGGAATTTTAAGCTGGTGGGAAAACTCCAAAAGAAAAGAAGGAAGTTTTATTGGATCACCTATGTGTGGACAGAAACCTATAGTACTTTAGAAAGAGCTTCTCCAGCAAAGGACATGAAAAATTATTGTACTGACTTTCAAATTGATGGTTTGTCATGATCAATGCAAAGCAAATGATGATGCACATCTAAGAGGCTCCTTCCTCTTCAAATAATTAAAATGCTTCCTTATTGAAATTCCTCTTATTTCTGAGGTTCAGGGTTGCTTCAAGACTTGTAAGGAGAATGGAATATCCGTCAACTAAGCATCTTGCACCCTTCATTTGCAGTTCATAGGAATAATGTTCATACGAATCAAAATGGCAAACAGTCTATCAGTTCAACTAGCTACACTATACCCTTGGAAAGATATGTGATGGAGTTAAGTAAGTTCTAAATTTGGGAAATATTCCTCCTGAAATTGTAAATTCCTCTTTAAAGAATTCGTTATTAAGTATATTCCTCTTGAAGGAATTGGTTATCATGTATAAAAGAGAAATGCCTTACCTTCACTAATTGTTGGCTCGCTAATTTCCTTTAATGGAAACAATTAATACATTAAAAAGATTAGTGTTACGTTTGGATGACAAGGGCCAGAACTTGATCAATAGAAAACCAAGTGTTGTCACTAATCAGATTCTTGGCAAATTGCCAAAAACCTAATTTGCACATGGAAAAAATTTCATTCGATTAAAGTGATTGTTAGCCATGCACTTTTGACAAGCCAAACATATGAGTAGTTAGGCTCCGGCCATGCTAGAGTATTGGTAGCTCCCATCCTATACAAATTAGTGGCTTTAGTATCCGTGCCTTCATCGGAGCAGAGCCAAGGTAGGGCCCACATGTGCCATGGCCCCACCTTTTACATATAAATTTTAGAAAACTTCATTTGTTTTATGTAAATATTTTGAAAAAATGATATTTCGGCCCTAGTCCAAATTTAGAAACTTCATGAAAAATTTCTTGCTCCACCCCTGGTCTAGAATGAGGCTGTTATGTCCGGCCCAACAGCAGATTCCTCCTTGTCTAGCTGGGTAGGGTAGATCGGGCCGGTCGGAGGTTGGAATTGGGGGGATACTTCGAATAGGCCGAAGCTCTTACTCATCACCCTATCTTTGGGGTTTAGGGTTGCTTCACAACAGAGTTTCTTCAGAACCTAGGTGAACTTACAGTGAGTAGCATCTATTATTATTTATTGATTAGAGAAGTGCTGGCAAGAATCAAACTGATAATTGTGGTTCCAGCTATGTTACACCCTCTTTGAATCTATTGTTTTCATCCTAAGACTGGGATCACAACTTCTTATCATGTTAGTTCTTTTCATGATGTTGCATCACGTGTCAATTGAGTACAATTTGAAGGGATGTTTCTCAATAAGAACATTAAGCAATCTTTGAGACATATTCATAAAATACTGATACGATACAGTGTTGACAATGTCAAACACAGTTTAGTTTAAAATATGCCAAAAGCCTGCGACCCCCAGATGTTCATGTAATGCAGCGTCTATGGTGGGCTAAAGTTTGATGACTGAAGCTCGGACAAAATACAAATTCAACAGTTGATAAGGAAGTTTTGGGTCCAGAGAGCGACTGATTGATTGAGATAGCTAGGATTAAAGGAGAGAGGATGAGTTATGGGTATGAGGGTGAGGAGGGACAGTTAAGCATCATCATCTTGTCTATCACTATTACGAATATTTTGTCTCGTGGAAGAAATTAACAGCGCTTGAAGTAGACGCATCGTTTTTTTGTGCAGATCATCGCAAGATAGTTGAAGGTTCGTAGACGTGTTTGAAACGAAGACATGAAAATGGGACTTGAAAAGGACGAGAAAGAAAAAAGAATCACGTCATATTGCCTGTACAACGGGTTACGTGTCTCAAACATAATAAAGCGTTGGGGCGGCCTGAGCTTCATTTCGACGACCTTGACTTGACTTGCTTCAATTTTAATTTAAAAAATACAAATATTTATGTTTTATATATAAATAAAAAAATCAGTCAGTCTTAGGAACCATAGAAACCAGGTCGCTAGCTGTTTCCTCCATTTCATTTTATGAATTCTCTCTCTCTCTCTCTCTCTCTCTATATATATATATATATATATATGACTTTTGCTTTTTAATTTGTTGTTAAAATTTGTTCCACACAAAATCAGTTTCAATGAATTTTAATAGTCAGAATGGTTACAATTTGAGTAATTTTTGCTATTTTGGATATTAAATTCAATAAAAGAAGAAAATTTGAATTGTTTGTAATTAAAAAACTATAAAACGTAATTAAAATAACTAAGCATTTTCAACTCAGGCAAAAATAGAAATTGTTAAATACTATTTGCTCTGATCGAATTCATAATTATTTGGACAATTAATTATGGGCATGCATGTTGAGGTAACTCTTGAGTAATTTAATTTACAATTCCAATAAATACCATAATTCTTAAACTTGTCCAAATGAGAGGTAGTAATATGTATATGTCTGATTGACGTATGATGTCAGCCCTATTATTTCTTTGTTTTCTTTTGTTCCACTACCCTTCTCTTCTTTCTCCACCCCAACCTCCTCCGTCCACCATTTTCAGGATTTAGTGAGCAGGATTGTTGTTTAGAAAAAGAGTGCACTGGATCGTGTAGAATTTGACCACAGGTCTCTTTGAAAGTGAACCGTCTTGTCGCCTACTGCGCTATAACCCGTTGGTGTCTCATTGAAGAAGATTATATCAAGATAGTTTCTTGGAAATGTGGATGCTGAGAGAAGCCTCGGCTCAGATGGTTTCATGTGTCTTTCCTTGGATAGGAAAAGGATAAACAACCTTCTGTCCTCTATTCTGTTCTTCCCCTGCTTCACCACCACGGATTTGTTTTGCTTTTCCCCTGTGCCTTCCTCTTTTTTCTCCTCCTCCTCGAACTAACAAAGCTTTTCTGTTTCGACTTTAGTTGCACGAATCCTGCCGATGCGTTTCAGGTTAATCCTGTAGAATCTTGTTAATTAAACCCGGGGCCGCCACACGTCAGAAGCAGTGCCTCATCTGCATACAATTCATTTCGAGTTCTATGCACTGCCATCACCTAAGAAGGATTCAAACCGGCAAAAGATGCGACCTTGCCGGCCGCCGGATTCTGTTGGAACACTGGAGCGAGTGTCATACATTCACCGTTTGCAGAATAATATCTGCAATAGCATTAACAAAGATCAATAAAATGGCTTTTTTTAATTGATAATTATTAAATAAATATTCAAAAAAATATTATGAGGTTCATATTAACATATTGCAGTATAAGTTAAGATTCATAAGTGCTCCAGCCGTAGTTTGACTTGTGATCAGCCCATTAATACCAATAGAGAATAAACATATATACCGAACGAGTTTATCTGGAGTTATTAACCAACTCCTCATCAATGTCAATTGGTTTCATATAAACAACTATTCTCCAATTAGTTAGAAGATTCATTATATATATATATATATATGTGTGTGTCACATGTTAGATGTTGTGAAAAATAAAAATTTGTTGCTGAAACCATCATAAACAAGTGTTAAAACTACAAGCATTATAAACTATCACTAATAGAGGTGGGCTTCGGGCTGGGCCAGCAAAATTTGCAGTCTAGCGCCTGGGCCCCATTTTGGCAGACCAGGCCTGCCCAAGCTCACTTTCACAGTCGAAGACCCACCAGACCTAAGCTGGGGGCCCGACAGCCTGATGAACCCCTAGCCCGGTGCCCAGTCTTAATCGCTAATGCTTTCATCTCAGCTTTTTCTTAGCAACATATTTTTAATGTTTAGCCATCCGACCACATCTTGCAGGCAACAGGTTTGAAGTCCTCTCTCTTTCTCTTTCTCTCTTTCTCTCTCTCTCCCCCCTCCCCCCTCCCTTCCTATGTGTGTGTGTGTGTGTGACGTAGTTTCATGAAAAAAATGTTATTTTGATTCTGATAACAGAAAAATAAATAAATAAACATGTTTTATGAACAAGGCATATGTGATAACAATTATTTGAAGAAGAATATATGTAATTTGTTTTATTTTGTCGAGTTGGTTTGTCATTTTCAATTCTAAGTATCTATTCTTGAATAGCCGTAGTAGTTGTGCCTATTAAACAAACTAAGAGGGTTGTAAAAATGACTTCAAATGGAAGATAAAAAAAAAACTTTTGAAAAATGAATTCCGATCAGTTGAATGTAAATTGGCTGGTCCAGTTTCATGGTCTGGCTTGATCTTGCAGTCCAAATATTTTCATGCAATGACACGAGGATATCTACTTGTACAGCAACTACAAAGTAAGAGTTCAAATAAAAAAAAATGTAAAAAATAAAACCAATACCATGGAGAATGCAAAACAAACTGAATTTGTAGGTAATTACCTCATAGACCTACCACTTGTAGACCCTATAATATAAGGCAATGAAATAAAAAATACTACAAGAACGACATGTACTATTATCATAAGCATTTAATTTCTAGCTGGTAGATGGTGCCAAAATAAACAACCAACTTTACCAATTAATAAGAACATGGGGACATCCAAACACTAAAAGATCGTATGTTTGAGAGAGCTAATTTGGAGAACAAATCAGTTTGTCATGGGGGTTTGGTTTCGTCTTTGCCTAAGGTTGGGATGATAAGTAATTCATTGCGGGCCAGAGGGAAGTTAATTGGATCTTCCATGGTAACAAGTGTTTTCTATATATAATCTCACAGGAGCGTTATATTGTCTGCAGATCATATTAATGACAGATCATGACTAGTCCCAATATTAATGACAGATCTTTAATGAAGTCCGATTCTGACAGGCTAGGTCTCGGATTCAGATGCAGAAGCTTTGGCACCAAATCTAACTCAGGATTCAAAACCATTTCATTATCAAAAGCAAATAGTCACACCCGGATATGCTGCAGTGGAATAATGTCTGGCTGGAGATTCGACGATGAAGAACATGGAATTCTGCTTCAGTATGAATGAGTTGAAGAATATATCAATGGGGAGGGGCAAGGTATTAGGTACCTTCAAAATTCTTTCATAAGGAGCATTTCTTGTGAGAGTACTGGAGAGTGAACAAGAGTTGGAGTCGAATATGATTAAAGGTACTGTTGGGTTGGAAGCTAGCCCTCTTTCTCTTGTTTGTCTAGAGCTTTACCAAAAGAATGTCCTGCCTTCCCCAGATCATCAATTTGGAATGCACAGAAACTCGAAATAAGTAAACAAAGGGGGAAAATAAGGTCCAATGTCTCCAGTTTTTGCAGCAATGCTCTGAAAATGTGTTTTAGTCCTGAAGTGATTCTCCTCGTCACTTTGCTTGCCTACTATTCTTGGACTTTGTATCAAAGATCAGGACTGCTTCCAGTTTTTGCAGCAATGCTCAACTCTTTTTGCTTCTGTTGAATCCTGGTTGTCGCTGGGCCTTTGCTTTGCTTGAAAATCTGATGAACTCTATAGCATTGGGTAGGAACAAGCCTTGCTTGATTCACCCTCCATTGGTCCATCTTGATGTGCTTCCTTCTCAAACTTTCTCCGCAGATTCAAAGGTTCTTTCCAGTAGCAATGCTCTTTCTTTCCCTTGTTCATGCTGTCACAAACAGATAGCATCTGGTAAGTGCAATTGTGCAAAGTGCAGAAATGTGCATTTGAGTGTACAGGTGTATTTTCTGTTGTCAATGTCATCAAAGGTTCTCGTAAACAAGTCTAAATTCTTTCATTTTTTTCCTTTATATAGCTTAATAAACATGATATTTGACGATTCCTTTTCATTTCTTTCTGTTTTACATATACAAGCTTTCACATTAATTGTTTTCCTTTCTTTCTGTTTTACATATACAAAATTGATGCTTGAGAATCATTTTGTGAACTAGGATCTTGCCATCTCCTATTTACAGAAGGATATCTGCTTGTAGACTCACAATCTATAGAGAGAGAGAGAGAGAGAGAGAGAGAGAGAGAGAGACTATCCTTTCCTTTGGCATTTGAGTGATGGGTATATAGAATTCTCTTCCAACAATTAGATTATGTGTCATAATGATACATATACATGGGGACTACACTAACATGCACGTGTTCCTAGGTTTAGTTGCAAATTTTAAATTAGAAAGAGGGATACAAAGAATACCATGACATGTTTTTCGAATTTATGAAAAGAAAAAAACCATATTTTATTCTAAAATAACTAAAAAATTTAAAGGAAAAATAGAAAAATCTAAAACACCCGAAAAAAACATGGAGGACACATGGTCACCTTTCTTCAAGATTCACTTCTACCATAGGAACGGAGCCAGAAAATTCTGACTAAGGAGCGCTAGTTATATAAAATGAAAAAAACAACTATGAAGAATTAACAATAAAAAAAAAAACGCTGTATGGGCAATTGCCCACACACACCTCGGCCGCCGTTCCATCACCTCTGCATGTTATCTCAAGCTTTTTGAAAAGATTGGCTTCTTAGCTTTTGCTTCCCCACGTTAAATTTCCTTCTTCGTTTTCCTGGTAACTCCATATGGAGGCCACACACTTTCTAGTCTTCCTCGGATGCAGGTTTCGTCCACTGGAAATGATCAGGAGCACTTACCTAACTTTCTAAGCAAAGTAATCAGAGCATTCACCTATTCTTTAATGGAAAACGACCAGTGGAAAGCACATGCCTTGCATGAGAGATGCTGCCATGATGGGCAACCTTGCAGTAATTTACGAAAAGATAATCACTTTTTTAACAATTAAAAACAATTATCTGCTTCTAACTTTTTTGTTGAAGCAGAAAGGATGGTAGAGCATGACAAGGCATATCACATGCACAGTTGCGTGGAAAAGTTAATTTATTGCACAGTCGCTTCCTCCAAGAGCTTCGTTTCATGCGATGCACTGCTTCTTGCTGCAACTTCGAAGAAGCGTGTGTTGCGTCGCAGCCTGCGACGCAGAAGCCAGAGGACCACATTTGGCCACGTTCCCTTCTGTCTCCCTCTCCAATGGATCTCACCTCAGTGGTTTTGAACTTGTTTTTACAGACCCACTGTTTGATTTGATTCGATGATCGTTGGTAAACTCGTGATTTGGATTTGATTCCGCTGAAAACTGAGTTTTGAACTTGTTTTTACACATCTACTATTTTATTGATTTGATGATAATTCGTAAACTCGAAGTTGACTTGGGAATTTTGTTGGATTAAGACATAAATTTGTATAGTGCATTTTTTTCTTTGTAAATAGATGAAAAAAGGTAATTAAGCACATTGGGTATTCACATTTGGTTTTTTTTTTCATCAAGTAAAACTGAGCAACATGTAACATGTAATATGAGTTTTCGTGTATATTTAGTAAAGTTTATGATATTTCACCATTTAAAAAACAACAAACTCCAATATTCAGCTATGCACAATAAATAAATAACATATAATTAGTTGACAATCCTAGCTGACACGGCAGAACCCACATTATAGAGTAATTAGTACGTCCTAGACTCTTTGAATGCAACTATTAACGGTTTTTTTTAGACCGAACATTATAGATATGATTTTAATAATATATTGATGAGAAACATATATTAAGCTAATCATTTTTTGGAACATAACCTCAAAAATTTCATCATTGAGAAATCACCATTTTGTCGTGAAAACAAATTAAACTAAAACAAGTTTTATAAACATATAATAATGTTTTTATTTTGTTTAACATATATTTTATCAAAAAAATCAATTTTTGTGCCTAACCTAGCAATTTAGGATCTATCAGTTATGCATATATATAAATTAAAATCAATCAGCTATCTCTATAACCGGATGGTTATTTTTCATTTTGTGTTGTTAAAAACTGTTACAAAAAAGTGTATTTTATTGCTAAAAACTGTGGCAAACAGTCACAAATGCACCTTTTGGGTGGTTTATTGGAATATAAAATGAGAAAGTAACCATCGGACGGCATTGGTATATTTGACAAGAAAGTTTTTGTGTTAGTGTTTCTTGTTTTTCAACAAAAAAAAACAGATGAGAAAGTTACTTTTTTGACCATGTTGTTTAATATTTGTAGTCGGAAAAGCAAAGTTGAATTTAAAAGACTGCCTCAGACCATTTACTTCACAATGCTCTACACGACGAGTTTCTTTATTCCAAAAGGTTAATTTCAAAGGGAAAAAAATATAATTATATCTGGGCGGTTGAATCAATGAGACCGCCGATTAGTTGGGGTGTCTTTGTCCAATTTACTTACAAAATTATGAACTGCTATAAATGAGCGCGTAAAGTCATTTTCTCTGCTCATTTCTTCTTTTCTCCAAATTCATTTATGTGGCTGTCGATTTTTTAAATTTCATTTATGTTGCTTCCTTCCTTTCAGGCCGTCTTAGCTCCCAAAAAGGAAAAATAACTTCCACAAAGCTGTCGTCGTCCGTACGAGTCTCATTTTCTTTGTTGAAAATTGTTCTCACCCCTTTCTCCTATTTTTCCCATAAAAGGGAAAAGTTTTCACTTTGGTGCTGCGCTGTTGGGCGCTGTGGCATGTTCGAGTTATAGATGGATGGGAATCGAGGTGATCGGAATCTTTAAGGTGTTGTTTGGCAACAGTAACAATTTCATGAATCTGCCTCAAAATTGAGATATATTATTGGCAAGGGTGAAGGAAGGGGGTGAGCCACCTAGGCCATGGCTCCACCACAATTATTTAAAAAAAAAAATACATTGAAAAATTTTAAATATTTTATTATGTAATGTATTTTTTATATTTGGGTTTAGTTTGGTCCTGTAAACAGAATGTTTTATGAATTTACTCAAATTTTAAGGGATACTCATTTGCTATTTGGAGCCAAATTGTAATGTGTTTTTTCTAATGTACCCCATTTCAAGGGAAACCAATTGCAACATTTTGGTGTGGCTTAGCTTAGTGTGGGCTCATATAGGAAGTTGTTCATGGGGACCCACATAATTCATTTTATTTATATATTGGTTCATTCATATAATTTGGTTTATTACATATTAGTGTCTCTTAAAACTAACATTTTCTTATATTAGTGCCCCTTCAGTCGCAAATATCTGGCTCCGCCACTGATTTGCTTGGATAAGTGTTTGGATAATTCAATCTCAAAAGTTGAACCACCCATTGAATCCTTTTATATATGCCCATTAGAGTCTTCTAGCATCGGTCTACCTGGTAGGCATGCATGGAGAAGATCGAGTTGCGTGCATAAGGTTGTGCATGCGCAAGTATGCACCATGGTAGGCATGACATGCATGGAGAAGATCGAGTTGCGTGCATAAAATTGTGCATGCACAAGTATGCACAAGAAGGGGGCTTGAGGCATTTTTGAAATTTTTTTTTAAAGTAATGTACATTTTAAACTTTTTAACTTTTTCACAACCTATTTTCTCTTTTTTTTTTAAGTTTCTTTTTTTTTTTGTTAAACAGAGTATTTTGGTCATTGCACACCTCTATGCACAAAAACTTTTAGTGTACAGAACATAACCAATTTTGGCATGGAAAATCTGTTCCTTAGGTCTTGAATCCCATAAAAAAAAAAATTAATAGGATGTGGCTTGTTGACTGTTCCGTGTGTATGTGACTATCGATTTAATACCTTATTGTCTATTTATATAGATGTTTACCTTTTTCTATTTTTTTAGTAAATGGGCAAATAATGAGAGGGTGGAAATCAGGAGGGCAGCTGGGGCCATGGCCTTTATGATATTTAAACCAAAAAATTACCAGCGAAACTTTTTAAAAAAAATTATTTGGCCCCCGTCAAAATTTTTAAATACATAAATAGATGCCTGTGAAAATTTTTCTTCCTCCCAACTCAATACATAAAATATTTTATTTGCAATCTAACCATATAAATATGATCTTATAAAAGCGTTTTTGGTTAAGTCAGTCATTTTCTTTTGCAAATAATGTTTTTTAAATAAGAAAAATATGAATGGCTCTTATGACATCAAAATTTAAGAGTAAAAAGAACAATTTTACTTACAAAAAAAATGACTTAAACTAAAACATGATATACATTAACTTAGTGTTTAAATACATTAGAAGGTTCACATTTTGTTGACTACACTTTTTAACACAAATTTGAGAGGTCTAGTTTTTATCCCTTATCTTAAGTGGTGTGGTATTTTCCAATCACTACATATGTGTCAAAAGTTTTGAGAAGATATATATATATATATATATATATATATATATATATATATATATATATATATATATATATATATATATATATATATATATATATATATCAAGACAATTTAACCATTTAGCTGACTCTTTCATTGTCCCCTAAGGTTTCACACAATTTTATATAAAGAATCGAACTATGGAAATGTTATATGCCATGAAAGACGAGCCTTCGTCTTTAACTCTGCCATCCATGGAGTCTATGACATAAAAAAAAATCATACCGATTTTGACATTCGCATGACCAGATCAATATATGTGTATATATGTGTCTGTGTATGCATGTATGAGAGATGAAGAAAGAGGAAGACTATATATATATATGACATTCGTGTGACCAGATCAATATATGTGTATATATGTATCTGTGTGTATGTATATGTATATGTGTTTGTGTGCATGTATGAGAGACGAAGAAAGAGAAAGACTATATATATATATATGATATTCGTGTGACCAGATCAATATATGTGTATATATGTGTCTCTATGTATGTATGTGTATATGTGTTTGTGTGCATGTATGAGAGACGAAGAAAGAGAAAGACTATACATATATATGTGTGTGTGTGTTTCTTTATCCTTAAATAAGGAAGGTTGTGGTTGTTGGTGTGGAACTTGCATGGACAGCCCATGACGGACTTCATGGACGTTGTGCAGCACAAACAAGTCCGTCGATCAAGGATTTGGAAACACATGTGAAACACTCAATGCCATGTATAAACCCGATATGTATGTGTATGTGTGGTTCTGTGGGTGCGTGTGAAAGAGGAAGGGATCGAGGAGAATAAAGCAACTGTTTGATAGGTTTCCTAGGACCTCACTTTCGATCGAACATATTTTTTAATCAAAATGAATACACCATCTTTTTCTTTATGTAGAACTCTAGCTATGGTAACTCACACACCGGATAAAACTAAAAGTGCATACAAATTCGAGGTTTAGAGAACATATCTTGATCAAAAGAACAAGATTGACTGCTATTGAACCAACTACGTGGACAGATTTGATCAAAAAGCACATGAATGCAGCTATGAGATGGTACCATTCTTATAATAAAACTACTTCAAGAGATTGGTTGATTCACTGATGCTGTAAAAGTATTAGAAATGGGATTGTAATTGAATGCAGAATTATGGAATACTAGTTTTAGTGTTTCATGAATCTGCCTCATTCTTAAGTTTGATTCACGGGACATTCTTGTAGTATCGTTGATACCAAAAGACCTTGGTCATCTAGCATCAAGGACACTCTGCGAGTGTCCCATGTATCTGCTCAATCTTTAGGGTTCAGGGCTGATTCATGGGACACTCATAGGGTGTCTTTGTTATGAAATGACCCCTGTTATTGTCCAGTGATTCTTCTTCAATGTAGGCAAATATGTTACAGGATTTCATGAATTTGCCTCATTTTTTTTTAGCAATTTTACCAGACTTAGGGCTGATTAATGTGACACTCACAGGGCGTCCTTGATACCAAACGACCCTTGGCACAAATAATAGATTGTTATTGTCCAATGATTCTTTCTCAAATTTAGGCAAATTCATAGACACTATACTACAGAATTTCATGAATTTGCTTCAATTTTTTGAGCAATTTCACTAAAAAATAATAATTTGTTACTGATGCCAAATAGCCTTTAAGGGTCTCAAACGTTTCGCCAAGTTACTTGTGTAAAAACAACGTCACACAGGGAGCACATATGCATGCCAATGGGCATATACTGGATCAAATAATAGCCATGAGTATGTTTGGTGTTTTTCCTCTCTTCCTTATTTCATAATTTATATATAAAAATCGACACTGAATAGTGAGGCTCCGAAATCAAGGACCTAGACCCTATGAGGACAAGAAGTTGGGTGGGACTTCGGCCTTCATCAAGATGGTCGATCTTTCTCGCTCACCCGAAACAAAGCCGGAGTGGACGAAAAAGACACTAAAACTCTGAAACATGAGCAAGCATATTCCTCACATGGATTGGACTTCGAGCCCACTTTGCCATGCTCGATTGCAAGAACTTTGCTTTGCCATTACTCTCGTCGTGCAGTACTCCAGCATGTGGAATCTGCACCTCAATCTAAGCTAACCAAGTCAATCTCGTCGCCCAGAGGGAACTTCCCACTAACTCATTACACGTTCATCTAAGCATCGACGGACTTAATTCGCGCTTTCCAATGCAGTGGCGATGCCTAAACCAGAGCTTTGCTTTAACAGATTTGGTTCATATAATGTGATGCGATGCGATGCTATAAAATACAAAAAAAAATGTGCATTGGATAAAGCTTCGTGATCTTAATAGTCAATTCCCTTTCCATGCAGGTCAGACAAAGTGGTGCAAGTGGACAATATAAGAACACATCATGTGCATGGCATTAGCATGGAGAATCTCATGATCGGATGACGCGTTTCGGCCGGAACCGTGGAATGGATCTTCATAATAAAGTGTTTGTGATCTTTCCGCATGCCGAGGACATGTACATACAGAATATATGTATATGTATCCTTAGTGGGACACATATATTCTGATAAGTTGGGAGACAGATTAATTAACTAGAAAGTTTGAGCAGAGCCAGATCTGAAATGCTGGCAAGGTAAACACATCGAATATTTGTGGCCGCGGCCGAACTACGTGTGGGCTTGTGTGGGCAGTTGCCCTGTGTTCGCAAAAACATTTTGAAAACGTACTTTATTCTATTCGCATGTCTGTTTCTCTATATAATTTAGTTTGTTAAATATTGGTGTGCCTCAAGTTTAAGATTGTGTCTTTAGCCACAAATTTCTAAGACTACCGCTTATTCATGGTGTCATCCGAAAGTTCATATGTGGAGTTAAAAATATGGAGTCTTTGTTGTACTCGCGAAATTAAATATGCCGAAGTCAAAAGATACTTTTTTTTTTCCTTGTAAGATTACGAAAATAGGTTACTTGATCCTTAGAGATGAAGAGAAAATGAGAGATAATGCAAAGAGGTTGAAGTCTCTCCCCTTTTCTCCTGCCTTCAAGGTCGAAGGTTGCTTTGGGACTTGAGTAGAGAGCGGTGGGGTAACTATATGGTGATTATTGTGGGCAATTGCCCACACCAACCTCTTAAAAGTATATATATATCCCACCTAAACAAGTGTTTTTCGTGCTCACTTTCAATGCCATGAGAGAGAAAGAGAGAGAATACATAAGTGTGTCATATCGAAGGCTACCAAATCAAGTGCTTTACTTGGAACTTGTTCTAAACAATGCAACCCTGCTTGGTTCTTATGGACAATATGTATATAGGCATCCTTAATATATATATATATATATAGGTCCAAGTAGACATATATTAAAACCATGCTTTATGAATCCAACGAATATCCTATTTCTAGATTCAATTGAAATTTGCTTTTATCTTTTATATACCCAAACAAATTCTAATTTCATAATCCAAGTAGTTGAATATGGTGGCAGTTACAGTTGATCCGTATCTATGCTCTTGATGCTTCCAGTGATGTCGACTCTGAGGTCGCCAAGTCAAGCCAGAGTTAGACCTAACCGAGCGCATCTGATGTGGTGGGCTGGACGAGTTTGACTTTGACCAGGAGATCCAATGGTGGTGGTCCTCACTTGGAGGCCCAGGGCTCCACGTGAGCAGCACACTTACTTTAGCCAACATAATCATTATTTAATACAGGTTTCATTATCAACGGGAAACGAATTATTAACTATTGTCATTACGTAATTAATCAGAAATAATATACATATATATATTAATTAATAAACCAATAAATGAGAGAGCAGGCCAACCATCCCGATCAGCAGAAATCTACCCTCGATGTTCATCCGAATGGACGATTTTGAGCCTTGACTTTTATCACGAAAATGCCCCTTCATGGTGCATTGGTTTCCTTCCCATCCCTGCCCTTAATTTGGGTCAATGGATCGGGTCACCCTGAACCGGTAGCGTAGATACATATCGGCTGGCATGGATAGTTGCCTACGCTACCAACAAAATTTTTATTTATATTTACATAAATTTCTTATAATTATTTACTTATTTATATATGTTATGTTCCTTCGTAAATAGGAATTCCTATAACAGTGCCTCATAATAAAAAATTTTTGACTCCACCCTTACCGTGAACCTGTCTTATCCCTATTAACCTAATGAGTATGAGCTTAATGCTTGTATGGATACGAATCAGGCATTCATACATGACGAGACCGGGTAGGCCCCAACAATATATTCATCGAGCAGCTATGTTAATATATATATATATATATATATATATATATATATATATATATATATATATGAGGAATTGATTCATCTAGTTACTACTATTGGAATTATATATATATACATATATGAGGAATTGATTCATCTAATTACTACTACTGGAATTTTTAGTGGGAATTGGTTCATCTAGTTATTACTACTGGAATTTTTTGTGTTCTTTTCATACATTCTTCAACTATTCTTTATCTCGCTCTCTTTTTTCTCATTTTTTTCATGTTCAAAATCATCATCTCTACCATAAGATTGATAGATTCTAGAAAGAGAATGCGACTTGAAAGTCAATGCAAACACATGCATATATACTTTCGCATATTTGATGCGCTTTATTCGATAGGCCCATATCAAGGTTTAGATCAGATTCCCACCTGGGATTTAGGCATATTTGATCGGATATAACGGACGGATCAAATCTCGGGTCTGCAATCAGTTACGTATCCAATTCTTCCTTGTGACATGCATGAAGCTGTTGTTTATTTGGAAGTTTGAGATGATTTAATGTACTACCTTTTCGCCATAAATTCAAATATGCGCCTCGTATTTTTTTTTATTTCCCCCACCTGTGCTGAAAGTTGTTAAAGAAGGTCGGACCTCTATCATTGCCTTTTAACTCCTCGCATTATTTAGGTCACAATAATGGGAACAACAATTTTACATATACATATATAATATGTAAGGAGATGGTTGGAAGGTATTAACTTTCATGTTTTACAATCAGGAAGTAATATTTGTATGATGCATGGCATATATTACCTTTTAAATATGTATGTTATATTTATTACATATTATATACTTAATAAAGGCAACTCAATTAAACAGAACCCATATATAGGCAGTAAACTATAAAATATGTTTTTGCTTTTTTAAGACAAGGGAACATGCAAGATATAGTTATATGATTTTTTTTATTAAAAAACATGTTGTGTATCTAGGCTTTTGGAAATGTTTGGAAACTAATGGCCCAAAAAGTTAGGGGTTAGGCCAATTGGAGAGGGACTTCATCCATATGTTCAAACCCAATTGTGGCCTTTTCCAAGGTTGGTGGCTTACCTTTCCTGTTTGAGAGAAAGTTTTTTGAAGTTTTCACTAGTCATGTTTCATTGGTCAATTGTACTGATTATTATGTCAAATATTAGTATGATCACATAATTGTTGAAAGTCAAATCCAAATTCTATCGAGTGTCATTTCTTAAATCTAAATATGATCCGATTTTGTAATCAAATGTTAAACTTTTTTCATATTGAACTTTTTTGAAAGGGGTTTGTCCGCATATTAGATCGAAATCTGATTCATTGACATCTCTAGGATGCAAAGGTCAAACAATTGTCAGCATTTTGGATCCTGGAACTATCCGCACTTGCACTTCGTACCTCTGCCCATTGTTATTAAAATCGGTTTGAATCGGTCCGAATCGACAGTTTTGAGTCGAATAGGCTGTTGGATTCAATTCAACTGCCGATTCAAAACCTAATGAAAATCAGGCACTTCTTACGTTTTCCACTTTGTTGGTGCCTTTATTTTTTAATTTTATAATATGTTATAGAAACTAAATTTAAAACATCTTCAGTCAATCCGATTCGCAAACGATTCGGATTTTGATACGATTCACTTGATCCTTTGAACCATGTGGCTTTCTCATTGAATTCATAAACCGATTCTAACAACATTGCCTTCACCCGTACGAAAGTAGTGCTCGTACTTTCCAAAATTTACGAACCTTGGAATACCTTTGCGGACCGCTGAAAGGTATATGCAATTCTAATGTTGCAAACGAATATTCACCTGGGGGCACTTCGGTAATCTCGTTTCTGGCCGGGTACTTTAATACGCCGTCAACCTCACGATGACGCCCGTCTTAAGTAAGTGCGTGCGAGCGTTAGCGGTTGGTGCCACGTTATCTAACGTCGTTAGCAGATCCTCCCGTCAGCAAGCACGATATCTTTTCCCCTCGCATATCTTCGTCGCGCCAAAGACTGAGTCTTCATTACATGAGAATCGAACGCACCCAGTCTGGGGTGGCAATAATTTCGGACCGTTGGATCCAAGAGATCGATCGTCTTGTGCGCTTCCCGAGGAGCCCCACTTCCCAGAGACAAGATTCAAAACTAGGTGAACTTACAGTTATTCCGTTCAACTTACCGATGGTTCAAAGGAATAGCATGAAAGTTAAATTGCCGATCATGTTCCTACCAGCCAACCAAACCAATCAACTATGTTGTACCCCTTGGGGCTAGTAGCAGACCCAAAATATTTTGGCTGAGAGACAATAATTGATCCTTCTCTTAAAAAAATGAGTGTTTGCGAGACAATAACTCAGGTTTGATGTGGGCATCACATGCAACTGAACTTAGCTAAACCTAAGTCCAGCTTAATCACAATTGAAGATTTCAATGGCTGGTGTAGCTTTTCTATTGCTTGGAGCGTGTTTCCAATTGTCTTCATAGTAGAAACCAGGAGTAGAGGTGAACACGAGCCGAATCGAGCCCGAGTTCAGTCAGCTTGGAGTCGGCTTGACTAATGAAACCTCGAGCTCGAGAATAGCTCGATGGAAGCCACTCGAGCTCGACTCGACCAAGGCTCGTTAAACTCGTTTGAATAGAATTGATATTCATCGTTACTTATTGAGCTTGAGCTCAACTTGATTAAGGTTCAACAAACTTATTTGAATAGAATTAATATTTATCGTTATGTGTTGAGCTCAAGCTCAACTCGATTAATACTCGACAAACTCGTTTGAATAGAGTTGATATTCATCAGTATGTGTTGAGCTCAAGCTCAACTTGAGTAAGACTCGACAAGCTTGTAAACTCGTTTGAATATATCGGCTTAATTAAGGCTCGAGCTCGACTTGGCAGTTACATATTGAGCTTGAATCCAACTCGATTATTTGAATGAATCGGCTCATGAACTCGAGCTCGAACTCGTTCAAGTGTCAAGCTCGAGCTTGTTCATCCCTAACGAGGAGGGCAAATAGATAACTTGTAGAAATTATGTGAGGGTGTCCCTCATATTAGGGATTTTGAATGGGACCAATGTGGGAACGGTGAGGAGGGCGTTTGTGAGCTGGCCTTGCATATTGACTAAAAAGTCCTCATTTGGATTAGATTTGGACGAGTTAGGGCTTTGGTTTGAGCGACCTGGTCTGCTAAGCTTTGTTGCTTAGTTCTTGGATTTAGTGACGTTATGTGCTTAGTTTATGGCTTAATTAATAAATAATGGCAGTACATTGAAGGGGAAAAGGGGATGTTTTAAAAAGTTACGCTACCACAAAGCATGAAATTCCAAGAAACATTACTAAATTTCCGATGTGGTTATCTTTATCAACTTGCTTTTGTTGATAAGCACACGTACGATTTCCTGTTAATTTGATTAGACTTTAAATCCGAGCGGATCTCGAATCAGCACTGCATGAAATCCGCTGTTTAAACAAATAGAAGTTTTTAGCAACAAGCGGCGCAATGGATCTCAATGGTCAGACCTCAATCCCCTGGAACTGAGATCGATCTCAACTCCGCGATAAACAAACATGCTCTTAGAATTGAGAAAATTGTCGTGTGAGCTTATCCAAACTGGGTTTAGGAGCCCTAACAAAAGATCAACATCTTCAAATACAGGGTCATTAGTGGTTCATAATCCGCTTTTTGTATCGTTTCAATTTTGTCGGATGTCTCGGAAAACAACTCCATTCTAAAATTAGATTCGTTTTTATCTGACCATACGTGTTTAGCAGTGTCATGCTCGCAGAAGGGTTGACTGGGTGTTGGGTATTTTGGTCATTGTAACAAGAAAGGTTACTTTCGTCATTAAATTTCTTCACTTCTCATGCTAATGCAGATACGCCACGTGGAAAATTTCAATTGGTTCCTATGATTTTTGTGCTCTCACACGTCCATTCGATGCCATTGTACACTGAACTGCAAACCGACAACTAAGTACGGTATTGCCCTCTTCATGACACCCAAATTACGTTTTTATCTATAGAGTAGATTACCGGACTCAGACCCGAACGAGACGCAAATAACGTAAGTGCCACTCTGCCAAACCTGTTGTTAATTTCTAATTATGTACGTAATCAATCGCTCTTACATGCATTAAGACAAAAATTTTATTATTTTTTTAAAAAAATTTATATTTTTGCATGAAATGCCAGGAAACTATATCATAGTTTATGATGCACATATTTATTATAGTCACAAAATGACGTGCGATAAGACTTAGGAGTTTGAAGTTAACAATTTTCCAGTCACCTACTTAAATATTTTTTAAAAAAAACATGATGGAGACACCATTTCAATCTCCAAGGATGCCAGAAATGATCCTTGACTCAACCACTGCGGTCAAAGCCATATGGATCCGAATTAATTCGATCCGGAACCGGATCTGACAGCGACCACGTTGCTTCGTACTTAAAACAATTGTTAAAGCTAAGCGAGTGATTAACAAATAATTAATCGGTTTACGACTCGGTAAATAATGCTGCGGTGCCCAAGATTTGTATAGACGGAGAAGAAAACAGAATTATGTGTTAATTAAATGCAGCACATGTGGTGTGATGTAAGCAGCATAATCATACTTCATTAGGGGCCATTGCGTCGGGTTCAGATGGGTCCAAATCCATATTTCAGTGGACCCTAGGTGTTGAATTTGGATCCAAGATCCTGACATCAGTGGGGCCGACCCAAATTCAGATTTCCTTTCACACACGCAACATCAAATATTTGAAGCAAAGATAGATTTGGATTTGAATATGATAATAAGGTGTTTCGTATTTAAGTTCTATTTGTGGACCCAAAGACATGCACCCTTAGTTGGAATCAACATTTAAAACCCACATTTTTTGTTCATAAACATGAAATCTTCTAATCCAGTAGTCAAGATCAATTCGGGTTATGATCCAAGGAGAAATGGATCCAAGGATCCAAATCTGTGCTCACTTAGGGACAAGTAAACGATCTGAAAGGGGGAAACCAACAGAATGCACCTTTTGGAATAGTTGAGAAAAACGGGCTATTTTGGTCAAAGTTACGAGACTCGGAACCCCAGGGAAACCGACTCGGATCGGGTGTGCCAACGATCGTTTACATCACTATCAATGACTTTAAGTTGCACTTGTGACAAACGATCGGTCATCCAAAAATTAAATGTTGTGGAAAAGGTGAGCCACATCAAAGCGATCCCGCATGGAAGAAAGTCAATTCGAGGAAAACTTTTCTAATTGAAAGTCACTTATTTAACAATCACGACTCTCGACTGGGGCATAGTGCAGTTGGTCGAAATATTGTCGGTAAAAACTATATGTTGTCGCGTTATTTTTGAAAAACAGGAGTCTGAAACGAAACTATATTATATTTGTTTGGAGGTCGAAGAAGAATAGCTTCGAAACAGTGGGTTCTCCTTTACTTTAAAAAGAATATCGGTTCAAGAACGACTCGGTAGGGCCGAGACGGTTCGAACCGGCGGCACTGCAAGTGGCTTGGCCGTTGGGAATATCTGGGAGAGACACAAGGGTAAACTTGGGTACCACAATATTGGGGATAAAATAGAAGAAATTCTCTTCCAGATTGAGGAGAGAGAGAGGGAGAGATCCACTGTGTCTGTGGTGACCGCCATGAATCGTCTTTTGCTTGTCATCCCCTTTTTTCTAACCAAGGCCATGACTGTGAGTCTCCCTCTTTCTCTCTGTTAAAAAGTAAGCCACAAAAACAACCAACTCTTCTCTCTCTCGAATCTATTGGGGCTGTGCATATTACTCCCAGGAGCAATTTTGGCCCCTCATTTTCCTTCCTTCCCACCCAATCGACGAACCCAACTCCTCCTCCTCCTCTCTCCCTCACTCTGAAGCCCGTCATCTTCATCTTTCTCCCTGTTGGGGATTGGTTTTCTTTCCACGAAGCTCTAATGAGGAGGAGCCTCGTCCCTTCCCCTCTCCAAAGAAAAAGCACCCGTCTGTCTCCCCTTATCTGACTGCCACTTTCTCTCTCTAGAGCCCCCGGTTTCTCTCTCTCTCTCTTGCTGTTTATCTCTCTCTCTCGCGCGCGCGCTAGAGGGGAGGAGCCATGTATTCCAGCCAATCGCAGATGGCGAGCGGCCTGATGCGGTACAGGTCGGCACCGAGTTCGTTTCTGGAGAGCTTGGTCAGTGGAGGGGAAGAATTTCAGCACCCAGCGCCGGAGAATTTGATGGGGAGGTTCTTCTCCGGCGACTCATCCTGCCTGACGTCGGAGTCGAGCTGCCGGGTGACGGTCTCCCCTCCCGCGACGGCGCCTCCGGATCTCGAGGAGATCGAGCCGGGCCGACCGGAGGCGCGGCCGCCCCCGCCGCCCCCGCCCGTGGAGGAGGATCTGAAAAAGAGCCAGGGGTTTGGTAGCGGCAGCGGGTTCTGCGAGTCGGAGATTGTGTTCCAAGGTGGGGGTGGTGGTGGTGGGGGCGCCGCTGCCGGCGCTGGTAGCAGTGGTGGTGGGTTTTCTCCCCTCGGCCATATGGGAGTGGGCGGCTTCGCAACGTCCAGTAATTTCAAGAGCTCTCTCACGAGGCGCAGCAGCTCCCCCGCCGGCTTCCTGGCCAATCTCCACCTGGAAAATGGTATGGCCTCCTTTAATGTCATGTCCTCCCAATCATTTCTTCGATCCAATTTCGGCTAAGCCGTTCTCGTTTCTGTTTTCTATGCTATTTCGGTACTGAAATCAGATCTTACTTTCATGTTTTCCTGTAAAATTTCCTGATTTCTTGATCCTGGCGACATCTCCTACTTTCAGTATCGTCATAGATTTTGTTTTTTCCCTTTTTGTACTCATGAACACGCTAGTGCTCTCTCGGCACGCCAATCTCCTCCTTTTTCGAAGCTCTCTTGTTACCAACTCCATTTTTTTTAGTGGGCCGCAAACACTGTTCATATTTATTGCTCTGCTTCTCTCATTCAATTCTATACTTTAATGGTTCATGTTTCATAACCAGGCTCTCCCTTTTGGAGTTCCCATCCAAATTCCTCCCTTGTCATGTTAGCTACAAGATTAGCAACTCTGATGCAAAAATAATGAAAGATTGGTGAACATTTGGCAAGAACATACATATATTATTAAGTTTGTTTACTCGTTAGCATCTTGAAGAACTGTTACTTATTTTATTATTTCATCTGTTGCAATCAAGGGAGGAGCTTCAAAGAGTTTAACGTTTTATATCTGGATTTTGAGGAAACCGGAAATGCGCTGACAAGATTACCTCCGAGGACACATTTTTTTTTTTGCTACTTTTTTCACTTATTTTACTACAAAGAGCGATGCGAGTTTTCGTTCGCTAGCGGAATTGGTTCTTCTGCCGATCTTTTTTTGCTCTACCTGCCGGCCTTTTGTATTATATTACGAGTCTGTCCCTGGTCAAGGACAACCATGGCCTTGGACTCCAGAATGACAGTTATGGGCATCGGTGACTTTGGAAATGACCAAAGCCACCCCGTGGGCTCCAATGTCTTTTCTGTGCTTTCCTGTGGGCGTTTCCGGTAACATCGTAGAAAGGGGAAGGCCTCGTGTGGCCCACACGTGCCATCGCTTCCAGCGCGTGGGACCCGTTTTCGATTGCTCCCTTCCCTTTTTATCTTTTTCTCCGTCACCATCGCCTTCTGCGGACGGCCGTTTTATGCGTGTGTGCGTGGCTGGTGCATGCACCTGATTTATGTCCGTGTTGCCTTGTGATGACAAAGCAGTCGATAAATGACCTTATAAGATTGATAAAATAATGTTGGAGTTAGGAAAATGGCATGTGATATGCTTTAGATTTTGTGATTGTGTTGGTAAAATTTGCCCGTAAGTATTTTATACATATGTTTCTTTAAAATAAAGGAAGATTGAAGGTGTCCAGGTGAAGTCCCCTATGCTTTTGGTGGTCGGCCTCTTTAAAAAACAAAAAAAAAATCATCTATGTTGTGCTTGTTGTAATCCATAAGTATTTTTTTTTTCTTCCTTTTTTTTTTCCCGTTAAATTAGTGAGTGGTCGATTTTCTGGTCTGGTCCTCGAAGAATTCCTTATCATGAATAGAGAAAAGGCAGAGCTCTTTGGTCCCCCTCCTTTATTTGCTTCTGTAATCTCCCTCTTTATTTCTTATCGGTCCCCCTTGTTTATCTCTCCCCGGTAATTCCCTTCTTTTTATTTCTTTTTAGTCATAGATGCTCTTCGGGGATGCATGCATGTGCTTTTTTTTTTGTACACCTTGCTTTTTGACCTCCAAACAATATTAAGAGGAGTGAAAACCAAGTCTTCGGCTGAAACTATTAACTTAGATGAGGGTAAATATATATATTATATATATAATATGCACTCTCTAGTTTCATGGTTTCCTTCCTTTTGTTTTGTTTCTTTGGTGGAAATATCTTTGTAAACTTAATAAAAGGAAGAAGAGATGCAAAACTAAGAAAATTATGTCCTGTCTCCGCGACTTAAGAAACGGCAATCAGATGAAAAAATCTCCTCGAGATTCCCCATCAAACCTGCTGGAGGACCATTTTGTTCACACAAAAGCTAATCGCGTATTACCTCAATACAAGGAAAAAAAGGATTTAGAGCACGAGGGAGACAGGAAAAAAAACGAAAGAGAAAATCGGATAAAAGATTGTCTCTTGTACTTCTCCTTTGTCTTCTATGATTTTTTTATGCTGTTGTAACGAAAAGTATGGGCACTTCAAGCTGCCTGAAAAAGTTTGTTTTCAACAAATAGCAGATTCAGGAGAAGGAAATACTTTGAAGGGCCATCTTGTTTAGAGTTTATAGTACATACTAAAAGGTCACCTTGTTCAGTTCGCTGGCTGTCTAGACGACACGACAAGTTGACATGCTAATTTGGCAGCATTCTAATACTTTAAATAAGTTTTTTTTCATAAACTACTTAATGGTACCTCTTGTCAATTTGAAAGGCTAAGAAGATCCTTGGCCATATCATTATCATATAAGCACATCTGTGGTGTACCGCACCAATTTCCCGGGAACTACTCTTACTACCATTGTGTCCCTTGTCCCGTCAACTTTTTTTTCAAGTCATGGTGTTCCCTTTCTCTCTCTCTCTCTCTCTCTCTCTCTCTCTCTCTCATGTTTGTGTGTTCCAATTCACAGGGTACTCTTTGGGTGGTGGAATTGGAGGTTTTAGCTTGGACAACTGTTCTAATGGACAGCATGGAGTGACACAAAGGAGGTTGAAGTCTCAGCTGAGCTTCTCCAGGCAAGATTCTCCAAAAGGCCTCATGTCTCAGTTATCAGACATCAACATGGCAGAAGTTGGTGAAACCATCACGGGCAACAGCAGCTCCGACGATGGCAGCTTAGGATCTGGAAATGCCACCAAGTCTTACATGTCTAGTGGTTTTCCTCTGGGCAGCTGGGATGACTCGCATCCTATCGTCTTCGGTTCTGCACCCAGGAAGCGTGGTAGAGATTTGAATGGAGAAATTATTCATGGTTTCTCGGATACACAGGTAAAAACTCTCTTTAAGTGGTTAGAGGACTGCTTATCTGTGCCTCTCGATCCCAATTATTACTAAAACAACTGCTGATGATCTCTCAGTATCTGAGGCACTGAATCTTCAATCCTACCTTGCCTCATGAACAATCTTTCAGTTGGAAATGATAACTTCCTAATGGCGGCCAGAATCACCTTACTGTCAAGCTTACAAAGTTATCTTCTCCGCAGGCAATTGTTTGCGTTTGAGATGAATGTTGTCCTTTTTTGTTGGGCCTATTTGTCAGCACAAGTTTTCTGCTTGTTGGTGCATGTTCTTTGTCTACCCCTAGGAATTAGGACGATTTATTTCCTTTTAATCGTATCCAAAAATAAAGGCTCCTCCGGAAATATGGTTAACACATACAGATAGAAGGGCTATCACTGAGATTCTAAAGTTGACAAAGGAATGAACGACTTACCAAATTTACTCTGAACAATAGATAGAGGTTTGGAAGTGCCATTGAGATTCTAAAGTTGACAAAGGAATAAAGACTCACCAAATTTATTCTGCACAATCTAAGCTTGTGAAAGCAAAGCTAGCGAGACATTCATTTACCTTCAACTCGTTAATTTTTGAGAACTACCAATCAGCTAGATGCATTTCTTATGATGTAAAGCATGTTATGTGAAAGCACCATGTGTTCTAGTACCTTCTTAGCATGCCATACTGTGCATAGTTTTTTAACTTTCTTTATAGTTTTGTCTATTTCACTTAACAGGGTTTTGCTTACACACGGTTATTTGAAACCTTTCTCAGTTTGGGCTAGCTAAGACACCAATAGATATGGTTTCTATGGAGAAGTATCTACAAATTCAACAAGATGCAGTTCCTTGCAAGATTCGCGCCAAGCGTGGCTGTGCAACTCATCCACGAAGCATTGCTGAGAGGGTTGGTTATATTGCTTAGCACTGAGAGATATATGTTCCATGTACACCTTATTAGTATGAATTGGTCTGCATATCTTGGATTCTTGATAGATGCATGTCTATCTGCCTACATGGATGTGCATGTGGCATCGTGCATCACTGACTGGCCTTTCTATTTAGGAAAGAAGAACAAGAATTAGTGAAAAGCTGAGAAAGTTGCAGGAGCTTGTGCCCAATATGGACAAGGTAACTTCAACAGCTTATGCATTTACCATTCACCTGTATTAACTTAATCTACTAAGTAGACTTCCATTCCGTTTCTACATGTTATTTTCTAGTCTTGTTCCATTTGACCCCTTTATATGCATGCTCCGAAGAAGCCAGCTAACTCCGAATTGAAAGTGCAGCTGCCTTCACATCTAATGCTCTCCCCACTTCACTGCTTCCACCCAATTTTCTGTTTATCGGACACAATGACAACTATATATTTGCTGATACAACAACAGGAGTCGCAATATTTTGGAACAGGAGAGTGTCAGCACCTAACATACTTCTGAGGACTGAAAATATGTTCCCATTTCTATGAATTAAAATCATTAACGGCAAACATTTAATGAAGGAAAAAATCTTAAGATTTTAAAATTATAAATTTATAAGAATAAAAAGTCAATATATTCATGGTTGTTTTTAATGGCAAGAGAACTTCCCACATTTTCTTGAACTATTGCCAAAGCTAGGTGATATTTTTTGCTTAGTTGTCACAAAGTCCTTAATAATACATGCTTTAACATGACAATTGCATTTATGTTTCCAGAGAGAGGCAATGATTTAGCTAGAAAAGTAAAATCTCCATGGACATGTTTGTTCTCAAAAAAAGTGTTGTTCACTTGCTCAACAAGTAGCATATCCTGTGATACAGCATCATATGCAAAGTGAAAGCCAACTATTAGCATTAATATGAGTAGTCTTTTGTTTGCTGGATGTAGAGCATGGTGGTTTAATTGTCCTCTATGCTACTGAAAACCAGTTGATAGGTTCAATGAAGCATGTAATTTGGGTGTTTCAGCTACAGTGGGAATCTAGAGTGACCTCTTGAGTCTTGACATGATAATTTGGACTTAATATATGCAACTGGATTTTTGTTGTCTTCTTTTCCTTTTGTGCCTTCTACAACATGAACTGAAATGACCTGATGTGATGCATTCAGCAATTCATGACCTATAAATTATGGGAAATTGGGAATTTCATAATGCTTGACAGATAAAGGAAATGGATAGTGGTGGTATGCAGTTACGATTCACGGTAGGAACTGAGCACCGCAGGACAAGTTTTTTCTAAATGTAGCAAATTCATTTTTTTCATAAAGAACTGGGCTCATTTTGAAGGCAGTCTTGCAAAAATTCTAAGTTTCATTGTATTGAAAATAGGAAAAGTCTCCTTGAATGAAAAAAATTTAGAGGTAGTGTAGAGATATTTGTGATTCCAGTTAACCCAAGTTGTGTTCACTAAAGTTAGCGTTAAGGGATTGACACACCAGATGATATTTATCATCTAACTATTCTGAACTACTCTCTGCCATGGATATAACTGAACGAACTTGGAGATCAAGGGAAGAGAAGGCATGGGTGTAAATTCACCTTTTTCACTATTCACATTAGATCACAATTAGATGAAAAGTTAAGCCTGCAGAGCATACATGAAATGAAGTGACCCAAATCTCTCTCTCTCTAACATGATCCATGATTGTTGAATTATCTTTCATAATCACCATTTTCTTTATTCATTAATAGGGGTTAACTACTGTTCTGATGTAGTTTTTGGCTTTCACCTCAAATGCCACACATCTTCATTTTCTCATTGATTTAGGGTTCTAATATTCATGATCTTCTTTTACTATATTTTTTATCCTATTTTTTGTACTTGCAGCAAACAAACACTGCAGACATGTTGGACTTGGCTGTTCAATATATCAAATCTCTTCAAAATGATGTTCAAGTATGTGCACTAAACTTTGTCTGGTATAGCTTTTCTATGATGTATCGTTTCAGTCACTTGGTACACATCTTCTGTGTCAAAATAGCACAAAATGTGTGGTTATTCGGTGACACCTAAAGGGCTTGCTTAAAGTTATGTGAAGCATAATGAACATTATTCTTTTTGTTTCCCATAGTTCTTTATTATGGCCTTAATTGTTGGTTTTTCAAATCCTTTTATCATCTTGTTCTTGACTGTATGATCTTGTTCATTTATCATACAATAATTTAGATGTCCATGAAAATGCATTTTAGTACAATGTTAATGTTTAAACACGTGCATGTACAGCTGTTTTATTTGTCTGGGCATGTATTTGTATATTTTATGTGCAGCCCATGTTCCTTATGTGCCAGTTCTACAAAATGCTTGGATTGTCTGTAGCATGTTCATTAGAAGAACTGTAAGGATAAAAAATGAGATATTGGCCTAAAGGTACATCCAAAAGACTAGAGGCACGTACAAACTCCAATTCGGAGTATTTCAAAGTTGAAAAAGGAATATTGCAGCTGAGTCGGTCAGTCCCCATAATTTTGCATTTAATGAGATGAAAAATATCTTTTTATCGTGGTGCCTGAAGAGTCCCCATCTACCTGTTCAAGTGTACAGTTTGCTATGGTGTCCATGCTCATGTCACATAGAGTTTGAGGTTGCCTTGTAAAATCTTGTGCATAACTTAGTGGAGGCTCAGAAGATATAACAAACTTCAAAAGTTCAAATGTGTGCATTTTGTAGAACATTCCTAGAAATGTCGTTATATAAGTGTAGGCACTGAAATCAAGGTGTAAGCTAAAATCATTCCATCATTTTATACTAGTGGTAACTACAAAATAAGGGTCTTTTCTTTCTGGAACAGCTAGGGTCTTTTCTTTCTGGAACAACTATTGGCACATCTTTGTAATTGTACCTTAGGGTGCTTTCTTTAAGGATACTGACCTGGATACCTTGTTTTCTGATGGCTCAGAATTGTGTAATGTGTCACAAGAACATTTTAGGATGAGAACTGTTCTACCACATGCCTAAATGAACTTAGATACTGTATTAGTTAAAATTTTGAACAAACAATTGATGGTAAAGGGGAAAAGACACAAAGTGAAAAATAGAAAATCAGTGGATAAGTGAAACCATGGCTACACATGGTTCAGGTTGAACTGTTGAAGTCAGATGCCTGACAGAAACTGTACTTATGTAGTTCGATGCAGATATGAGCTTCACATGTAATCGGTGGTCAGGTTTGGGTTCACCAAATTTTGTATGCAAGTCTTATGTCCTTATCTCGACTCTATCTGATCACATGCATGTGACAGATTTTAAAATAATCTAACCTGAATTTGTTTTCAGCTAATTTTATCTCTTTCCAAATCAAAACCTGAACCCAATGGATCAGATCTTTCTATCTCAGGCTTCTTGGTACATTCCTAGTTGCTGCTGAATCTGACTGGTTGGCATCTCTAAATTGGTGAATCTGATAGGAAACATATAGTATGATCACAACCCATAAACATGCTGCAACAAGAACTACTCAGAATACAAACTTTAGAGGAACAACTATAATTCATGACCATGCTGCAACAAGAACTATTAAATAACATATTGCTTGTGGAAGTAATAAACAGCACCGCGAAAATTTGTGACTTCAAAGATCACTAAGGAGCAATAAGATTTCCTGGATGTAGTGTTTAATACACCGGGTGACAGAAAAAGATTCCATTTGAACCATTTCCTTTCTTTCCTCCTTTTGCCCCTATACTAGTTCCTATGTGTTACCAACACAAGGGACAGTTTTGTTTATTATTTCTCTCCCTCGTGGTGATATCGTTAATATTCTGTGTAAGAGAAGTTTTTTAATTCAAAATTGGATAAAGATTTTTACCCTTGAAAGCAATATGGTAGTACCATATTTTTTTTAAGGAACCTGGCAAACCTTTTCCCATATATGTGGAATGGATGTTTCATATCCTATTGATGTATGATAGTGAAAAAGGTTGTGTTGCATTATGTTGGTTTAATTTGTTTCTGCAATGTCGAACTTGAGTATTGCCAGCATGTTTATGGTTATGTTACTGGGACACGTATTGAAACTCTGAACTGGAGCTAATGATATTGGCTATCCGAAAATTTATGACATATGATTGAGAAATGGATAACTGAATTTTGTCATGAAGTTCAAAGAAGAGATTTTAATTTAACATGGAGTTTTGTCAGATTTCAATATCTTTCATGTTATCTGTTCCTAAAAAGAGCCAGAGTCAAAAAATGTTTGATAAAAAATATGCCACTGAGGCTTATCTTTAGTTGATGCAATTTTGTTCAAGTGATTTTGTATGTTCAGAGCATTTCCTGGATTCATTCTCAGTATTACTTGTTGGTTGCAGACTCTCACACAAGAACGTGGCAATTGCACTTGCTCAAGCAAGCAAGAAGCAAAATCATAATAGGAAGAGCACCAAATTTAAAGACTGAAATCACTTTCTTACCATAGGCAGCAATATGGAGAGTTGGATAAGATTGAGATCATCATGACCGTGAAATTATGGTTTTATGTCTGAGGCAACTGTGTTTGTTCTTGTACATATATGGATCTAATCTTGCTTCCTCTTTCTGGAGGGTCTTATCTCTAAGAATTTCGGCTCCTATTGAACCTTCATGTATTGTGCACCAACATGAATGAGTTAGTGCACAAAGCAGATCATTCTCGCAACAAGCTTTACTAATTCATCGTATCTATGAGTAGGAAACCGCCGTTGATCATAGCTGCTGTTGCAGCAGCAATGATCTTACCATTTTGGTGTAAGTTGATTCTAAGTGGTGGTTCTTGTGAAACAAATCTGTTGTTGATGGTACTACAGTTGCTGATATTACACAATAATGATCTCGTAATTGTTTTGAATCTAAGTTCTCCGTGAAGGTTGTGAGACAAATTTGCCATGCAAGAAAATGAGGTAAAGCGTGTATTCTTTAGTTCTTATTGTTATAGAGAGAGAGAGAGAGAAGTCGATCGCTATGCTGTACAGGGCTGTTATCATTTTAACCGCTAGAACAGATAAAATACGATGGTTTTAATATTTTATTTTGGCATTACGTTATGTATACAATATAGCCCATATGTCTGGATCACAGTTCAGAAAGCTGCAATTTTTCTTATCATGGTACTTAAACAATATCTTTGAAAGTGTTTCAGTCTTACTATGATTCTTGCACATTATTTTCTAAAAAGGTGTTTTTGGTTAACGATGAGATTTTAACTGGATCGTAGATAAGTAGGTGCCCCTGCCAAATGCACCATGAAAAATGTTCTCATCATGTCACACCTAACTAGAGCCAAGGGTTTGGCGCACTGGGTGGGGCTATGGCTGTAAGACCTTTGAATCTCATGGCATCAGCTTTTGCAACGCATAAAGCAAGGTGCACCTGCCGAAGTTAGAAAGCTATATTATATTTATTTACATACTTTTCATCCCGACTATTTGTTTGCTTATATATTATTGCCCTTCAATATTTATTTATATACTCTGCCTTCCAAATATTTTACTATATATTTGATGGGTCTAAAATTTCTTTTGAATTAGTGGTCCTCAGTCAAAGGTTTCCAGTTACCATACTGGTACTTCCCTAGACTAAACAAATACTATCTCGATCGAATAAACAAAGAAAAATGTATTGCTACAATATAAGTCACATTAAGGCCAATTACACCGAGGAAACCATGAAAAAAGGATGATACATCTCTACCTGTATCGTTACTCAAGAGTTATAATTTCTATATTTTGCTGTGCATTTGAACATACGTCTATAAAAAAACAAAAGCATTTACTAACGTCATTACCAAGTTGAGAGAGAAATCCTGTTTCTGTAACTTTAAAAGGCAACTTATGTTTGCCCAAAGGGGTATAGTGCAACTGGGCAACAAGGTGGCTCATGAAAAAAGGGCCTGAGTTTTGAATCTCCATAGTCACTGTCATACTTTGGTGCGCTACTCTTTTCTACTGCAAACCATGGCCGACATTTCCAGATCGAGTCAAGTTTTCTGCATACTTTTGTGCGCCTAACAAATATGCACCAAAGGGTTTGGAGGGAATTTTTTAAATTTTTATGAAACAATGGGTAGTTTAGACTTTTTGATTTTTTCACAATCTTTTTTACCTTCTTAGAAAGTTTCTTGTTTTAATTTTAATTAGGGTATTTTGGTGTAACTGTAACTTCACCAAAATCCTTCCTAAAGCAGCTTTAGCGCCTCTGGGTTCACTTCAAACCACCACCCCCCGTTAGCACAGAAGTGTGTTCATCGTCTCGCTCGGGCGGTGGGGCTCTCTTCCACTCACCCAAAAGGGCACTTATATGTTTGCTATCAACTGGTCTCATCTGATCGTTTCTGGTACACATTGTGGTGTCCGCCAAGGCAGCTGTTTATTGTCAAATGGTGGAGACAGTAGGTATCTCTCACATACAATTCGTTCTTAATCGAGTTGCATGGCCGGATCGTTCTACGATAGTTGAGATCGGACACGTTTGGTACATACCTTGCTCGTGTTATTCCAAAGCCTGTCTTAGTTATTCTCTGTCTATTCTTGTTAATCAACCCATATTAGAGATGGTACACTTCAAAACCATCTCACTATGGGACTTCTGTGGATGTAAACTTGCTTTACAATTTAAACAACCGCACATTTAAATTCCTTCAGTAAATGCGTTAATTAATTCGAAACGTTTGGAGAATGAATTATTTTACCAAGAGCCCTAAACCAAGTAAAATCCAAGCCATTGACGTCCAACCAAATTTGCATCCTAACAAGCATCATCAACCGAAACGGGAAAGTAGCCTGTAATTTCTGAATCTACCGTAGAGACCGAAATTTACCCTACTCAAAATCTTACAAAATCTAATTGATTCAAGGGCTTTAATAGTTTTTAGGTCAAGAAGACTCGTGTTTTCTTTGGTTTTTGCTCTAAAAGGAGGACACATTAAAGAGAACCGTCAAGCTCTTCGATGCACCAAAGATTATTCAAACCCAATGGATGAGGGAAACCATGGCTGTAAATTGTTCAAATTGAACCAGACTTTGAGATCCCCTATCACTTTCCAAAGAGCATGGCATTTCTAGAGGGGAATTTTGCAAATCTGTCATACCTCCTGTCATTTATGCGCTTCCTTTTTCGACCAGGGACCATAGGAGAATCAGTTGCCACCACCTCCCACGCCAAGCGTCCAAGAGAAAGAGAGAGAGAGAGAGAGAGAGAGAGGTGGGGGGGATGAGAGGTGTGCGGTTATAAAACAAGTTATATCTACAATCACAAAATCATATTGAAAGCAACTCAAACAGATGTGCGGTTATTCCCAAAATGACCTGTCCTACCAATAGCTCTACGTGCGAAAATCTCCTGCCAATCCGTTCTAACAGTACCTTCTAAGCACAGTTCAATTGCAGAATTAATATAAATAAAACCTTACATGGTTGGACAATTTTAACATTCGCCAATGATCAACCAAAACTAGAAACATAAAGATTGAGACAACAACATCAACTAGAACAGCTAAATTAACAAGTACTCAAGTGAAGAACAATATATATAAATAACGAAATCTGCATATCTAACACAAAGTTACAGCAAACTGTCTCCTCAATGCAAATATCAATAACAAAGTTATCTGTTTCTTCACAGCAGTTCAATTATGGTTGCATAATTGTTATCTTCATCAGAAGTGGACAGCTCATCTTCATTTGAACTTTGAATCATCCATATATGCATAGTCAACAAATCGATAGTTATATGCATAGTCATGCATTGAAAAATAAAACCAAAATTCAACCATATATCAAGATAATATCAAACCAACCACAAATCCAACAAGAAGGCGCTTACGCCTCAAAAACATTAGGGTTTTCATAAAAAATAACGAGATAAAAACAGAGGTTTTTGCTAACTTCTCTTCAATCATGCTATTAGGAATCATTATCATCCCATTGATTTTTGACATTATTATATTGTTGTTTTGTAAAATATATAGAATCAACTCACCAAACTGGAATGGAGTTTGCCGGTCTGGAGGCTTCCTTGTTTCAATCCAATTACTAAAAAAAGTTTTATTTGCAGAACACCCTAATATTATAATATTTATGCACAGCCAACAATATTTAAAATATGAGAAAACTGTAAAGTTTTATTTGCAGTTATCGTGAATTTGTCAACCAATTCCAAGTTTAGTTCTGTCCTAAAGAGAAAAACACCCTAAACTACCTAAAAATTAATCAAACTCTGAATTAAAATAACACAGCAAGAAGACTTAGACTGGAAACCTAGATTTGTCTACATTGTAGTAGGCAACTAGAAAAAACAAATACTAGTCTGATTTGAACCACCCTAAACTCAACCTAGTTTGAATCAGTCAACAATTTAAAAGTAGTAATTTTCTGAACCCTGACCTACATGAGAATGACTAACAAGAACTTACACAAATTAAAACTAATATCTGATGACAAGAACTTAAGAAATTAAACGAATCAAGTTTGCCAAGGCAAATTACATTCAATATCTTCACCAAACACCAGATGAAAATCAGAACATTCCAGTGAAAACCTGAGCTGGGTACACTCCTAACAGCATCATTTTTGTTCTAAACACACTGAGAAATATTAGCCACAACGGCATGTAACTGCAACAAATGCAGAAAGAGAGGCAGAGAAAGGTGAGGATCTCCCTTCCTCCACACACACACACACACAGAGAAAGAAAGATGGCTTCTGGCATGGCTCTCAATAAAGAGAGAGAGAAAGAAATACCTACAATTGCCGCCACCAGGTGGCAACTATCAGGAGAGAGAGAAGGGAATTGACAGTGAAAAAGGATACCTCGACTCCATGAGGTGAAAACTGAAAAGAAGACAACATCAATAACCCCTTTAACATTCTAAAAGAAGTTCCTAAGCCATAAGCTTCAAGCAAGAGGGCACACTCCTCGCTGAGGCATGTGCTTCACCGTGATCAGATGTTGCCTCAAGACAGACTTTGCTTCACCCTTGTGCATTTGAGACATTTTAATTTTGTTCCAAGGTGTGCTTCAAGGTGTGAAGCATAAAGCCTTTAAGTCTTTAACAACACTGACTTGACATGTCAGCTCAGTATGCATACGCGCATGGACATGGGCACAAGTGCGGGCACCAGTGCTGATAATGTTTTGAAAACTAGGGTGCAGGGATATGCATATATATATATATATATATATATATATATATATATATATATATATATATATATATATATATATATATATATGTACAAACCAATAATAAGACTTTAAGCAAATAAAGACACATATTCATTGTTTATATTTTGCTACAAAAGATACAAAAAATATACTAAAAGATGCAAAAATTGAGTCAGCCATATTTAAGCTGTGCCCGTACCTGCACCTGTGTCCAGCCGTGTCAACACAAGTGCAGTGTTCTTTTTGGAGTGTCTATGTGACAAGAGAATAATACTGATTGTAACTGCTAAGTGCTAACCATGTCAAAATAGTCAATTGCCTGAGACTTTGCTTGTTTGGTATCATCTGTTGAAAAGAGCGCCCAAACGAGAGCCCAACCAATTTAGAAAAACAGCAAAACTGGCCAATAAAGGTAGAAATGGTCGCTAATTAGCTTGACCTACTCTCAGATGAGTCAGATTGCTCTTCTAAGGTGTTATATGTGGACTTGAAACAAGTCATGCAACTCAAAGATAGATGAACTGAAATTTCCCTTGGGAAGATGAGAATACTATAAAAAGGAATAATGAAAAAATGTAAGGAAACAAAAATACCATTGTTTGCTAGAAGCCTAGAACGAAGGTATGTAAACAAAAGTGATCTGTAAAATAGAATGAGATCAAAGAAGATGTCCATACCCAATATGTACTATGGTTACATTATGTTTGTTCAAACATTGATACATAGAAAATATAGCACAGTGTACATTTGAAAAAGTGATTTCCTTAATAAGAGCCACAGAAACAATTACTTATCAAATTGCATTCCATCACAAATTTATAATGAAAAACTCATAGCATCAATGACGAGCATAATGCACTGATCTGATTTAATTAGATAATGCACAACTATGGAAAATGTTCTGAACGTTACAGACATCCACTCTATAGTGAGAAAGAACTGCAACAAAAGAATCTAGACTGTCTAACAAAAAAACTGTACAGGTTCATAATGGCTCATGATATTGGAGAATTGTAGAGCAAGACCAAACACAAGGAGGAAAAATAATTTCTACGAAATAGGCTCATGGCAAGTTACGAGAACCCAAAACAAGGAAGATACAAGCTAAAAACATAAAGATATAGTACTGTAGAAGCAAAACCTACGGTTCTCCGTGTTTCCTGTTAATCTCACCGCTTGCGGAAACCAAATTGCATGTCTGGGTATTGGCATGCCCTTCCATTTCATATATCTGAACTTGCCCTGATTATCTTACCACACATCAGTTCTAAATTCTAGTAGACAGTGTAACCTACAACAGATTGTTAATATCAAGATGAAACCAAAAAAGAAACCTCAGATGAATCACCCCAAAAGGAAAACAAATAAGAAGCCCACAGACAAAAGAAAAAGTCATGCAAATCAAGCTCATGCCCAGCAAGCAATCGTCCTTTTTCAGCATGAGTTGGAGCGGAGAAGAAAAAACGTGTGATGTTAAACTCGCTGGGGAAACTTAAAGGAACCGATCATCTATTTTGATTATTTTATAAAATTTTGAAGTAAGGGGAACAACTTGAGCAATTAAGTTCTCTCTCGGAAAAATTGGTATAAACAGAGCTCTTTCACAAGAAAGAGGCAAACCCCAAAGTGTTTCTCTTCCTGTTCCGCGCATATGAATTGCTTCACAGATCGAGTGGTTTACAACCTCACCAACCGCCATGACAAACACTTAAGACTGTCATCGCGATCCCATTATTCTTAGTGCTGTTATCTCAAAAATTGTTTATCTAACGTGATTTTGCCGAGTAAGATACGGAGGAGACCAGGCGTCTAAGCATCCACCTTTTTGTCCCCTTCCATCTTCTGCGACGAATTGGGATCCTCCGAAGCCGCCGCCGCTTCTTCCTGCTCCAATTCGCGAGCCGCCTGATCCTCCATGGCCTTCTCGGCGCTAAGAAGGGGCTCGTAGTAGTCAGAGTGGCGAAGCATGCACTCCCTCAGCACCCGAGTCACCTCGGCACATTTTTCAACCACGTCCTCCTTGCTCTTCTCGGCTTCCTCGATGCACTTCTCCCACGAGATGAAGCTTTCCTTGCAGCCACCTCCTTTCATAAACAAACAGAACCCGCACTCCATCTGCTCCTCCTCCTCCTCCTCCTCATCCCTGTGGCCTTCCTCTTCTCCTCCGCCTTCTTGTCTGCGTTCTCTTTCATTATCCTCCTCTCTCGCTCCCGCTGCATCATTCTGATTTTCGTCTGGAGATCTTTGGGTCTCCGGGACTTCGTTGGTGGGTGGCTTCGAATCCGACGGCACGGGTGCCATAGACATTGCCACCAAGGAGAAGAAGAAGCAGAGAGCGAGAGAGGGCGGGTTTAAGGGGGAGGTGGCTAGGGTTTCTCTCCGAGTGCAATGAAAATTTGGCTGCCTGGGACCTTCTGGTTAAACCACTATGAACTTCACTTCTGTTCTCAAGAGCTACGCTCTTTTTTCTTTGATCCGACCGACCGAGTCGCCGTTGACTTGTTGAGTCGGTTGTGTGACGATCTGAGTTTCAATTCCTACAAAACTTCACCCGATCGAGTCCCCGAATCAACTCATTGATCCATCTCTTTGATCACAATTGTCCTCAATGCAAATACTCCACATAGTTTACTCCTTCAACAAATAATCAGGTTACTACTCATAAATCTCCACATACTCCAACTTGTTGCTCGATAATATTTTGTTAAATATTTTTACATGGTTAAAGAAAGGATGAAAAACCCTTTTATAATAGTTCTCCATGAACACTTTTTTTTTGAATCCCATTCAATTAAATATATTTTAAAAATGGTATTGTGTTTTATATTTTTCTTGGAGATTTAAGGTTGGAAACATTATCTCCATTTGTGCTGGTCATTGCCAGTTTTTTTTTTCTCTGACGTGAATATATTTTTGAAGTGGTATTGTGCTTTATATTTGTTAAACCATGTACTTGAAAATTTAAGATTGGACATATTATCTTCACATGCGGTGGTCAGGATTTTTATCCTTACCTTCTCTTTGTGGAAAGGTTACTTGGCAATGGTATAGAGAAATTGTTTGACTTCTCCATTGTTAGTTGTTAATCTATGACAAGATAACACAGGCTATATATATATATATATATATAATGTATGACAAGATAACACGGGTTCCTTGTTAGCTTCGTTGTTAGGTTATGGCTCAACATATAATCTGCTTAATCATTTTTGCGGACAAACACAAAACACAACTCTCAACTTAAATATTTTTGCCATTTGTTTTGTCTAACGTCTTCTTCTTTGTTAAGAGTTACATCATTGAAGTTAAACATCATCATGAGAGGGTTACAAGAGATGGTAAAAATCAGGACTTCTTACTTTGCCATCGGTAGAATGCTGATGACAACCAGCCTGCAACAATGGTACTCTTCTCTCTCTCTCTCTTTCTCTAAATCAAAGAAAACAAGGTTTCTGAAAACCCTCTCTCCCTCAAACAAGGGAGGGTCTCAAAAACCCAATGATCTCTGCTTGAGCAAGGGTTTCACTCGAGTGAGGGTTACGCTTGAGCGCAGACCTCGCTCGAGCGAAACGAGCAAGGGTTTCTGAAACCCACAAACCCTTGCTCGAGCGAATGTTTGTTTTCTCTCTGACCTCGTTCGAGTAAGCTTTGTTTTCCCTCAAACCCTCGCTTGGGCAAAGCTTTGTTCTCTCTCAGACCCTCACTCGAGCGAGGGTCTGTTCTTTCTCAAACATCGCTCGAGCAAGTGTTTTGGAACTAAAACCCATTCTAGGTTTTGAGGCTTTCAGCTTGATCTCAAGATCATTCTTTTCTTTCTTTTAGATTTTTGTAACACATGATTGTTTATTCTCCTTTGCAAGCTACCTTTTGCTACTGTTGTCTTATTCCATATTCCATACATCAAGCAATGTCGCCTTCCATAGCAGAAGCATCTAAAACAAGCAATTAATCGAGCTAAACGAGTCGGTCGAGTCAATCTCGAGCTCGAACACAATTGATCGAGTCAAGCTTGAGCTACCATTGTAAAGCTCGACTCGAGTTTGAACCCACATTGAGCTGACCAAAGCAAGTTTCAAGCCAATGTGAGGCTCGCCGAAGTCGGGCTCAACTCGACTCGTGTTCAGCCCTACTCACTCACCAATAGGAGGTTATGAGTAGGAGGCTAGCCCAAGTTAGCTTGAATTGCCTTGATAACTTACAATCTAATATTTTTTTATCTAAATATATACATAATTATATATATCTTTGTTATAATTAAAAAATACTTTATTCTAATCAATTCAGTTTAACCCTCCCGGGCTTAAGTATTGAGCAGTCAATCGGTTAGAGCTGGCCAGCAGAGCATGCTCGGTTCAAACCCAAGCTCGAACCTGAGCCTGACTTCTTATCGAGCTGGCCAGCCGATGCCTTATTTGTGACATGGTTGGCACATGTGTCAGGAATGCCTCCAAATACCCAAAAATGTCCCTTCCCAGCCGGTGTTAAACAACGTGAAAATAGAGGAGGGAGAGAGAGAAAGAGGCAGGCACCTCAAAGCCGGGAGGAAAGAGCGTGGGTGTTCCCCGTCAGGCCGTCACCGAGTACCGACCATTTGCTTCTTCTTCTTGTCCGCCTTTTCAACGTGGGATTTTTTTCGTTTCCCATTTCGCTGTGGTCCTCAATCTGGTCGCCTGACTTTTATATTTCCTGATCGTCTTCCTACCCATACCCCTCACAACGCTCAGATGATGGCGAGGAGTGCGTCTCCCACGATGCCCCTCCTTGCTGCTTCTCGTCCTTCCTGCACCCGATTATTCTCATGGTGCCCAGAGACCGATAGGAACTGGGGGAGTAGGAGGAGGACGTGGGGAACGCTGAATTACAGTGTTGGTGGGAGGCAGATTGTCTGCGCCTGCTCCGCTCCACCGAAAGGTTGGGGGGAAAGGCCTCCCCTTCTTAAGATCAATGTGAGTTGGTCCGCCTTCTTTTTCCCTTTCAATTGGACCTTCTTTTCCATTTTGTGTTATTGGTTGCCTTCCAGTCTGTAGTTGTTTCGTAGTTTCTTGGATCCATTGGATTCCTTTCTTTAGTTTTAGTCTTGTTAGAGTGCGTGCATGGGCAATGAAGAAGATGGGTATTATTTCTTGTTCCTTGTTGGTGACTTTTGGTCCATCTTTGTGGGCATTTATTAAACTTGCCATGGAGGGATGAAGGTGGATGTTCGGTTGAAATTTTGGCATCAATTGTTTCTGAATTCTGAAAGGTGATACGTGTCATGTCTACTTTTTTCCTTTTTTTCGAGCCGTCATTGCAGGATTCGTCGCGTGTAGAGGAGTATGCGTCTGTCAGTGGAGAGCCTGACGATGGCTCTGACGTTCTGATCGAATGTAGAGACGTTCACAAGGCTTTCGGCGATAAACAAATCCTCAGAGGAGTGAGCTTCAAGGTCATTTATTCTCCTTTAAATTGTCAATTTTGGTGCTGTTCGTTGAATTCTTGAACAATTCTGCACATGATTTTGTCCTTGGCATTTACTGAAGGGTGAATTTCATGGTAGCGTGGCACTATTGGCATAATCGCAGAAGTCTTTTTATGTGTACCTGGGCTGTTTTGATATTTAGTTTTTCTAGTCCAGAGATCCTTTAGTATAGATTTAAAAACCTGAAGGAAGAACTTTTGCTCGTACCTTCATCCTTAATGATGGCCTGTACTAAAACTCAAGCACTGGAAGATCCATAAAGATCAATATTTTGCTACGGACAAGAAAGGATTTGACAGAGCAAATGATCTTATATAGTGAGAATTGGAATAGAAGTTTATCTTTGTTCATTGATTGAGAAAAGCAAAATGGTTCATCATTTTATTTGAAAAGCCTAATAATGCTTTCTAGCAATTCAAGGACATGTCCATGAGCTTGATCATATCAGAAACAATTCTTAGTTTGTTCTTTATTGCATTACAAGAGGAGCCTTTTGGAAAGAAACACCAATTTATATTGAGGATTTTGGTATAATAGCTTTCCCAGGGAAGACTGACCTGATGTGGAACATTTACTGAATTGATGAAGGAAGGTTGACTGTTGACAGTTCAAAGACACAATTTTGAAGTCCAATTTTTTCCAAACTCCAAACCTTCCTCGGCCCTGTACACAATTTTCAAAAGGTATACAAATACACTTCCTGGATGGTCTAGAATCAGACAGGTAGAAAATGAATTATTAGTTATGCAGGGGAGCCTTCTTTTGTCAGGTTAAGGCGCCAATTGTTGGATCCTAGTTGCAGTGCTTGGCTTTACATTCAAACTGCTATCACCGTGTAATTATGATATCTCATTATTTTCAGATTTTTGGTTCAGCCTTAAACTTATCAAATAATTTATTTTCTTCTGTTTAACTCCCGAACACCCAGGCTTCTGATTACTAGTTTTTGCTTGTATGATGTGACCTCATTGCAGTCAGATACTGTGACCAAATTGCACCTAGTATGAGTGTATGGTCTATAAGAACAATCTCTAGTTAGATTCATATGGTTGCTCTTTCCCTTTGCTCTTTTTTTTTTTTATATATATACTTTTTTAAGCACCACTAGCAAGGTCCCCCCCCCCCTCTCCTTTAGATGCCCTCGAATTGTTAACTTATAGGCTGGTGAGTATCTATAAAGCAATATGTCCAATGGAGTTCATTCCTGCAAACAGTTGGTATGTTTTGACCTAAATAGAGACTTATTTGCACATACAGATCAAGTATGGAGAAGCTGTAGGCATAATTGGACCATCTGGCACTGGAAAGTCAACAGTACTTAAAATTATGGCAGGGCTTCTTGCTCCAGATAAGGTAAATGCTGTTACTCCACATGTTTTATTTATATATGATGAGAGTGCTGTGTCTATCATATGGTTGTACCTTCAATCTTTTCACAATGTGAATATTGTAAGATAAACTTGTCACTGAGACAAAAAGTTGCTCAAATTTTGGTTCATTTTTCTTGTGCAGGGAGAAGTTTTTATCTGTGGGAAGAGGAGGCATGGTTTGATTAGTGATCAAGAGATATCAGGCTTGCGAATTGGATTGGTATGTTGGTTGAAACAATCATGGACTTTTATTGAACAGTAAATATCATACAATCATTGGTTTGGTATAATGTTTGTAACCTTGTATGAACATTTGTAACTAGAAGTTTATACCATGACATTCAATAAACATGAAGTTTTGGAATCTCAGAAAATATGTTGGAATATGGAGCTTCTGAAGAAGACATTTGCTTTAAATATAATGTTCAAAACTTCAAATGCAGTTTTTAATATGTGTTTCTGTTTCTGGTTGACAGGTCTTTCAGAGTGCAGCCCTTTTTGATTATCTTAATGTTCGTGAAAACGTTGGCTTTCTCTTGTAAGCCACATTTTCAATTTGTTTGATGCATTCCTTTTATCTTAAGCTTGAAATAAGTTCACTGGCTTATGTGGCTTCTGTTCCTTTGAACTACAAGATATGAAAATTCAAGCATGTCAGAAGAGCAAATAGCTCAGCTTGTAACAGAAAACTTAGCAGCTGTTGGTTTGAAGGTATGACATAAAATAAATGCTACTTTATTATGATCAGCTTATTTCTTCATAGCTATAGTATTTTAAAGATCATTTACTTTTTATTCTTATGCAAATTTTTGTACAAGTATTCATCTGGTTTTTGAGTTTACCATTTGAGATATGTTGCCTATGTTATAAAGTATGTTCCCATCCACAGACTTCTGCAGAGATGAGAAAAATGGAGACTGTTCATGTAATATCTGTCATATAGACACTACAGGAAAGAATATGGGCAATATTCTTGTTTACTTTGTTAAAAGTAATGAAAGAGAATACACTGCTTATGCATGTCAAAATGGTTTATTTTCTTTGTCTCTATATTCTGATGATTTGTTTTATGAGCATATCACTCATGATATCTCTATAGGTCCAAGTTTTATCATGCGTGTGATGAACCAATTTTTTCTTGGTGCAAATCTATTCCAATTCTAACTTCTTAAGTAGTTGGTAATTATTATAGGATGTTGAGGAACGATTGCCTTCAGAGTTATCTGGTGGTATGAAGAAAAGGGTCGCATTAGCTCGCTCCATAATATTTGACAACACCAAAGATAAAATAGAGCCTGAGGTAATTTACAAATATGCTTCTTGTCATCTAACATTTTATCTCATATGTCGTTGAGTTGTCGCGTAATGTTCATTAATTTCCATCATGTATTAGCTGCACCTTTAATTGTTTGAATACATGTTCATGCACAAGCTTACCCTTAAAAAGGAGCTTTAACTCTTGTCATTAGCTTGCTCAGATAGCTATTGTTTCATCGTGTGCGCTTCTGACTGGTTGTTCTGAAATGTCTCGACCAATCTTGCATCTTGCCTTGGATCCGGAAGGGTAGATTCAACCAAGAAACCTCAACTCAGAGTTTCATGGTTCTAGAACAGAATTAGTACCTCAAAAAGGTGTTGGATACACCTTTTTGCCTGGATAGTTGGTGCTGATTTTGTATTTGGGGGCATATTTCAGTATTCAGAAGTGCATGCTTCTGAAACACCCTCTTTCTGCTTATATGTCTTTGTTCTAATTATTCTACGTTGACTGCATGTATTTTTTTTCTGCAAATGGAATTTCATATCCCATGGGTTATGTTACAGTGACAGGCCATCAATCTGATGCTATAATAGCATGCATTTGACCATATCTGATAGTTAGATGCACTTGATTGTGTCAGATATCTTCAGACTTGGATATCGACCATTTCTCAGAAAGAAGGGGAGATTAGAAGCCACAGAAGAAAGACTTCATATTCACTTGGTCTAGAGTTCGCCAATCTTATTGCAGCTATGTTGCACATAATTTCAACAGCTAACTTTGTTGACATTTTAATTTTTCATGGCAATAACTTAATATAGGGAACAGCCTTCAGAGATTACTTTGATTCTGCCTGTTGATATGGGCGAACAGAGGGTTGGAATGGCCCTTTATAACAAATGACCAGTGGCAGTTACGTTAGATATGCTGCTGTCATGTAGCCCATACTACTATTCTTGAATTGCTAGGTTATGACACATATTGGTATGATCTAACAGGATTCAAGGACCTTTTAAATTTAATTCATTATGTTCATGCTGTTTTTTTTTTGTCAAAATGATCTTTTTAGCTGCATATGAAGAGCATCCTTCTTACATTTTGATAATTAATTTTTTTCTCTCCATCCCTGCCTCTGTTGGTAGTCAATTCCAACTTGCAGAATTCTTGTTCCAAACTGACGACAAACCAAGTCTATTTCTATTTCGGCTTATTTCATCCTCTTAGGGTGCACAGTCATGTGAGCACTAGCTGGGGTCCTGTTGCAGAAAAGGCCAGCCGGGAATCACAGAACATCAGGATGATGTGATATCCCTTCTAACTGTGTAGTTTTTCTTTTTCTTTGTCGTTTGTGGAACAAATATCTTACAAATGCAGGTAAGCATGCTGATGAGATCAAAAAAGCTGCAGTCCCAAGACTCAAACAACTGATTTGCACATTCTTTTCCAATATTCAATTAATGGCTGTGAAAATGGTCTAAGCAATTTATGGACATAGTGAAACATCGAAAGCATGTTTGCATGTAATAATGTATAGAAACTTTTAAATGTCTAAACTCATCAGCGTAAGCATTTTTGTGTTTGACCTTCAGGTTCTTTTGTATGATGAACCCACTGCTGGACTAGATCCAATTGCCTCAACTGTAGTTGAGGATCTTATACGCTCTGTTCATGTGCAAGGCAACGATGCTACTGGAAAGCCTGGCAAGATAACCTCTTATGTGGTCGTCACACACCAGCATAGCACCATAAGAAGAGCAGTTGACAGGTTCGAACCTTATCTTTCAAAGTGGTTACAGAAGAAATACTTTGTTGAAACGACAGAATTGGCTTTGGTTGATGACAACTTCGGTGGACTTATTCTACTATTTGTCGTCCTTCCTTTTTGTTTTGTGCTGCTTGTCATCAGCTTCATACACATTGTGTGTTCCCTCTGTGTAGGTTGTTGTTCCTACATGAAGGACGGCTTGTTTGGCAAGGCATGACACATGAATTTACAACATCAACAAACCCTATTGTTAGACAGGTGAAATTTGCTTAGTGTAGTATATGTACTTCACGATCTAATTTTATCTATCTGCACAGAAACTTATGTGATGGCCTTATATTGTTGTTTGCAGTTTGCTTCAGGAAGTTTGGATGGGCCAATTAGATATTGAATGATGCAGTGTAAAGTCAATTTCATGGTTGGCAAGGTTATTGGACGCCCTGAAATCAGTTTTCCCTCGTATGTTGGCGAACTTCAGTGGGTTCGGGAGATTTTTTATGGCAAAGTTGATTGTCAACACCAGAATGTGTAGGTAACAGATTCCAAAAAAAAGCTTGCTGCTTGTCTGCCACATTTCCAGGGGCAGCTTTTTCTGACTCAGAGATTACTGGCGGCCATACGACAGATGGAGCTGGTGAAAAATAGCTAAAGAAAGACATTGCAAACATTCGGCTAACAATTGCTGTCTACAGTCAATCCAGTACATGAAGTGTTCTTCTGTGAATTTTTCTCAATAATAAAATGCTGAAATTCATTGGCGGAGAAGTCATCATGTATCACTTGCACCAGCAAGACACCCATTTCTGTAGTAGTATTTTATTACAAGTTTTACTTCTTCTCCCTCCGAAGTATTTAAACAGATTATGTCAATAAATATACGTGTTTAACTGTTTTAAATCGATATGTCGACACTGAGATTTGAAACAGGTAAATACATACATTTATTATTTAAATTCAATTACTAAACAAGAAAATTCATTCATACCAAAAAAGGACAAAATATGAGTCTCTCATGTCCAATTTTGTTCGAATCTGCACCTATCACCAGGTATGTTGACATGGGCATGGCTAAAGGAGCGTGCGTGTGATATGAGGTAAAGAAAGATGTTTGTGTTATTGCAATGGGAATCTGACCTTTGCCAGATTTTTCTAATCGCCTGTCTCGAACCCATGATCGAAAATTGTTCCCGATTGTCATTGGTGGTTTCTCGGTCTCAGGCGGAGGCCCTCATTCAACCCTTTGTCTTTTAAGGTCCTTCAACTTGCATGTTTTTTTATATTACAGAAAGTTGGTGTCTTAGAAATTCAAAACAGAGACTTGGCTGCTATTAGTTTCTACCCTGTCTATTGGGTCAACCCCCTCAGAAACATCATCTGAGTCTATTTGACAGTTAACTTTTATAAAGGTTATTACCGATACTACATTAATGTACATTGGTACTTGGTACCTACTATTCTGCTCGCGCTACATTTGATGTGAATTTCCAGTTAAAACTTGTTTAGGTAAACCAAATGTGGTTATTTACGGGGATATTAGAACTTGAGAAACTCATCGATGTACATTGATCACGGACACGGGAAGGCGCACATGCAGCCATGCATCCGAAGGCAAGAAACGCAATTCCACTAGTAGCAAGTCACTTTCAGCAAATGATGATACACAAAAATCCTCATGCAGTAACGATCAAGAGATCTAGTGGTTTTGTGTTGGAATTAGTTAAGAGGGTCTTATTAAATGCTTATACACATAGATTTTTAGAATTATGAACCATGCAAAATATTATTATAAACTTGAAAAGATTATTGAGATCAATGAGATGTGATATTCGACAAATTAATGGCTCGAAGTGAAGAGCCAATGGATCACTTTTACTGAAGCCACATGATCGGACACAACACCATGCCTTGGTTGAGGGTAGCTTCGTGCAACCTCCTATTTTCGTCAATTGGAGCTCTTATTCCATGTCATAAACAAGCTGACAAAGCCTAGTCTCTAGGATTTTCGCCGGCATCCAGTCTCGAAAGAGTTTCACCCTAATGCAATCCTTGTGAAGGCACCTTTAGCTCAACAATGTCTTCAAGGATGAAAATTTGGGTGTCTTCACCTATGAATAGGATGCCAATAGATCAGATTTCTATCAGATATCTTACCAAATTGCTTAAAAAGAGTTCGAATATACGAAAAAATTAATGTGATTAACAAATCACTTTTGTTTCAAATTTAAGAAATGACATTTGATCTGATTAATGTTTGGATTCGGTTTTAAATAAATACGAGATTGGATTCAGATTTATATCCCGTTTAATAAAATATTTGTATCCAATATCCTTAAAATTTAAAAATCGGTCCATAACATATTACAAGACAGTTCAAATTTGGTTGCAAATATAAAAGTCGGAGTCAGCTTTAGGTGTGAATTTAAAATCGGATTTGAGATCATATTCGAATTCTGAATTTAAACATAGAACTCAGATGCGGCATCAGACCTAAGAACCCTTTTTCTTCAAAAGTCTTGACTAAGAAGTTCAAGAATTGCCGTAGAAAAACACATTTACATCCAACCTTTCATTTTTAAATCTCTATTAAATTTGATTTACATATCAGAGAAACATATTCTGTAACTACATAGTAAACATATTAGGTGCCTACCAGTTCTTTCTAAGAATGCCATTAAAGTGGCTTTATGTTATGTATGCATCGCCTCTTATATATATATTATATATATAGATAGAGTTCATCCTGTTTCTGTATTTGGATGTGGATCTCAGTTCAGACAACGATAATGCAAGATCCGACTACTTGACAGCCAATGGTACTGTTGGTGAATGTCACGCCTTCTATTTAACCACGATTTTCGCAACCGTTTGGATTCCGAATGTGTTCTCGCCTGAAACCTACGCTAAGGTAACATTCTGGGTTTCCTTTCTTGCCCAAAAGCTTTATAATATGTCCGTGCAACTCCTGCTGCTGTTGCCTTGCTCCAGAGCCTTGGAATCCAAACCGTGGTGGCTGATTCTTTTGATGACGAGCAGTTGCCTGGGCGCTATTTCCCTGGAATCCTTATCGTTGTGGCCAAGGAGACGTCTGATAGTATTTTTATATAGCTAGTAGCGTTGCCTTCTCATGCTGAATTCAATTCATGTCTGCACATTACAGTATTCATCTGAATTGAGCGCCATGATCATAACCGGTGGCAACAACACCAGGACAATTTTCCCAATTTAAAGCAGAAACAGCTACAAGAACAAGTAACGAGAATGTAAGAATGCAAGAATTATCGTTTCAAGCAGAAACAAGTCTTGTTCATTTAGCCGGCGAAGATCAGCCACACAAGAACAACAAAAAGAAGAGAAAGGGAGTTTCCGAGTTTACCAAACACGGTTCCAAATGGACGGGTTTCCCGCTCTAAGGACGGCTTCAGGCGAAACCTTTTTCAAAGCAGTACCCGATCATGTCCCTGGCGCACCAGAAACATACTCCAAAAGGTATGGGAGGGAATATCGTTCAAAACCTACGTTTCGGAAATGAAATGGGGGCATGTTAGACATTTCACCATAATCCCCCCCACCCCCTTCCTCTCTCTCTCTCTCTCTCTCTCTCTCTCTCTAGGGTTTTGCTCGTCTCCTTCCTGCTTCCTCTGCAACACCTGAGAGTCGGAGACTCGGAGTAATGGAACCTTCCTCTCCGTTGCGTCTCTTTCTTTCCTCCATCTCCTTCTCTGCGTCGAAATCCTGCGGTGAGGGCTTTATTCTCTTTAACCCCATCGGTTTCGTCTTCTTAATCCATCTCCTCGTCGTCGCCGTCTCGGCCGGCAACGATATCCACCCCGGCGACTCGGAGGCTCTCCTGCGCTTCAAGTCCGCGGTTTCGGACCCTTCTGGTTCCCTTTCCGGCTGGCGGACGGGTTCGACCTGCGATCTCTGGCCTGGCCTCCTTTGTTCCAACCGAACTGGCCGCGTTATCCGCCTAAACCTCCCTTCCTGCTCCCTCCAAGGCCCTCTCCACCCTTCTGTTTGCGCTCTCCCCGCGCTCCAGTCGATCTCTCTCTCCGGAAACCGTCTTTCCGGTGAGATTCCCGCCTGCCTTGGCGACCTCCGCTCCCTTGAGACGCTCGATCTCCGAGGCAACCTTCTCTCCGGCGCCGTCCCCCTATCCTTATCCGGCCTCCCTCGTCTTCAGCACGTGGACCTGTCCCGGAACGAACTTTCGGGCACGATTCCTTGCTTCAGTGCAGCCGCAGCTACGCTTTCTTTCGTCGACCTTTCTGTGAACTCGCTTTCTGGCGGGATCCCCTCATGCATCTCTCGTCTCCGCTCTCTAAATGTGCTCAACCTGTCCGTCAATTCCTTTCGATCCCCACTTCCGCCCTTCCTCAGGTTCTCGAGTGAGCTCGCTGTCCTTGACCTACACTCGAACGATCTCTCTGGCCGAATCCCAGTAGAATTGTCGGACTCTGGCAGCTCGTCAGGGTTAGTGTTTCTGGATCTCTCCTTCAACAGGTTCTCCGGAGAGATTTCGGCAGGGGTATTTGAGCTGCGTCTGCTTCAGGCCGTCATCCTTTCTCATAACTCGCTTTCCGGTGACATTCCGGCGTCGGTCGGCAACCTGACGAACTTGCAAGTCCTGGACTTGTCCGTCAATTCTCTGAGCGGATCGATCCCTCTGAGCCTTGTCGGTTGCTTTCAGTTGGTTGAATTGAAGCTTAAGGCAAATAACCTCTCCGGATCGCTCCATCCCGAGCTTGACGCGCTCTCGAGCCTCAGGATTCTTGATTTGAGTGACAACCGGATCTCCGGAGAGATCCCACTGCCGCTGGCCGGCTGCAAGTCGCTTGAGATCGTGGACCTCAGCAGGAACGCCTTCACTGGCGAGTTTGCCGATGCCTTCCTCAAGTGGACTGGCCTCCGGATGCTTTCACTTGCTGGAAACAACTTCCAAGGCGAGCTCCCTAGCTGGATCTTCTCCTTCGATAACCTCCGAGTGCTTAACCTCTCTCGCAACAATTTTTCCGGCGCCATACCTGAGAGCGTCCTCAACGCCGACTCTGTCCTCGCCCGCGGCGGTGATCCTCCCGGTCTTTTCCTGGAATTCCACCCGGTTGTCGTGGTCTCGATTGAGATTGCCCCAGAAAATCGGCAATTAGGATTCAGTTATGATCTCTTGTCGGTAGTAACAATCGACCTCTCTGGAAACTATTTGTCCGGGGAAATTCCGGCTGGCTTGTTGAGTCTGAAGGGTGTGGAATATCTCAACCTCTCCTACAATTCGTTTTCCGGCGGGATTCCGTCGGGTTGGGCAAATATGAGCGCGTTGCGCAGCCTGGACCTCTCCCACAACTCGTTATCCGGCCAGATTCCAGCAGATATCTCAGACCTTGAGAACCTGACCTTCCTGAACCTGTCCTACAATTGCCTCACTGGCTCTGTGCCTGAGAAGAAGCGGATTTGGAGCTTTCAGGGGGCATTCGTGGGTAATCCGGGGCTCTGTGGAGAAGGTTGCTCTGGAAACGATATTCCGGTGCCAGTGGTGAGCGACGGGGAAGAATTCATGTCGATGACCGCATTTGCTGTAAGCGCGGGGATGAGCTTCTACCTGTCGATTGGTGCACTTTTCCTCTGGCCTCAATCGAGGAATTATGTCCTCCGTCCATGGAAGCCAGAATCCTGAGGTGGCTTTCCGGCATTAGTTTCTTCATCTGGAGGCAGTTTGTCGTCTTCTGGGACGTGGAATTTGCCATTTGAGAATGGTGAGTTGGCATGATGAAGTTTGATATGTTGGGGATTGGTATCTAATGGCATCTATCTTGAACGCGTGGTGGTTTGGAAGTCTGTTGGATGGTAGACATGATTTACGCACTGCAAAACTTACAATCCACAGAATCAAGAGTGGGAATTTGTGATATTTTGTCGAGCATTTACTCTGCAGGCAGATTAACTTAAATGGTGAGCAACTGCTCACTACGTATGGGGTAAGAAGGGTAGGGATCCATGCAGAATTGAATTCTTTTCGTTGTTGGGATGCTTGGTTTATGGACTTCAAAGCTGATTCCATTGATTAAAGATTTTTGCTCCATAAGTTGCACAATACTGAGATCTGTATTTTGAGGGAAAAGTAATGGATGGTGGTAAATGGGTGGTTGGAAACAGGGACAGCGTTTTAGATATTGACACCAATTTTCTCACTCCATGATGTTGATATTAAGTGCTGCGATTCCATGGAAACTTCTTCCAATATTGTGAAGGGTTGATTAAGATAATTCCACTAGAAAGAACAACGATTTGTACATATGCAGTAAATTGGTTTCCAATTTTTCAGCTTCCAGAAGTGGAATGGTCAAATGATTTTTGTTCTGTTTTTACATGTCAGAAACAGAAGGAGCCTATTTGCTTCTGGAGTGCTCGTGTTGTGGAGGGAAGGCGTTGGTCTAAAAATTTGAAGCCCGAGGCAAGTTAAAGTTTTCCCGTTTCTTCTGTTTCTCTTTCTTCTTGAAAAAGGTCTTTGTTCAAATAAATACTTGGAAGGAAATAATTATCATACATTGGTAAATCTCTGCTTTAATGCTCGTTTGGGATATTTTAGCGTATTAAGAATTACGATTGCATATGTAGAAGTTAAGTAGTGGGGACTATAGCCATGTGCATGCATATGCTTTTTGCTCACACGACAATGAATTAATGTAGGAAAAATGCACTTCTAGTTGTTTAGTGGTCTGCTACTTGCAAGTGTCATTTGATACATGTGGATTTCCTGTGCAAATGACGAGCTGAAATATACTGCATTATTTAGTGATTTGATGTATCTTAATTGTTGCTTCATAGGCATGAAGCTTGCCTGATTGAAGTGGGAGGACCAAAAGCTTGTGATGTTCATTGTGCACTTTAACGAGCAATCAATGAATATCAATATCTGCCAAGTTGTCACTTGATAATTATTTGATCTTATGCTTTATCTTGTCGTAGTTGATCCTGATTTAACAGGATGACTTGACTATAGCTTCACTGCTTTGTCTTGTCGTAGTTGATCCTGATTTAACAGGATGACTTGGCTATAGCTTCATTGCTTTCTCACTTTTATTTTTTCAATTGCTGCATGTTTTTGTTTTATTCCATTTGTAAATCCATCTTAATCATAAGGTGGAGTTTTCTAATCTACTAATGAAAAGCCAACAGTAGTGATGGGGGCTAAATTAAATCCATAAGAAAATGTCAGTTCATAGTTGGCAGGCCCTTGAATCTTACCCGTATCAGTTGGCTACTGGGTCATGGGTCAGGGAATTGACTCGGTAACTCGTCCTGGTCAAGCAATAAATTTTTTATCATGTATTTTTGTACTACGAATTAACGAAGAAATGGAATATATCGATAAAATGACAAATAAATACCAAGTAACATAGTAAATATAATCAAATTTCTAGAGTTGATGAACACAACTATACAAAATAACAAATTAATAATTAAAATGGTCGGATTAGTTTATTTCTAGTAAACAACTATAGTTTATTTCTTAGTGATTGAGTAATAGTGTTGCTGAATGAAACAGTCTACAGTCACACGATCCTGAGCTGATTCAACCGCTTCAGCCAATACGGAACCTAGTCTTGTAGGAATATGGTTGCATTTGTGTCAACATTTGACTCTGGACCAGTCTATAGCTATCCAAGTCAAATGGGACTATTCCTGACTCAACTCGTCAGGTTTGTCAACTACGCATAGGCCTATAATTAGCTCTAACGCCTTGTGATGGCAATAATCTTGGTACGAGTACCAGTCTACCATTAAAAACGTCTAAAAGATAAACCGCCTCCAATTATTGTCTTGCTAAACATCCTGTGAAGATGATGAATATTGCTCCTTAGTCTCAGTGTCAAACTTTGTTCTACGTACTTACCTGGTATCCTTTTTTTTTTTTCTCAGGAAAAGCTTATCTTTAGCCGGGCAAGTTCCGACGAAATGAGCAAGCTGTATCTACTCATTTTCAAGCTTAGGATATTTGAAGTTCATGGATGCTGTATAGTGCAATTGATCACCATTCCAAATCCTTAGTGGCAGTTGGGCTCATGCTGACGTTTGACACTTCCTTTACAAGTCCCTTAAGTCTGTACACGTCATTCCTATGTTCAGCATTTAGATAAATGTACAAAGGTTGGCTGCTGTATTATGTGTTTGTTAGTTCCAGTGTTCGTTTCAAAAAGACGCTGAATGAGAATGGAGCCCCTGAATAAAAAATACTGCGCGTCCAGATTTTCATTGTTTCCATCTATCACTGAATGTGCACCATGAATGTCTTGTTCTCCAAAACACTATGTTGCTTGCTTTCACTTCCACTTTAATACCCCATATTTTGTTGCTTTGAAGAGGCCAAAGCGCCTTTCTTTTTTTCATGTTCCCGAGGTCTAGGGCTGCTTCAGGACATCGGTAGAAAGCAAGATAAGTGTTGTGCATCAACTGTTTGCAATGTAGAGAAGTGGTGCTTAGTTTCACTAGCCTGCCAGTTCAACCAGCGACACTACCCTATCGGGGCCTTGAAGGACTCGATGGTTAGTGGAATGGCTCTAGATGGAGGGACTTACAATTCGCTTTTGGCAGTTATTGCTTCCCTTTGTGACTCCTCTCCTGTTGCAGGGTTAGAATGTTGTCTGAGACACCCTTGATTTCAGTTGGCAGCATGTGATGTTGTGCATCTTTGGTTCATTCATGTCTTTACGCCAAATGAGGTTCAGCCGGTTAGAGGGACCCACTCGTTGCCTTTGTCACGACTCTTGCAGCTGCAACCGCAATCCTAGAACCAAGAACCACAATAAAGGTTGCAGTTCAGCTATGATTAACCGTGAGAGGATCAAACAACTCAAGTGGTACTCGATCCTTTTATGTTTGAGCCAAAAGCTTGATTAACCGAAAGAAATCATGAATTTAATGCATGTCATCTCGATTAGGCTTGGGTATGCATATATGGGCCCATGGTATGAAGTATGGGTCGCCGGTTTTAACATTGTATGGTTCTTTTGGTTCTGTTCTATAGCCATGCATTTGATGTCCCTTGTGCACATGCCTGTCAAGTGTGGCGGTCTATTGAATCTTTGCTTGACCAATTTTTTTTGGGAGAATGCACTTACTATTGCCTCCAAGCGGCACTGGGTCGCTTGGGATGGTACCTGTATGCTCAAAGCTAAAGATGGTTTTTAGATGTTCTGGATCTGCAGTTTCAGAGTATTCCTTTGGTTTTTAAGCGGTGACATGCTACCCGTCAAGTTGACTACTTTCCGAGAAATATTAACTGCCTTTGGATTAACGGCCTGTGCCACAACATTGCTGAAAAATAAACTTCCGAGAAAAAAATGCAATTGGTGAAAAATATTCTCAGTTGTTGCACAACATTGCTAACTATTCTCAGTTCTAAAACTTGTTTATCCATTAGCTGTTTTGTTATGCGTGATCAATTTCTCTACCATTTGTGTTTCATGCACTGTCACAGTGATGCCTACAGAGGAGGAAAGAGAATTGAGATCATGTTTGTGCGCGTCTTGTACCTTATTAGACGATTATTTTGATGTCGGTGGATGATTCATCCATACTGAGAAGCTGGATTTAAATGTGTTAAAAACATCATTCATAGTCATTCAGGAATTGCTTGGACTTACTATGCATTGCCAAATACACTGTATTACATTATGTGATATGTTGAGGGATAGAAATTTATTAGAAGGTGGTCATGACATAAAGTAGAAGAACATATTGCTACATCTTTTTAGTCGTTGGACATGAACACAATCGTGCATGTCAAATGCATTTCAACATCAAGGACAGACAATTAGCGAGTATGTTCGTCTTATCTTGCATGTAATTTGTTGAGTGGGGAAAGATCACATCTAACGACTAGACATCAATTGGAGACGGTCTTTTTCGTCAACTTCATGGTTCTCGTTGTTGATAACACGTTTATCTTCTTCTTCATCTTCTACATTTTCTTCCTTTTCGGGTCACTTTCTTCAATGCACCAGGGGTTAGATCAATTGAAAATGAGTGGATAGTGTTAGAATTTGTGAATAGAGCAAGAAAAAAAAAATTCTGTTGAATGTTTGAGAAATGCAATAAGGGTGATTGAAATTTTCCATCTATTCATGATCCTAGAAAGGCCGCTTTGTATTTTGCCTCAATGGGTATACCATAGCTGTTTTGGCTAGGGGCTAGTGAAAAGACATGTTTTTATTTGATTTTCATGGATGGTTATGAGCCAGTGAAAAAACATATATCTAATTCTATTTCTGCTATCCTGTCTTAAGTGGTGGGACACTGTAACTAAGTTAAAGGTGCACTGCTACCATCGATGACGCTGATGCAGTTTAAGATCCTGAAAGTGGGGAGAATGGAGGGCCTTCGGGCTTCATTTCTGCACTATGGATTATTAACCTCCTGAAAAGCCGTTTTGTATTTTGTTGCAGGGACTTTTAGTGGAGATCACCACTAGAATTCTATAAACCTTACAAACAATGGTGTAACTAGAAAAAGCACTCATTGATAAATACTCATATCTGGAGGAGCACCCTATATATGTATGACAGTGAATATTAAATTTGCCAATGTAAAATAATGAGATTTTAAGGAGCTGGCATGGGCACCTGCCCACACCAACCACATGTGGCTCCTCCACTGCTTACAAATGGTAAGATTTTCGTGTTCTTGAACCCTTTTCCTGTTCCCGTAAACAGGTGAAAATAGTTTGCTCCTTTGATATGCTCGGTTGCCGAACACATGCCCAATCGGCTGGAAACCGAAGTAAGTTTCCTCAACATTATGGAATTCTAGTCCTAGAATTTAAGTTCTAGGGCCATCTCACGGGCCCTCCTAGAAAGAGAAAGAACCAGCAGGTTAACGACCTTAAGGATGATCTCAACGTAGAAAGAAATAAAAACAATAAGTTGATTGGCTCGTAGGTTGTCTATGTTAAGTTTAGCTCAGCTAAGTTATCCACCAAGTGACCACTCCGTGCAGCCTTAACTCATACCAAATTATGAAATCACCCGCTTGATTATTGTCAGCCACGGTTTTCTGATGATCTACGTTGACAAAGTTCCCCTTTCTATACCCCAGTTTAAGCAGGAGGAGTTCCCGACTTCGCATTTCTCATTTCTGTACTATTATAGGCCAGGATGGTGCTCAGTTTCTGTACTCGTAGTGAATCATCAAGTCGACTGCTTGGCAGGACAAAAGAGTTCGAGACGTTACTCGTTATAATCATTAATTAGTCCTCGTTTCATCAGTCGAGGCTGGTAGCTCATTTATCTATTGAGAAGTAAGAAAAAGATGGGGTGTAATATATTCCACGATTGGGGACTAGGGGTTTGGTTTCTTATGGCATCCATTGCTATGGGCCTGGTTTTCAGATCCTCTTTTCTGTCACCCCTTCAGCCCACAACGAGATCCAGCTGCCATATTGCTTCATCTACAGGGCCTCCCACTGTCTCCACTTGCTCAATGGGGGAGCGAAAGAAGCTGCCCATCCTGCTTTTTGATGTCATGGACACCATCGTCAGGGACCCTTTTTATGAGGACGTGCCTGCTTTCTTCGGGTATGTTTGTCCTTCAGAATGATTTCACGCTGGTCCTTTCAGGATTCAGTGCTTGAAAAGTCGAAATGGTAAATAGATATGTTTTGCTTAAGAATACAAAAATATGGAATGCTTGTTGCTAGTCCTTATCCGGACAGTACTAGGGCGGTTCTTTTTCTTTTCATGCTTTATTTTGATATGGTGATTCTGATTGGTTGGTATCACCAAGACCAGTATTTTTGGGGTCGGTTTGGTTTTAGATTTTCGTCTTGAAGAGTCGCAAGGTGAAATTAGTTTTGATTGCTTATCAGTATTCGACTTTGCTGGTGTTGGACTTTTGATTTGGGCATTGGGAATTAGGACCGTTTTCGTTGTTTTTTAGTAGTTTTAATGCTTCTTTGACTACATTTGGGTGATTTGTACTCGAATAATCAAATGGTTAGCGATCGAATTGGATGCTTCTTGCGAAAAGTGTTGTTATTTTTCTGATTATTTAACCGTATGGATTTCTAATATCGTTGTTGCTAGATGAATGAGTTTTCCTGTGATGTTCCAAGAAGGTTACGTGAGTCGGGAGGCAGTGGTGGTAATCCATGATTTGGGGTGGCCGCGAATTTAAAGAATTTAAACGCACAATATGACTGTGTGCTTTAATTGGAGTTTTCTTAATGTTTTTTTACTTTTAGCTACTTTTTTTTCCCTTGTAAGTATTTTCTGGTATCTTCTGTTGGCGGATAAGAATTTTGTTTCTTTCCTCTAGTAATTAACAACTTCGCGATGCTAATGTTATTTTTACTCTTCCGTTGTTTCTTGTTTTTCCTTTCTCCAATAGCTAGAACTGGAGTATTCTATGGGCGCCTTTTCCTATTATGGTTATGTTTCTCTCACTGGCAATAACTATAGACGGATTTGTTTTTTCCAAATTCTACTGCTTTATGGACAATGTCTCTTCTTTCTCTGTTTTGGTTTGCTATCTCATCGGCCTGAGTTTGTTTTTCTCTAGAACAATTTTATAAGCGCTCAAGCCAGCTGATAAGAAAATTGGTGTTTGTATCATGGACAATCGTAGTAAAATTGGGTCATTTACAGTTGAATTTAGGCTGCATCTTAGGTCAGTCAGACTGTTTGTTTTACTGATGTCAAATTTTTGTTCTCTGGTTGTGTTCATTCAGGTCATGCTTGTCAGGAAGATTATGCCAAATAATTTTTCTGCTTATGCATAAGAATTAACATTTATGCTTTCATCTTGGAGATTTTTTTCCATCTGCTCTGTATCCTTGTGCTCCCTTTATATGTTTTCCATTCAACAAACACTTGTCAGTCATGGAAGAATGAAATAATTTTAATAGCTCATATCAGATTATTTTCCATGCCCAGAATGCCAATGAAAGAATTGTTAGAGGCCAAGCATCCAACTGCTTGGGGTGAGTTTGAAGAGGGACTAATAAATGAGGTATTATATATGATGCAATTGAAAGTTCTTATGAGCCAAACCAAACCTGTCAGTGAGCAGATTTTAAGATGAAAATTGATTGCTGCCGCTTTGTTCTGGTTTTTCATCTTCTTTTCCCCCCTATACCATATTAAACATTATAAGGTCTTCCACTTTTCATCTTCACTAACATGTTTTTTAGTAATCTGTAATATTTTCATCTTTTTATCTATTCCTGCCATAGTCATTCATGTCAGCTATTTTTTAGTATATCATCATAGTTTTGACGAATTTAAAGGTTTATGTGCAACCACAAATTATTAGGAAATATTCTGAAGGTCCGGAAAAGGATGTGTTCTGATAATGATGTGGAGGTATCGTGACTTACTGAAAATCTAACGACAATGCTGTGGAGGTCTTCTGATTTATGCAGAATCTGAAACAAGAGAAAGCTTGAGACTTTAGCCAAAGCCAATCAAGGAGTGGAGTGGCACAGGTATAAGGTAGATGATAGTTGGGTTAATGGCTGGATGTGGGGTCTAGGGGAGGATGCATTTATTATTCGACTCTCCTTCCCACCAACATTAAAGTGGTCTTCCACTTTCATTTCTGCTGACTGTTCTTCTTCTGGAGCCCTTCCATCTCTAATTAGGATTCTCTCTCTCTCTCTCTCTCTCTCTCTATATATATATATATATATATATATATATATATATATATATATATATATATATATATATATATACACGTGTATGCATATATGCAGGCATATACATGCACACATTGAACCAGTCCCATTTGAAACTTGGTTTCAACACATCTTTCATTTTTTAGGGTTCTTTTGAAAAAATAATTATGAAGTTATGATGTGCACGTTTACAAACATATAAATCAACAGGATTCATGTACTTGGACCTGTAAAATGAGTTTTAAAAGCCAAAAATGTTCTACTCTGGGTTTGAAAATCTTATGTACACATTCTAAAGATATTACTTTTTATAGGTTCATAATGTTTTGCATGTAAAGATGACATCTATAAGGTTGATTAAGAAAAAAATAGGTGAAAAAAAACACTAAAAATGAATTGTGTGGTAAAACCAGTCCCCAAATGGAAGTGGTTAAGCTGAAGTATCACCGATCGGTTGGGCCGACTTATACGTATATCGTAAGCGTATCGTAAATGTATTTTTTTAATTCATTTAAAAATAAAAAAATCCGAAAAATAGATGAAATTTCTGAAAAAAAAGGAAAAATAATTTTTTTTTCTATATAAAACAACTCATTAGAGTACCAAACACATAAATAAACATTCATAATTTGTCATCCACACACATAAATAATGATATGATAAGCATGATAAAGTTTAAAGTCTTAAAGACTTTTACCGTCAAAGTTTCACAGTTTCACAGTTTTACATCATATCATCAAAGATTTAGAACATAGAATGTATCTATTCATCTTCTTCATTTCCATTATGATCTTCGCCATTTTCTTCTCCCTTCAGTGCGGCGGTTTCTTCCTTCAATCGTCGCTTTTTGGTGATTTCTATCCAAAATGATAAAAGCTCCTCCTCCCACAGCTCTTACGAATGCTGGAAATGAAAGGGAGGCAGGGTTTTAATCATGAAACTTTTGAAAAGGGTTTGAACAACTTAAAAAAAAGAAAACCCATATCATACAATATGGGCTGTATCGTACGATACAGGTGCCCGTACCGTACGATACATACGATGCAAGTACGATACGCAAACATCTCGCTTTGTCTCTGAATAAGGGACATCCAATGGTCACAACCCAAGCTAAAGGGGATCTGACCTGATTTATTTCATTTTATCTTTTCGCATTGTTACATAAAAAATCTGAAAGACCCAAACAACTTATAATATAACACACCAAAACCCGATACAAAAATGACCCACAAAGACAACACATAAATGCAATAAGTATTGGATCTGATCCAAATCTGATATGGGACTTGATCCATATATCTTAATAGCCTCCCTCTAGTTGAACACGGTCTTAGACCATGGACAACTTGTTTTTAAAGTAGAATCTTTGCTATGTTAGTTGTGTGGTAAATATGTACTTGATTCTGGCCAACTTCCTTGTCTTCAATGGTCTGTCTCACAAAGTTCTGGTTTATCTCATTGTGCTTTATATAACCATAATGTATGGGGTTAAAAGCTTAAAAGATATGCTGATAGAATTATGATTATCACATAACAAAGTTGATACACTCTCCCAACTCTATCAATATTTAGCTTTAGTGTTCAACTTGCTCTCAACCCATTGTTTTCGACCACCTTGTGATAAGAAACTTTCTCCCAGAAATATATGATGACCTGAAACTGGCATTCATCAGGATCATCTGCTCATTCTGCATCTATATAAGTAACCAATTCATTTATATAAATGATCATTTCAACAGCTTACTGGATTGGGGCTTATAGACAAAGTACAATATTTTCAATTTTTTACTTCCATCTCCAATGGCCGCATAATTTTTCCCAGTATAGATGGTAAGCTTGGATAATTTATCTACACCCAACATGGATAGCTGCATCTGAACCAATGCACCATATTCCTTGATCATTTTGCTTACAATGCATGTCCTCCACATCTCATCAAACTTGAGATTTGTTCATATCGTGACCAAAATCATGTGCTTTATTTTGTTGGCTTGTCCCAGCAGTTTGGTTTCTGCGAAATGGGGCTAGCTCAACAGCCAGGTCTTTCTGTTCTTCTGTATAAATATAGGCTGAACCTCATTTCGTGTTTTAGCGTGGAGTTCTGAGTCTCCTTTTTCATGAGATCCAGTTTTTCTCCTCCAGTTCGTTGATCTTTTGGAGTATCAATCTTGATTTTGTTCTTGAGATCCATTTACTTTTCGTAGATTCATGTTGAATCTAGTTGCTGTTGTTCCTCCTATTTCACTACACTTGAAAATCATTCTGGTTGGGCCTGTCTAACGCCATCTTACCAATCCCACAGAGAGAGCGAGAGAGAGAGAGAGAGAGAGAGAGAGTTAAAACATTATTTTCTTAGGAAAATGCAGTTTTGCTTTTTTGGCATTCAAAACATGTCCTTTTCTTTACTTTAAGTGAAAAGGCGGGCTGATGAAAGAAATATATTGGTTTACTAGACAAACTTTTTCATAGAATATAAAGTAAGCTTATTTAATTTCTAAGAACTTAGAATTAAAGCAGTCTTGGGGCCTTCTTAATTTTTTGAGTGGGCCTCAGCACTGGTCTTAGGTGTTTTCAGTATCAGTTTTTTTCCTTCCTTTTTCCTGGGATAGGGGGTCACTGGAGAGGAATATCCAAGGAGGGTTATCTATGTCACTTGTTTGCATCTGCAAAGCTATTTCAAAGAGCTTGAGTATGGGGTAGCTATATAAATGAAAGGATATGATTGTCAAATGTCAACATATAGTTAATAAATTGATAAACATACCATAAAAATTCATAAATAAATTGTTTCAGACAAAAAGAGACAATATAGTTGAACAAATTATATATGGACTTTATGGAAGCATTAACCATCATCATGGTCATGCCTTCATGGTAGACAAGGCAAACATGTACATCTTGAGGGGACAGGAAACATGTAAAATGCAAGTGGCTTCTCTCATGAGCAAAGAAAACACAAAGTCATTAAGGAAGTCTGTTGTATTTCTAGAGCTCTCCATTCTCAAATACATACAATTATTAATAGTAATATAATTATACCAAAAATGATAATAACAACAACTGCACAAACAATAATAATAGTAAGAATAATGATGTTAAGAAGGAACACAGTGACTATGATGATGATGGCAACAATGATGCTAACAATAACAACTTTGAGTTTCGCTATGTTGTCCAATGGGTGAATCGCTATATCGATCTTGTTGTCTCTCGTTGGATTCAACAATTATTTAGTAAAAAATGTCTAGTTTTCCACAGCGAACTGGAAGACCAGATGCTTTGGCTAGGTTTGGAAACATTTCTGCTTCTGTTGCATTGTTACCCTGCTGTAACTTGTGAAATTTATTCCATGTACTTTCTTGATATTTTTTTCAATATTCCAGAGTGAGCTTGCCTCAAAATTCTTCAAAGATGGCAGACCTTTAGATTTGGAAGGTATAATTATATCCCTGTATTAACTTTTGTATTTGGCTACACAGCCTAGTATTTTATCTGCAAAAACATCTGCAATACAAAATGACACAGAAGATTTATCTCTTCTCTTTATATCCTTATGTAAAAACACTCTTATACTGTTTTTTACTACAAGCATCTATACTAAAATGCTTCCTACTTTTCCCATGTGTTTAAGATTGATTATGTTACAGAACTATGATTGTACAATGTGGTACGCCCTTCAGCTCACATTTATGGTTCCATTATATGTTTACATGAAATTAAGTTCTCATCCCTATTGATTTACAAAAACTAGTTTGTCAAATAACACATATATGTTTGAAAGATATTATTGTTTCTGAAGGCATCATGTTCGACTCTCTTCAGTCATGCGATTGTCAAAAGATTTACCCTGGAACCTTAATATAGGTAGGTATTAACTTGATTTGGTATTTCTATTGGATTAGAATACCAAATCGGGTTATTTCATGACCTTGTTACCATATTACATTATAGGCCATTCTCCTCAAAAGTGCATTCCATGTTCAATGTAATGAAACCTGGAGTGACAGGGAGATATGCAGTTTGTTTCCGATAAGTTACTTTTGGAATAATATGCACACATAAACTTGCACCTGTGAAATGATATAGGCCATCCCTTCCATTTCTTTTGACAAATATCACATCCAAAGGAAGAAAGAATCAGTTAAATAGCATTAAGTAGAGAGATCTTCAAAGTTCATCAGACTGTTGAATGTAAAGTAAAGATTGTCTGGGACATTGTTCTTTCTTGCTTCACAAGATTCTCATCTTAGAGTTTGCTATTTTATTGTACTTCCCTCAACTATCTGACTTGGTTTTTTCAGGTTTGAAGGATTGCATGAGACATGGCTATTCCTACCTCAGTGGCATGCAAATGTTACTTCAAAATTTGAAAGAAAGTGGCTACGAGATGCATGCTTTTACTAATTACCCTGTATGGTAGGCACATGGAGTCATTTTTTATATAACTATTGTTAAACATGATATATTGATAAAGTCTACAGGTACATGTTGATTGAAGAAGAACTAAAACTTTCAGCATACTTAAATTGGACATTCTGCTCATGCTTCACAGGTGAACTTGTGTCTTTTATGTCCTGTGTAATGTTTCGGTGCCTAAGGATGATAAAGTTTGACTTTCCTATAAACATGTCAGCTTCTGTTTATTATTATTTATGCCGATGATTTGTGAAATGAGTTGGTACAAAGAGGCTCACACTTAGCAATAGGTCAAAACGAACCTCAGATACAGGGCCACAACAGTCCCAAAGAACAACCACTTAACAGAAAACTCACAAAGCTTGTCTGGAAATAATTCATTAATTCAAAAAAGAACTGGCATACACAAGCAATTCAACCTCTAAACTTATGCATAAATTCATCACCAAAAAATTGGTATTAACTTCTATCTATGATGAGCCGATGGCTTATGGTGCCTTTAGTGACGATTTATGGTCTTTTAAAAGACACATTTTTAAATTTTAACCATCCAAAAACTATTTGACAAATGTCAGCCAGCTTGTTTCAATTTTCTTACATATACACACACACACACACACACACACACATAAGAAGATTGAAATAAGCTTACTGCCATATATTGCCGTATGGCTAAAAAAATTAAAACCATAGTTGAAAGTTGAAACCACTGTATCCCTTTGCTAAAGCACCTCAAAATGTCCCTACACCATGAACCGTCATTAATGCTCTTGCAGGTAAAGGCCTTTAGCACCGACGGTTTTAAAATTTTTAACCATCCACGAACATCCGGTAACTGGCTGATTTCAATTCCGAAAACAGTTGGTTGATCACCAAATACAGTTAGCATCATAGAATGAACTAGCAATCAAAATCTGATTGTAGCATTTGTTGACTGTTATGCGTTTTTTTTTTCTATTTTAATTGTTGAAAGTTTCCGGGGTTTCTGCAATCTATTCTTAAAGAAAGCTATTTTGAGAACATTGAACATTTTCCTTGCTGAGAATAATCTAAGAGCTATAATATCAGCATCATTTATACAGGGCATGTGAAATAAAATTTTGACTATTCTTGGATCAGCTAACATTTGCTTCAACTTAGAAATGGCCTGTAATAGCATAAAACGGCGTGCTTACACCAACCTGTATGATTGAGGAAGATCATTTCCTTTACATGATAGTCTGATAGATGGTTTGTTGGTCTTCTTGCTGTCAAAATATCTGTTCTCAATACACAGGAAAAAGGAAACCTGATGCACATGCATATTTGGAAGCAATCAAGCAGCTTGGAGTTCATTCATCTGATTGTATTTTTATTGATGACAGGTGGATATGCCTTCTTCAGTTTTTTCATCCTTCTTCCTTTTTTATCGGATGAGATTGCCTAAATAGCTGTAACGTCTTTGAGGTTTACAGAACTGATCCTTTTGACCTAAAGAGTTTTCTTACTAACTGGGAAACAATTTAATGCTCTGAATTGATTGTCCAGTAAAAAGTATAAAAAATTGATGGGTGACTTTCTACCAAAAACTATGACATCATTTATCTTTGACTTTTCAAACTTTGATATTCAACAAAGAGTACTGTCTTGATGGGTACATAATTATCTGGGAAAAGAGAATCACATGCCTTTTGGATCATGACTATCCTATGCAAAAGGTTCCTACCAGCCCTGTTGAGATGTCACTTCCAATAAGAATACATGATTGTAGCTCACCAACTAACAGGTTACTGTCAGGATAAAGATTTAATCTTTAGAATGAATCACCATCCAAAAGGGCAATGCAACTCCTAGGTTCCTGCTCGATATAACATTCTGCTGAAGGAGAAATTAAGTAATAACAACACTACTGAGTGTTCTCATTGGAAGGCATACACAGGGAAGGAATCCTGATATGGTAGAAGCAAAGATGGGGGCTATAGAGGATAAGTTCCATTTGCTAGAACCCAGCAAGGACACACAAACGGTTCCTAGTTGCACATAGCATGAAGGATTGTTGCAATCCGTCAAGTGAACCTTTGGAAATCTAAGAGTGTCTTTGCTGGTGAGAGCATGTCTTGTGAGCCAAGATGGCCAATCTTTGCTGGATTTGAGTGTAGTCTTGGAGGTCCACCAAGATAAACTTGTCAACCAGATGCCAATCAAGTAGGCAATAGGTACAAACAGAACTTCCAAGAACAGGAAGCTGTCAGGGGGGGTCTCCTGTATCACATGATTTTGGGTATGGGTGCCATACGGGTACAGGTGTGGAGTACTTCAAAAAACTTGGGTATAGGGATAATGCCGTGTATATATATATATATGAGAGAGAGAGAGAGAGAGAGGTACGTGACACTTAAACCCATAATGAATCATCTTGGCCGTTGATCATTGCAAGATAGGTGGCTTGAAGAAAATCAAATTAAAAAAAGGGGTATTTTAGTCATTTAGTTAACAACTTTTTCTTTTTGATTTTCTTTCAACCATCCATTTTGAAAATGACAAAATGATTTCTTATGGGTCTTACACCTAAAGGTCACGTACCTACCAATCTCTCTCTCTCTCTCTCTCTCTCTCTCTCTCTCTTTCTATATATATATATATATATATATATATATATATATATATATATATTAGCCACAGACCAAACAATAAGATTCTAAAACTTATCTATGTATGTCGAACCTTGTTTTGGTCAATTTGGCTGAGTCCAAAAAGGGACAGACACGGCGCTGGGTGCATTGATGTGCACCCGACATGATCAGCGCCCTGTTTACTCAGGCGTACAAAATTAGAGCGCTTCCATTTGTGCTTTTCAATTTCACTGTACCTTCTGTTCAATTATTATCTTTTTTAACTTCCCACACTTTTACATATTTCGTGGCAAAATTTATTATAATGAATTTGTTTTTGGTTTTATGCTAATCAATTCGCAGGATCGTGAATGTGAAGGCAGCTGTAAATGCTGGTATGGCTGGTATTCACTTTAAAAATGCTTCTGCACTCGAACATGATTTATTGCTACAGGGAGTGGACATAAAACCAAAATGAAGTGTTTCATGATGATGGTCGTCAGACCAAGTGAATGTGGACTTTACTGGAGTTTGAACATCTACCAAACTTGAAGATGCCGCAAAAGTGGTATTCACAATCTAGATGTGCCGTCAAATGTAAGGTCAATAACTTGCAAAGATGTAAAGTTGCTATTTTCTACAAGCTCAGAAACTTCGCTTCTTGCCGCACAATTCTTTTAAATAATCTTTAAAATTCAGCAGTTTGTCCTCTTGCACACATCTTGCTGGAACAACGGGAGGTTTTCTTATCTCGTAAATGCCAAATTTGTCTTTTCTGGCCTACAGAAGAGAGAGCACTCCATGTCCGTTTTGGATTGGACCTTACTCTGCAATGTTGCACATTTTTCCCTTTTTGTGTCTCGCCAATGTAATAAGTACCACTCACTTCAAGCCCTCCACTTATACTGATTATCTGATTCAAGATTTGGTCTAAAAATCTCTAGCATATGAATAGTTATTCAGATTCAAAACTTGGTAAAATGAAATCTCATCACTAAATTATATAAAACCGATAAATTTGGTATAGATTTGTGGAAACTTTTATAGTTTTATGGTTATTTTGATCTTCCCTTTTGTACCTCCTACATTGGACGATATGTAGCTTTTAACTAGGAGAGGGATCCCTTCTTCCCCTACTTGGTTTCCACCCAAAACTCAATACTTGAGGCATGTTTTTGAAACCCCAGAATATATAAGATTCTTCATGGTGGATTTCCTATAAACCAAATACTCTAGTATCGTGTCTCTTTTTCAACAGGCAATATGGGTTTTTGACAGAGAAATTTACAGCAGTCTATTTCACTAGACACACATAGATGGCATTTAGTGGGCCATGATGAATCCATCCATTGATCCAATGTTTTAAAATGGGTAACTCAAGGGTTTGAGTATAGGGGATTGGAGCAACCATCTACCACCATGATGAGCATCCACTCGAAACGGGAATATCATTTACAACGGTCCAAGAGAAAGATGAAATGGACATTGGAAGTAGGAATTATTCTCTGAACAAGATGAACATTGGGGACAATAAAAATTTCAAAATGTTCAATCGAAGATGCTGTACTTTAAACAAGTGAATATTTTAGAAGTACAATCAGGGGAGGATTTTATAAGAAATTTATCAGGAATCTGTGGTGAAAGGATGCCTCACTCCATCGCTTCCATTGCAGCACGGAACCTTACCGGCATCAAGAAAAACACATTTTTATGGAGTGCAACATTGCCAACTTGTAATAGTAAATGCAAGAAACAGAGGAAAGGCATGCATCGAGAATGCAACCAAATTGACTTGGCTCATTTTAGCTCACTTCTGCTCCATCTGGGTTTTGTTTACACCAGAAACACACCGGGAAGATGGCAATCCTGAAGGATTTGTAGATGATGGATGGAAGGTAATCAGGAAGTTCCGACATCACATGGCAGTTATAAAGGCAAATAGAATCAAATCCCAGAAACCTGGTTCATTTATCCAACCAACCATATTAGTGGACATAATGGCATTATTTTGAGATCTATATTGATCTTCTGTAACGTATAGATCACCAACACAGACAGAACCAATTACATTTCAGATTGCAGCATTTTCTAAATAAACTGCTACACACCAATATCAGTTGCCAAATACCAATCTCAGTGATGAACGTCCCAGAATGCTAATTGAATAAGGATGCCCCGGCTGTATGAGCTTGTGCGGCTCTGGATTTGATACTTCAACATGAAGGCGACCTTGAAGTACCATAGGACCATTCCCCGCAAACTTATAGTGGGATTTATGAAGTCACAACAGCGATTGAGGATTCCTTTGGAATGGAATAATAGGTGGAACACAGAAAGCATTAAGATATCGGCAATTCAATCACAACACCTAAATAAAGTTTCCTCTTCGAACTTGCTATCAGCAAAATGCTCCTTTTTTTGAATTTCCATCCCCAGTACTTTACTGTGGAAAGTTAGAGACTATTGCTGATTACACAGGGACTCATGTTGGATTCAAAATTGCATGAGTTTGCATGTTAGCAGCCATAAGGACTGAATACTGTACAAACAACCAAGTTGACCAACAAATGAAGGCCGTCAGGATTGTCGCTGTATCCTCCTATAAAATTGTAAGAAAGTATCATCAGTCAAATATGCAAGAAACAAAACGGTTGGTCCTATCAAACTAATTTTTAGCATCACTACTTTTGTATTAAGACATCAGATTTGACACTGGCAAACAGCCGCTGATCATTTTTATCATTATTCACATAAACAGAGAACAAGTTAAACAATCAAACCATGTACTCTCACAATACCAAGCATATTTTCAGATAGCATATGGATAAACTGCAATCCAAGAAACATGTAAAGCTATCATGGTTTTAACTAAAATTAAAGTATTAAAGTATGTGGAATACAAATTCTCCTTTTCCTGGGCAGAACTGTGTTCCTCTACATTTGTCAGCTTAATATGTTTCCAAAAGTAACCAACGTTAGACACCTCATTGGTATGCTATGCCAAGAAAAAAAATGAACTGGCAAATTTTTTTTTGGAATGAGCAAAGTTAACAATCTTTTTGGCAAAAGCACAGCCGGATCTATCTTTTATTATCTTATTTATTTAAAACACTTTGGACATTCTAATATGTCACGTTTATCATCAAGAATATTGTCAAAGTTCTTAAAGTTATTAAAATAAAAGCACCCATTCAGGTGTCATTTGATATTGTGTCATCATGTTGTATTATTCTCTAACATGAACAAAACTACGTCACACGGGTGCAAGAGTGGATGCAGGTGTAGGTGTGCCAAGTTTGAAAAGAACTTGAGTGCAGTCTTGGCGAGTATGTATGTGTGTGTGTGTGTGTATATATATATATATATATATATATACTGTTTATAAACAATAAAATTATCAAGTAACAAATAATAGTCATAAGTTTTGGAGTTCATACTTCATCATAATCATATTGATGATTCTTTTGTTGTCTCATCGATATTTTGACTATCTTCCATGCTCTCAGAGTCATCAGCAAACATCAGAAGAACAAATCATAAGATCAGCTAAACCCATGTTAGCAGTACGTAGGTTACATTCCACTTCAAAATTGAATTCTTCTGTGTCCACAACCCAAAATTGCAGATAGCAGCATTATCTGTGATGATCTACACTACTTCACCAGGGCTAGCTTCTTTGATGACTTCTATAAATAAGTATTTCAAATATTCAGCATTTTAACAATTTTGAGACACAAAATAGTTTATGCAGTTAATCAAGTGATGATTTCATGCATGAGTTGTGGGTCGTGACTTCATATAGAAGTTGCTGTATAACACAGTATTTAAAGGCAAGAGATGGTTTGATCTACCAAAAAAAGCTGTCATTTTCCAAAAGAACATGGGTGCAGGTGCAGCGATGACATATATACATAGACACACACACACACGCATGCACGCACACCAATAATGGTGCCGCACCCAAGTGGCACACAAACCACACCCAACATGACTCTGATGCGGAAACTTAAAAAGTCCATGCCACTTACAACAAAAAAGGAAACAAAGTCATGATATCCTGTTATGTTAGAGGTCAGTGGCATAGTCAAAAGCCTATCAGATTGTGGCTATTGTGTGTTTGTTGGTGGAAACTTTGCCTCCTAAAGAATTAGAAACCAAATACCTATTGTAAGGACAAATGAAGAAGCATAATAATGTGCCATGGCTTCCATCAAGCTAACTTAACATGGATTAGACAACTCATAGCTGCATTAGATGAAGTTTTACCAAAATCGACTCTATTTTGTAACAGTCGAAGTGCCATTAAAATTAAGACAGAAAATCAAGTTGCAGATCTTCCTCTAAAGGGTTGACAGCTTGACAATAAAGAGATTTTGGTTTTCTAAAGGCAAAATAAGCATGACCTGAAGAAATGATTAGCTCCAGGGAGGCTGTTAAAATGCAAAATTTCATGTCTTTATGATTTGGTGTATGGATCTTACATGTATCTGAGATCCCACAGTCCTCTTAAAGGCATTTTAGACTCCTTACACTATTCTGTTTTATACTATTAAGAACACCTCTCCCAGATCTTCCCACGGTGGAAAGGCTGCAGCACATAAAGGTCCATCTTGCTCCCTATAGTCACATAAAGGCTGGACATCTTGCTCCCTATAGTCCATGCAGATCAGTTTCAGTCCTACAGCTCAGAGTTACCGATATTACAACAAGTTCATGGTGCGCAGTGTAAAAAGATGCACCATACCTGGTGATGAAGACATGAAGTTACTTTCTGGCTTGCTATAACGTTTGATGTGCAATGTCGATTATACCTATATGAAGCAGACTTAATCATGTTTTTGCTCCACAGGCCAACTTGCATTATGTAACTTTTAAAGCACTTACTGACAAAAATGAATCCAAAATAGTAACTGCAAAAGCCCAATCTCCAGCAACTTGTTGATACTTGATAGTCCTATACAATTTAACGAGACACACAAAAAGGTTATCAAAAGGGTAGTAAAAATGCATAACATTCTGAATTTTTGCCACAAAATCATTGTACTCAGGAAATTTTTTAGGGCCATCTGTTTGAAATTGTTTTATGTGCCCCAGCAACATGTGCCTCAGCTTCTGAAAATCACCCTTTTGTAATTCAACATGCGGAGTTACTCTTTTGGTTTCTGATTTCTGGTGCTCGTATCTATCTCAATCCAAAGGTTGAATGCATATTATCTGAATAAATAGTTATTTGGTGAATAATCATTAATAGACAAAACAGATGAAATTACTTGCAACAAAGGAGAGAGTAAAACCTTCTGAAAGACAAGAAGATTTACCAATAGTCCAATAAGGCTTCATACAAGATAAGATGCAAGAAGGGGCAATTAAAAAACTATCAACATCAAAACCAAATGAAGAGTATTATTCCATTTCTTTCTAATAGTTAAGGGCCAGAGAAATCGAGCTTGAAGCCATACAAGAATACTATAATTTTTCCCCCTCCTTTATGTGAAGTGGGAAAGGAAAAATGGGCCATACAAGCTTTAAAGTACATCCTGCCCCACTTCGCTGTATGAAGGCTAGTCACAAAGTACATGATGATCAAGGACAGGCATATACATATCCATTTTCTCATGACCCTTAACCAAAACAACAATGAAAATCTCATCAAACAGATCTATCAAGTATCAAGCCCTATGCTATCCATTAGGCTTTGTTGCAAATGAATTTCAAAGAACAAGAGAACCATCACATAAAAACGACTATGATTTTCTTAATAAATGTAAAAAACACAACAAATATACTTGCCAGAAAGTTGGACTACTAGTAGCTGTGGATTATGTAATATCAGATGTTGTACTCTGAAGCAAAAAGAATAATAGACAAACACCCGATTGCATGTCAGATGTTCCAAGAGAATACTCAGTTAGGCTGAACAGTGTATTGTACCCCCAATCTCAACCAATTTTATTATATTTATAAGGATTTCGCAGCATGCTGAGATTTTGCCGTCTCCTTTAAGACAGCTCCCACAATGGCTGCTTGTTCCAGGTTGTCAGCCTTATGCAGAGCATCTAAAAGAATGACACAACTCTTTATGCTTGCAGTACATCCTTTCTGTCGCATTTCTTCAAATACTCGGTATGCATCCATTGCTCTGTCTGCATTACTTAAGCCAGTTATTAAAGCATTGTAACAGGCAGCATCAGGTATTCCACCTTTTGCCTTGAATCTCTGGAACAACTCATTAGCTGCTACTACATTTCCTGCCCTTGCAAGACCAGAAATCATTGTTGTATAGGTAATTAGGCCCGGAGAATGGCCTTCCTTTTGCATCTCTTGCCAAAAGACAAATGCTTTATTGAATTTCCGGACCCGACAGAGTCCATTTATTAGAATGCTGTAAGTGTGGACATTGGGACTACATTTCAAGTCCTTCATGGACTGAAAACAAACAAGTGCTTCATTGATTTCTTCTGCCTTTACTAATGCATCAAGAAGGCAGTTCCATGTATAAACATTTGGAACCAGATCCTTCTGCATCATTTCTTCCATGATCAGATATGCTTCATCTATCCTTCCAACCTTTCCGAATCCATCTACCAGGCTACTATAAACAATAACATTCAACGGCACTCCTTTTGCCTTGGCTTCTTCAAAAAGCATGTATGCTTCATCAAGCCTATCAATCTTGGCCAGACCATCAATAACAGATCCATATGTAACCATTGTGGGTGTGTGTCCATTAGACTTCATCTCTTCAAGAAGCTGGTAAGCCTTGTTTACCTTCCCAGATTTGCAGAAACCATCTATTGCAGTGTTATAAGCTAGGGTATCTAAAACACATCCCTGTTCTTTCATGGCATAAAACAACTCATAAGTTTCTCTTGCATGGCCAGCTTTTATAAGACCATGAATGAGTATAGAGTAGCTCCTTGCATCAGGAACAAACCCCTTTGCTTTTATTTCTTCAAAAATAGAGCGTCCTTTTTCAGTTTCACCAGACTTAAAAACACAATCCATATAAGTATTATAAAGTGTTAAATCTGCGGCACAACCTCTTCTTGCCATTTCCTTAAAAATCTTATGCCCGTCATCCTTTCTGCCACATTTGAAGAAGCTTCTAATGAGTGATGTATAGACCACAACATTTGGTTCCAGATCTGCATCCAGCATCCTCTCAAACAGTCTATATGATTCATCTACACGGCTGTTTCTTCCCAAACCATCTATAAGAGAGCAAAATGTCACTGAGTTGGGCATACACCCCATTTTCTCCATGTTATTGAAGATTCCCAAAGCTTCATCAAGCTTTTGTGCTTTGCACAACCTATCAATCATGATATTTATGGTCCTTGTATTTGGGAATAAACCTGCTGCTTCCATCATATCCTTAACTTTGTCTACCATCATCATTTTTCCTGTCCTGCATAACATCTCCATAAGAATGTTATACGTTGAAATATTAGGTTCTGCATCCTTCTTCATATCCTCAAAAAGCTTACAAGCCTCTTCAACCTTACCCATTTTCCCTAGGCATGTAAGAATAGAATTGTATGCAATAACATTAGGTATGCATCCTTTCTCTCTCTGCCTCTCAAGTAATCTGTAAGCATCCTCAAACCTGCCAGCAGAACCATAACCCATAATCATGGTGGTGTATGCATATGCACATGGTACTTTCCTATTGAGTTCCATTTGCTCAAATAAGTCAACAGCCTCATCAAGTCGTTGTGCCTTGCAGAGGACACCAATCATGCTCGAGTATGTCACATCATCAGGCATGAGATCTTGGGCTTTCATCTCATGAAAGAATTTCCATGCCATATCAACTTTTCCAACCTTACCAAAGCAATCAATACAAACATTATACAGAACTACATCTGCATCAAAATTATTGCTCTTCATTTCATCCAACAAAGAAAGAGCAGCATCCAGTCTGCCTTCCTTTGCAAATATACGAACCATGTTAGTAAACAAATGGATACCAACTTCATAGCCTATCTCTTGCATCTGATGGAACATACCCAGTGCAAGATCAGGCTCACGAGCATCAGAAAGAGCACCAATTAATGTAGTGTATGCCGAAAAGGGAGGGCGGAACTTTAATCTACGCATGGTATTTATCAAATTGACAGCATTTGCAAGTTGACTAGATTTTATCATATTTGTAACCAATTCTATACATACATTATTAGCCGGTCCATATCCAGCAAGGCTCATTTCTTCCAGAATATGTTCTAAATCATTGTAATTCCTACTTTTAGCCATAATCACGAGAAGTGAATTATATGCTTCAGGTGGATGCGACTGACCAATCTTCTGCTCTGTCCACCGAAAATAACGTAGAGCCAGATGTGCATCCTTCTGCCTCCTGAGCACAGCAACAATATATCCTGGCTGAGATTTGTGATCAATTGCAGAAAGGGCATCCTCCATTTCACCATTCCAGATGTTATTCTCCAAAATCCGACATATTCCATTTACACTGGAATCTGCACTTTGCTGACTTTCTACTGAGTAATTCCTCGGCTTATTACTTTGTACAAAGCTACATCTACTAGCCAATTGAATTGGACCTCTAGATGCGCAAGAGAACTGTTTAAAAAGAGCTGAAATTCTTGAACAATGGCATCTGGGCCAAAAACTTATCTCTGCAGGCATGACTGAAACATATATAAGCATCTCCACACACTTCAGAAACACTCAGCATGTTTAAAGTTACCTTCATAGAGTGCCAAAAAATGGCATGTAGAATGGAAGCTCATCTCTGCAGACAAGCAGAAGCATACATAAGTATCTTCAAAACACATGTCAGAAACTCAGCATCTTCAGAACTACTGTCATAAAATAGAAAAATATTTCAGGTTATATCTAAAAATCATGATACCTACACTCAAAAAATCAAACTATATAATTATCTAATAACCACATTAATCTCTGTTCATAATGATTCAAGAGAATCTATTTCCCATCACATTGGTTTATGAAAGCTTAATAAAAATATGAATGTTTATTCATGTAGGTATAGGCAAATCCGCTCAATGTAGCATATTTTCTTGCTGGCAACCAAGACTCACAATTGAACGAAGTAGAATAAACTGTTCATGATTCTAAATGCACAAAAAAGCTAAAGTTAAGTACAAATGAAGGAAAAGTAACATGTTGGGCTTTGCAAGTTACGGTTTAGGCCATTAGATGATAAGAAACAAAATTCTTCACGATCAGGTTGAAAAGAAGGCTCCTCCTTTCATACATAGAAGTGTATTCATGAACAGGCAAAACCTGATTACCAGACTAGAGGGGTTCCTGTATTAGTGATTGATGCCAGGCAAAGTCTTGACTCTTCTAAAAACCTAGACTTTGCAGGACGCAAAGTTAATATTGTTGGCAAATTCAATGGCACCGGAAACTGGATATAGTATCAGAAATAGTCTACTTGGTAGAATGATGTTTCCAATTCACTCAGATTCTACATGCCAAAGAATTGTCAGAGTGGAGGAATATGCTGAAGAATGTACTTGAAGGGTATAACGTGGAAATGGGAAGCAGCCGAGTTGAGTTAGCACGAGCATTAAAGAAACATGTAGAAGGTTAGAGAAGCTCCATTGGTATACAAGAAGCGATTGGAGCAGAGGTTCATCATTTTGATGGTTCCGCAATCATACTGTCAAAGGTGTAGCCGTGTAGGCCAGAAGATAGCGAATTTAATGTGTAAATCTGCCATAATTTCGCTTAATCACTTCTTGGAAAGACAACCCGCCGGACAAGAAACATGATTCCTGAACACCTTTCTGTATCTGTTTTTCTTCCATATGGGGTTCTTTTGGTAAAGCCTTTGCTATATTCTACAAATACGTTTTGGTTCATATAGAGGTGATCGGCCTAAACACAACTTATCTTTAGAAAAACAAGGTAAAAAGTTTTGGCCAGATATCGAACAATCCACATTGAGGCTTTCCATTCCGCCCACTAACCCAAAATATCGACCTTCATAGCCCACAAGATTAGATGAAACTGAAGAAGAATAAGCAGTAACCAAATCATGAAAAGAGCGGGAAAAAGTCTGTCGAAATCGAATACACGTGGAAACAAGAAGTGGAAGAAAAACATAGTGAAAACTATATGAACAGGGACTTACCTCGTCCCATCGTGGACGAGAGAGAGAGAGACGGAGAGCAGAAGAAGCCCTAGACGGTCGTTCCGGAACAGGGCGACGAGTTTTGTCACTTTTTATAGGAAGACCTTGGTTGCAGCATTTCCAATTTGTGGGACGGACCTCAGTCAAATGCAGCACATGTCCAGTTCAGAGGCCGAATACAACATGTGTGCAGTTCAGAGGCCCGATAGTAGAGATGTAAATATAGATATATTGATTTGGGTAGGATATGATCGAATGTTCTAAATAACAAAAATGAATATAAAAAAAATATTTAATTATTAAGAACGCAGATAGGATTCAGATTAATAAGACATTCGATCGGATTTTGGTTCATACATAAATATTTGATCGGATTGAGATTCAGATTTAGTATAGCCAATGTCCTTGTATTAAGAAAGTTAGCCAGATTCAATTTAAAATTAGTATTTGGATTCGGATGTGCATTTAAATAGTATATTTATATAGGATTTGGATTATGAAATTAGATTTTGAATTTGGATTTGGATATGACTCTTCTTCGTGAATAACAAAAAAAAGTATATATATAGTTAAATGTACATATGATTTGAATATGATCCATTAACATCCCCACCCAAAGCACAACTATAACCCTTTTAGATGGCTAGGAATTTAAATGGTTTGGACTCGGCTTGGATCCACCGTTTTTCGGATCAGAACTAGTCAGACCTCTCCTAGTCGAATTTGAATAAGGCTCAGACTTGACTTCTTGGATCCAAATATGAATCTAACAGCATAAGTCCGGATATTTCACGTAAACAGGTTAGCTCCTTGTCCATATAGTTCTTGGATTTGAATTCGAGAGCCAAAAAAGGCATACAGTATCTGAATGCAATTACTTCTTGAATATCCTTTTTCTTTTTACCACATGAATGTGGATTCATGAAGACAATAGAGCTTGCATGGTTTCAACCGGATTTGGCCTCAGTTTAAGCTTGAAATCGCTTGTTTCATTTGGCTGATTGAGTTTATTAACATGGGTGCCGGGTAGCGGTGAACACAAGCTGAGTCAAGCTCGAGTTTGGCTTGACTAATGAAACCTCGAGAATAGCTCGACGGAAGCAGCTTGAGCTCGACTCTACAATTATGAGTTAAGCTCAAGCTCAACTTGATTAAGGGTTGACAAACTCATTTGAATAGAATTGATATTTCATGTTACGTGTTCAGCTCGAACTCGACTTGAATAAGGCTAGACAAACTCGTTTGAATAGAATTGATATTCATGATTACATGTTGAACTCGAGTTCAACTCAATTAAGACTCGACAAACTCGAAAACTCGTTTGAATATATTGACTTGATTAAGGCTCGACAAACTCGATTAAGGCTCGAGCTCGACTCGGCAGTTACGTGTTGAGCTCAAACTCAACTTGATTATTTAAATGAATTGACTCATGAACTCGAGCTCGACTTGTTAAGCAAATGACTCGGCTCGAACTTGTTCACAAGCCGAGTTTTAACGAGTCGAGCTCGAGCAGCTCGACTCGTTGTTCACCCCTAGAACCGGGTGCCTACACCTTTCACGCCAATGGAAAGGAAGGGATGCACTAGTTAACGTGCGTTAGGCACCGAGCAGCCCTAGCCCTAGACTACAAGGGTAGAGGAAGGATGGACTTAGACTCTCACTTGGTCCGGGAGTGAGTTCATTATGAGTTCATTTTAAGCTTATAAATAAAGCTGGACAACAGCTTTACAATCGAAAACGTAAATTACTAGAATTGGCATTGTGTCAACGGTGTGCATTTATGTATGTCGTAATATATGCACCATAAAATAAATGGATCATGACTCAATATTCCTTAATAAATTATTGAAATGTCATGGGCTGTATTCTTTTCAAGCTTTCTCCAAAGTTAGAACATTTGTTTATCTCTAAACTAAAATCTATGATGGTGTAATTTTGATATTTAGAAATCAAAATGTCGTTTCATTGTGCTCCCAATTCTCAAGGAAGCCACAGAATATATGAATTCTATAGTTTTTTAAAGTTGATAACAAACTTTTTGTATTTTGACAAATGTGGAGCATTCAAAAGCACTTTAAACTGTTGTTTCCTCATTGTTAAATATATGAAGTTCAATTAAAAATATTCAAATACTTTAGCTTTTAAAGTGAACTCTAAATCAAAGTAGATGGAAATTAGAACATTTTTTTATATGCAATATAGACTTAGAAGAGTTGTTTGCACTTAATGGGAAAAGCAAGATATATATATATATATATATATATATATATATATATATATATATATATATATATATATATATATATATATATATATATAAACTTTTAGCATGTCATTAAGGTAGTGTTCAATGGCTGAAAATCTGGAATTGGAAATATATTTCTTGGAAAAATGGAATGAGAAAAATCTTTTTTGTTTTCAATTTTGATCTGTGCGCGTGATGACTGAGAAATAAATTTCCAGAAATTTATTTCTTAGTTTGATGAAATAAAAATATATTTTCAGGTTTAAGGAAAGAAGGAAGCCAGGAGGAAGAAGGGAGGCAGAGGAAGAAGGGAAGGAGGGAGAATGAAGAAGTGAAGGAGGGAGGATCCAGGTTTAGGGAAAGAAGGGAGCGAGAGGGAGGAAAAAGGGAAGGAAGGAAGAGGAAGACTCTTATTTTTTGACAGTAGATTAACAACAGCTACCTCTTTCCCTTTTTCCTCTCTTCTTCCTCCTCCCTCTTTCCCTTCTTCCTCCTTCGCTCCCTTCTTCCTCCTCCCTCTTTCCCTTCTTCCTCCTTCTTCTTCATCCCTCATTCCCTTCTTCATCCGCCTCCCTCTTCCCTCCTTCTCTTATTCCTCCTTCCCCTTCTTCCTCCGCCTCCCTCTCCATGCTGCCTCTTCCCTCCTTCCCTTCTTCCTCCTTCTTCCTCCTCCCTCTTTCCTTTTTTCCTCCGCCTCCCTTCTTCCCCCCTTACTCCGTTCTTCCTCCTCCCTCTTTCCCTTCTTCTTCGGCCTCCCTTCTTTTTCCTCCCTCATTTTCTTTTTCCTCGGCCTCCTTTTCCCTCCTCCCTCGCTCCCTTCCCTTCTTCCTCCCAACAGTAAAAAAAGAAAAAAAATCGAAAAAGTTATTCTACTTTTTTGGGTGAAATTTTTTCCAGAAATATATTTATGTTTCCAACTTCAACGTTCCAAAAAAAATTCCTGCGTTTGTTAAAGATGAAAACTTTTGAAAATTTGAAAAATATTTCATGTACTACAGAAAATTTTTGGCCCATCAAACACTACCTAAGTGCTTATTACGAGTTTCAAATAAGGGTCGACATCGAATGGAACACCCGATAGGTATGAAGTTGACGATCTGGTCTGGCCTGATAACTATGTGAATGGAGCTTGAGCTGCCAGAAAGGTCTTCGAGCTGATTCGAATCCGACTTTGTTGAGCCTCAGGTACCCAGCCCTAACGATAACCAAGCAAAATTGAGGAATTCAACCATCCAGTGGAATGTCAGAGTTACTCTTAGCATGTCACACCAAGTGCTCTTTTCAAAAATCTTGATGCATTGTCGAAGATTTATCATATATTAGAAAATGAAATATTAAGACTTTCAAATAAGAATAGACATCAAACGAAACACCATGAAGTTGACGGTTAAGCTGACATAAAAACTAAGTGACTGAGGATTGAACTGCCAACAAAATCTTTGTGCCCGACTTTGTAAAGCTTCGGGGTGCTCAACCCTAATGATAACACAGAAAAATTGAGGAATTCAGCCATGAGTAAAGCGTTAGCGGAAAGAGTTTTAATGTTTTCTTTTGGATAGAAAAGAAGAAAAAAAATTATTAAAAAAAACTTAGTTCGACTCGTTATAGAGGCTTCCAATTTTTTTTTTTTTCTTGCCTGCGTCCTACTGCTCTCAAATCAAAGCCGCAAACAAGATTCAATTGGTTGTTAAAAAATTTATATTCTTCTAAGTTTTTGAATTTAAAAATAAAAGTCAGATAAAGAAATTAGTAGGTGCTAGAGAAATAATAATAATGAACAATGGGCCTCCAAAGAAAAAAAATTGTGTGAACTAAAAATACATGACAAAACAACCCTATTATATTTTTTCAGAATCCAAGTGTCTAACACCTACTAATATATAGTTATATCTCTCTCGTATATAAATTGGCAGGTACAAGATGCTCATAATAACATCAGTACACCAAAATGAAAATTTATACACAGTATGGGTATTAAAGTTGTAGTTTATATTTTTTATAATAACATTGTAGATATATATAATAAGATCACCAAGACAACATGTTTGTGTTAAAATATATGATATTGTCCAACAGGTCGATTCAAAAAACTCATGATATAAAATCAAAATGCTAACTAGCCGATGAATGCGATGCTTGTGGAGGAGGATTGGGGGTGGGGCTGAGGGCGAGGGCCGGCGAGGGAGGAATGGTCGGAAGGAAGGAGATAGAGAGGTGCGTCAGAGAGGTCATGGCGGACGGCGGTGAGAAGGGGCGGCAGATTTGGAGTCGAGTGCAGAAATGGAAGGAAGTGATAAGCTAAGGACAGCAGCAGACAAGGGAGGTTCCAGTGACAGGAACTTGAAGGGAGTAAATGGAGGGGACGTTGATTGATGTCCTTGCTGATTCAAATTTAAATACCTTTCTGTGCTTGGAATTCACTTGGATCCATTCATGACACTCGATCATCTTTTTCAAGCGTTTGATTCTTTAATCATGTATGCGGTTGCTCCAAACAATCTAATAATACGCTGAAGAAATTTCTCCAGTCACTTGTCCCATGAGCTCCTTTTTCTTTGTTAGAAGTTTGTCCAATTAGGGTGGTTACTCTGGATTTAAAATCTGTAGATCTAACTTACATATGACGTGACATGACTTTGTTGATCTAGTAAAAGATTCATAGTAGAATGAAGAATCAATGGGTCAACAAAATAAGGATTTTAATTTTAACGTAAGATCCACACTTAAGATCATTATTTTTGCATTGAAAAAAGATTGGATTTAAGATCAAAAGTGAGAGATCAAATCTTAAATAAATAATTCTCAAATCCTGAGGATCCCAAATTGTCAAACGCCCATTGGATGTGGGAGTCAAAAAACATTAATATAAGAAATCTTAAATTTGAGGGGTACAATATGTATTAGACAAATTAAACTATGTGGTAAAATTAGTATGCAGAACTAGTTATGTACGATGTCCCATGTATGTAACGAGCATACGTCAGGTGTGGGTCCTATTAGTAATAGGCATATTTACTTTCATACCTAAACATTATATATGCATGTGTGTGGGATAACAAATAAGTATAAGTTAACGTTTATGAAATAACAAATGAGATAATGGACGAACCGGTGTATAAGATAATGCTAAATATAAGTATAAGATAATGTTTATGAGATAATAAAAGATTTATGAGATAATGAGATAACATATAAATATATGAGCTAACGTTATAAACATAAGTATGAGATAATGTTTATCAGATAATAAAATATTTATGAGATTACAGGCAAATGTATGAGATAACACTAAATATGAGATAACAAGATAACCTCATACCTATGAGGTAATGAAATGATACTATGAGCGTAGTAAAGAAATGAAATTTTATTTTTTACTATTTCAAGAGGTAACATATATAAACTTGCCAATTTTATTTTTATCGAATACCTAAATTTTTTTTTGTTCCTACAAAAAATGAAATGTGATACGTAAGAATGACATATATGACCAGCTTCGACTAATATAAACATAAATCAAATTATTTGGGTCCCTGGGCAATCGTATGCACAATCGCAGGCACACCTTAAAAATTCCTGCTTAATAACGAGTGACAAAATTGACCATTGTGGAGGGCAAAGCAAGTTTGAAGCTTTGTATATGACCTTCCAACGAGTGACAGTATGCCTAGTTATCCATGCTACGTACTTTGGCCAATAAGTCATTCATTTTCTACATACTTTTCGTAATAAAGGACGGGACCAATTGTATTTGTGTTCGTGGTTCTTAATAATTCATTTATTTATGTGTTGCCTGCCCTATAATTATTTGCTTGTGCTCTTTTTTTTTGAGATTTTTTTTTACCGTGTTTGAGATTTTTTTTTTGGGGGGAACGAGTACTCCTTGGCGTGAAATTTCTGACTCGTGCCGTCCGAAATTTTTTGTGCTTTGTCAGAATGGTACTTTTTCCCCAACTTTTTTTTCAGGCACTTCATTTTCTCTGTCAAGACTGGACTACTGATTAGTTTTATTTGGTTTTTGGGAGAGCCCATTCTGTGTCTCTCCCACTCTGTGCTGAATTATGCATATATATATTCCTAATTTTATTAGAAGTTGGAAATTTTCTGTTTTTAAAGTTGAGGGTTGTTTTCTTTAAAGGGACATTTAATCTGTTCAAAATTATAAAATTTTAGAGTCACAATGCTTATTTTTTAAGAAATTAAAATGGTTAAAAAGAAGAGTATTTTGTTTTTGAAATTAGGAAAGTGAAACCTTGGATTATTTTGATTTCATTCCAGTTTGAAGAAGAATTATGATCATAAAATTTCCAGTCTTGAATCAATATTTTAAACCATCAAACACCGTCTTCAAGGTTTTTTTTTTTTTTTAAAAAAAGTCACTTTAAGATAGGCGTTTTATATAGTGTTTTGGAATAGATTGGTTTATATTAACTTCTAGGTTTGATCACCTCAAGGTGTTTTTTTTTTTTTTTTTTTTTTGCTGTTTTGAATGGTGAGTGCGCCACACTTAGTTGGCAGCTGTTCTTTACCTAAGTCTTAAAATGGTTCTAAACTCCAAAAATAGTAGAAAGGAGGATAGGATTTTGGGTCCTTCATGGTCACCGGTGGGTTTTTCTTGCTGAGCATAGTTACAACTTATGACAAGCTATATATTAGCTACAAAACTACAATCTGGATCGACTTGCAGGAAGCTCTCGAACTAAGTCATTGGACTCTTTTATTTTACAGCCGCACCCGAGTCGCATCGAGTCGGGTGCGCACCGGACATGGGTGCGGCTCTGACTCACACCCGAACCCAATTAAAATGTCATATTACTACTTATATAATATAAGTTGTTCTAATATTTTCCTTTGCAATACAATTATTCAAGTATGTTATATACATTAATAAATAAATTATAATAATAATATATACATGTTTATGCTGTTATATATATATAATAAATAATAATAATAAAATATCATCACCGCACCGCCGCACCTAAATTTTTTGGGATGTGCCGCTCCGACACCCCCACCGGCAATCTCACCCCGCATTCTCGTGACATAGCTCTCGAATCCTCGGTATTTGATGAGTGAAACACACCTTAATCCATTTTTTATTTAGGCAAAAAGGGGTTCCAATATTTTTTGCCACTGAATTTCAGCATATAATAATCTGCATGGCAGCTTGACACGTACAAAAGGGAGTACCATGAATAACAAAATTACATTATGTAATGCATGTTTTATATTGCTATCTGCCTCTTAAACTGTCACTAATGCTTCTATTGCAATTGTTTTAAACGATCGACAGTCAAATCTTAACCATACGATAGATTTGAACCCCCTCTCTCTCTCTCTCACAGACGCAAACACACACACACACACACACGAGATGTTCCTCAAGAATCTAACTTCTCACACACCTCACCTGATACATTGCATTGCATCAGGCTGCATGAATGAGAAGTGGGATGGCTGGTTCATTCTTAGCCATCTGATATATTAGAACTCCCATATATATTATTTTGTGCCAATGGAAACTGCTGGGTATTTAGTACTGAGTACTTTTTTGGTGGAATTTTTGTCCACCTTTTGTTTATCTCATTTGTTTGATTTCATGGAACTCTTGTTCCAGGCATTGTGAAGTTGGCATGCAAATAAGTTTTCCCATGGCATTAATATAGTTCCACCTACTTAGGTGGAACTTTAATGTTGGTACTAAAATTTCATTAATGGCTTCAAAACTCTTGGCACTGAAGTTTTGTATTTATCTGCAGCTAGAACTGTCCGCTGAATTTGAATTAAAGTTTCAGCTCTACAGTAAAGGTTCATATATTTGAACAAGCCCTTGATCCAGCAGAGTCTTCAAGATCATAGTGCACATTCTTTACATCTCTTACACCCTGTTTGGTTGGAGGGAAAATGAGGGAAAGTGAGGGAGGGAAAGGAAAGGAAAGGGAAGAGAAAATAATGAAATGCTCAACCCCTCCCTTTTCTTTCCTTTCATTATCAATCTCTTCAATTTTGGAGGATTGGATTTACACTACACTCTCCTTTCAGTTTCCTCTTTTTCATTTTCCTTCTCTTGCAGTCAAACAACTTTTTTCATCATTTCCTTCCTTTTTAATTAGTCAACCAAACAAAGGAATGATTGCTCAATCCCTCTCCTTTTCCCTCCAACCAAACCGGCGTTAGCGAAACAACAGCTTTGTTCACGTGTTTCAAGGCCCTTCCATTTCTTCATTCCTTTTGTCTTGAGCAGCGAAGCTGGTGATATACGCTGTCCTTATGTATGTAATTGTATGTGTTATTCTAATAATGACAAAAAATATCTAGAATTAATAAAAAAACTTTTTATAGGAAAAGAAAATCCACAAGAAAAAAAAGATTCGACGATTCGATAAATGTAAAATTTATCAGTTCGTATATACAAGTCGTTGTGATCAATATATCTCTTTAAATAGTAAAAAAATGTTTTCACTTTTTTGCCCCTCTCATAGCATTATCTCATTATCTCATAAGTATTCTATTATCTCATAAACATTATCTCATATGTCTGTTCAATATCTCATTATCTGATAAATATTTTATTATCTCATCAACATTTTCTCATACTTATGTTTAACGTTAATACATACATTGGTCTTTTATCGCATTATCTCATAAGTCTTTTGTTATCTCATCAACATTTTCTTATATTTATGTTTAATGTTATCTTATACATCCGTACATTCGTTATATCATTATCTCATAAATCTTTTATTATCTCATAAATATTATCTCACACTTATTTGTTATTTTATATTTATTTATTATCTTACATACATGCATATATAATATTTGAATATTTAACGTACACTGGTTACATTACATACACATACAAAAACTCTATCCTAAGTAATATTCCAAGGCAAGAAGCAACACATTTTTAACGCTGCCACCTTCTCCTCTTTTCTCAGCCTCATGACGGTCCGAACATCAAAACCAAGATGTTTCCATGTCAGCCAGGAAATGATCTGCTGGAAGGGAACCGATCGATCTCCTTAGAGATAGGAAGAGAGAGTAATGGTGTTCTGTTGATCACCTTGGTCGCTTAGCACGACTATGGCCTTTTTTGTGCGGGAACCAACAGTGTTTTTTCAACTGGCTATTACATGCCCCATAGAAGAAGAGATCTTGAAAGAAAAAGAATAACGTGTTCGATTTGTTCAAGATCTGTGGTGTTTTTAGATTTGGGGACCTACTATATCTTTGCGACAATGAAACTATAATCACAAAAACTTTTCCTGCTTTTAAACAATGAGTGAGCTTGATAGAAAAAAATACAGTATTTTTTTAAAATTTAAAACTAAAAATAAGGGAAATATAATACATGAAAGATTAATAATACAAAAATAAAAAAATAAGCAGATTTGAGACAAATAAAAATTGAAAAATAAAAAAACAATTTGGCATTAAAAAATGTGAAAAAATGTATAAAAGGAAAAAACACTAAAAAACTTGTTTTTTGTGTTTTTTTTCAATTTAACATTTTTTTCAAAAAAATGGTTTTTTTAAGTTCTAAATGGCTAATTTATTTAGACTATGAATGAAGTATCACCATTATATAAATAAATATAAAAGTGACCAACAGCGCTTTAATGGGGCAACTAAAAATAGAATATGTTGTGTATTTCAAATGCGCGTATCCATTTAACGCTCATAGTGAATCCCGATAGCACTGACAAGACTTTATGGGGAGATCTGTGATCTGAGGATTTAAGATCATACCTTCTCCCATCTTACCTTAAATATGAAGTTTTGGCTACATATCGAGGATATCAAATTTTTATTTTTATAAAATCTCAAATTTAGTTCTTGTTTACATCATAAGCCGTATATAAAAGAGATTTCATATCAGGCTTGAACTTGAGACACGAAACTATCAAACAAGCTCTAAGAATTAGCAATTGACAAGCAATCTGATGGACTTTTTATTGGACATCCGACGAACGCAGCCCATACATAACGCAATAAAATTGTGGAATTTGGATAGGAATGTTTAAGTCATCGAGTCCACTCGGACCTTGGTTGGACTCGAGTTGAGTTAGAGCTTAACTAATAACTCGTGTTTATAAATGAATCGAGTTCGAGTTGGATGGCATGATAACTCGTGTTTATAAATGAGTCGAGTTCCAGTTGGATGACCCGGGCTCTATTAAACTCATTTAACATTAATACTTACTTTTGTAATTTCAAAAACTTAAAACGACGACAGCTTATTGACTAGCTGCTCTAGATTTACTCGAATTCGAAGTGGAAACCGGCCTTCAGTCAGTTCACAATCTCATCATCTCTGACGCCAGCATCTACGAAATATAAAGCTGCCCAACGTGAGTCATGTAACGGAACAAAATAGTGTCGGCTTGTTCTCAACTCAATGGTATTCACTTATATTTTGACCGACGTTCTCATGGTAAATTTGTGGTATGTTTATTTACATGTATATCTATATAAAGGAAAATTGAATTGTTACTTTGGTTTTGTAGAGTTATTCAGTCATCTAACCATGACGAACGATTAAGAGAAAAATAATGACAAAAAAGTGATGGGTATTTTTGTCGTCTATTATTAATTTACATTTATTTCTCATTTTTTTCAATCATCTATTTGTTTTAGATGGATCATCCTGTTTAGATAGATGAGTGATTCTTGATAGCTAAAGTCATCATTCACTTATATATATATATATATATATATATATATATATATATATATATATATATATATATATATATATATATAAATAAAGAGAGAAAATATATTTTCTTGCAACCTCAGCCCAAGACTGTTTTCAGCCGGTTTGGAACGTCCAGCCAGTTTGGAACGCCCATGTGGTATTGTTTATATTGTTCTTTATTCTTTTTAGCAATTAAGTGTGTCTAGCACTTATTATTATAGATGCTAAACAAACTTACTATTATAGATGCTAAACAAACTTAAAATGCTAGAACAATATAAATAATGAGTGCTAGACACACTTAAATGCTAAAAGAATAAAGAACAATGTAAACAATACCACATGGACGTTCCAAACCGGCTGAAAACAATGCTGGGCCGAGGTTGTATGCAAGAAAAGATATTTCCTCTATAATTAGATGCTTGGGTGGTAGACCCATAAAGAATCTTCTTGTTTGTTGTATTTTTTCAAGATGAATGGTTGATCATATGAAATCCAAAGAAAATGATCGAGCATTTTAATGATCTAGCAATAACTTTTTATCATTGGTTTTCTTTTAGCCATTTATCTTGCAAGAATCAACGGTCAAAATGGTTCCTTATAGGTCTTGCACTTTCCAATTTATTAAATATATATGCCGGCTACTTTGGTATCCAGATGGTTAATTTTTTTAGGATTTTGTGTCGTTACAAACCATCGCAAAAGATATGTTTGTAACGGTCAGTTGCTTGCCAATGGTTTTTAGCCACATAAAATAAAAACCATTTGTTGGGTGCAAGAGCCGTCATTGGTGACTATCATAATCGTCAATTGTTCTTGTATAAAGGTTCCCAACAGGATCAATTGCTGAAAGAGAGAGACAGTTACCTGGTGCACCCTACACAGTTTAATTAATTTATTAAAAATATCTTTCATAATCTTTTTATTTCTTTGTTTTGTCTTCACAATTTTTTTTTTCAATGTAAACTAAAAATATTTTAATCGTTAACTATAAAAACACGTGACCAAGTTCGTCAACTCAGATCGGGAATTTTGGCCGTTACGCTGTATTAATTTTATTTTATGTACATCGGAAAACTTTTCGTCATCTCCAACAGCCACCACTTGGATCAGTCTCTTGTGGACAACGGAACATCAATATCAATGCATTGGTACTTACCCGCAATAAGTTTTTCGATTCAAAAATAAAAAAAATGTCTTCGAGGTTGAAAATGGTTTTTTACCTCCTCTATATATATATATATATATATATATATATATATATATATCGGAAGGACTGGGCAAAGGCTCTGTAACTCGGCCTCTGAATAGTCCATGGAAGGAGCCGCTGGTGAAGGAAAACCGATCACCAAGCCTTTGGTCCTGCTCCTGCCATACACCACTCAAGGCCATATCAACCCCTTGAACCAACTCGGGCAGCGGCTTGCCCTTCATGGCATCGAAGTCCGCCACCTGACCACGCCTTACCTGCTCAACTCCCTTCTTCCCACAGCCGACCGGCGCCTCTCGATCCCAACCGAGCTCATCTCCGATGGGTTCGACGAGTCCGGTTATGCCCAGTGCGGCGACGTTCAAACATACCTCGATCGGTTCAAGGACGTGGGCTCCCGCACCCTGGCCGAGCTCCTCGGCCGGCTAGCCAGCAACGGCCGACCGGCCAACTGGATCGTCTACGACGCATTTCTGCCGTGGGTTGCGGACGTAGCAAGGCGTTTCGGCGTTTCGACGGCATCATTCTTCTCGCAGCTGGGAGCTGTTAACGCCACTTACTACCTTCACTGTCACAGAAAGCTCAACATCCCGCCGCCGGGGTCTGAGCCTACCACTCCAGTACCAATTCCAGGGCTACCTTCTCTGAAATTTGAAGATCTGTCTTCCTTCCTCATAGCCCCGGAATCCATTCCGGCCTACTACGACCTGCTGTTGAATCAGTTCAGCAACACAGCAGATGTCATGCTTGTCAACTCCATCGAAGAGCTGGAACCCGACGTCCTGCACGCCATGGCCGAGTCCTTGCCTTTCAAGCCGGTTGGTCCCATGCTGCCGCTGGCACACCTCGACCCTCGAGCCTCAAAACAAAGGGCAAACGAAACGGACCTCCGGGAGGCTTCGCGAGCGGACGACCTGCTGGGGTGGCTGGATTCCAAGCCACCAAGGTCGGTGGTGTACGTGGCCTTCGGCAGCATAGCAACGTTGGAGGAGGCACAAGTGGTGGAGATTGAAGCAGCGCTGCGAGCTCTCGACAAGCCCTTCATTTGGGTTACGGGCGCAAAGGACTCTGTGGCCGGCCGGGAAGCAGCGGCGGGGGAGGTGGGGAGGATGGTGGGATGGTCCTCGCAGCCGGAGGTGCTGGCTCACGCTGCCGTCGGCTGTTTCGTGACGCACTGCGGGTGGAACTCGACGCTGGAGGGGCTGACGCTGGGGGTGCCGATGGTGTGCATGCCGTGGTGGTCGGACCAGCCGATGAATGCGATGTTTGTGGAGGAGGTTTGGGGGGTGGGGCTGAGGGCGAGGGCCGGCGAGGGAGGAACGGTCGGAAGGAAGGAGATAGAGAGGTGCGTCAGAGAGGTCATGGCGGACGGCGGTGAGAAGGGGCGGCGGATTTGGAGTCGAGTGCAGAAATGGAAGGAAGTGATAAGGACAGCAGCAGACAAGGGAGGTTCCAGTGACAGGAACTTGATTGGCTTCGTCGAAATGGTCCGGGACAAGCATTAAATAGGTCACTTTCGAGAACAACTTGGAACGGTGTACGTGTATGGAGCCGAAAAAAAGGAGTTAATGGAGGGGACGTTGATTGATGTCCTTGCTGAGGCCGGTTGAGAGAGTGTTTGATTGCAAATTTAAATACCATTCTGTGCTTGGAATTCACTTGAATCCATTCATGACACTCGATCATCTCTGTCAACAGTTTGATCCTTGAATCATGTATACGGTTGTTCCAAAGAATCCAGAAGTTTCTTCAATCGCTTGTCCCACCAACTCCTTTTCTCCTTTTTCTTTGTTAAAAGTTCGCAGCAATTAGGAGGCAATATTTGATTGTTTCGGAATTGAAATCTTCAAATATGACAGTGAATATGATGTGACATGATTTTGTCAATGTGGTGAAACATTTATATTAAAACCAATGGTTCATCAGACTCAGTTATTGAAGAACATTATTTTGCTCTTTTGTATGGACATTTTACTCTTTTGTGTGGAAAAAAGATCGGATTTAATATTGGAGGGAAGAGAGTTTAATATTAAATCAACTATTCAAATCTTGAAGACTGTCAAATGAATGCACCCTTGGTGTGGGAGACAGAATTCACTAATATGTTGAAAGTACAGGCCAAAGCAAGTTTAGAAGCTTTGTATGGTACTGAATTATTTGCTTCGTGCTTCTTTAATGATTTTACTATGTCTACGATTTTTTTTTTTTGATGTGTGATTTTTTGGCAAAAAAATTTTGGCTCTACCCTTCAATTTCGCAGAACCAACCGGCACTGCAAAAAAAAAAAAAAAGACGTTTTTACTATCAGTAGAAAAACGTTAATAAATGAACAAAACAACGTTTTATCGCGAACGTTGGTGAAAGTTTTGCTGGCGTTATATATATAAGAAATGTTTTAACATTAATTGCTTTTGGTTGTATAAACGTAAATGTGATTTTTTGTCACTTCGGAGTTTTATATCGGTATTTTAATTGTTTGGTTAGCAAGAAAGCAATTTAAATCAAGTTATACATCTGGTGAAACAGCAGATCGAGATTTCTCCGTGGCGGTCATCAATTTCACTCCCACTTGAGAAAACGCAAACACAGACATCTGTGGCAATAGCTAATATACGCGACTTCTTGTCATAAATATAATAAGCGAAAGAGAGAATTGTTGTGGGGGGATAGATTTTTGTTAGAAGTCCGTGCAACAAAGGTAGGGATGTCAATACATTTGATTTGGGTCGAACATCTGATTGAATCATTCCAAAAAAATCAGGTCTAAAAAAGATCTAGCATCCTGTTAAGAAATCAGACCAGATTCAGGTTCAGATGTGCATAAATATCTCATTGGATTCAGATTAGATTTCATTCTAAATAAATATCTTATATCTAATGCTCTTACATTTTGAAAACCATCTGGATTAAGAACTCATATTCAGATATAGATATAAAAATCATATTTGGATATAACTTTTTTCATTCGTATTATCAAATTGGATTCAAATACGAGAATATATATAAAAAAAAAAACGATACGGTTAAGAATATTTCAAATTCGATTATGATCTATTGACATCCCTAAACAAGAATCTATCAAAAGAAAAAAGGACAAATAAAAGAACAAAAAGACATGGGAACTTAAGCTTACTCAAAAAGAAGACACCAGAGAGAGATCTAGAGAGCCCATACACTTCCAAACAGGGCTTATCTGCACCTCCCAGCACATGCATGGGTGCAGGTCAATGACCAAAATGCCCTCAGCGCGTACAAGAAATATGAGCAGGAGCGAAGCTAGGATTGTTTTTCTTGGGAAAACATCAGCCCCTAATTTGCTTGGAAACTATTGTGATGTTTTTTCATGAAGTAGACCCATTTGTATATATACATATACACATATATACGTACATATATATATATATATATAAATGCAAGGTTAGCAAACATTAGTTTCTCTTACTTTCCGCATTCCAACTCCTCCTTCATACTTTGGTAGACAAAGCTTATCCCATTTTATGAGACATTAAACTCTTCTAGCTTCGTTGTCGTCTCCCAAGAGGAACTTTGAGAACAAGCTTTCCACTCGTCTCACGAACTTATGTGCAAGGAGATTAACCATTTGGTAACTTATTGTTTTCCATTTAGCATGGAAACTGATATGACTATTGTCATTACTCTTTGGTTCCATCTCGTATCAAAACCGAGGTGCTCAATTGCCTTCTCTAATTAATTATAAAGCTTTTCCCTGTCATCTGCTTCACTCAAATCACTTATAGTGCATACAGATTTGCTCATTAAGATACAACATTAAGATACTGCTCATTCTTCTCATCACAATTCTATTTTCAAATGCATATACTTGCTTCTCTCAGTTACAATTAAAATTTACTTCTAACAAATATTCAGTCCGATTCCGATACAGATTTAGATCAAATTTATTTTTAAATAAATATTTTATATTTAATGCTCTTACATTTTTAAAATTGGTAAAAATGAGGTTCAAAACTCAATTCGAATACAGGTTCAGATTCGGATTCTGAATTTAGATATTTATTCTTATTCGAATTTGAATTTGAATCCAACTATGCAAATGTTCTAAAAACATTGGCATCTCTATCTAGTTCGTGTTAAAGTTTTAAAAAAAAAAAATTACTGAGTTCAACCCCTGCACGCTACTGACCTGCGTGCTCAGCTTGTCAATGAAGAGGGTCATCGGTCCAGTTGGTGGCAGCAGGCTGTAGAACAAGTACACCTTTGTTCAGAAAGAAAACGTGAGAGACAAAAGAGAAAAACGAGGGTGATGAATGAGTCAAAAAGTGATACTCATGAGATAAGAAAATAAAAAAGATTTTCTTGATCTTACCTTCCCTTGATTTTGCCGATCTTCCTTTCCCATGTATTTCAAAGTCCCATCCGTTTTTTTATTCCTTTTGTCCTGAGAAAGCGATGGCATTCCAGGCAAGAAGCAACACATCTTCCTGACGACTGTCCGAACATCAAAGCCAGGAGTCAGCCAAGAAATTCCCCACATTGCAAATGATCTGGGAACCGATCGATCTCCTTAAAGATAGGGAGAGAGAGTAACGTGTTCTATTGATCAGCTTGGTCGGTTGCCACGAGTAAAAGAACAGTTGCCTTTTTGATGCGGGAACCAACGATACGTGTTGGTTTTTGCAACTGCTGACTATAACATGCCCACAGAGCAAGAGATCTAAATGGAGTAAAGATCTGTCGCGTCTTTCGATTTGGAGATTGACAATATCTTTGCGACAATAATCACAAAAAACTTTGTCGGGTTGAAGTTGCTTTCACTGGGCACTGGTGATGTGAGAAGGGAATGAGTCGAGAGAAGAGGCAGAAAAGAGGGAGGCGAAGTTCTAACGGGCTAATAATCTATCCTGTGATTTTCTTCACACCCCTATGCGTGGGACGACGATCCCAGAGACAAGTCCATTCCTCCTTCCATCGGATGGGATTGTTTTCAAAAATTTGGATTGTTGTTTCAAAATAACAGTGTTTCTGGTCTATCAAACATGCCTTAAGGGATTGCATCACCTTATCATCTTCAAACACACATCTGCTAGCAGTAGCAAAGCTACCATGGGGCTGGTGTGGGCAGCTGCCCACCTCAGCTTGTGTAAACCTTTGTAAAATTTTTATTTTATCTCGTAGCTCTACATGCACTCAATCTATTGTAATAATAAGATACATTAATGTATCTCAATGAAAATTTTCTGACTCTACCAACTCTACCACTGTTTGTTAGCTTCTACCAGGGTGGAGACACATGGGGTTTCCGTGGGGCAATCTAGAACCTTAAATTCACAGGTTCAACCTGGTTGAACACGAGTTCAATTATATGGGGCACCTCCACTAGACCAGAGTTAGTTACTGCCTCAAGACCATGAAAATTTGTTAACTATATATTCAGTGCTTTATCAAAAAAAATTTGGCTCTGCCCTAGCTTCTACAGTGTATTCGTTGATGATCATAGTTCCATTCTTGGTATCTTGCATTAGGGATTTCAGCTCTATTATTTTTCATCTTTAATAAGCAACGTAGCTCTATCTAAGTGCATTCTAAACCAAAGATAAAGATGAAAGGCCCACAACTTGGGCATGAATCGATTTGGTCAAAGATGCGAAGATCCAAGCAAAAATTGATCATACCTTTGCCAAACGAGAAATTCTGGATTGATTTCAAAAGTGTCTTCATGAATCACCATAAGGGTGAGAGGTTTGAATTGAGACTTCGATAAAAGATAATTATCTGCCGAGCTTAACTTAAAAGAAATCTAAGAATTTTTTGTTATAGGGGCTGAACTATAGATTCAAATAGGTGCCGAAACATAATTTTTTCAAATTTTTTATGTAGATTAAACAAAATCTTATAAAATTTATTAATAAAAGTCTGATTTTTTTTTTTAAAAAAAAAAATCGGAAGTAGGGCCCTGACTCCTGCCAGCATCACTGCCTCGGCCCCTGATTGCCCCCTCCGCATCTTTCTTAATGTAGTTATCGTTTGCATCCAACCTCTTAACTGTTTTCATTTTATCGATATGGAGATCCAAGGTAATTTGAAATCAATAGAATCTCAGAACAGAAGAACTTAGGTCAGATCCGAGGCTCTGGTTATATATATTGAGGATCTCAAATCCTCCTCTTTTTACATGGCCGTGAGATCTAATGTTTGTTTACTTAATTTGTCCCACATAAAAGGAATTTCAAATCAGCACTGTATCTCATATCCAAACCTATCAAACAACCTGAGATTCATGTTTATCTCGTCACAGCTTGATCGTCTTTTTCATGATAAACATTTTCTTAGATTACGGCAAGTTCTTTTCACAAGATTAATTTTCCATGCAAAGCTTGTGATTTGAAGCCCCCTTGTCTCTATTTGAAGTAAGGGAGAACTCAAGGATGTCGAGTTCACTAATTTGTGAATGCAAAAGACAATTTATGAGTCATATCAACGATAGATAGTGAATGCAAAACAAAGTCCAAAAGTTTGAAATGATTATGAGAACACAGAGTCATTCCAGAACATCTGGTACTGGATGTTCCCCTGTCCTCCGGCGTCTAAAAAGAAACAGCGCTCGATCGCATTCAGATTGTCAGCCACCGCCTTTATAACACTTCTTTTATTAGTGCAGAAGATCCTTCCCTTGATTTGATTTTTGGACGGAGCGTTGCTGAGAAAGGAGACGGAACATGCTCGACCACCGTGGTCGGTTTCCACGAGTAAAAGACAAGTGGTGCTTTTTTGATGTGTGAGGGACCAACAACACTTCTAAATATTGGCGTTTCCTGAGTTGGAAAAGAATATTGCGATCAGGACAAGAACAGCAGAATTTGGCAGTCACAGCCTTTTCTTATAAACGTTGGGTAAACCAGTTACCATGTTTTCCATGGTCTGGATTGTGAATCTCTTCTGCACCCTCGGCGGCCATAGGGGGAGGTTTACTGAACGATAGAGCAGAGAGTTTTGCCTGGATATAAGAAAATGGCTGAGGACCCATTTTCTTATAGTGTATACCCTGAGAAATTTATGTACCAAATGATGCGACTGCTATATTTTAGGGAGGCAGAAACACAACATTAATATTTCATGAATATGTTCTAAATTGTGTTCCAGTGTTTCATAAACTTTTGTTTATCTTTGAAAAATTTTTCTTATTTTTTAGACAAAAAATACAGATTCATGCAATACTAACAACCTGCCTCAGCATACCAAAAAGCTGTAAAAGAGAAAGAGAGTTAGAAGTAGGAAATGAAAGTGTGCATACTGAATGATAGGATCTCAATTTAAGGGCAGCTTGCCTCGTTGTGTGACAGGTAGAATCAAATGGGAACATTTTATGATCCCAAGTTTACATTCCAGCAGCCCTTTCAAGACAGAACTCCTAACCGCCGGCAACTCAGGGTTTGCCTGAAACAATGCGCGGTTGGCTGGCAGCTCCATTTTTGTCATTTGATGTCTCATCAACTTGGTCGGTAGCATGAGATCAGATGCACTTTTAACCATATTCATTTTTTCTAGATATTCAACTTTTAACCATATTCATTTTTTCTAGATATTCAACTTTTAACCATATTCATTTTTTCTAGATATTCACATGTTTAGATTTGAGTTCCTATTCAAATACGAATAAAAAATAAATCATACCTGAATCTCATTTTTATATTCATATTCGAATCTAAATTTTAAACTCAAGTTTGTCAATTTTCAAAATATAAGAGAATTAGATATGGGATATTTGAGTAAAAATAAATCTGATATGCCGTCCAATTTACATGTTGAGCAACCTGGATATTCACATGTTGTATGATCAAACATGAGACACTGAATGCTAGCGATATGCCGTCCAACAATGTATTATTGGGTGGGAGGGGAAAAGATGTACTCGTTTGTGTACCATGATATATGCTTCCCATCCCCTCCCCTTTCTGAGTTTTTTGAAAGTAAAATTTTACTTTTAGTTCTTTCCAAAAGTTATAATTCAGCCAATATACAGAATTTTAAAAGTATATAGTGGCTCCCCTTAAGAAGGATCATTGCTCCGCCAGTGGAGGCATTAATGAAAACTATGACAAAATTAAGTAATCTTGCATCCATTCAACTTTCTAATTTTGATTTTATGCTTGTTTACCCTTCGGGCTGCCTCAAATCCAAGAACGGTTTGTTTAAATAGTATATTTCAGTCATCCTGGATTTAAGATCCCCTGGGATTTACAAAGTCTGGCCAGCAGATTTGTTCATTCATGCCAATAATGACTGTGTGCCTTTTGAGTAGCATTCAGCTGGCATCTAGCCGGGCCGGACGGATTCAAAGTTGGGCTAGAACCGGCTTTTCACAAATGGGGTTAGGCATCTGGCCGGTTCGGCCCGATTCAAAGTTGGGCTAGAACCGGCTTTTCACAAGCCGGGTTAAGCATATGGCCGGGCCGGCCCGATTCAAAGTTGGGCTAGAACCATCTTGGGCCCCATCTTGACAGCCTAGGCCTAGGCTCAAGCCCAACGATCATGGACTGAGTTTGGCTGATCTGATTTAATTTTAATAAAAAAATAAATATGTATTACATATAAGAAAAATATATATAATTATATTTAAAAAATAATAATAATTTTTTGGGTAGAGGCCACCGGACCCGATGTTGACCAAGTCCATTTTTATGGTCCGGACGGCCTTACCAAACCTATGCCCCCACTTTACTCGCTGAACATAGATTATATGTGCTGATGTTAACACAAGTCCATTTTTACTGCTGGAGAAAACATGAAATTCCCTGCACCAATATTATTAATGAATAAAATACTTTCAATAAAACTTTTTTGTTAAGACCAAATTAAAAATTGCAAAAAATAAAAAGATTATAAAAACAGTTTTTTTTTTGACAAATTACTAAAATGTTCCATCTGCTCTTTATGGATGGTGTATATGTGTTGTGTGGGCAATCGGCGCACTCAATTAGCTGGGTTGAAAGCAAAAATTTGATCGTACATTTTGGGGTTGTTTTGGTTAACTTTGTCTTTCATTTACAAAATATATGTAAGCTTTTTGACCTCCAATATGAACCCATAGATGAACAAAAGAGCTCGCCAAATAAGTACGGAAAGTGCTTTATTATCAATTGGCTAACCTTTTCTTTCAATATTTTAATTTGCTTTCTTATCAAAAAGTTTTTCGCAGTTCAACATGATGAACAAATTGACTCAGCTTCGTAATTCTAATTTTGTGGTTGTTTAAGCTTTGGGCTACACCAAATCCATGTTTTTAAGAGGAGCTATTTGTTTGAATAGTAGATTTCAATCATCCTAGATTTAAGATCCCAAAGATCTGATAGGTGAGGTACCAATAGGGATGTCAATGGATTGGATTCAGATCAGATATATCCTTAATCATATCCGTTTTTTCAGATATTCACATATTCAAAAGAATTCGAATTGTGATTCAAATTCGAATAAAGAAAAATCATATCCGAATCTGAATCTGAAATCCAATTTTACAATCTGAATCCGATCCAAATCTGATTTTTATATTTATATCCAAATCCAAATTTTTGAACCAGACTTTGCCAATTTTCAAAATTCAATAACATTAGATACAAGATATTTGTCTAAAAATGAATCTGATGGGATGCCATTTATTAAATCTGAATTCAATCTAATTTTTTAGTCGGATATTAATTTTTTTTTTCCATATCTATTTTTTTTGGATCCAATCGATTGGATATCCAATACAAATAGGGTATATTGGCATCTCTATGTGCTAGGAGAAACAATCATAGCCTTAAAAACATCAGGTTTTACACTGATTTGTTTGTTGATGCCAATTGTTGTGTGAGCAGTAATTTAGCATTCAAAGTCAGGTCCGAGCTGGTCGGTTCCCCATCTCACTGTCTGGGCACAAGCCCAACCATCATGGGCTAAGCCCCGGTGGGCCAGTGCTACCAGACCTGTGTTCTTTTGGGGCCCAGCTTGGCGGATTCAATCACTTGTAAAATTTTCAAGCCATGTCGGGCTCAACCCGACCTGGCTCAACGTCTACCTTGGCCCTGGCTCGAGCTGGCCCAGCCCATTTTTACGGCGCGGAAAGGAGCCCGGCCTTGTTCACAATGCAAGCCATTCTATAGGTTGAAGCCGAAATTTGATCATGCATTATGGGGTTGTTTTGGCTAACCTTTGTCTTTTTATTGACGAAGATACATGATATCATAAGCTGCTTTTTGACATCCAATATGAACAGATTGATGAACAAAAGGGCCCGCCAAGTAAGTACTGAAAGTGCTTTACTATCGATTGGCTAACCTGTTTCTTTCATTACTTTAATTTGTATTCTTCTGGAGAAACTTTTCTCAGTTCAACATGATGGACAAATTCACAATAATCTTCCCAAGTCTTTACAACGAATTTCAAAACTCCTTTTCTCTGCCTCTTTTAGAGGAGGACATAATTCAACATGGTTCACCAAATGGTTCGAGATAAAGACACTTTAAAAGTCATGCTAACCATTTTATGGCAGGTCTCAAAGTCCAAATGTTTGAAATAGTGCAAAAATAGTTTCTAATAAACCATCCTTTTGAAAATGGTAGAGAAGCAGTCTCCAGTTAGATCGGTACACGCAACAATAATCATACACTAAAAGAAACAAAGGGACATTATTTATTTATTTTTTTAAAAAGTCTTTTTACTTTTTTTTTTAATTTCTCTTTTATCTTTATAAAAAGTTTAGTTTCTTTTTTATTTAAATGAAAACATTTTCGTGTAATATTGGTGCTCGAAATTTCGAGCACCAACATGGCATGCGTAACAAGCACGGCATAAGTAACCAGCTTCGCTTTGGAATAACATTATACTTAAATGACGCAAGTGCTTCTACTTGTGTGTGTGTACATGTTTTTTATTCACGTAAAGCTTGAGAAACTAATGTGTAGATTATGAACAGGCCTTGAATTACAGGCATCAACACAAATTCGTGAAACTAATCAGCTTAGCCGCATGATGATTTATGATCGTCGCCCACGTAACAGGTATGTTCAATCGGTTATTGGTAACAGCATTTGACTCTTAATTGATAATTCAAATTCACTTCCATGCATCGGTTTATGACCAGGGAGTATTCTAGTTTGAAGGTTAAACATTCCATTGTAACATCCCAAAAATGATATTTGATATTTTCTTGCACATAGGATTGTGAAGAATTTTAGGGGACTTATAAAAATGGTTGTTAAGTAGTTGTTTTGGTTACAAACTTTTTTCAAATCAAAACTGAAATTGTTAAGAGGTGAGTTGGGATCCATCAAACCGAAGAGCTAAGCCCGGTGTGAAAGTGGGTGAGGTCATTACAACGATATCAAAGCAGATTAACACTTCAAAAGTTACAAATCTCATGTCTAAAATTATGAAGAATCTTGAGAGGTTTATAAGAAAAATTGTTAAGTGATTGGTTGTTCGGTTCTAATCTTTTTGAATCATAATCAAAACTGTTAGGGGTAAGTTGGGACCCATTACACCAGGGGCCCGAGCTAGATGTGGGAGTCGGCCAGGCCAATACATTAATAATTTAAGGAGGCAATGTTTTTGATACTACTGTATCTGTCAACTAATACTACACAGAGATCGATGATAGATAGCTTGGAGATCAAAAATCGAATTCTTTGCCAGTTAATTATCTCACAGCTTGTGGCGAGGAACTGGGACTGGTTGGCGTTCAGTGTTACAAAACTTTTCATCCCTGGACACGGCATCCTAGCATGTTGGAGAATGAGATCATCATCTAAAGACTTAATGGTTTTATTTCTATTTGGTCATAGATTACTTTGATCATTCTCCTTTCTTGTAATTGTCAAAACGGGGTTAGTCGGGTTCCTGCCAGATTATAAAATATCTCAAGGAAAATCATTTGAATGGGATCTGTTTCTCTTCCAAACATGTCTAAGCAACACACTTTGCCTTTTCATCTGAAATTTCTGTGAATTAATTAACTTGTTGCTATAAACACTACAAATACATAAGATGAACGCATTTTAGTAAAACAACGTATACTTTTTGCTGTAGTCCTATGATCTGCTACTGTACAGTACTTGATCTTGTTTGCGCCGGTACTGATCGTCAACAAATAACTTTGTCTGAGATCCACCAGTAAAAGGTGTGGTTACGGCAGCTTATTAATTACTTCCCGCCGATACATAATATTTCATGCAAGTACATGCATGCTCTAAGTACAAAATTTCTTTTTCCATTCGGTGAACTATTCACTATAGTGTATATACACTTGTTGGTAACAGAGAAACACGAGTTGTATCGAGGGTAAAGGCAAGTGGCTGTAGTTCTAGGTTTTGCAGATTCTAGTTGGCAGTTGAATCAATTTCCCCAGTCTCTTGGCAGCGCTCCTCCATTGCCAGGAATCAAAGTTTTGCTTCCTTATGAACTGCTTTGCTTTGGTGAAGAAGTCACCACTCTTCTTTGCTACCTTTTTGGGACATTTGAGCAAGCCAAGGTAAGCCTCCAAGTCATGGACACAGGCAGGATTTCTCATCTTAAAGAAGTTGAGGGCCAGTTCTACACCAACATGAATGTAGCATGAATGGCACCAAGGAAGTTCACCTCTTTCTCCCAAAACCCTAAAGTTCTCATTCAAGAAAACCCCTGGGACCTTTGTAACTGGGTCATTGACATTGACCACCCTCAATACTTTGAGACCCAACTCTTCACACCTCCTTTTGAACCCAGAATTTCCCACCCTTGGCCCAGCAAAGGAGTAAACAGTGATGGGTATCTCTTGTTTTGGTCCAATTCTGTTAAGTCCAAGCTCTGCTATGTCATAGGCCAGCAGCATGGCCAATGAGCTCCCCATGCTATGGCCGGCCACAGTTATACTCACCTCCTCCCCTCTGTACTTGTTGATGATTCTGGAGACCTCTGCAAGAAGCTGGTCCCTGCAACTCCTATGGCCGAACTTGCAGGAGCGATCGGTGGATGTGTACAGGCTGAGGAAGCCGAGTTCCACCATGACATCGAGCCTTGGCTCATGGGGATCGAGCCTAGCAGGTGTGAGTGCACTCATGAAGTTGGCAACCCACTCGAACGAGGTAACAGTTCCCCTGAAACTGATCAGAATGTCCCTCCTCCCCAACCTCTTGATCTCCTTCCCGGTTGAGACTGCGACGTAGCCGATCCACCGGCTAGAGCAGGAGGCGTCCTGCAGAGGGATGCTGATGTCTGGAGTTGCGTAGATGTACTTGGTGATTTCATAACCAGAGCTCTCCAGGCCAACCTCCTCCAGGATCCGGTTTCTTCCATACTTGCAGTTGCAGTATCGCTTTGAGCTCGGGTCGAGATCGAAAGCATGGTAACAAGCCATGACGAACTCGCCATAGCGGATGATCTCGTTCTTGAGGATGGGATTGAGGGGCTCCAGAAGGCCCTTCCAGTTGTTGGATCCCTGTATCTCCCTCCACATGCCTGCTAGGCTGTTCTTTGATGCAGTTGCAAGCTTTGAATTGTGATGTGATGATAGTACTAGAGAAGAAGGCCCGTTTTCGATCATTACTTTGCATTGGGTCGTCGATCTTCGAGGTGGAATCAGAAGAATTCGTGGTGAGTGCAGAGATTGGTTTGGCATCATGAATTGGGACGCCATGAGAGGAGGAGAGAGAGCGAGCAGCGTTTGCTGCAGCAGCAGCCGGAGAGGAGAGGGTTTGAGGAATGGGAAACAAAAGGTGGTAGGAGATATTTATACAGTTTGGAGGGGAGGAAGAACACAAAGGCCTGCATCCCGTCCCGAGCGGGAGGGATGGTGCACTGTGGGGTCACGTTCGGCAGGAATTTTGACGGCCATGAAATTCATTCGGAGTCGCTCACCTCCTCCTCCTGTGTACTTCAGTGGTCGGTCGGGCACTGCAATTTGTTACCAATACGTTGCGGCTGCGGTAACGAGTCTTCTGACTCTGCCAAGAAAATCTGGGGTTCAAATGCGTGTTCCTTTATATGTATATTGGTAGATGGCTGACCACTACGTGTTAGACCCATAAAAAAATATTTAAATATCTATCTTTGGATAGTTTGACAAAAAAAAAAGACTAAGCATTTTTAATTGTCTAATATTAATTAATAGCTTTGTTTTTCTTTGTTTTTCTCTCAATCATATATCTTGTAAAGAACAAGGGACATTATTATTCTTAATATCTAATGGTACCTCTCTCTCTCTCTCTCTCTCTCTATATATATATATATATATATATATATATATATATATATAACCATCTCAACTTCTATCCAATCATAATCACTCAAAGGCATTGCATTGTGCTAGCATCCAAGAGAAGAGGGAGGATTTATTTGTCTAGAAAAAAATGAGAGAGGGAGAGAAGAAGAAACATTGAGAGGTGGTGAGAAGGGGATGCAGACCACTGTTTTTAACAATCGAATTATGGGTAAAAAAAAAAAGAAGTCAGTACTACGTGTTGATCTGATAGTGTCATTGAGAACTCAGAACTTTTGAAGAACGGTAACGTTAAGGTAACTTGTTTTACCATGCAAGAAGCAATTACCTAAATCAAATGAATTATGGCTAGACAGTCAATATTTACGAGGCATTTAGATTGCATTCTTAAAAAACTTTAGTTTTGTGAAAACCAAATTTTATGAAAACCCACATAAAAATCTAGCTTTAAAACTTGATTTGGATGTTTGGATGACATGATAAAAACTGGGGGAGAGAGCAACAACTGCTTTTACCTGAAAAAAGGTTTTTCAGGTTCTTTATGAAAACCCAGGTTTTGTCAAAATTAGGTTTTGGCAAAACCCAATTTTAATATCATCCATATACACCTAAAGGAATTATCAAAACTTGATTTTGGGCTGCCCCTTGGTTATTTTTTATAAGCATTAACTGGTGCAAATATATGTTTGGCATAATTTGTCAACTTAGATTTCTATAACAAAAACAGTTGAGGTCTTGTGTTATATTCTTAAAATGCATAGATTTATCATAACAGAGAAAAGTTTCCAACACCAACTTTTGGGCTCATGCTAATAAAAAATACACTATATTGCCATGTACACATTTATACCTTCCCATGATTAAATTAAAAGGCCCTAAAACTTTGTCTCTGTGAAGTCAACTTTCGAATTAGTCAACAGACCAATCGTTCTTCCTTCCAGGAAGTATGCATTAAGAAATACACAATACCAGTTTGTTTACATACTAATTAAATAATAAACAATATGAATCAACGACTTGCCTAACTTTCTCGCGTTGACAAGAAAATACGCTTAACCCCAATATGAATGAGGGTGCATCAATGGGACTGGTAGAAACGATAGGACGAAGCAGAAAAAAATTAATATATGTGCACCGATGTTGCATAGGACAAAATTAAACTAGATTTATACTGTGACCAGAAATCATATTCTATTCTTACCCGTCAACTCGACGGACCAACAATCTTCTATATCTTTCAAACGATTTCAGATATGTAGTACTAAGCTCGGAATAGAAGAAAGTCGAGAGTAGAGACAAATAGGAAGGAACATCTACGTAAGTTGGGATGCATGTTAGAGTTAACGAAAAAGCTAACCAATTTGGATGTGGTCTCGGTGGCTAAGATGAACTAATGAAAGAAAAATTAGAAACAGATAGAAGAAGAAGAAGATTTTTTTTTTTTTTTCAATCTGTAAGAGTTGGAATAATATATTATAGATAACAAACCTAACCAACTTGGATATAGTTAAACATACAAGTATATTACATATTTCGTCTGTGAAAATGGTTCAAACTATTGGACAAGAGTATCATTTGTATTAAGATCATTTTAATAATTTCATTGCCTCAAGTTGATGGCAGATAAAGTTTCTTTCAGTTATTGACGCAAGAAGCCCCATCTGTTTCTCCGGGCAATGTCAAGGACTTAGATTAATTGCTTTTCGATATTGTTCCCACTTGATCAGGTTTATCTTCGAATTGAAATGTTTGAGAATAAGAAACTTTACCAAATGAGAACATTAACAAATGGCAAAGGATAACCGCAGCTATGTTTTAAAGCTTCAAAACCGATGTCTGTCAACAAGGCCAATTTTTGAACTTGTTGTGATGAAGTTGTGTTGATTTTGTAACAAGTACGCCATTTACATAATACCAACAAATTAAATGTTCAATGGTTTATGTGATTATATATGTATATATGCACTCTGGGACCTTAATATGTGTGACCGAGCTCATATTTATATTCTTTGAAAGTGACCCATCAGATCTGACATCTTTTAAATCTCCTCGCGTTTCCCATCGTGTGGCAAAGCGGGCCTTTTTGTGAGGGAAAGCTCAGTTGCGGATCACTTCATAATAGTTGAAAAGGACTTATATTAATGAGCCCCATCTACGGGTTTGAGTCAAAAAATTTTCATCCATCTACGGGTTGGAGTCAAAAAAAATTTCATCCAGGGAGTGGGGATGAATTATAGTTTTAAGATTTTAATAGGAACAGAAATATGATTTTTTCAAAATTTTTATGTATGCTAATTGAAAATTTTTTAAAATTATAAGTAAAAAATTTTGTTGTTGAAATTTTTACGAGGGCCAAAGCCTTTGTTGGCCCCCTAGCTCCGCCCCTGCTTAAGTCACTAAATTTAACAACTAAATTGCTTACCTAAATAACCATATAGTGGGCAAAATGCACTAGAAATAATTATGAAGTTAACTCTTCTCAAATGTTCATCTCCTTTGTCATTTATGATATGGCATGCATATGAAAGACCTCACGTGATTTGTCACCAAAGGCTGCCCACCATTCTTCTTAAGTTATTATACTACTAAAGTATTATGATACGTGTGGCAGAGATACATATGGGCTGGTGTGAGCAGTAGATATATGAGGGTTGCTGCGGGTCACTGTCCACGCCAGCCTACTACAAATTTTAATGGAAGACTTAAATTTACAATGTAATAACTTAAAAATAATATAGGGTGCCGACATCAGACCTAGGCTGGTTAATCATCTACTCCTCGGCCAGAAAATTACAGCTCCTTCATTGGATGATACTACCATAGGGTGTTGACCTACCGGCTTGGGCCAATACTGGTAGGTAGCCTGTCTCTAGTTCAAGTTGCACGAGCACCTTATAGAGTCTTGTGTTTAATAGGAGAGAAGTCTTACACTAGTTTTGACCTCAAGCACAGGTTCCAACTTATGCACCACACAAATCCTAGACCCTAAGGGCAAAGGGGATCTTGGACTGTAGTGTAGGTTTAAAACTAAATACCAAACCATAGACATTGCAGGCAATGGCAAACGTAGGTGTGGGTTTGTGTCGACTGTTTTCCGCGGACTCATAAAAATGTTTATGTTTATTTTCATATTGGTACCTCAGGAAAAAAATTCTCATGTGGACATTGATCCCCCTTAAAATTTTAAAAGTTTATTACTAGTATCCCTCAACAAGAAATTTTTAGCTCTGCCCCTGACTAGATGCTAGGAGGAATAGGAGGAAGAAGGGGTGTTCGGCTGTAGTAGAGCCACATGGTTTTTACATTAATAATTTGATATATTTGATTGTATATATATATATATAGAGAGAGAGAGAGAAAGAGAGAGAGAGAGGGTTTTTTGGAACTTGAAGGGCATGGCTTTGTACTATGTAGTTGCACTCCTCGACCATTCAGATGAATAATATAATTGTTCTCCTTTGTCTGAAATAAGAAAAGGTGACAACCATGGGCGGAGGGCGCCTAAGCCATGAGGCCGGTGACTACTGTTGCAAGAGCTCAAAAGGAAAGGTACTTTTCTGTTCTCAGTAGGTCAATCCCGTGTCCCATGCCGCTCAAGCCGCAGCCGGCGATGAGCAGCTCCAACCTTCGAACGTCAAGCATGTTTTCAGTCATGGATGAGTAGTTCCCCGAGACGTGGACAACCACCTTACATAATTTATTGTGCAGACGCGCATGAAGCGAAGGAACTTGATTGATAATTCATTCAAATTGACTGATTCAAGGGGATTCAGACCGATCGTGGAAAAAATTGGCGCCGACCAGACGGGGAAGTCTGTGTCGATCGATCGTGTTGATGGCGATGGAGTAGCTGTCGATGGCGTCTCAGGTGCAACTTGGCGGCCAGGAAGGTGAGGGGAAGTTGTCTGGTCGGCGGTCCTCTCTCTCCCTCCCTCTTACTGAAATTTAAAAGGGAGAAAGAAAATCAATGTCGTTTTCTCAAAGACGAGATTTCGCGACTGCTGTATCTTATTTTATACTTCTTCTTCTCTTCTCCACAACCTAACGCCAGCGCCAGCTAACTCAACGGGAAGATGGTGTAATACTCAACCGACTTTTTTGTACAAAACATTGAAAGAAAGGGAAGGGGTGAGGTCTCCTTGCATTTGGCTACTGTTCAATTCTGATCTGTTCATACTTGTGGAAGGCGTGCATGCAATGACGTAGCCCCATGGGGTTGGTGTCCACAGTTGCTCACACCAGTCTTTTAATTTTTTTTTATTTTAAAATAAAAAACTTAAATATTTATTCTTTTATATATATATATATATATATATATATATATATATATTATCAGAATGTAGCGCCTAGACATGTGGCGTGATCTACAGTCCACAACCCAAACACTGCACAAGATCAGGGTCCCTTGTTCATACTAATCACGTAGGAACAATCGCATTAATTTATTACGACCGCCGGAAAAAAAATGTGTTTAGAAGGAAGTTTTTTGTTTGCACGGTCACGTCGTGTTAGTTGGTGGCGTTAATTCCGATTGCTGCTACCAAAAGTTCTCTATTTTAACTTTTTTTTTTTTTTTTAAGTTAGAAAGGATTCTCGCAGTTCCAATGTCTATTGTTATTCATTTCAACATCACTTTTAAATTGGAAAGGTTGGGGTTCGGCAGAAGCGTCATTGACCTTTCTTCATATTTGAGGCTTCAAATTCTACCCGATAGCCACATGGTGGAAGTTTAGTTCAGCTTTTAGAATTCAACGGTTCAACTTTTGAAACTCATTCCTGCAGCCAGCCAATTCCTGGCCTGAGCAGGCCAGCTAGCCACTAGGCAGAGGCCGAAGCTACGTCCTAGGTGTGGTGTCGGTGATATATATGGTGGCCCCAAAGTATAATGCTCACAAGAACATTTTGATACAGCAGTTATTCTGTGGTCCTCGATGCATATATTATTGCAACTAGATCAAATCAACTCCTGCCTCATAAATAAGTTTTCCTACTTGTAGCACAATAACACCTTTGTCCCCAAGTGTAGTTTCTGTTCTTAACCGCCGCAGTCAATGGCTCTCCTTTTTATTTGTTTCTTTGTAATTAATTACATGGCAAGATCATTTTTACTACTATAAAACCTTAAATTCTGGTGGGCTATGTTGATTTAGACATAAGTTTAATTCACTGCATGGATCATGTCGTTGATTCAACTTTTTTAGAATATCTTGAAACGAGTCAGTTAGAGTATCCAGTTTTGTCCAAGCTCTTCGAGTGACGCGGGCTATTCGCGTAGTCACATGTGGGCAACTGCCCACATCAGCTCTTTAAAATTCTTTTATTTTCATGTTGGGAAATTTACTATTTACTTCTATACATATATAAATGTCCCTCCAGATATAAGTGTTTATAAACAGGTGCCCCTCCAATTAACTTTTCTAGTTCCGCCATTGGGTTATTCCAGAGGGCCTGCCCATTTCCCCTGCCTCTGGGGTACTGTGTGGCATTAGGCCTGAGTGGGCAGCGGGCCATCTTCAGCTCAAGGTTGCACACTTCACCTTCAATGGTTGAGGAGCGTATTGGCCTTACCATAGCCTTGGCTTGGCTATGGCATGGTCGGCTGCAGTAACATTGTTGACAAGCCCGGTCATGCCAGCTGGAACCGGCTGATCAAGCCTACCCTAGCATCGTCGGGTGACGTTAGGCTGGATGGTACCATTAAACTTAGAATCACTAAACGAGTCCAATTGTATGACCCGCAGACTACAAAAATGTTCATGCATGGGTAGGGGCGGAGCCAGGATTTTGTTCCAGGGGACCAAATAGTTCAACCTCGGAACTGGGTTGGGTCAAATTCAACCCAAATAAAAAAAATCCATTGCACAACAAACAATCTAACAATTATGAAGAGTCTGAATATGTGTTCATAATCGCATGCATGAGAGCACCTGATAAACGACAATCTAACAATTAAAGTTAAAGTATGTTTTCATAGATATGCTCTAAAGATTATGAGGAGTCTGAATATGTGTTCATAATCGCAAGCAAGTGGAATACAGCTTGAAAAATCGCCACCCCTGAAAATCGAAACGATAATGTGCCAGCTACGTGCCCCCACTTCAACGAGCTATGCTACACCCCTTGAGACAGTTTCATCCAGGCTTTCTTCCTTAAAATTAATTTCTACCAGAAAGTTTGGTAGGTGGGTTAGAAATGCTAATTGTAACTGTAAAAAAAAAAAAAAAAAAAAAATCAAATTTTGTCAAATGGTTTGGACAAATTTTTATGGAGCTGCAAACTTACAGCTCAAATTAAGCTGAGTACGCATCGAAGCTGGGAGATTGCGAGTCGTCCCGTAGTCTAGTCCGAACATCCAGATCAAGAGCCGTGCTCATGGTTATTCCCACTTTGACACCACTTTTGGAATGTTATAAAGAGGTCATATTCGAATAAGCCGTACCCTTTGGCAGACCCGATTAAGATAGAGTGCAGATTCGACTCTGAGTTCATATTGGAATTCGTGAAATGAATGAAAAGTCTCTGACGATATCTAAGTCAGATTCTTAAAACTGCAACTATATGCATTTCAAAGTCCGACTTTGATGTTTTCAGAAACATGATCTTGATCCTATCACGCACTCGATGTTGAAGTCATGGTCCGATACAAAATTTTCGGTATGTTACCATTGCGAGCATTTTTTTCACACGAATGTGTTCCTCTCTCTCCAGTACGGACATATTCTTACTTTATAGTGTCCGTATATTTTCTTAAATGTTCCTTTCACACATTTCTTTGTACAAATAGATTCCACGTGACCTCAAATAAACCAGAAATCAATATATTACACGAAACTTTTGAAATTTGTCTACCATACTTAGTAGGACTAGGGACCAATGAGGGTCAGGCCTTCAATTTGATTCTCATGAGCACTATTTCTTTGGAATGCAAAAGGTGGCAGACACTATTCTCGAGTTGAACGTAAATTCACCAAGCCTTGATGCAGCTTTCAACCCTAGGAATATGGAAAAGGATAGGGGTCTTTGGCCTAGCACTCGAGCCGTGGGATTCCCTCATGCTCGCACAACAACATGTATAGATCATATTTGTAATCTATTAACCAGGCACTAATTTTTGGGCAATTATTACAAGTAATACATTTGTTCTAAATGTCATGTCCATGGAGAACTGCATGAACCATACTAGACACAGTCTCTTAAATAAGCAAGACAATTAGGATCCATATAGATCTTATAGAACTTGGGTAGTTTGAGGCCTCACAGTATTAAACTTTACCTCTTTGAAGACTGCCCATCAAGTGGTCATCATTCTGAATCAAACCCTGCTAGAGGATAGGTCTCTCACCAATTTATTATAATAAATACAAGAAATTACTACGCATCAAAGCAAAAGAAAAAACAATTAATGGAGAGAATAGTAAGCCAAAACTTGCTGTTAATAGTGAGAATATTAATAGAAAACAACAACAACTATAATAACATATCGTTTTGCAGTACCAAAATCAGTAAGTCCAAAGTATTAATGTTAAACAAGAAAAATGTCCCATTAATTACTTTAGAAGATCCCATTCATTGATTTCTTGCTCCCAAGATATGGATGTCCCCAGTTGGGTGCCAGCAAAACAGGGGAATTATTTGTCAGAATATAGCGGGAATGAAATTCCACTGGTCAAACATCCTACCATAGAATAATTTCATGCTTTAATAGTTATTGTGAACGATCTAGCAGCCTATTGACTTGAATCTGAATCCCCTTGGGGTGGACAAGTAAATGTCGCTATTCGCCACCGACTTCTCCTTTCTCTGTCTTGTTTGAACAGCAGACGGTCTAAGTTAAACAATCTTATCAAATCCAAACGAGAGAGAGAGAGAGTCTAATGCATAGATTAGTGATTGAACCCTGGCCGCCAAAACAGCCATTCAACACGTAAATGAAACACAAAAAAATTGCTTTTGAGGTGTCAATGTAAAAACAAGTACTTTTTATGAGTTCATGTAAACAGTTGCCCGCATATTGTCCACACATAGGGATTGCAATATATTCGATTTGAATCGGATATCTGACCGATTCGATCTGATCCGAAAAAATCGGATATGGATAAAAATTTAATATCTGATTAAGAAATCGGATCGGATTCGGATTTAATAAATGACATTCGATCGGGTTCGGATTAGGATATACATGAATATCGGATCGGATACGGATTCGGATCGGATTCAGTTTTAGACAAATATCCTCTATCTAATACTTGAAAAATGGCAAAATCCGGTTCAAAATTCGGATTCGGATTCGGATATAAATATAAAAATCGGATTCGGATTGTAAAATCGGATTTCGGATTCGGATTCGGATATGACTTTGCTTTATTCGAATTCGAATCCGAATCCGAATCCGAGTATATGAATATCCGAAAAAACGGATATGGTTGAAGATGTATTCGATCCAAATCCGATCCGTTGACATCCCTATCCACACATCCATACTTTGTTCCTTTGTTTGTATTCTGCTGGACCCATTACCAGATCCTCTGCAAAGAGTGATGCCGATATGGTGTGCACTTCTGTCTTTTGTTCCTGCCCATATAGTTTGAATTATACTTTGGACCATTGCTCAGATCCTGAAAAGATTATGTCAGTAGTTCCTTCAGCCTTTAAGCTGAATATATACTAAATGGCAGTTGAATTAAGCCTCTCTTCTTGATATTCTAAGGGGTTTGGATCCTAAGAGGATCAACCATTGCAAGCACTTAATTTGGACCTATGGGGTCTATATAGGTCCTTGGGCTCGGTCTAATTGTAAGGGATCACAATACAATAGTTACCTAAACAACGATTAAGTTTATATTTTGTCAATAAGGTTGTGTTTGATAACAATAAGGTTGTGTTTGATAATCACGCAGATCCGCAGTGGTCTCATATCTCAGATCACCACGGATTTCAGATCACCTGTTTTTAAGTCTCTCCCAAATCGGATCTTAAATCCATGATTTTTATACTATAACATGGATTTGAGATCCACGTTGGGGGTGAATGCTAAAATCTACATGTTGATAAAAATGTGGATTTCGAGTCCCGTCAGATATGAAATCCGTCGAGCATCAAACACAACATAAAGGAGACAGGAGGCGGACCACACACCGCCAGTTACAAGAAAAATTTAAGGCATTGTCCAGTGAATAAAATTGTGCCGACACCAACAATTACGATTTTTTGCGACAACCCAAAAACCGTTAATCCTTTTTGGGCTTTCATCGCTATTATTTCCCCGACAACAGGTCCCGTCGACAAACGTAATAATAGCGACGGAATTAGCCGTTGGCTTTGTCAAGTAGCATTGCTGTATGGTTACATCTGTGACAAATTTTGTCGGTGTATGTGGCAGCAATATTCGAAATGTATAAGATCTGTTGGAAAAATGAGGGGGGATAAATGCTGAACTCTTCATTTCTGGCAACTTCAACCACCGGCACACCGCTCCAGCGGCACGACACCTGGAACATCATCCATGTGCAGTTCAAAAAACGAAGTGAGCGTCAAGCTCACCTGGAACAAAGATGGTGAAGAGGAATTACAGTCTACAACAGGTTCTGGATGGAAACGGTGAACGTTGAAGATGTTTGATTTAAGGTAGAAAACGGCCTTGAAGGAAACTAGGCATGCTCTTCTATCCTTTTCTGGATAAGCTTCATCCAACCTTTGCTATAATTGAAACCAGAAGCACTCTCGAATTGTTATCAACAGCAAGGTGCTCCAAGGTGGTATCCATTATCCAACAGTTGGAGTTCGAAAAAAGGGTCTTCCTTTCAGAGATAATAGGAGGTGCTTAGCAATCTCTTTCCCGTTGTAGTAATTGTGGCAGTGATTAGCTAAATGCAAACTCCTCTTTTGCATACAGTCAAGGCTCGCAAACGCCTCTCACAGTCGCAGAGTGTGAAAGTGAACCATTCACTGTTCATCAAGGCCAGCCTCTCTGATGACAATGATGCCATCAGCTGTGTCATCAACTCCCATGCTTATTGGATTTTGGTGGCTCAGAATATGCAGTCCAAGTATTCGACAAATTCCCCATCTATATTCCTTTGAACACCCTCATTTGAAGCACATTTAGTACGCTATGATTTCCAAAAATTGATGGTTTACATTGTTCCATGTTTATTACTTATACACGGTTATCTTATACTGTTTGTTGTGATGTAGATTATGTTACTGCTCTGGATTCAGCATGGGTGAAGTAGTTGTAGATGCTAGGATGGTCTCTGACAAGCTGAATAGAAGGGATTCTATAATATGGAACGGAATTACATAGAATAAGGGATTAATTGTGATGGGAAAAGTGCGGTCTTCCTCTCTTTCTGCCTTGAGATGTGCAGAAGAATGAAGTACAACGAGAAACTGTAAAATGGATCAATGTTTTGAGTGCCTGTAGTCATGGTCTGGTCGACAAAGGATTGAATGTTTTCTCCTTGTTTATTAGAAGCATGAGATCATGACAGCATGAAAACAAGCTCAATTGTTTATGCTCAGAAGATCAGGCACAAAATAATTATAGCAATAGGTCTTGATCATTTTTTATGTTTGGAAGTGAATTCCAGTCATGCCTCAAGGAAATTCATGCTAATTTGTTAAGAAAACATTTAGAACGACTCGAAACAAATTCTCCAGATCAGCACTTGGAAGAGCAAGTGGATATCGAGAATGCAGAGGAGATTGGAACGGGATTTAGAAGGTATTTCTCTGCCAAGAAGCTTTTGTCCCCTTGCTGGCTTGCATGTTTTCTTTGTTGCATGTCAAACCAGTTTTTCTCTTATGCAGAACCTCTTGCTTATTCTCCTGAGCTGAGGGGTGATGAGCCGACTAATGAATTGGAAGAAGACATCGGTTCATATTCACCCGAGTTATTGCATGGTGAAGAAGATGAAGGAATTAATCCTGAACATGATAGGGCTGAACTGGTAATAATATTTCTTTTAAACATCTTCTTGTATCCTGTTGTCATGTTGCTTGGAAAATATATGGTATACTGCCTCTTTTCAACCCACATTCTCTTTCTCTCCTCCATTCTGACCCTTTGCATGTGACATGAAAATGATGATTCTGTAACAGGAAAAAAGGCGTGTGGCTGTACTGCAAGAACATAGGAAGCGACTTCAAGAAGCAGCAGCTGCTGCATGGCCTGCTTTGGCTGATGAAAGCATGGATTTCACAAATCAAGCAAGGGCGATTGCTCTGAAAGCAATGGGAGGCATGGAAGAGGTTGATGCTGTCTTTGGTTCTGGTGCAGAAGTTAACCTTGATTCACAGGTTAGTCTTGTCTTGCTCTCATTTCATCCTCCTTTGAAATATATTTTCAGTCATTCACGTGGGGAAGGATGAGTTTCAATTAGCTTCCAGCTGGAATTAGTTTTTTCCTTTCCGTAACAAAAAGGATTCAGTATCTCGAAAGAATGGGAAAGTAGACCTTTGTATTAGGTTTGCAGTCGGATTTCTTTTGCATGTGTTTTGGGTAAAGAACGAGTGGGGAAATGGCCCCAACTGTTAGATGGCGGTCGTGGTTTGAACTCTATGCAGTCAGCTCTCTGTGTGAACTGAAGCATACCTAGACTCTGAGGGCAGGCTATGGGTTTTACTCATCAGTCTCTCGTCACAACTTGGTTTCCCATTGTAGTAGCAGAAAAAAGGTAGAAGATGAAAAACAGCAACTACTTTTGATCTTGACCGTGACATAAGAAAGTCCTATGTGAGGTAGTCTGGAGGGACTAATCCCCAGGGAAAAAGTCTGTTCTGATGAAGCTCATTTCACCCATTTGGCCTATATTCTATATGTTTGCCTCCCTCCCGTGCCATCTCTCTCTCTCTCTCTCTCTCTCATTGTCATTGATGTAGTCCGTGTCTATTCTCTGTTTCGTGTGGTGTCAACATGGATTCCACTGTCTTTAGCGTGTCCAGCCGGCATAACTGTTACTCCTGTTAGCTCTTCAACTTACTGCAGAATGTATTTGTTGAATTATATAGTTGAAGCGAATAAGAAACTAGTTCATGGCATTTTAAAGGATATTTTCTATGTTTATTATTTGGATTTTATGAAAATGAATTCTCTTTTTCTAAGCATGCTTCTACTTTCTTCTGCACTTGTTTTTCAACTGTATTGGTGGCATGACAAATACCGACCAAGAAAGCCAAAATATTTCAACCGAGTGCATACTGGATACGAGTGGAACAAATACAATCAGACGCACTATGATCATGATAATCCTCCTCCAAAGATTGTGCAGGGTTATAAATTCAACATATTCTACCCCGACCTTGTTGACAAAACAAAGGCTCCTGAGTATAAGATCGAAAAGGATGACAGCAATGGAGAGACATGTCTTATAAGATTTCATGCAGGGCCTCCTTACGAAGACATCGTATGCCTCATTCTTTTCTTCTCCTTTTTCCCATCTCAATACTCCTTCCAAAGCTCTCCCTTGACCTAACACCTCATGTTTCAGGCTTTCCGGATTGTGAACAAGGAGTGGGAGTACTCGCACAAAAAGGGCTACAAGTGCACTTTTGAACGTGGCATCCTACATGTTTACTTTAACTTCAAGCGCTATAGGTACCGCCGGTGATGTTGGAACTCTTGAATTTGCTCTGTTGCATGTACAATCGCTGCCATCATTGTAAAACTAAAGCATGGGGAAAAAATTGTGATTTTCATATCAAGGGACAGAGGAATTAGGACCTTTCTCTCAGTGTGCTCCTCTCGACTGCTTGAGAGAATGGAATTTCATTAGGTTTGGCTCATCTTTGGAGTCTTGTATTCGGGAACTTAACTCGTAAAAAAAGACCTAAGAGAGGTGTTCTTAGAGAAAATTAGGATTGGTGAGACGCGATCTCTCTACAAAAAGAATGTAAGGGTAAAGTAACTGGTGATGTGGACATAAGTAGGGAGCTTTGCTATCTCCCCATTTGCTCTAAAAGGCATAATGCAACTGGCGCAGGCTGGTGAAAGTCAAGGTTTCTATTTGATTCTCGTGGACGCTATTTTTTTGCACTGCAAATGGTAGATGCACAACACACTAGTTGATCGATGTTATGTTCTCCATCCGGATCCCAAAGTAGTCCTGGAACAATTGAAGATAGAACATTTTTTTTTATTTTTTGTAAATGTACTTCGAAAGTTAAAAAATATAACTTTTCTTTTCCTCCTAGGTAGGGGTAACCCTGAACAACTTTTGTACAATGGTTTTCTCTTCTCAATTGTTCCCCTTAAAGGTAATATTCATGAATGCCTATACTAAGTTTGCCTTTATAACCAAGATGAGGAGCAAAGTTGAAGACAGGATTTGCCTTTTGAAGAAAAATTATGATTAGAAACATCTTTTACCAATTGAAGGGAAGAGTCAAACCACAAGTTGTCTCAAAATTTTCAAAGATGTTCAAATATAAGGGACAATCTTGAAATTTTTCAAAACTTTTAGTCATGCGAGTCACACCCATAACGCTCATGTAATCTTTCAAATTCCCTATCAAAAGCCATGGCATCTGCAATTTCTAGTATTTGCAAGTTATATATATACATACATATATATATATATATATTACCAATTTAACAAAAATTGCTCGACAGGTTGATGCAATTGAAAATACGTACACATCTTTTTTCCAAACATCTTTTCGTTGTACATGTTGATACAACAGCGTCACAATTTTTTTGGCAAATTTCAGAACTACTGATTCTCATCCTTTTCATTAATGTCTTCATATAGATTTTTGTACACATAGCTCTTACTTTTAGTTACGTCAATCAATATCCAGTCTATCTGAAATACATGCTTTCATGCACGCCAATTGTGTTTCTGTTGCTACCAATGTTATCGTGCTCTTTAAAATTTAAAAAATACTTTCGAATTTCAAATTGCAATAAAATTTTCACCAAATCCCATAAGAAAAGCCACCAAATGTGACCAAGATCTTCAATTTTTTAATGATCATTTACAATTAAAATATTGTTATTTTAGAAAAAATATCATTTTTTATCCTAAATTAACCAGTGCATCTTCATAAATTTCCACCAAGATTTTTTTAATGCATAAAATACAGTGTACTTTTATCATGTTCTACATGAATGTATCCACTATTACTCCTACACTCATATTTATGTTGTTTTAGGCATTACGAAACCATATATGGTTCAAATTTCATGGAGAAGCACATATTTAAAATGGGCAATTTAGAGCCAAAATCATGCATTCATGGGATCTAAGGCTAAGCTGATCATCCTTTACAGGGATCTACATCAAAATCTTGACCCAAACTCTAGCGACGGATGAAATTTAGTCCACAAAATGCCAAAATGCCCTCTCCCGGGACCAATCTTGTTTTGAGTAGATTAGAGTACTACAGTTCATGAAAATACATTTCATGTAGGTGGTTAATTATGTGAATTTTCACAAAACTTAGAATTAGGGTTTTAGCTTTATAAAAAGGAGCTTAAGGGTGACACACCTCTAATATATATATATATATATATATATATATAGAGAGAGAGAGAGAGAGAGAGAGAGAGAGAGAGAGAAACTCATAATTGAAGCTCAGAAGCCTCCTGTCAGCCCTACTCATGGTCTGTCTTGCAGTGCCAAAGCTCACTCTTCCGAACTCAAATAACACAAGCATCAGTGATGGTGTTGGTGGTGTGGGCACGTCGGGCGCCATTGCAGCACGCAACGATGGACAAAGGAGTTCAACGAGGACAGTGTCAACTGTCAACTGAACTTAGAACCACGTTGATGACTATAATAGTGCTTGGTCTGAGCCACTGTCGACACCAACCCTATGAATATTCTTAGTAAAGTAGCACATTGTTATTGTTTGGCGTTTCATGAATCTGTCTCATTTTTATGATTCATCAAATATGTTACTACTGTTACCAGATAACTTCCAAGGGATTGTTTGATAATAGAAACACTAGCATGATGTTTTATGATCTGCCACAAAAACTGGGTCAAATGTTTGATAAATCTGTCTCATCATCAAATATTATATTAATTAGTGTTTATATTTGCCAAACACCCCAAAAATTAGCCTACACGCCTTCATTTCTCTCACAATGAGGTTTAAGTCTGAGCATTTTCTTTGTACTTAACCAGAGATTATAGAAGTGGTAGTGAAAAATGTACCCCTCAAAATGCAATACATTCAAGATGAACGTAATCTCTAAGAGAGCAATGAGAAATTTATAAACAAACTTCACGTTGTTGCTGTATAATTTGAAGGATATCCATCTTAGGGATGTTAGAAAATGCTGCAGACGTTAGTCGCAACAGGTCGCTGTAGAATAACGTGGGCAAATTAAAAGATCTCCTGTGGCTACGGCCAGCTGTTAGCTGAAGAGTGGGCCCGCTGGAGAAAGGAAGTATTTCTCTCTCTCTCTCTCTCGCGCTCAGCTAAAGTCCTGTTTGGGCGGAAGCCAAAAGCAGGTTAAAAAATACGTTTTTTTGGGGCGTCAAAAAGCCGGCTTCCCCGTTTGGCAAACCTGGCCTCCCTTCTCCCTTACCTTTTCCGAACACCTCCCTTTCTCTCTTTCCGGCGCTTGCTCACTCACGCATAACTTTGCCCTTGTTCCTCGCTGCGGCACGGGGGCTTCCGACGTCGGAGCAGGTTCTCTCTCTCTCTCCCTTTCTGTGTGTGTGCGTGTGTGAGCGCTTGCTTGCTTGCTTAACTGCCGGCCTTTTGTTTGGCCGACTCTCCCCGTCTCTCTTGCCCGCTGGGAAGGGCCTAAGGGTGGTCCTTGTTCGGCCGCCTACTCTTCCCCTCGCGGGTCCCCTTGTTCTCTCCCTTTGACTTTTTAGTTTTTGCTGCGTCTTTCAATCCTTTGAGTTGTTTAGCTTTTCCCTGTTGTCTCTTTGGTAGACCCTTCTTTTTTCTATGAATGGTTGCGGTGGAAATAATGAAGACGTCGATCTTGTGATGGAGAATTCGGGGGACCCGGTTGTGTTTCGGATGGTTTGTCGGACGAAATCGTTGCCTGTCATCAAAATTTGTAACGTCATGAAAGATATCTGCTTGATTCGTGATGCATAGGAATGATGTAGAATTAGTGAAATGCAAGAAGAATTTTGGGTTAGCATGATTAGGGATTTCTTGTTCCTTAAAGTTGGAAGTTTCGGTTGTATTATCGTACAGTTTTTACGAGATTCAAAGTGTGCAAACGAATGTAGTACACTTCCTTTGATTTTCTCGCTCCCTTATGAACGATTTGTCCTGTCCATTTTTTTTTTTTTTTTTTGTGGATGTCTAACGCCCTACAACTGTGTTATCTTCTCCTTTTTCTGCTCTTGTTAATATGAACTTTGACTACTGCCGAAAAGCACGAGCGCCGTTGTTGGTGTATGGATTGTAATGGACTTTCTTGATGTCGAACATGTCAACTAAAAATTTGAAACTTACCTATTGGTCCTATGATTCTTTTGATTTGACGTGCTTTATTTTGAATTCTTGTTATCGTATGACAAGAGATGTCTCATTTCTCCGTCACACAAATCAAATTCTTCTTCTTTTTGCAGCTTTTATGCTTGCTGAATGCTAATTGGACTTAAAGTCACGTGAATGGTGTGTATTTATGCTTTCTACTTTCTAGTATACACAAGCGTATTATTTTCGGCTTGGTTGTCATGATCTTTTGAGCCACACTTATTTTCAATGCAAAAGGTTTTGAGATTTAAAAAAATTCTACTTTTTTTATCAACATTCTTATTTGAAGTTGCTTTTCTCATTTAACAAATTTAAGTTTCTCAAGATTAGTATTCTGAAAAAATGGTCTACAAAGTAAATCCATCTCTAATATTGACTTAAAGGTGAATATCAGATTTGAGTATGATATTTAGGTGTTTTATTCATTAGTTTTGGTGATTGGATTATTGATACCTTTCTGAGCTTTTTCGCTAAGATCAAGTGTAGTGATTGGATTATTGATTACAGCTTGGGAAGCATATCTTTTCGTCTGTGCATGTTGGATAATTTTGGGTTTGCTTTTCTTCATGTGAAGAGCATAGGTACTTTAGTATGTTTACCTCTTTCTCTCTCTCTATTTCACTGCTTTATGAATACTCTTACATGATTTGAGGACTCATATGTTTTGGACTTAAATGTATTCCCCACTGTTATGGTTTCTTTTTCTGCTGGTGATGCTGCTTGCACGCTAGTGGATAGATGGGCTGATTATGATAGTTCCTTATACGTTCTTTTGTATGCCACTCTTATTTTTAGCACCTCTGGTCCTCTACTCAAACATAGGAAGCAATTTGCTAGTTGCTCTCTAGCATTGAAGCCTCTTCCAAACTTGTGATTAAGCTTGAGGATCTTCTTACTTGGATTAACTTGATTAAATTAAGGCCTGATAGTTTTAGGAGCTTTGCTTGGAACCTCATTTCTGAAGCGACAAATGATACCATGAGCAAGCATTAAGATGTTGATCATGTGTGACTAGAGATATGCCCACAAAATAGTTACTTCTGTTAATTACATGATATTGTTTATGAAAATGACTACCTTTTGCTTATGAAACTATTTAAGTTTTACTTGCATCATTTTGAGTCTGTGACAATGCGTATTTTTGGAATAAAAACCTGTTTTATACTTCAAAAATGGGTCAGCCGTATAAAACTGCTAAAAGACCCGTCCTTTCAAAAAAGATGACAAAAAAAAACATGTTATTTTTTTTTACATTTTGGCTTTTTTTGCATTTTTTACTACTACATTTTTATTTTTGCAATTGATTTTTTTTTCATTTTTTTTTTAAAATTTGCAGAGATTTTTCCAAAGAAAAATAACTTTGCCGTATTACACCTGATAAAAACCTTGCCATTTAAAACTTGTAAACAATATTTATAATTGTGGACATACCTAATATCAGAAGATATTAGGAATAGGTTTATTGTTAAATAGATATCCAATTTATTTCAATATTTGTCACTTGCACAGCAAGGTAACATCTTTAGGGTCTTCAAAGACCAAAGATATAAGAGTAGGCTTTTTAGAAGACCAGGTTTTCTTAAGCTATCCATTGGATAAGTCCTAAGTCTCTCTCTCTCTCTCTTTCTCTCTCTCATATGTTGTGTGTGTGTGTGTGTGTTTGTCCTAACGTGTTCCTTTCCCTCTTCCTCTTTAGGTCATTAAGGTCGGTTAAAGGGGAAGTCGTAAGGTACTTCTAATTTTATTGGTTCTGAGAAGATCTTCTCAGTCATCAGGCCGGTGGTTCCCGGCAGATCCTGCTTGCTCTTTTCCGGGGTTCTTCTTGTGTTCACAATGAAGTTAACTGTGAAGACACTAAAGGGGAGCCACTTTGAGATTAAGGTTCAGCCCAGTGATACGGTGAGGGGCAGTCTTTCTCTCTCTCTCTCTCTCTCTCTCTCTCTCTCTCTCTCTCTTCCCCATTCCCCCGTCTTATGTCTTTTATTTTCATCTTCTCGAGTTTTATTTCCAGGTGTATATTTATTATGTCATTTGTACAATTTTTTGTGTATTCTTGTATTTATAGATTCAATGCTGTACATGTGCTGCTAGGGCCTTCTGTATTCGTAATGTGAGAATAAAGATTGGGGAAAATTTGCAATAAGAGAATTTCAATGACATTTATTTTCCATTTTCTTGATTGCCTCTGAAAATGCAACACAAAAGAACTTGGAAAAGTCATGGATCCTCCTTTCTCTGCTTGGGTTTCATAGGATTGAGTAGTCATTTCTCATTAACTATATTTCAGTTCCATTACATGCTATTAGTTACATCTAGTGAGAACAAATGTTATTATGCAGGTTTGATTAGTATAAACAGCTCAATCTGATGAAGAATATGAAGGCAAAACAAATCCTTGGATGTGGCATTCTTGATAGATCAAGCTGTTTATGGACTATACCGATGTGAATTCTAATGAGGGCATGTTGGAATTGACCCACAGCGTGAACCACATGAGCTATGCGTGACTATGTGAACAAAAGATACAATGTGGCTCCAATTAGTTATTATAGAGTTGACTTGTCCAACAACTTTTCAGCACTAATCCTCATATTTGATTCAAGAATCTCTGGCGTCTCAGACTGTCAATAACTTTATCATCTGAAATACGTGATTTTTCAATAATGCTACAATCAACCAGTAACCATGATGTGAACACACCACTTTAATTCCATGAAAGTAAGTTAAGCACCCTAAATTAGATGTTTCAAATTCTTTTCTAAGAAATCCTCTTATTAGATTAATTCCATATTTTTAAATTTTAACGTCTTTAACCATCTTTATCTGACCTCCAATTTTAATAGCATAACATACAACTAAAAGGAAATTGAATACACATGTGCCTTCTTTTTAGTGAAAAGGGCAAATGTCCATATGACAAGATCTAAACACAAGATTGCTGATGACATTGCTAAACTGATCATACCGAGCCTTAGGAGCTTGGTTAAGGCCATACAAAGCTTGTCTTAACTGACGAGCTCCCATTCTTGGAGGTCGATCAATATGTGGTTTTTATTTTGTCATTTAGAAAGCATTTTTTTGCATGCATTTGAAACAAGGGCCACTTACTAATAGAAGCAGGGCCATTAATGTTCTAATAGTTTTTGTGCAGTGAAGAAGAGCGAAGGTCTAACTGTAATTGATTCCATGCTTTTGAGAGTATTCTATACAAACAACGTAGCTTTTTATCTTTCTAAAGACCAATCACTTTTGGTTTTGACTTCAACAATCCATTTACACCGAATGGTTTTTTCTTAACTAGGGGAATAAGTTGAATTTCTCAAGTTCTATGCTTCTCAAGGGTAAGAAGTTCAAGGTTCATGGCCTGAACTCGTTATTTCTGTTGCTTGGCTTCATGATAATGTGGGTTCATGATGAGAGTCGATTGTTAGAATACATGCTCCATATCTAGGGGTGAACAATTCCTAAGAAGTAAGTCTTCGACTGGCTCTAATGATCCTAGTGGACCTTCTTGAGAGAGGAAGATAGTTCTTTTATGTCTTGGTCAGTTGGTAGGTTTAATCCATGATGAAATTAACATTAAAAAAGAGAAAAATGAAAAACAGGAAAAATCACAAATAAAACACGCTAAATTTATTTTCCTGTTTTTTAGGTGCATCTTTTGGGTTTTTTATGGCGATCTCTTTTTTTTTTTTGCATCAATATCTTGCTTTTTCTGAAATAATGCGATCTGTGGCTATGGAGTGTCCTAAACTCCCAATCTTTGGTACCAAGTTCACATTACAGAATGGACACTTTGATAGGTTCAAAAAATCCATGTAATATGGTTCTCCTTTTCTAGAGCAAATCAACCTCTTGGGTTGATGATTCCTATATGGGACACTGTTTTGATGAGAAAAGGTACCATAGGCCCATGGTTGGCCATTTAAGCACCAAATAAGGGGTTAAAATTCGCTTTGAAATGCACCTAATGTTGGGAATCTTAAAAATTTGGATTCAAAGTCTTTTCGAAACCTCCAATATTTTCCAATGGCTGTGCCATGAGCCTTTCAAATAAAGATAGCATGGGACAGGGATAACAATTTGAAAGACATTCCTCTCCAAAGTGTAAGAGCGAAGTCGGAATAGCTGGTGGAAAAGATGCAGGGACGACAACTTCCTATATGGGTGAGTTACCCTTGGTGAGAGGCTGAAGTGCCTCCATGAGTTGTGCAGGCAGCAGGACATTGCATCTAATTGCTATTTAGTCTTTCTTTTTCACCTTCTTGAGATTCCATGATGACAGCTCTCGTATATTTTTGAAGGGTTCTAAGTTAAGGCATCTCGGTTTAATGTGTTTCACTTCCCCACAATGACGACTTGTAGAGTTTTTAGTTCTTCATGACAAATCATAATGTTGCTCAAATTGAAGTGGTCTATTTGCTTTGACATTTGAACTGAACCTGAAGAAGGACACTATCTTTCTTGTCTCTAGCCTTGAAGAGCCTTTTCTCTTCCACTGGTCACGTGGCAAGGGCCTATCGAATTGAAGGAACATGCTCCCCATGAGAGAGAGATGTCCAACTTCCCTCAAATTCAGATCCAAGGCCAATCTTGTAAATTTTTTCTTCTTCTAATTGTTGGTGACAATGAGAAAAATCTCAATGGACATGCCACTTTTGTTTCACAAAAAGCATACAAGTTACAACCCAAAGTTGAGTGAGAACTCCAAGATGTTTCCTAATGATCCTATCTCCTTGTTGTATACTCATAATTCTTTCTAGAAGATTACATATGTGGGCAACATCCTTCACAGGATGTGTTTCGTCGAGATAAGTCTTTGCTTGATGGATTACCTTGAAACCTCTCAAAATTTACACTAGTAGTCAGATCATCATTTAAGAGCCCCACTATTCAGTTTCTAAACGTTCCATTTCTTTTCATAATGTCTAATATATTTTTCTTTTTCCTGTGATGAACATTAAGGAAACTTACTTAAAAGACTTGAGAAAAGGCACTGAAAGAGCTTCAAGTAATAACGACCACAATCCCTTGCATTGTGTATATAATGAGCATAAGCCACACAACAAGGATCAACGATCATCAACAAAATGCTTCTCAAGGGCATGAAAAAGGCAGCAGTAGCGCTTATGCTATGTCAGTTGCGTCGGCTCTGGAACTATATAATGAAATGGTGAATACAAGAAAACAAAATGGTTATCAAGAATAAATGTCAAGGCTAAAGCACCAATCTCTCAAACAACAACACAATCAATAAGTAAGATTGAATTTTATTAAAGAGGAGTCTTGAAACTTCAAAATTTACATGAAGCTGCTAAACCTCTGTATATACAGCAGAAGACTGAATTAGTGGGTGGACTAGTTCCAATGGCTAGAAATCTAGACATTGGACTAGCCATGAGCTAGCTCTAGCAGCCATATATGGCTGAGCTAAGATAAGTCTGACTAGTCAGTTGAGTTGGTTATTGATCCACTTGTTTACAAATCAGCAACTAGTCAATTGATCAGCCAGGTTATTGGTCAACAGTCAAAACTTTGATGTATATATGTACATGTTCATGTATTTATTTTCGTATTAATATATGTCTATTTGTTTACCTTCAACCGATTTGGACCAACTTGGACTGTTTAGTCCTGGTTACTTTTTTCAGGGTCTTAACCTGTGTCCGACTTCTGATTTTGACAACTTAGAAGAAGATGCAAAAGAACAGAACTACAATAAAGATATTATTGAACATACATATGTAGAAATTTATGTATGTATTTATATAGAGAACTTATATTTACACACACAGCTTTAGTTACCTTATTTTACAAAGTAGTGTGCATCTGACCACCTATGGCATCCGAAATGTTTTGGACTTTGGAATCCTATGACATGATAAGCTGAAATAATTTTAGGTGCACATTGTTTACATTGACGACTCCTTAGCACATGAATAGGTTAGACTATTAGGTTGATTTACTTATCTACTTCACCATGAATTACATGTATAGGCAATGATTCTCTGGGATTATTTGCATCAGCCTTGTTTCTTGATTTGTCTTCTTAGGAACCGCAAACTAGGTGGTTTAACTTCCAAGGGCATCTAATTAACAACTTGCTGGGAATGGTCAGCTTCCTTGTTCGAGTTTTCAAAAGTTGAATATTTTATGTTTTAAATAGAAAGCTGAATGGCTTAATCTGTACCCATTTATTTATTTTTTCTTGTGACTATATCTACTTTGTCTTGCCTGTTATTCTTGTGATAATTTATGGGGAACTTGTCTATGGATACTAATCCAGCATAATTTCTGTAGGTTATTGCTGTTAAGAAGCATATTGAAGAGGCACAAGGAAAAGACAACTTTCCTTATGCTCAACAGCTCTTGATTCATAATGGCAAGGTCTTGAAAGATGAAACGACTTTGGAAGACAATAAAGTTAGCGAAAATGGTTTTCTTGTTGTCATGCTCAGCAAGGTATTTAATGTCAATTTTTTTCTTCCAAGTTGCTAATAATAAGGAACACCTAGTCCGTCACAAATTCAACTCTGATAAATTAATGTTAATGCCTAATCGTCTGTCGAATCAGTTACATGTATTACCATTATAGTTTATTTGGAAGAATCTCTTATTTAGATGTGCAAATGGGGAAAAGAAGTGAAGTTCATTAGGGGAAGGATTTTTTTACTCGACTCCTATTTTACGTTTCCTTGCTTGCGCTGTTTCAAGAATATTTGACTTCACTTTGTAGATCATTTTAGTTGCCTAGATTGGAGCTAGCAGACTGATGGTCTGTGAGGTGAATGTCACTACAGTCCTGGGGTCCTGCCACCTGTTCATCTTTTACTTAAAACCAATGTTATCACTGCCGTATCGTATCGTGTATCGGTCGGGCCGACCTATACGCCGTATCGTAACGTATCGTAAAATTAATTTTTTAATTTGTAAAAAATATTAAAAATTTATAAAAAATAGATAAAAAAATCAGAAAAATTCTAAAAAAATCCAAAAAAACTAGTAAAAATCAGAAAAATTCAAGAAAAATGTATTTAAAGGAACATTCATCATTCATGTATATGAAGTATGACCTGTGAGCTATGCATATGAACAAGACATTCCAAAATAAGAAATCAAACATTCAAAAAACAAAATAACATACTAAACAACCTAAGAGTATTCAATTACATCACAATTCATAAGTTCAAAAGTCAAAACTCAGAACATATTGACATAGTTTTCAAAACTCAAAACAAAAAGCATCGTCAATCGTCATTTGCATCATCATCTTCATTCTTCATCATCATCTTCATTTTCTTCATTAACTTCTTCTTCTATCCCCTCTGTTGCAAATGGAATGTCACCAACATTCCATTGCTCCCCCCCAGCCTCTCCTTCTTCAACAATCTCTGTTGCTCCTTCAACATTCAAAAAATCAAGATCGTCCTCATCAAGTATTGCAGCTGGTTCTTCTTCAACCCAAGAATCTAATATATCAAAATGGTCAATGAAGATAGGATCATATTGATTGTGATGCTTCGTAGATGTTGTTTCTAGTTGCCTAACAAGAGAAAAAATTAACAAATTGTTAGAGATTAAAATATATATTAGAATTTGATATTCTTGTATAACAAAAAAAATGTTTACCTTTGTCTCAACTTCATATTATAACGAACATAAACAAGGTCATTCAACCTTTTATGTTCCAGCCTATTCCTCTTCTTACTATGGATGTGCTGAAATACACTCCAATTTCTTTCACATCCAATTGCACTACATGTTTGACTGAGGATTCTAATTGCAAGCTTCCTTCATTCTGGGCAATCAGGCCCAAACCTTTCCCACCACAAATCTAATAACAGATGGAAAGTAAAAATGTTGTCAGAAATAAATATATGAGAAGGTAGAATAAAAGCTAAATAACAAAAAGTATAAAGTTTATTTTTCTAATACCTGGACGCATAGTTGTCCTGCATCGAACTGCTGTGTCTCTCGCCATGGTACCAGAAGCCGTATCGTATTTGTTGATCGACATATGGATAGCGTCTTGTTCTTTACTATCACTTACTAATACATCAATGCAATCCAACATGCCATACTCGACCTCTCTGTCCTTCTTAAAAGTGGGAAGATATCTAATAGCAGGATTTAGGTAGTAGGCTGCTGCATGAAGTGGGCGATGAAGTTGTCCAGACCACCTTTCATCTATAATCTTCCATATAGGCATGTACAACTTCTTTTTTCCCTTCATATTATCTCTAATGGCCTCCTTGGCTCTATCCATAGACTCGTATAAATATCCAATAGAAGGTCTATCTTCACTATCAACTAATTTGAGGACTTTCACTAGAGGTACACAAATCTTCAATAAGTGCACACATGATTCCCAAAAGTCAACATCGAAGATGGTATCCACAACTGTCGTAGCCTTTCTTTTATAGGCATGTGGATATGCAGCCCAATCATCACTTGAAAACATCTGCCTGAGAGAAGATCTTTGCTTCACTATACCCTGCACAGTCAAAACATTTGTAGCAAACCGTGTTTGTGCAGGTCGAATCAATTCAGCCCCATTTGTGAATTTCCTCATCAAATTCAAGACATAAGCATGATTGTAAATAAACTTCGTGATTTCTTGGCATATGTGAACCGTCAACTTCATATCATCCCTTTCACTAAGATCCTGAAGCATAAGATTTACACAGTGAGCAGCACATGGACTCCAATAAAATGTCCCATATCGTGCTGCGAACATTTCACCTGCAGCTTTATAATTTGCTGCATTATCAGTGATAAATTGTACGACATTTTCAGGCCCAACTTCTTCTATAACTTTATCAAAAATCCCAAACAACACATCAGCAGTCTTCGGAGTATCAGACAAATCAACAGATTTTAAGAACATAGTACCAAGAGGGCAATATACAAGGAAGTTTACCAATGTTCTGTTCTTGATGTCTGTCCACCCATCTGCCATTACACTGCATCCTGTAGCTTTCCAACTCAATTTTAGTTCATCACAATATGTCTTCACATCTCTAACTATATTGTTGAGAATTTTACCTCGCAATTTATGAAAAGAGGGCATTTTATACCCTCACCCTACACTAGCAATCGCATCTGCTATAGGCTGATAATGATAAGAGTTTGCTGCATTGAAGGGAATGGATGCATCATAGAACCACCTTCCTATGGTTTCATCTGCTGCTTCAATAATATCCTTTGATTGCATGGCTATACGAATCTCAGGCTGAGCACCAGCAGCAGTATAATTGGGAAAAAAATTCTTGATCGAACCAGACATATTGCTCGACTTCATAGTAGGTACTCTACCACCACCAGTACGACCCTGACTTCTGCCACGTCCTCGTGAAACTAAACTTATACTTGCACCTCTTCTTTTTCTGGTTGCAGTTGCAGAAGAACCACCTCCATGCATGATGCCTTTCCCTTTAGTTGTTCCCAAACTGACATCAACATCTTCTTGTTCAAGTTGAACATCTTCACCTTCACTTTCTTCTCCTTCATGTGGGTCCCCATATCCTTCCTCTGCATCTTCCATGTCATTTTCAATCCTACTTGCTTTCACTGCATCAAGAAGCTGCTGACACTAGTGCTTTACATACGCTGGCAATGGGATCTCTTGGGAGCCATTGCAAGCAGCCACATCGCTGTGTGTACCAGCTATATGGTGTTTAAAGCGAGAAATCCCTCCTGATATGATTTGCTTACAATAATTGCACTTAACTCTTAATCTATCTTTGGGATTCACCCTTGTACACCACTGCCATGCAGGATCCGACATTATATCTTCACAAAACAAGTAAAAACATACAAATAAATGTAGGAAATAAGAGAAATGAACGATTCAACGGCAAAAATGAGTTATTTCTTACCTTCTTGGTGTTAAAAACCAAAAAACCCTCTTTCTCCAAGCTTCCCACCGTCCCAAGACTCCCCACAACGAGAAATGAAGCTTTTTCACCAGCAAATCTTGATGCAATGGAGAAAATCTCTCCCTCCCACGTCTCTCGCAGCGTTGAGAAACAAGAAGAGAGAGAGAGAGGAGCGTCGGTTTGAGAATAAGAAGCAAAAAGGGGCTGACGGCCCCTTTTTTAATTTTACTCCCGTATCGTGCGATACGGGGGTGTATCGCACGTATCGTGCGATACGCCCACCGTATCGCACGATACGCGTATGATACGTACGCGTATCGTATTTATTAAGCGTATCGTATCGAAAACTATGATACGGACGATACGTATCGTACGATACGCGTCCGTATCGTACGATACGGATAACATTGCTTAAAACCACTCAACACATTCATAAATGTTGCCAATATTTACAAATATTGTGATAAATGCTGTAAACGCATGAAACAAAGAGAAACGGGAAACTATCACAATATTTTGTAAGTATTGTGGACATGAAAGTATCATGATATTTTTGCAATATTTTTTTCCTTTTTTTCCTTTTATAAATATTTTTAGATTAATTTTAATATTTTATGACTTTCAAATTCTCAATACAATGTCTATGGGTAATCAGTATAAAGCTTATAATTTTATAATTTTCTCTCTTATATAGATATATATATATAAGAAAGACAAACTTGCTGAGTAATAATGCCAAAAAAAAATCTATTGCAAAAACTTGAGAAGAACACTAGTCAAGTTGGATTTGCAAGAAAGATTTTAATAGTCGGCCTTTGCACCTCCGTTGCACTGTCATGGCCTATGGTAATGTTGTATGTAATGTGGTGTATGTTTGTTGTCAAAGATAAAAAGGCAAGAATTCAAATTTTGTGACCATAAATTGCTTAAAGACTTGAAGGCAAGTCATGGATAATAAAAACTTATTTATTTTGATACCCATTTAAGTTTACAGTAATTTAAATGGTCAATTTAGATTATTTCTAATGAAAGCATAAAATTTCTGGGTGACATGTATTTTTTATTTTTTATATTTATGTAATTTATTTTTTGACATAAATTTTTTTCTTATTATTTTGCATTTTTCTGAATTTTAGTTTTTTGGTGAATTTTTAATACAAAAAAAATTAAAGTTGCAACTTTTTTCATTACAGTACATATTTAACTATGGAGCCAACCTATACAGGTTGTGTTACTCATTGTACAACATTATCTTGTGGTACTTGGGTCCCAACAAACATGTGTACGATATTCTTGATGTTTGCAAATCCTCTACAATGATTCTGTCTACTCCCAGCTATTCATCCATCCACCTTGAACATGTGCAAGGTCTTACACCTGTGAGAAGGTTGGCATTTTTCATCACAGTAATAAGACAACCCCTTGTGGATCTCGTTGATTTGCTTGGAATTTGATCTTTTCGAGAGGCACCCCAACAGGTCGGTTCATGTTTCTTGGCGGGTTGGAGTTGGTTTGAGTCTTCAAATTCTGTGGCTTAGCCACAAATGTTGCTGTTCTTGGGTTCTTAACAGTGTGGTTTTTCTCAGGTATTTTGGGGAAGTTATTTCCTTTGGAAAATCTTGACCATTTTTAAAAAAATAAAAAATACTAAAAACTAGGTAAAAGGAAAATGAATAAGAAAGTAATAAAAATAGAAAAAGCAGTTTGATAAATTATCAAAATGATGTGTTAGCACTGATAAACGTGATGATAAATAATTTAATTTTAACTTCAAAGATTAAAGTTTTAAACAATGACAACAAGCACTAAGATAAAGAAAATGCAATGTAATGCATTAAATTTATTTTCCTGTTTCTTTCCAAAAAGAGTGTCTTTTTCACATTTTTTTCTCCCCCTTTGCTAACATTAATATCACATTAGAAAAAAAGATATTGGTGGCTTTGGTTTGCACTGCAGTAATGAGTTGTGATTTCATCAAATATTTGTGATGCGACTTTTGGTTGTCATTGATTGGGCACCTTTACCAATTGATTTTACTCTCTCTGCTGCAATTCTGGTATGATAAAAGAAAAGTGCACTGGGGTCCATTGTGAGTGGCCTAAATCTCTACAATTAGGTCTTCTTGCAGTCTCCTAATAAATACTTGGACTAAGCTTCAAGTTGCCACTTTAAACCATGTTACTAGGAATCTCAAACTCTGGTTGGTAGTCAATTATTGAGCTGGCTTGACGAATCCTGTACAGGGATACATAGAAGTTATGTTGGGGTTCAAATTCCACAACCTATGTCACATGGGTGCGGGATGTGGCTGTGGTTCTGACTATGTCACATGGGTGAGGGTGCTAGTGCGGCTGTGCGGGATGCAACAAGTTCCAAAAAAAATTGGGTGCGCGTGCGGCAAGAGCATATGATTATATATATATATATATATATATACATATTTATGTTATTTGTTATATAAGTAATTTTATTTGTCTATATTTTTAAACTTTTTTTTATCAAGTTTACCTTAATCTCATACAAAATTCAAAGTTTTATTAAATAAAATAAAGGGCGGGGGGAGTGGGGAAGGGAAAAGGGAAAGATAGGAGAAGGAAAAAAATGAAAAAAAAAACAAGAGAAAAAAGGAATGGGTGCGGTCAGCAGCACCCGATTTGGTTTGAGCGAGTCGGGTGTATTGTCGGGCCACACCCGCATCGGTGCGGGTGTACCACCATAGTTGACGCACCCGTGTGACTTAGGGTTGTGGGATACAATAATTTTCAAAAAATTTTAGGTGTGTGTGGGCGAGGATATATATATATATATATATATATATATAATGTATGTATGTATATAACATGTTATGTAGTTAATTAATTGTTTAATAGCCTTATTTATATATATTTATATTTAAGTCATTATAATTTTCTTGTATTGGGGATACTTTAGTCAATTACACGTTTAAAATAGTGAGTCTTGGCCCTGTTCGGCTTGCCACACGACTGTTGTATCAAATCTCTTGATAGCAGTATCAATTATAAATGAATTCAGAGTCTCAGACATGTTGCGTGAGAGGAAGACCAACACCAGCACTAGCACCAGCATTGACATGGTGCAGTAATCGTTTAGGCACACCCATATGACATTGGCGAACTGCTCCCACTCCGATACCCTCATCCCAATAGCCACACTCTGATACCCTGCCCTTTTGTGCCTCATACCGATGGTTCTAACTAACTGCTTCAGCCTCTATGTGATTGGATACTATCATGACCTTCTAGCCCTTGGATTAGCATTGCACTCTAAAGAACTGCTTGCACCTGAAAACTCAAATGTCTGTTGAGTTGACTTTGGGAAAATTGATTCTTGCTAGTCTCTAATGGGCACCTCCTTGTTCTCCATCCTATGGAGGCATTTGCCGTGGAGGGGGTTGTTTGAGAAGACATGATTAATTTTTCTCACGTTTGTTGCATTAATATTTCCTTCTGACTGATGGTGGCTGCAAGCTCCTGTGTGTGTTCCTGCTCCTTTGCTGCTGATCACTTACCTTGTCCAACTTTGCCAGCCATGTTTCTCCTGGACATGGCGTAATCCTTGCATTGATACCATTGATGCATCTTAGATGATGACAAAAGCTTTGTGTTGTAGGAAATGACGTTTGGTGTGTATGGTATAGAGGAATGGCAGATAAGTTTACAAAATATAGCATATCTCTTCTAAGATCAATTTAGCCATTTTCAGTGTCAAGAAAGGTTTTTTTGTTGCTTGTAAAGTTATGAACTAAGTCACCTGGACGCTGCAATTTGACTTCCGCACCCGTGTCGACCCGACTCAGGTGCAGGTGCGTCTCGGATTTGCACCCGACTCGGGTCAACAAGAGTCGGGTGTGGCTGACCGCACCTGATCATTTTTGTCCATTTTGGACATGCACCCGACTTGCGTTTGACTCGAGTCGGGTGCTGTCAAACCTCGTCAACCTATTTTTGTCCTTTTTTGATATTTTTTCTTTTAAAAAAATTTTAACGTTAAAAGGAGAGTTTAACATTTTTTTCCATTTCTGTGTTCTGTGATGGTTTTGTTGTTTTGTTGTTTACTTGTTTAATGTTTGTACTTTGTAAGCATGTTAATGCTTAATATGTTACATTCATATGCACAATACATTATAACTTATAAGTATGTAATATATAATATTCATATATAATTTATCCATAAAGTGTGTAGTGTTGAGTGTATAGAGTCTATAGACTATAGTGTATACTCTAAATTTCTTAATTCTTATATGTGTGTGTGTGTGGTTATATATATATATATATATATATATTATAATAATAAATTAATAATAACAAATAAATATTCTCGCCGCACCGCCACACCCTAAAAGTTTAGGGATCTGCCGCATCTGCACCCCGCACCTAGGTGACATAGGTTATGAGAACTCTAGACGTGGTATGTTTCATGGATCCAGATGCCAAAAACAGTTGCATGGTTGCCATTTTGACATCAACCATGATTTGTATCATTCTTTCACAGTTTTTCTTTTTCCTTTTTTTGTGGTAATATAAACATTGTAATAGATATCGCGATATTCTAAAAAATATCATGATATTAACGAGAAAAACATGAAAATATATTTATTAAGTTTTTATCATGTTTTTATCCTGCTTTTTTCCCCTCTTTTTGTTTTTCTTGTTATTTGCATCAATATCATCACAAATTCAAATTTAAACTCAAGTGAAGTTATCTATCATCATTGAAACAGTACTGTTATCTTTTAAGTAGTTTTTTCAATGTCTTTTTTGTTAGTTTCTCATTTATGTTATTTATTATTGTGCCAAGATTTTCCTGAGAAAAACAACTTTGCTGAAAAATGGCCGATAAAAATCTCACTGTTGAAAATCAAAAAACGATATTTCTGACAATGAATGTAAATGGTGAACAACAAATTTCTTTTCCTAAAGAAAATGGAATCTGGTATGTGTTATGTAAATGTGCTGAAGCTAATGTTGTGAAAGTGTGGCATTTTCTTCTAAGATCAGTTTTGACTTATTGTCACAAATATTATAATTTTTTTGAAAATATCACGATATGATTGCCAGAATGAAGAACACTTTTTGTCAAGAAAATACAGTGATTTTGTTAATATTGCCAAAAAGTAAATGTTGCAGAAATTTGTGTTTTTATTCATATATATTTTAAGTGTATGCTTTCCTTTTTCTCCTTTTAAACTTTAAAAAAATATTTTGAGCCTTTATATAAACTAGTAGAAAATTCACAATTTTATAGTTTTTTCTATTATTTTTGTATATTTTTAAATTTTTTGAGTTTCTAAAATTTTCATAAAGTTTGATAATTATTTGAGAATGCTATTTTTGACAACACTTTGAGAATATGAGAACCCATGCTAAAGATAGGGCTCTCAGGCAGTAGACACAATAGAAATTTCTTTTTTGACGGGGTGGGGGTGGGGAAGGTGTGTGTTTGCTCGGGTTAGATCCTGACTGCAAACAGGGCCATTAGAGACTTTCCAATATGATGACATTGAACAGCCTTCTTTGAAGTTTTTTCCTCTTTGCTTTCTAATATCATGCTCTTATGCTTTTTTTGGTCTAGTGGCTCTTTAAGAGAGGCTTATGTTCTCTCTCTCTCTCTCTCTTTCTCTTTGTCGCCCTTTCTCTCTCTCTATTTCTGGGTGGAGCTTGTTGGTCCTAAATGGGGAAGAAGAATGGAGAGATAGGGCGGGGGGATTCCTACTGAAGTATTGTTGCAAGTTTGCTTGTAGATTTGCATGTGTAGACTTGAGAACTCGTATATGGACATCTGAGTGTGCATTTCTATGTTGTGTAAGTCTAATATGAGACGATCCCTTATCAATAAGAAAAATTAAGATAAATTACATTGATGATTATTTCCAAACCACTTACATATTTGCAAGTTCTGAAGCAGGTGACTGTCGATTCTTGCCATGATTGCTCTGGTTAGTGTAAATTGCAATTCAAGGATTTTGACTAGAAATTCTGGTCTTTGAAATATCCTACTTTGATGGGATCTCGAAATGGCCATTCACATTGTATAGTCAAAAGTTTTTGACTGTTGTTTGTATGGTTTATACTTTATAATACTTCTATGTATTTTCAGCATGGCTGATAATTTCCTTCTCAGGCAATTTTCTTTGTGGGTTTTTTTGATATTGTTATCTGTTTGCTTTTCAATGCAGAGCAAAGCTTCCACACAGGGAGGAAGCTCATCTTCTCAGGTATCTCTGAAGTGTCTCTGCACATTTTGTTCTCAGTTGTGGGGTTCTTATTTTATATCTTTTAAATTGTTCTTAATTTTGTTCAGTCCTCAACTTCCAACCCTGCTCCTACTGCTTCAGCTGCTCCTGCTGCCTCAGCTGCTCCTGCTGCCTCAGCTGCTCCTGCTGTCCCTACAGTGCCTGAATCCAAGGCTCCTGCACAAGCAGCGTATATCCCTGTCTTTCCATTTCTTAAACTAATTTTATCTTTTTCTTTTTCTTGCTCATAATCTGTTGGCATATCATCAACAGGCCCCCTGTGAGTACAGCAGCAGGTTCTGAAAGAGCAGCTGAGTATGAATCTGTCCTTTATGCAAGTAGTTTTCCTATTGTAAAGTAGTATTACTTTAAAATGATAAGAAGAAGAAGAAGAATATGATTTTTTTTTTTTAAGAAAATCTTGTAATACTTTTGGAGAAGAAGAAGAGAAAGAAGAAGAAGAATAAGAAGGCTGTCGTAGTTATGAATTGTTTTTATTAAGTTAATCTTGTGATGCTTTTAAAAGTTTTGGATTTTTTGAGACAATTTTGTCAATTTTCATAAATAGATGACACAAATAAAACAGAGAACTTATAAACTGCTTTATTGTGTTTGGGATAAAAATTCAAAATTTTAAAAGAGTGACTTAAAAATATTTTATTTGTGTCATCTATGGGCCTACTTGGGTCGGATTGATGTCAACCATGTAGAAACACGAACACAGAGAAAGAGAAAACGGGGAACACGAAAACGTGGAAAATCCCTCAACAAGAGGAAAAAAACCACGGATGAGGAGGAGCTGGTGCCCACCAGCCGCCAGACTCTCTCTCTCTTAAGATTTCATTAACATTAAAGATTAGGATTATAATGATATAAGTATGCCCTAATTAGGACACACCGGATCGGGTCCAGACCTGGACCCGTACACCAATATCCGTCAACAAGATGCAACACAAAATCGCATTGGAAAGCCAACCTGCTACATAAGTAACTTTACTGCATGGAAAATAGCTGCATGTTCTCATATCTATTTCTATAACATATGCTATTATGCTTTTGTGTTGTTGAAATTTGACAGTTCTACAAGTTTGATTGACTGCAGGGCTGCTGATCCATATGGTCAGGCTGCATCTAACCTAGTTGTGGGAAACAATCTTGAGCAAACCATTCAGCAGTTGATTGATATGGGTGGAGGCAGCTGGGATAGGGAAACTGTCATACGTGCACTGCAAGCTGCTTATAATAATCCTGAACGAGCTGTCGATTATCTATATTCTGTGAGATACTCTTGCAGATATTTAAGTGACTTTTCTGTCTCATTTTTTACTCTTTTAGTTAGGCGGGTTGCTATTTCAGGGTATTCCAGCTTCTGCAGAAGTGGCTGTTCCTGTTGCCCGTCCTTCAGGGCAGGCATCAAGTCAAGTGCCTATTGCTACCACAGACAGAGATGCACCAGGAACTGCACCTGTTTCTGGAGGACCGAACGCTTCTCCATTGAACTTGTTTCCACAGGTCTAGTTCTGTTAGAAGCCATATTTCCATGTGTTTTCAGATCTTTTTTTTTCTTAATTGTATTACTAATGTCTATGGTACTTGCACAGGGAGCTCCTACCACTGGAACTGGGGCTGGAAGTGGCTCTCTTGATTTCCTCCGGAATAATCCGCAGGTGCAGTTTGTTGCTTGGAGTCGCTTTGGACGATATATTCTTTCTGAATTTCAATACTATCCTGTGTGTTTTATGTTCATTCCAGCATAAGGGACAATTTCACAGAAGGACACTGTTAAAACTGGACTACAGTTGATCAATATTGCCATTTTCTTAGTTACAATTGTTCTATTTTGTTGGTACTGCACATTAAGAAATGAAATTTGGGTTGTCATTGTTGTTGGTAGTAATGGGTGGCAAGCACCCACAAAGTACTTGAGACTATCCGATTCAAATACTTTATTAACATGGGTGCTGTCAAGTTCTAAGAACTCAATTATGGCAGATTTTAATGAAAATAACTTGATGATTTATATAAGATCGTAGAGCCGAAGTTGATCTGTGGTGGATCAAGTGTTCTCTTGTGGATTTTTTTTTGTGGTTAACTTGTATGATAAGTTTTTTTCCCCCTCTTTTACTTATTTATTGATTTATCTATTTCTTGCTTATTTAAAGAGGGTGGAAGTGGAGGTTGTAGAACATAGGGGACAGCCATAGGATTCTTTACAGTGGTTTATCTTTATCAACATGGGGATAGCCAATTTCTCCAACCAATGAGGTAGCCAATGATTTGGTAAAAAGTTACTTTTCTAGACCTATTGAATGCAGAAACTAAGAGAATTTAGTTTGCGTCCTTGGCAGTAATTCTTTAAGTTGAAAGAGCTAGGTATACCATATCTGTTATTATTTTTTGTGATCCCTAGATGTTTAATGTGGTGCATAGTAGTTAATGCAATTTTTTATTCCACATGTTTGAAATCTAGCTTAAGTCTTCTTTTTGCCTTCTTCCAGTTCCTAGCTCTCCGTTCCATGGTCCAGGCAAATCCTCAAATACTACAGGTCTGCATTATTTAAACTCTTGACATTATTAAAGGCTTTTGACTTCTATATATCTATTCTGAATCACCATCCTATTTGCAGCCCATGCTGCAGGAATTAAGCAAGCAGAATCCGCAGCTTCTAAGACTGATTCAGGAGCACCAAGCAGAATTCCTTCAACTTATTAATGAACCACTTGAAGGATCTGAAGGGTAAGAAACTTACACACTTTCTGTCATTCAGTAATTCATGTTAGTATGGATTCCTTTATAAGGTGATGACTTTGTCTGTCTTTATGTTCATCCATGTATGTATATCCCTTTCTACTTGGATGGGCACTGCAGCCTGTATTGTATAGGACATCCATAAATGGCATCTTGTGTTTTTCTAAAAGGGGATTAAGTACTTAAGCTTTGGATGCTTCTAATTTTGTTATCTATGGGAGTTGAAAACAATTTCCTCAAACTCCGTGGTACCTTTGTCAAATTCCTCCAGATATTTTTCTTAGATGAGCGGTAACCGCTTCATTTTTCAAAGATGAAAGAAGCAATTTGTAAGTGGACTTTGAAAAAGCTATTTCAGATGTGGTTTCCATGAGAACGAACCATTGTTAATGGGAAGATTGTAAATTATTGAGACCTAAGATCTGGTTGTGCCTTTTTTTATTTTACATATTCTTCCATTACTATCCTATTTGTTATGTTGGATAATATTTTGAAGGGTTTACGTTTTAACTGTATAATGATGTTTAAAAAGGGACAGGAGAAAGCACATTCCCATTCTGGGGAGTGCACGTATGAGCAGAAACCCTTGGTGTATTATCCTTTCTAAAAGCCTTGTTTCATATATTGATGTCATGATGTAAGATCATTTACATGTCAAGAAGACTGTTTCCTTCATAATATAGAAAGGGTACTGAGTAATATCTTCCTTTATGCTTAAGAGGATGTCCGATGATGTCCTTGCATTGAGTGACTGCATGCTTGATTTTTATCTGTGATCACCTAGCTGTTCGGATTTCTTGTTCAGGAAGACAGTTATGGCACTTTTGGAATTCTTTTCTGATTGATCCCAGAGCTGTTGCTGTGGATGGGGAATGTTGTGTAGATCTTCTGCACGGTTGTCCTGTATGTCAGTCTCTGTTGACAATTAATATATGTGGTTTTCAGGATTGTATCCCCATTAGTTGCTTCTCGATTAAATTTCATCATCCTGTATAGAAGCATTCTGTTGTACTAAACCAGTTTTTGGTACTCATAGTCTGCTGTTCGGAAGATAATAATATTGTTCTTTCTATAATTTTTCTGGGTAAAATGAAACACCCCCATTGTTTCCTTGTCCTTGTGCATATCCTTGATAGTTTTTTCAATTGTTATTTGATTCTACAAAATGTGAAGTTTGCAAGCATGTCGTGTGTATCAACATTCTTAACTTTTAGCTCTCTGTTGGGGCTTTAATACCAAGAACTTGTATTTCGTTAACGTGTTTGCTCTTTTCTTAAACATTAGCTGCTCCTGTTTGAATCTGCAATGTGCTTTGGCTCCCAAGAGATGCAAGACAAGCTATTGATTGTATTTTTTGCAGAGACATATTTGGACAGCTTGAGCAGGACATGCCCCAATCTATAAGTGTTACACCGGAGGAACGAGAGGCTATTGAAAGAGTAAGCATCCTATGGAAAAGTTTTGTTGCAAATCTTAACTAAGGGAACTGAGTGCCTTCTCCAAATCCAGTGCAAGTTCCCTGACATGTGCCTTTGACTGAACAGGATCTATGTCTTGTTCTTTAGTATATTTTAATTGGTGCTTCTTTGGGTCTTTCTGATATTGCTATTAAAATTCTGTTCAGCTTGAAGCTATGGGGTTCGATAGGGCACTCGTTATTGAAGCTTTCTTGGCTTGTGACAAAAATGAGGAGCTTGCAGCAAACTATTTGTTGGAAAATGCCGGTGATTTTGAAGATTGACAAGTAGTGTGGATGATAGTGGTCTGTCTTCCAACGGCATGGTATCAGTTCAGTCCAAAATATGGGGAAAGAAAATTTTTTCTGATGGTGAACATGTGATCAAGATGATCCAATCTCTAGTGCTCAACTGTTTCGGTTTTTTTCCTCATCGAGGACTTTTTTCTATTTTTTATAAGTAGCTGAGACCAGCTTTGATTTAGTGACTCCTGAAGGTCCAAATCAATATGTTGTTTTAATTTATTCTGAGTATTTTGATCTTACTTGAAATGATTCTTGGAGATGCTTCACAAACTATATCAGAATTCGAGCCAAATAATACTCTTCCTAGTGGTCAAGGCAACGAACCACTTTTCTTGTTTGTTCCGTTTCTTTCGAGTACTTCTTTCATGATGAATCTATCCCGCAGAAATGCTTCTGCTTGTAAAGGATTCTGGGCCTTCCTGCTGTTCCTGTTTGCTTGCTTTCGTGTGTTTTTACTTCTTCTGTTTAGATGTGTTTGACATGATCCAAGCCCCACCATGCCTGACCTCCTTGGAGGTGTCACAGTCTTGTCCAGGAAACCTGCTCCTGTTCTCAAACTTCAAGCCTCCCATTTCGTTTCCCTACCCAATTTTTGCCGCTTCCTTGAATGTCATAACCTATAACAATGTAATATTTCAAAATTTTCACTTGCATCTGCTTCACGGGTTACATTTCATATTATCTTCATTGACTGGTAGTTATGGCTTTTCAAATGCTTTTTTCTGTTTCGAAGCTGTGAGGCATTTTTAAGTCATTTTCAGTAAAAATAGGTCTTCCTCAAGAAGATTGAAGGGCGCGTGGTTTTCAGCCTTATTCAGGGTCAAACCCCGCTCACCTGAAAGACCGAGATTTTCGATTGATTTGGTAAAAAACTTGGTTGATTACAACCATTTTGATTCCAACTTGAAGACAGCCTCAATGCCTTATATGTATTATCAGGTTCCTGATTGACTTAAAACTTTCCTTTTTCTTATCAACTCTCTTGTGAAACAAATGTGGCGTACCTGTTCCCTATCCCAGTCATCTTTGGACTTTGAAATTCGTCTGTAACTAATAATGAAGAACCATTCGAATTCTCTCCTTAGATCTATCTAAGCACTTAGATTTTGAGATACAGCCAGCCAAATATGCAGTAGCAATAAAAGCTTAGATTTTATCATGATTCAAGCATGATGGGTCTGACGTATACAATGAATAGATGGAATTGGGGTATGAACCGGATGGAAAGCATACACCACAAACGGATCACGTTGTAGACTAATTAAATGTTAAACAAATCAAAGAATTATATATATATATTTATAGACTGTTTCATTTATGGATGGATGGCTATTTTTTTATTTTGTATCGTTAAAAACTGTTACAAAAGATATATTTACGGCGTTTAGTTACTTGGCTATGGGCTTTAACGAAAAAATGCAGTTTTTGGGATAGCATTTATCGACACTATATATATATATATATATATATATATATATATATATGTGCATGTGGTCTTTAGGAAATTGCCAGGATGCTTAAAACAGAAAAAGGCCGTTCCTTTTATCTATTTTTATTGTTTTGCTTGAGAAATTTCTTTCTTGGGCCTCTGCTCGCTTGCAGCATAATATCTCATTAGTTTCTTACTTAATTAAAAATATATATGCAAAATTGTCCTCACCCTTTCACAAAGCTTTTCTTTAGAGTCGTCTTTTGTTCTTTTAGCTTTTGGCACCTATGAAAAACAGTATTGTTTCAAAACTACAAAAATAAAAATTGCAGCAAAGGTTGAAGGACTTGTTCTCTTTAGGTGCTGCCAACTGCTTCGGACTCCGTCGTGCCCCGACCCAAGTGATTGTTGGGTGAAGAGGGTTCTTATTGTGGTCACATCCAGTGAGCTGTAGGTGTCCCTAGCAACTCTTGCTATTTTATGGGTCATAACAATAAGAACAATGATATGTTTTATGAATATGCTTCAAACTGTTTTATGAATCTGCCTTTAGTTGTTCCCTTGACCTAGTTTGGCATTATTACAATATGAGCTATTGCCTCAACGAGTACATGGAACAGAAGCAAGGGAGAGAGAAATGAAAAGTGGCCTGAAGGGGTTTTTTTCTTTTTTTTTTTTAAGTTTATATGTAAATTTTATATAAAAATTTTGAATAATTATATTTTAGCTATTGTTAAGATTTTGAAACTACAATTCAACCCCCTCATGAAAAATTCCTCGTTCGCCTCCTAATAGCTCCCGTCGGCCCTCCAGCCTCTGCCCCTAGCTCCACCTTTTCCCACTCTTTGGTCAGCTTTTTTAACTTCACCCCCTTTGTGTTTGCATGGGTGGATGAACGAGAGGTTAAGAGGAATGAAGAGTCGATCCACAAGCCTTCCAAACGACCAAGATAAGTGCGTGCATGATGCATCTCTAGAAGGGTGTTTAGTAATAGGAACACTGTGTTCTTTGGAATCTATAGAACATTATTGTCCAAAAAATGCAAGTTTCATGTTACCCAATTTCCAAAACACCCTGCTTCCTATTACCTGATGCTTTCTACGTTCCAAAAAAAATGCAGTGTTCATGTTTGCAAACGCCCTTTTAAGAGTCGCCATTCACGTCGTGCATGTACTTGACAAGCATTGGAACACATGATGTCAATCAATTTAAAGCTGCTTCTTAAATCCAATCTCATAGATAGATTTTACAAGTCAAAAAATTCTCTGGATGGAATCAAAGAAAAAACATGAAAATCCATTATGAACATCACATCATACATGTTTTTTAAACCAACGGTTTTAGCTTTCCATGACCGTTACTTACACTTGCGATCACTATTTCTTTCTCCCCTTCAATATTTTTCAAAAATTGGAATCCTGTGATTAAATTTCTAAAAACAACAAAAAAAAGTTGGGTGTCCATACATCATATGCTTATAGTGCTGCGCACCTCTTCATCCCTTTTTTTTTTTTTAAAGATAAGTGGTTTTATCCATCTACAAAGGCTACTAACCTTTTCCTTGTGCCCACCACATCTGTGATTCACAAAGCTTGCTTCGAAACTTACTAACTTACTACAATTTAAATGAAGAACTTGCCGACACGTGACAACGACCACCTCAAGATTTGAGCCCAAATCCCTGAAGTAGATGGACAGCTTTGTACCTCCCAGTGTGCTACAATCCTTTACTTTGTCGATGCACCACGTTACCACCTATAGAGGTCTACGTTCATCCAAAAGTTGTAGGGTTATTCGAAGGGAATTGGCAGTGGTAACATTCTAGAAAAAGAGGTCCTGCAAAAAAAAAAAAAAAAAAAAAAAAAAAACTTTTGACTCTAAATCTTTGATCCAATCACAATTATTTTTTTTCATTTAGGTGCCTATGGTGGAAAATATGCTAGAATGACCACCAAGACTAGTTGGGGAAGTAGGATGAAAACAATTTGAAATCAGTTGGCTGTTGGAGGTTAGTCGATGATAAATATTTAATATCTGTATTTAACTGCATCATGAAATAATATAAAAAAACATTATAAATTGTGATTATATTATAAACTTTTGATATTGCCTCTATTGTGTAGTACTTTAGTGACAATTTTTAAGTATTTTGGCATCCGGCAACGTTCGACAGCCAACTGATTTTAATTCACATATATAATGAACAAATCTATGGGTCCACACCCACACATGCCTATATCTTGTTTCATTCTTATTAAATCATTATTTTTTTCTACTTTTACAGTTTTACCTTTTTTCTGTTCATCAATTGACAAGCTTTTAAGTAAAATTAAATCCCATTGACAAGCTTTTAAGTAAAATTAAATCCCACATGTTATGAGAACATGTTATATGTTATGGTCCCTAACAAGAGAGCAGGGTTAGAAATGATTAAAATATTTTTATCGATTAAATAATAGACTCACCCATTATTTTAAAAAAAAAAACTCACAAAATGACCAAAATGCCCATCTTACAAGACGTGGGAACATGCCATTCTCTGTTAACAGCATTACATAGAAAGTCCCTTCGTCTCTTGTCTTCATTAACTTAGAGCAGCAAACACTGGCGGTTGGTTGCAATAAACGAAAGATAAGTCTGTTTTTGTTATTATGAAATACCTTTAGGGGCTCTCTTATAATTTCTAAAAAACTGACGGGCCCACGAAAAAGTCTCTTTTTCTTTCCGGTACAATTTTGTTCCTTCTTTGTCACCTTTAATTGGGAGCCCGTCTTTTTTTTTTAAACTTTGGATGTGATTCAAAAATCTTGGACACGTTAATGGGCAGAAGAAAACGCAAATCTTTCTTGTCTATTTCGGCATTTATTCTTTTTCCATTTGTTTCATTTGGCATATGGAGAACAGTTGCTAGTCTTTTTTTTTTTCTGTTTTTTACTGACTTTAATTTGAACTGCGTACACTTCATCTTTTATTACTTTAACAATCATACTCTGTCAGTGTTTTTCATGAATCTATCTTACATTACAAACAAGTGTCTACTAATCTGCTTGAATTTTATTGACATGTTCATGGAAAGCCATTTGCAAAACGACCCCTTAAAGGTAGCTTATATAGTTGTGTGATCTCGAAGGTGAGTTTTTTTTGTTAGGAAAAAGTTAATTTATTAAGAAAAATAATTGTTATCGTGACTATGAATCTATAAATAGTGGTAAGATGGGCACTAATATGTTGTCAATGGTGCCCTATAAAGTACTTTAAGATAGGCATCACCATTACAAATGATTATTATATGCACTCAAAAACTAACACATCATTACAAATAACTATCGTTAGTGGAACGAGAGAGTACTTTTGGTATTATGACATTCCACCATCACAGGTAAAGTGCATAAAACAACTAACAACATGCGGCACCATAGCTACTTGTTTTGTGATAGAAATGGTAAAATGACATAATAAATAACCTAGATCTTAAAAACGAAACCTATATGAAAAAATTATGAATATTAAGCCTACATTTGGCAATCATGTCCAAAAGATAGCAACCCTAAAGAAATTTTGTTCTTTATTTTTTTTGCCTGGAATGCCCCCAGAATGCCGTTAATTTACTAGGAACTCCTTTTGGCTAAGAACGCCGTTACTTTCACCATCTCACTACTTTTGCCTTTGAAGCTGCAGTTTAACATGACATTCCCAATACTCGGGAAGAAAAAGGACTTAATTAATGTAATAAAGAAGATACTTTCAGGGGCAGATCAGGAAAAAAATTATGTTTCTCAAAAGAAGAGAACCACTTATTCACCTCACATAATTTAGACCATTTTGCTTTTTTTTTTTTTTTTTTTTTTGCAATTCCAGAATTTAAAACCCAGCTGCAATAAAAGGAAATATTTTATAAAGACTCAATAATGGCCTCTTATTCTGATCTGTGTTAAGTCATAATGGTAGAACACCCAGTTTTGACAGAACATCACATTTCCTCTTATGTTATTCACAGAAAATATTGTTCTTCCATTGTCACTCAAACACACTAACCATGTTTTAAAAATTAATTAAAAATTGAAGTTATTACAAATTTAACATGGTTTTTTTAAAAGGCCAAACACTGCCTAACTATTATTTATGAAATTTTTTTGAAAAGATAGGACCGCGTCTTGAATATCATGACACTACACCTGCAACAGTGAAATGCCATAATAACTAGCAAGTTTTGAGTTTGGAACATAAAAACTCAGATTCTTGCTGTAAAATCTTAAGAATTAAGATCATAAGATTTTTCAATGATGCAAGGTAATGTGAGACGGTTGGATCAAAAACTGTTACAAAGGAACACGTAAAATTACCTTTTGAAAAGTTAAAGACGGACATACTTTCTTCATTCACAAGTCTTTGACTGGAGTTGGCTGCTTGCATTGTCAGATACAATTTTTCCCAGCGATCAAGGATTTTTTAAGTTGCGTTTGATTACCGCACATCTCAGATTTGAGATCCACGGTTTTCAAATCCGATCCCTCCCCTCCATCTGATTTTAAATCCATACTTTTTACATTAAAGTGTGGATTTGAAATCCACAGACAGCTGTGTATTTCAGCTATCACAGATTTAAGACTCTCTAGGATTTGAGGAATCAAACGCACCCTATAATGATCTAGACATCAATCTTTTATTGGTAACTCCTTGACTAAGTTAAATTAACATAAGCAAAGTACACACATATCTGTCCGTTTGGCGACGCTCATTTTCTGAAAATTCTGTTTAGTCAGTGATAATAAAATATTTATTTGTCGTTTGCGTGGACAAAAAGTAATTTGGGAGTGTACTTTTGAGATAAGTGCTTTTAAAGTAATTAAAAAACCCAACTTTTGTCTCAAGTTCCAGGTCCAGCACTATTCCTTTCGAATTTTCTAACGGACACTTTTTGTCAATGAAATGTGAGCTACAAACCACTGGTAAGTGGTAAGTAAGTAAGTAGAAATTATTAAAACTTACCGCTGTTTTTACCAAGTTAAAAAAGAAAAAAGAAAATTACTATTTCGTTCTCTTCTCTGAAATGTGAAAAAGAGGACCTGCTTTTTTTTGTCAGAAATTTTATGCCAGGGTCCATTTTTCTTGAATTTTAATAACTGGACACAGCATCAATCAGGTTACATGCTTAAAATGAATTAGAAGTATTGTTATGTCCCCTACTTCCTAAATTTTGAGCTTAAACAAAAAAAGAAAAAGAAAAAGAAACCCTTAAATGCGCCGTTTATTCTCTTCTCAAATATTGCAAGGATGGAGTTATATACTTAATATGCAATTCCCAAATACCAACAACATTTAACAAACAATATCAGACTTTGTAGTGAGGCTTCCTAACTTTAATTAATTGGACATTATAAAAACGTCGTCTTATGGAAATCAAATTTCACGAGGATTTGGTTTTTAACCAAATTTTAGGAACCTATTTTAAGGGTGATGTGAATTATGCGTTTTGCGCTTATTTGAAAAAGTAACACTTCCGGGGTGGGGGGGGGGGGGAAAAAGAAAAAGGGAGGCCGAGGGGGTGGGGACACGAAGCGTCATTATCGGGAAAGGGCGGGTCCCACAAAGCTGCCCCCAGAAACGGGAAAGAGGCAAGAGTACGCCCCCGAGGATCCGCCCGAAGATCGGCATCGCCGAGGCGTGGGCCCCAGCACCGCCGGCCACGTGTACGGCGGAGCGCCGACCAAAGCAACGGATTCCCGCCATCCCATAGGTCCACGCGTCGAGGCGACACCGCCTGGATGATGCCACGTGGTCCGGAGAACAGATCGTACGCACCGCTACTGCGCCTCCTCCCATTGGCTGAAACTTCTCGCACCACTTTGGCCCAGCCAGCTGTCTCCCTCAATCCTTCTGTTCCTTCGAGGCCACGTGTCCCCGACCACCAATGGGAGGGCGCCAATGTACGTGACCGCAGGTGGCGGAAGACACGTGTTCGCGGAGAGCTCGACGGCACACGTGCCGGCCGGCACGCGCGAGGTCCGGTACAAAAGGGAAGCGGGAGAGCTCCCGGGGAAGATGGCGGGAGCGGTGGGCGTCCGGGATTAGGGTTAGGCGGTAGGGACTTCGTTGGTGGCGGCAGTGGTGGTGGTGCTGGCGGCGGCGGCGGAGGAGGAGGAGATGGAGCAGAGGCAGCTCGGCGGGTGCTGCATCGACCGGTACGGCCCCAAGGTGGATAGGATCATGTCCAGGTTCAGGCCGATCGCGCCGAAGCCGGCGGTTTCGGGATTCCTGAGGCCGCTTCCCGGGGGTGGGCTGCCGTCGTTTGGTGGCGACGCAGCGAGGGTGTCGAGGGTGAGGAGGCGTTGCCGCCGAAGGGGCGAGGCGGCCGCATTCGCGGCGCATGATCTGAGGCTCGGGCCGTACGTCAGGCAGCCGCCGCGGACTCCGGCGGTGGTCTGGCCGGTTCGGTCCGTGGGGTCTTGCGTGACGGTGGAGAGGGTGACGGAAGCGTGCGCGGGGGCGGCAAGGGTGGGGACGGGTACGGAGAGGGAGGCGATGGGGGTGATGGAGTCGGACCCGATGCCGGGGTTCGTGTCTGGCCCCTGCGGGTCGGTGGTGTGGACGAACGAGGCGTATCGGAAGATGGTGGGGGGTGGTGCTGGTGGCGGAGTGGTGCTGCTTTGGAAGGGCGGGAAGGAGGTGCTAGCGGAGGAGGAGGAAGAAAGGAAGGTGTTGGCTTGCAGGGTGAAGGTGGAGTGGAGCGGCGGCAAGGTGACTGTGCCGGCCGACGTGTGGAGGGTGGCGGGAGGGTCGCTTGCATGGAGGCTTGACGTTAACGCTGCTCTCAGCCTGGGCAGGTAAGGAAGAAAGGAGAGCGATCGAGGACGGAGAAAGAGAAAAGGAGCCATCTTCTTCGTCCTCCTCTTCTTGGTGGTGCTGCTCCTGGTTTCCCCGTTGGTTGTATTAGATTGCGGGGTCGCGGTCTGCTCTGGAAGGGCGTGAAGGTCGGAGCAGGTTCTTCTACTATGCTTTTGAGAGAGAGAGAGAGAGATATGTATGTACTCTTGTAATGTTTACAGAAACTGTAAATAGAAGTTAGCTCATGTTCGTTTGGTTTCTTTTTATGGTAAGGGATCGGTTCTTGTGAGAGACAGAGAGTGAACAAATATTTCTTCCTGACAACCTTTGAAGACAACGTGTTCTTCATGATTCCAGTACTACTCTTCTGCTGCTTTCCATGTTTCTGCTATACTCTTAACTGCACCTGTGCGTGTGGATTGCCGAAGATCAGCAGCTGCCGCTCTCGCAGATCCTCCCCATTTCGTTATCGTGAAAGAATGTTCAATCGGCCATCTCGTCCATAAGAATCACAGAGAAAGGGACGGATAGAGAGAGCAGTGATCGATGTCTGTAGTAGCAGACGTTCTCAGTGCTGGAAGGGGGTGTGTACTACGACTTCGTAGGTGGTATTGAGTTCGTCCTTCGTAAATTTTGCAGCAGCAGCAGATAGACGATCCCACTTCACAGACATGGTATGGACTCATCTCCTAAATGAACCTGAAATCGATATCTTTTTGCAGGAGGATATAAATCGCCCGCCATTCATTGTTCTTCCTCCCCTCCTGGCTAATTTTCACAAACAATGCATATTACGATGTATTAGTTAAAATGAGATATGAATAACTAAAATGACGCTAAATAATTTTACGATCTTGGTCTGCTCAGATAAATGTCATGTTTATACTTGTAAAATTATATTAGAGATGGTAAATTAGGATCACCTGCCATCATGGGTAATCTCAACATTGTTCATGTTTGGCCCCAAAAAGAAGAAATGAAATTTACCATCCATGGGTATTTCAACCACACAGAGATCTAGTAAATAGAGTTGTATTCCCAAAGATTACTAAATGTCAAATACCTTGCTGACAACATTAAATATCAAACTAAATTTGAATTTGAAAGACGCACAATCAGTCAATCATACAGCAATATAAATTAATGATATAAATAGCATATACTGCTCTACTTAGGACATATTTTAAATAATTAATACTTGGAAGGGATGATGAGTTGTGGATTAACTTGAATCCGAGAATTGAGTTACTATAAATTGCATTCAAGTTGAAATTCAGTTGAGATTCAAATCACTGAATTAGATTATAATTAGTCGACCTGCGCAGCCAAGTGACAGAAGACAATACTCGTTGCTCATTAGGGCATTAGGCGACTACATATTTCGGTGACGAAAAATGCTCTTATGTCCTCTTATTCTTTCTTATTTAAGGTAACTTAAAATATTTTCAATATCTTTTACAAAGTAAAATGCATATCAGATTTAATGTTTTTGTTACGCACCGGAATTTGATTCACAGATCTGATGATCACGCATCTGTTGCTGGCGTTTCTTTTCTTCTTATCTTTGTCACTTCGACCCCATAAGTTGAGCATTTGCCTTTCTTTTTTTCTGTTGTAAGATCTTGCCGTCCTTTTTTCATTGATCCCTCATTGATTTTGCCAGCTCGCCTCATTTCGGAGACTTCCTTCATAGATGATGCTATTTCCATTGTTGTGATATTGTTTTATGGTGAGGATGATTTCCATCTTCAACAGGGCCATCAATCTCAGCATGACTTTTGTTGGCTATCATGACTATTTTTGACATGCCCATCAGACTCAACGGTGTAGATAGGACATTGAGTTTGGTTTCAAGACTGTCAGGTGGAGACATGGGCAATGGTTTAGTGAGAATATTTGCAATGTGGTAAGAGGAGGTATATGTAATACCCTAGTTTTGAATTGAACATTGTGAGAGATTTTCGAGACTTTATAAAGAGTGTTGTATAGTTAGTTGTCATGATTCATATCTTTTTTTTTTTTTTGCTAAAATTGAAACTGGTAAAGAGTAGATTGAGATCTGTAGAGCCAAGTAACCGAGCTCAGCATGAGAATGGGTCAGGCTATTTAGTAGTACTAGAGCACAATTCAACATTCAGACTTGAGGTCCACATGCGCAGACACGTGTGTGCTTTAAGAATGGTAAATTGTACTATTTTACTTTGAAAAGTTTAGTCTAATATTAAAAATTATGAAAGATCTTCAAGGGTCTATAAACAAGATTATTAAAGTGGTTAGCCGTCTTTATTTCTACTCTTCTTTAAGTTGGAAATAAAATTGCTATGTAGTGGGTTGGTTGCCATCATACTACGAGCATGAGCCCGGTGTGGGAGTGGGTTGGGTTGTTCAGTATATGCTTGATTTATACTCTTTTTTTTTTAACAAAATACATGCACATTCAATTCAACATGTTTGCTTAGGATGTGGAAAATATTATGATCAACCATATAAGTGGCACTAATATTTTCACACCATTCAATATGTGTTCAAGAAATGTGGAGTGTATGAAGCTCTTGAAAGAGATATTGAAGCCATGTTTTCTCGGCCACATTTTAAGTGAAGGGGGAGACCCACTGCCGGTAGAAAATAAAAAAACTCTCATTCAATCTCTTGTCCTGTTAAGATACATGACTTGCTTTTAGCGCTTTTAGGGGTTGTGCTTTAATTCGGGCATCAATGACTTTTTTTTGCAGCATAGAAATTTGATGCTCTTGACATTTACAATGGAGACTGGCTGCTTAGCATCCCCTTTGTCAAGTTGTTGCACCAACCCCCTCGGGGACTATCTCTGCCACATTCATGTTGTGATAGAGTGATGTTTGAGCCTCAAAATTGGATTAGGCAACACTGATGTTTTGTTTCTAGCCCCATGACAAAACGTTGGGTCCAAGAAAGATTTCTGCCCAATAGACTTGTGATCATGGTAACCTGCCCACTCCACATCAGAATGACATTTATGCATAGGTTGGAAATGAGCTGAATGGTAGTCCAAATTGAATAGTTCCTTTTGTGTAGCATAAGGTTCATTTAACCACATACCAATGCACTTGAATTGGATAGTAGATGAACGGACAAACTTTGTTGATTGTGAAAGCAGTATCTGGTTTGGTCATATTACAGGACATCCACCATGCTGCATGCATTAACATTCAATAGGATTGTGATATGGAGCCTTGTCTTCTTGCCCCAAGATTTCATGAAGTCATTGGGGTAGGTAGGGTTTTGGTTTTTTGCCTTTTGAAACAGTTATATAGCATGTTTCTATTGAAACAAGATGAGTCCATAGGGAAGGTTCTTGGAGCCCCCATGCCAAGAAAGTAACTTAAGAGTATCAAGTCTTTAAGCACAAAGGTTGGCCCAGCTGAGATATTAGCGATGTAGTAAATTGTTATTGGCGCCTAACACTAACATGTAATACATATATAGTTAAGGACAAAATATAGAGTGTCAGTTCTCTTTAAAGCAAATAAGGGTGCATCAAGTTTGGACATTTGAAGCCCAAGAGAGCATGAGAACCGACTAAGCTTTTGATACGTAGTCTTAGATAATTATTTAAAACCATATGCTGCCATTTTCGCTTTTGCATATGGAGATGACATGTTGTTCAAATCCAAGTGGCTGCTCTATGAAGACCTCTTCTTGAAGTTTACCTTTTATAAAAGTAATATTGACAAGAAGTTGTGGTAAGTCAATCAGAGCTCAAATAACTATTTGAATGGTAGTGGGATTCACCATTTGATTGAATGTTTTAAAATAATTAGCCCCTTCTTGTTGCATATATCCTTGTTTCGCAAACAAGCATTACAGTAGTAGGGTAGTTTGGCGGCAAGTGTCCTATGAACCGATCTGCCCTAAAGATTGAGGCAGATACATAGAATCTGCTGCCAAGCTATCATTTAAGACTCAATGGGCTTTTTTTTTTTTTTATATCCAAATGTCTTGGGAGCTTATGGTGTTACAAGAATTGATAATAATAAAACGTCACGTAAAATTGGGTGAGCCTCAACCACTAAGCCTCACCTTTAAGGCACCATGAGAAACCTGAAGTAAAATTGCAGGGTGGAGTCTTAGTCATAGTCTTAACTTTTCACGTTCCCCTCTCATCACTTATCCCTGATACCTGGCCCAATTGGTTGAGTTTGAAGGTAGATTCCGGTGAAAGCTTGAAGTTAAACCAGGATTTTAACATTTTATAAATTTTTGGATTCATAGTTGTGGATGTTGTGCTGGATTTGGTTTCACGAGTTCATCTTTCGGATTACGTTGGAACTGGAGTTGGATTTGGATCCTTGTTAGAAAGCGAAATGATCAATTTAGGTATAAGTAAATCTGGTTCATACATGCTCTATTTTCACCCCTTAATGTTGGCATTCCCTGCCGGCAGATGATGTATGCCATGCTTACCGCCAGATCATGAACAGGTGTCATTATTTTCTCTGTGTATTGTACATAGAGGAAACTGAAAGCAGCCGGCGTCTGATGTTTGCCTGAATCCTGATGGTCATGGCCGCTTTTAGCAAATGGGGCGGCTGTGATTCGCCATGGTCCAAAAATATACTTTAAAAACAAAAATTCTATCGTTAATGCCTCACTAATATATATATATATATATATAAAAGTGAATGATAATTTTGACTATCTACAGTTTTACAACCATCATTGTCCATCTAAAGCAAATTAATTGAAAAAAGATAAAAATAAAAAAGTATAGGAAATGATGAAAACGCCAATAACTCTTTTCTCCTCATATTGAATTGGATAAGTCTAGCAAGATGGTTAGGTGTGTAAATATATAGATATAATTTGTGGATTTCTACATATGAGCAAGATGGTTAGGTGTGTAAATATATACGTATGGGTTTGGATGGAGAAATCATCCCGCTTTTCACAGCATTCTATAATGCATGAGATAATGGGTTTCCACTGTATGCATTTCGTCGGTGCTGTGATTGGTTTGCGCTCAAAGATGGTGAGAAGTTTTTAACTAATATATATAAACTAATTTAAAGCAAGAGAATAATGACTCTAGCTATTTATAACGACCTCGTCATTTAACCAGATCCATTTATGTATAGTTCAAAGAAAAACAATAAAAAAAATATGTGAATTATACAATGTTCGTCACCTTTTATTTTTTTTCTCTTAAGTGTTCATCGTATCATTATATATATACATATATATATATATATATATATATATATATATATAATTCTATTCGGTATTTGTTGTGCAGTACCCCATATTTATGGTCATCTCCTCTTCATGGCTTGGGCCTCGCACTAAAGAGGGAAGGCATAGGCCGTAAAAGTAGGCCTAGCTACTATTGTACCTACTACGGCATTTTCATGTCGCTAAATGAGTCGCCACGTAAATGAACTTGGTTGCATCAACTTTAGCTGGGACACATGTCTCCCTCTAACGGTGAAGCAATGCTTTTCCAACTTTTTCTTGGCCATGCCTTCATCTTGTCGTCCGCCTAACTCCTCAACACCCTCATGCAACCAACTGTTTGCTCTTGTAACTCAACTACTCTCTTTCTCTCTCTCTCTCTCTCTCTCCATATATATATATATATATATATATATATATATATATATATATATATATATATATATATATATATGTGTGTGTGTGTGTGTTAATGATGGCTAAAACTTGAAAATTGATAATTTAAACTATTAAAAGTACCATGAACTATTGCCACCATTATAAGTGGTTGCTAAGCTATTGATGGTATCATTATTATTTTTCAGCATTATATTTGCAGCATTTAATAAGGTGTGATGCTTTACATACTAGCAACATTAGTACTTTTGCATTGAAAGACGAATTCTCACAAAATTTTATATAAAAGAGGACTAGCATCCTTTCCTTTCCTTTAAAGAGGCGTCTAATATAACCAGAATCATAGGATTTTAGAATCAAGTTGATTATTTTTTAAGAAAATCAAAGAATTATTAAACAAACATGGTATTTTGTTTTTGAAATTAAAAAACTAAAACCCGGAATTTTGATTTCATTCTAATGATGAATTAAGAATCTGAAATTTCATGTTTGAATCAAAATCTCAAACCATCAAATGCCTCTATTTATCTGCATCTATTTATCTGCATCTATTTTTTGTTGGAGCATATGTAGGGCTGCCGACTAACATGGGAATCCGTGTTTGATTGTTTTATTAGAAATGTATTTTTGTCTTTTATAAAAAATCAATTTAAATAAAATTCCACTTTTACTCTCTTTAAAATTTCACTTTTACCCAAGAAAGATTTGTCTACCATCAAACTTATTTTTGCCATTTTGGTCCCCAACAGAGTCATGTGTTGGAGGGCTACATGTAACCTGTTCTATATTGAACTATCTGCCCACTAGTTAGACGAAACAAGCACTGCAAAAATTCACTTATTTCAATTAAAAAAAAAACATGAAAAAAAGGATAGATATTAAAGTTTCACATATTCTAAAACAACTTAAGGCCTTAGATTGGTGATAATGATAAAAAAAAAAGAGAGACAAAAAAAAATACAATGTTATTCCTTTTTTGTTTGAGATCATGACAGAAATAGTTCCGAGAGTTTTCTAGAAAATTTAAACGCCGCTTCAACTTTTTCGTGTTGCATATATGGCCCATCAATCCCAAGTGCAGCACCAAGGGTCCAAGAACATGTTCCTGTTTATCCGGTGGTCATTTTCATGATCGAATGGATTACTACCCGCCACTCCACGTTCTCATTGGTTCCCTTCTCTCCTTCTCCATGGAATCCGCTACACCTGTGAGCCACAGACTGGTTGATGAAAGCACCTGAAAAAGAAGCATGGCCAGAATTTGATCTGAAAGAATGTCTTTTTAGCTTCTGTGTGCAGTTGGTGTTTTGTGATCAATGAGATCGAGCGAATCCGTTTTCTTCCACTGAGAAAAGGACACATATAATATAACAGCTGATCTAAAAGGAATTTGGTTGATTGATGATTGTATGGTTTGTTTCTTTGGTCCGTCCAGTGAGGGATTGAAAGTGTAATGGTTGCTTGAAGTCAAGTCACCAAGAAAAGTGGTGACAAGGACGATTTAATTAATAGGAGAGTTGCTTGTTGACTCATTTTAAGAGCTTTAACAGCTGAGCTCGTAAAGATATAGACTTACAATCACCGATTTTTTGTACCAACTTGTTTTCACGAGGGCTCCACACTAGGGTTTTTGGCATACTGGCTCGGGTCAATCGCCAGGAGACAGCTAGTCATGGGTTTGAATGACATGGGTGTCATCTTTTGAGTAAGGGATCTATTGAGGGCGGAGCGAGAATTTTTTTTTCTATGAAACACTGAATATATAGTTACAACCAGTCTACTTAAGTCGATTAGGCTGTGATTCAAGTTTCATGGGGTTGCCTCATATAACTGAATCTAAGTTCACTTAAATCCAACTATAAATTTAAAAAGGTTTCAAAATAGCTCAGTCACACAATGGAGCACACACCCCACAGAGGCCCCATTGTCCCACAGAGACCCCATTGTCTTTGCCTCGTGGGACCTATAGATAAGCTACTATTATGGTTGTTTTAAGTAAGAGAAAGTTACATGCACCATGCGTACTGCGTAAATGCGAGAAAGACATTTTGGTAATTTGTTAAAAAGAAATGTCTTTCATAGCTTTTTTATTTTTGTTTTTGTCTTTACAAAAAGTTTTTTTAATATGAATTAAATGTATTTTAGCCATTAACTATATTGACACACAAAAATTCATGCACCAGACGCATGAAACATGTTCGTTTTTTAGGCTACCTTGAAAAAAACAGTCTCTCGACTCGAGTATAGTTTCTCCTTTAGATGTTCAAAGAAAATTTATTTTCATGAGTACGTAATAGACAGAATATAAGTTGAATTGTGAACTTATTAAATGAAACTGGTGATAATGTGTAAAAAAGAAAGATACATCATCTCAAAAGAAGCCAGCTTATGAGTGATAAAGATGCCTATACACCTGCTTGGGAGAGAGGAAAGTACAATCTGAAAGAAGATCTATTGATTGAACCCGTTATCAAGTGCTTCTTTCTCACTTTAAAAACACTATGCAGTCGGTGGTGCCACAGCACTTGATAGGACCCACTTGCACGTTACCCACTTCTGTTGATGGAGAAGGAATCAAGAATATTCGGTCCGATTAGTGCATCCTTTCTTTAATATATTTGAAATATGGGAGTTCATGCAACTAACTATTAACTTCAAAGCAATATCATAAAGGTTGCCATTGGCCATGCAAAGCTTGCCCTATTCAGAAACATCGTTGTGTCTTTTTATACAACACAATTTTGTAGGATGAGCAATAGAGTGTGTGTGTGTGTGTGTGCGCGCGAACACACACACGCTTTTGAGATGATAAGAAACAAGGTAATCGAGATGAAGCATAAGGATAATGATAGAAATTTCAATTTCCCTGTTATTTTCTTTCCTTGTGTTTTGCTGTAACGCTTATTATATGAGTTTTACTTGTATCTTGAAAATACTGTGTAAATCATTACATTCAACGACTCTATGATTGAGCTTGCAGTTTTTCAACGTAGAATTCTATTTCACTCTTTGTGCAAAACTCTTATGCTATCAGAGCCTTTTGCTCTTCTAAGTTGTCAAAATCCATGGGAAACCTTTGCTCTCCTCATCATCAGTCGTTATTGGCATGCAATGGAGAACGATTGCTAGTCCCATGCTTGTGAAGCTGAGTACAAAATATTATCTACTTTGGTGCAGCTAGTTGAAATGTGTGTTGTTGCCTCAGAACTTATTGTCCTTAGTTGATGGAATGGAGGAGTTTCCACAAAGTATGTTATCAACGACAAGGGAGACGAGCATCAATCCCTTGTTTATGAAGTCCGATCAGTTGGCAATCAGCTTGATCAAAGCCACAGTGATTGAGAGTTTTTTTTCAATCAGGTTGAGCATACCAAAATTGTTCAAGAAGTTTGGAAATATCTGCAGAAAATGCATGGTTACCAATCACCATTGTGTATTATGCTTCAGATCAAGCAACTGGACATCAAACACAAGTGAAGAACTTGAACAAATAGCATTGAATAGGTGAAGAACTTGAACAAATGGAATTGAATAGGCTATCAGGCAGCTGAGTATGAAAGTTTCAATCCACTATATTACATCAACATCAACGAGACATACTTCATCTTGCCATGTGTCTCTTTTGTTTTTGATACATCTTCTCTTCTTCACATGTGTCTACTTTTTCCTCTCCTATTTCCTCCACTCACATTTCTTAATCATTTATTATCCTTTCTCTCTCTCCTTGCAACTCCCACTTCTTTTTCTCTCCCAACTTTTTTTTTAATTAATCATTTTATCTACATTCTCTTCTTCAATCCTCTTATTTTTGTCTTCTTTTCCTCTCCTCTCTCCTCTGTCTTCTTCAATCATGTCTGCATCTTTCCCTGTAACACTCTTTTATAATTTATGTTCAACTCTCTCCCCTAGCTCCTTGTGATTCATCTACCTTCATCATGCCACCAGACAACCAAGGTATTTGTTGGTACACAAGAGCTGGGGCGGTGTTCACTCAAGCCATGACTAATCTCTACAACACAATGATTTAATTGTCAAGCAGTATATATATGAATAATGACTTTAGAATAAATAATTACACACACTAACAATAATGCACTGTCAAAATGATTTTTGCTAATTTGCTACATATAGTTCAACGATGTACCATGTGATTTATGGGGTATTAGTGATTTATTATTATTGTTACATGCAATAATAGCTAGCAATTTACTACGATACAGTAATAGTGATTTACTATTATATGTATGTTATCAAAAGCAAATTTAAGCTTAATGAAGTTCTTGAGTGATTCAGTCAGAGAGATTTATGAACTCACATAGCAAAAACCAAACAATACTAACATGATAAATAAGGTAACTTTGACAGTAGATGAGTTCAAAACAGGAGATTCACAATGATGATTCTTCAAGTTAAAAATAGTGGGGGCACTCCAACAATTCTTCGAAGTATAAATGGTGGGTTGAGGAGGTGTGGAGCAGTGATCTAATATGGATTCTTAAAACACCTTACTGAAAACGAAGAGGGGTCTTGCGAGGTTTTCCTCATGTTCTACTGAGAAGGAGATGATAGATGATATAAATGTTTCTTTTGTGCCTATTGATTATGAGCATTTATGCCTTGCAATTGAGCTGTCAAATTGAATGATGATGGTTCATTTGGGAGTGAGTTTATATATATGGATCATGTTTAGGGCCGAATGTATAACCTAATTCAGCAAACATAGCTATTTGCTCTGGGGTTTAAAACACACATGCACACACACACAAAGATTTGTTATGTATTGGCGACTAACCAGAATCATTTAGAAATGAATGAAAATTTCGCTCTCTCTCTCTCTCCCTCTCTCTGATGGAAATGATGGATAAGCGAAATAATATGTAATAGTGAGTTAGGTACGCTCATATATGGTAGCACTAATCTCCCCATTTCCATTAATGTGAGACATCTAGCAAGACTGCCCTCTTTCTCCGCTTTTAATTTTCATAGCCTTGCAAATTTTGGTTGTTCTTATTAGATGGATTCTTAATAAGTTCCATTGTCGCATAACCTATCTATCAATGAAGCCGAGTGCTTATAACTATTTTTCTTTGGTACCAATGAAGAAGCACAACTTCCAGACATTCACATTTTCGAATGTCTAGTTGTGACATTACCAGCACGAAACCTTGGCCTGCTATTGTTAGCAAGATTCTACTCATCTCCACACAATCTAAACTTTATTCATGGAATGCTCAATGTCATCATTCTCCAATATATTAACTACGATCGGGGTCATGCTTTCTTCAATTGTAGCACATTACATGATTACCCTCAAACTCTTCTCGTTTTGGTTGAAAAGACTTAGTATTAATGCCATCGATCCTTAATTCATTTCTTTGGAATGTCATCTCTAATTCTAAGATTTAGAAGCACCTTCTCTCATGGTGTATGGTCACTATGCCAAAGTCAAGAGGTCGTGGTGTTCCCTACATATGGTCCAAGCAGCTTGCTCCTTCTCACCCATTGTTTTTGTTTCATTGAAGTGATCCTGGTGCAATGTTTATTAGGACCAAATAAAACATCATCTTGCAGATTTCAGGATACTCCTTACCATGCCTGCAAGGAGATCCTCTCATGTATGGAAAGCATGGATGGTAGCTACCAAACATGCTCAGCACCTACAAATGTTTCTTCCCGATGTTCTCCGTGCCTAGACGGCCAGGATTCAGTTTCAGTTGACAAAATTTATCTCGCCGTCACGCCGCCATAGGCTAACTAGGTCTCTTTGGGGTGCTGGTCCTCCTCCTAGTGTTCTATGTAACTCACTCCCCTCTCTCCGCTGACCTCCGTCATTTTCCTTCCCAGCCTGATGGGAATTATATATTCGTCTCTAGCCGTCATTTGGAAACGCATACGCACCGACACGCTTCCTTTTGCCACGAGAGCGAGATCGATTTATGATTCATAGATCCATTGATTCCCAAGTTCCACGGATCCGTCGATTCCTAACTTCCACGTAAAGATCGAGGTCGAGGGAGATGAGGATGGGGAGGGGAGGAGGCGGGAACATCAAACAGCCATGGCTAAGGCACGTTCTCCTGGCCTCTTGCTTCTCCCTCCTGGCTGCAGCCCTCCTCTTCAACCTCCTGTGGGCATCTTCTTCTTCCTCCTCCTCTTCCTCCTCCTCCTCCTCATCCTACTTCCCTTCTGTGAAGCAGGTCGTCTCCGTCGAGAAACCCAAGTTGGTAAGTCGAATTCTCTGCCGCATTACCGCGTTCTTCTTCCTGCCGATCTATTGTTTTTTCATTCTTTTGGTTCTTTCTTGGGAATTATTTTCTTACCGGCTCCGGTTTTAGCGGGAATTGTTTGGAATTTTGGTGATTCGATATTTGATGGAGGCGTCTTGTGGTTTGGATTCCATTGCTCTAGCCTCTTGTTTCATTGTCATTAGCTGAATCTGTGAACCTTTTTCCTATCGTATTCGGGGTTCCTTGCTATTCGTCATTGGGGAGGTTTTAGTGGTTGAAGTGTGTTCTAGTTTTGATGTTACTGCTGTACCTGGAAGTTTTCTTGGATGTCCCCATGGTCATCTACTTTTGATAGATAGAAACATGCCCTCCTCAGCTTGTATGGAGCTGAAGTTGGGAGGCAGAAGGAAAAATGACTTTCAATTTTAAGCAGCCGCATTTTCAGACTGTGACCAACATGATGCAGCAGAGTATAACATGCCTTTTATTTCTTTTGTTGTGGAAAGTGAAGATTCGGGGCGTTAAATGGACATAAAATCCTCATGTCCACTCTTCTTTGACGATCCCAGTGATCGATTGGCTAAATCTGCTTTGTAGATGTGGTCTTAGAAATTTCTGACCGTAAGTTCCCTCCTAGATCATGTTTTAACATTGGCTATTCCGAATGGACATCACAAATTATGACAATTAAGTTCATTGATGACTTTATGATGCCAATTCTCTTTCTTAAGATTTTCCGGTTACTTCCATATTTGTCTGGTTCTTTAAGTGCTCACGACTGGTATATGTCCTACTTTGTCAAATATGAAATGAACGACCAAGAAATTATGGTTTTCGGAGATGAAAAATACTATAAATTTTTTTAATTCTGGGTATCATGTGCTATGTCAGAACAAACCTGATCTCATTATATCATATGGAATATTTAATTCCTTTTTTCCCCGAACCTTTTTCTTAGTTTATTACCCTTGTGGCTCATTGATGCTTTGCCAAATATAACATGAATCACCAAAAAGTTGCGGTGCTGTTTTGCACGCATAAAACAAAATGTGGTACTTTCATTTTCACTTTTTAAGAAGAGAGATAAAGTGTTGATCTTGTCTATCTAAGCGTGGTTTTTTGTGTCATATGGAAGAATGACAATTGGTTCTTTTGTTTTTCTTCAGAGAAAGGTTGCTAATGTTGAGAAAATAGAGCTGAATGCAACCTTTGCTGATCTTCCTGCACCAGAACTAGAATGGGAGGAGATGGCAGAAGCACCTGTGCCCCGTTTAGATGGTTCTGCTAAACAGTTGGGCAATCTTTTATATGTGTTTTCCGGATATGGTTCAATCGATCATGTAAGTGTTCAGACTTTCTCAATATAGTTCTGATCTGCATGATTAATGTTCTCTGTGAGTTGTCTGAGGCAACCCCACTCCCAGATTAAACAATTTTAAATACTTTTCGTCAGTAGAGATACTTGTTTATTGAGTCCTTTTATATTCCTAGTTAGTTATTGAAGAATATATCTGGAACTGTTGAATCAATTTTGCTTTTCCATTACCAGAAGGACATTAAGTTACCCTGAATTGGTTATATGCATTACACAAAACCAGGTGGTGGCTTCTCGTCCAATCTTTTGAACAGAGAACTTTCCATATTTCTCTACTGAAAAGATACATATTACTGATGAATCTTGATGCATGAAACACGCAAAAAAAAAAAAATTCTCTTGCATGAAACATGATAGTGGAGATGTAACTATCCTAATGTCCTGCTTCACATTTTTAACAGCTAACACATTTTCTGGTTATTTTAATATAAAAATGCTTCCCTATTCTCTGCCACTTCGATGGCCACATTTTCCATGGGAGAGCAATACTCGGGTGTTTCTTTGAGCCTCAGACTCGGATTTTAAACCCTCAACTGATTTTATAAGTAATTCGTTTTGATCTAGCTGAGATTTTTGCAAATTAAATTTTCTTCATTCTTCAGGATTAGTCACAAAAAAGGCATACTTATAATATGATTAGTGGCCATATCAAACCAATGACTTAATTGAATTAATGTTGACACAAATTTGGATATAAATCCAATTAGATTCCATCGAGAGCCAGAACTCAACTTTATCATTTCCTTTTTGGTTGGCAAGCATAAGAGCTTGTCATGTGAGTTTGGATGATGACAGACTGCATGGTCCATCAGTTACAGTCGGTGACAACCATGATGGTTCCATCATCCGTCATATTTGGGAACAAAACATCCATCATCCACCAAATTTGTGTAAACCAAGCTGATTCGGTCCATCATCTACCAAAGCTGTCGACCTTTTTTCGCCCACCAAATTTTTGGACTATGATAGATCACAAGGTGTCCATTGTCTATTGAAGGCAAAGCTCTCCCAAATTTTCTAGAAGTGCAAGTTAAAGCTGACCTATTTTTAATAATATTCAGTTTGAGAATTCATCTAAATGGAGGTTTTGAAAGTTCAGAAAAAATGTAAGCTATTTCTGGTGGAAGGTCTAACTCTTTTATTCATTCTTTTGCTTCATTTCTGTAATTTTTCTTTCCTTTTCTGTTTGTATTATTATATTATTTATTTTTTAGCTGCTGCTGGAGTCTCCAGTGGCTGGGTTTCTAGCCATTGGATAGCCTCCAACAGCTAGTTCCTGTCTATATCAAGGACTGTTGTCCCTCTTCGTTGTCTGCTTGTTTGAAGCACTTCTTGCCTCTTGGTGTTCTATTGAAAGGTTCTTTGTTTATTTTGCTGTTCCTTGATGCATATTGTGCTGCTTGTTCTTGTTAGTATTACCCTTCTAAGCTTTGGATTATTGTGATATATATCTATTTCCATATCATTATTTCTATGGAGACATGCTGTGCATCTTGCATTTTATTTATGAATTTGAAATGAAAAACAATTCTTTCTGGCTCTAGACATCTATCTAATATTCAATTTATGCGACAGGTACATTCCCATGTGGATATTTATAACTTTAGTGATGATACATGGGGAGGAAGATTTGATGCACCCAAAGAAATGGCACATTCTCATTTAGGGGTGGCATCAGATGGCAGATATATTTACATTGTCAGTGGACAGTATGGACCACAATGTCGAGGACCAACATCTAAATGCTTTGTAATGGACACAGAGACAAAAAGTTGGGGCGAATTGCCTCCACTACCTGTTCCCAGGTACTTGTTTTCATGCATATATCACACAAGTTCTATCTTGGACATCCAATAACTTTTTCATTCTCTAGTATAGATTAGCTATTTGCCCTTTATGTGGATAAATTTGCATCCTCATAATCAAGAGCCTCAAGATGAGATTACAGCAGATTCTTAGGCTTGGACCTGATCTTACAGTCTGACTATACTTGGTTACTGGGTGAAACTGCATGGTGTACCTCCATGTGCATCAATCCAGCTAACCAAATGATTGGATACCCAAAAATAAAATTTGTGTTTGTTTTTTACATTGTTTGTTTAATGGAAAACAAGTTTTAGAATCATGTGCACTGTGATATGTAAAAGGGAGTTCAAGGGAACCAAGAACCTGTCATTCACAATCCATAACAAATTCATGGGTTAAATGATCATCATTTATTTTTAAAAAACATGAAGCTAAGTACTATTTTGAAAAATACCATCATTCGACTGATGGCGTTGTTCTTGACCCCAGGGCACAGATGGGTACACAATGCAGTATTTTATGTACTGGTGCCTGTTTGACCAGTCACTGAAAATAACATGTAACCTCATGCACTTCAAAAGGATCCTTAACCTTAAAATGAAGATGTCATGATAATGATCATGTTAATTTTAAAGGTTCCTTTTTAAATTTCTAGTAAAATCTGTAGTTAACTTTTACAGCAGAAAGTTGTTGTTCTGTTTTTAACACCAATAATACATGAGCTGATGTCATTTAGTATAGATCTAGTTAAGGGTGTCAAGGTATCACGGTTGTTGGCAGGTTATTTATATTTATGGGCTTCAGCCATGACTGAAGCATACCCTGAAGAAGATAATGTATGTGTAGAAGAAAACATGTCCACTAAAAGTAAAACCACCTTAAGAGAAAAGTGAAACTGGAGTCAAGGAATACACCTTAGGTGGTCTTGAAATGCCTTCTCTCCATCTTTTGGCATGAGAATAATTTATGATAACAATCTATAGATGATTGCAGAGGGTCATTTGCTTGAACCTGTTTAGTCAACCATATGACAAAATTATGGACATAGTCAATTTGGAGCTCCTGAAGCAAAATAAACTATTGTTAGAAACCATATGGAATTGATAGCTATTTTTATCTCTATCAGTAGAAAGCACCTTAACAGGGTCCCATCATCTTTGGTTCTACTATGGTGCAGCGAAGAGAACTGTTTTCAATGTCCATTTTCTCTAATATTCGTTCTTTCTGAAGTATGAGATTTCATGAAGTAAATGGAAACGGAAGCATGAATTCTTTCTGCAATCTCGGCTACCAAGATTTGCTTTTGGAATCTTAGTGGAATGTTCTTTTGTTTCTTTTAAGCGAAAAATCTTGTTGCTCATATGAAGCACGGCTTCTTCAAAAATTTCATTTGATTTCCATTCGTAAAAGCTTTTGTCGTTAGCTAAAGTTGGAATTTTTCCAAGAGAAGTTGAAATTATGTTTATTATATTCACACTTACAGGTATGCCCCAGCAACCCAACTGTGGAGAGGCAGACTCCATGTAATGGGTGGCAGCAAGGAAGATCGGCACGAACCTGCAGTGGAGCATTGGAGCATTGCTGTAAAAGATGGTAAAGCATTAGAAAAAGAGTGGAGATCTGAGATTCCTATACCTCATGGTGGACCTCACAGGTTTGTCAGTTGCTCTGGCAAATTTTTTTGGCTAAAATAGTAAATCTCAGTAAAATTTTCTGTCTTATTCTCTTCTCATGGTGTTTGGAAACTAAGTGAACCTAAAGAATTCCAGAAAAGCAAAACCATTTTTGGTATATTCTTGTGGAAGGAAAGAATTTAAAAGTTACAAATTTTGTTGAGACATCCAAGAAAATGGAATGTTGGTGGTTTCTTTGCCTTTTGTTTCAGAAAATCTAGAAGAATTATGACATGTAATGGCTGGAGGATACCTAATCCTGATGAGTATGTGTTCTACGTTCCTATATCTCTCTCTCTTCTGCTTAAGGTTTCGGTGAAGCCCTTGGCCGGAGCTGTCTCTCTCTTTGTCTTTCCTTGCATATTGAGGGTTTGCCAACAAAACCCTTGGTTAGAGCTCTCTCTCTGGGTAGCGGAACTAGTTGGGTTGGGTGGCGTGTTATAGCAACGTCCTTAGTTCAAAACTTGGAGGGTGCTATCTTGATGGTATTGAGGAATGTTGAGCTTGGGCTTAGGGGTGCCATTATGGAGGCTAAGTGGACTGGTAATTGTCCCTCCCTCTTCCACCCATCTCTCTCTCTCTCTCTCTCTCTCTCTCTTTGCTGGTAAAGCCCTCAGCCAGAGACCTCTTTGTTTTTCTCTCTCTTGCCGGATGAGGAACAATTGGGCACGCCCTGATGTCTTTCAACTATGGATAATCTCTTTATATGACTAAAATGACTAAAAAGTACATGGTAGATATACAAATAACACACCTGCCATTACATAAATGCAGGAATATACACACACAAAGAACAACATGTTGAATTGGATTAAATGATCCAAACCCAAAAAAGTGCACATATAAATATGATGGCTATTCAGGTAGTGAGTAATGACTTTGAGAAGATTGTTTTTCAACTAAGTTTGCCACTCTATAAGTGATCTGCATGTGTTTGGGTTACTGGCTAAGTTGTTTTATCGTTATTAAATTAGCATGAAATTAGATATCCTTGCGCTGAGGTACACGGAAATTTCTCCAAGACATAGTTTCTTTGCAATTTCTAAGAAAGTCATCCGCTAGTAATATAGTAATTTACTGAAGACCCTTTTTAGTTTTCTTACATGATTCTTTTTCCTTATAATTTTTTTATATTAGGGCGTGCATTGTTGCTGATGACCGTCTCATTGTAATTGGTGGTCAAGAGGGTGATTTTCAGGCCAAACCAGGGTCACCCATTTTCAAATGCTCTAGGAGGGAAGAGGTATCTATTTCTTATATTGTCTTTATTTAAACAATAATCTACTTCTGAACTACTGGATTTGAGGTTTGGTTTGTTTTTTTCCATAACTACACTACCTTGAAAAATCAAACTTTTACCTGAATTATGTAAACATAAAAAGGTCTTTTAATCCTTTTTGTTTGTGAAAAAACGTGAATCCAACGTGCAAGCACCATTTGCCTTGAAAAAGCACAAAACACTGTTATGACAAGGAAAAGCCTGGGGAGGATTGAGGTATCTTGTCAAAAGGAGGTAGAAGTGGATGTAAAGCAAAAAAAGATGTCAGTTGTTTGCTTTACAGCAGTCGACCAGTAATTTTTTTTAAACTAATGGTTCCATAAATGCAGATCATTTGTATTTATTTACGAAGCTATTCTTTCGCTTGCATTCCATGCCCAGAGCTTCAACTTTAAAGAATTTGCAGGTCAGATTTTCTTGTTTGCTGCTTGCTTTTCGTGTAATAAAATTTGTGGATCAGGTTGTATATGGAGATGTTTACATGACGGAAGATGGTAAAAGTTGGAATCAGTGGCCCTCCATGCCAAAGCCTGACTCTCACATAGAGTTTGCGTGGATAATATTGAATAATTCCATTGTAATCGTGGGAGGCACGACGGATAAGCATCCTGTGACAAAAAAGATGATACTCGTTGGGGAAGTCTTCCGATTTCGTTTGGACACATTGGTATGCCTTTATCTTATTACTCAAGCATTCAAGGACAATATTTCACATTTCTGTCACAAATTGGCAAATCTAATGATCATTGATGCGTTAATGTTCTTTTTATAAATTTAAATGTGACACAGAGCTGGGAACTTTGTGAATTGTTTGAAAAGTTCAACTACCCACTTGGATATGTGGGTTTGCTAGCAACTGATGTTATATATGTGCATGGAAGAAGGTCAAGGTAAAAAATCATGAGAATTCCTGATCTGTAGGAGAAAGAAATAAAAAGCATATTAAAGACCTTTTGTCTGCTGATGTGCATGCGACCTCTGAAAATTCTGCCTTTCTTGTAGGTGGGACACAAGGACATGGGTTTTAATAAAATAGAAACAACAATTCTAACTTTTTAGGTCAAAAACACTTTTTATTAAAATGATCCAATGTCACTGAAAAATTATTGAAAATAATGTCAAAAAGGGTGTCCATATGTGTTGATGTGTTTGTAGCTAGTGTGTGCGCGCTGGTGTGATAAAAGAGTCCAAAAATGGCATGTCCCTTGATATGGACAGTCTGAATTGTTGCCACATGACATGATTTTTCATTTATGATTGTTGGCATTTCAAAAGCATTAGATTTATATGAGTGAGTTCATGTATTCATGTGGACTTCGTGGATGAGTTCTGGGTGGTGAACAGATTCAACGACATGACTTTATGGGGATGTTAGGATCTTGTCTCACTGCAGTCTGACTTGATAAAATGGAAAAAGGGCTAAGTACCTGATCAATCAGGCCACATGTTATCCTCAACTAAGTGGTTGAGGTTTCACCAGTGTTCTATCATGCAACTATTGTAGCTTTGTCATATTCTGATAGTGTAGCATTGAGTTTGTCGCATCTGTATTCTGTTTTACACCATTCCACGAACTTGTTCATGAATGTCAGTGCAGATTGATTTCCTGGCTTATGCATTTGTCAATCTGCCTTCCTTTTCTTCTTCTTTTTTTCTTTTATTTTATTTTGGGGAACCACCCTAGGCTGGGAGACTTTGTCGCTAGTCTGGAACATAAAACCCCCAAAGCCATTCCCCCACTCCCATGGTCCTGCCATGCATTGGCTTGCACAAGGAGCAGGTACCTCTGAGATTTGAACCAGTGACTGGCCACCTACCAGCCGCGGACCCAACCAGGTCTGTCAAACCCCCCTCCTTTCAGTAAGTCCCTTTTGCAGTGATGATCTCAAAGCTTGCTTCTGGCAGCATCTTCCTGATGGTTGCCTACTGCCTTTTTGTTATACTGTGTTTCTAGTAAACGGTTGCTAATTTGTTTCTTTTGCATATAGTTGGCTACTTATTCTGGAAGCAACCCGTGAGCTATTTTTGCTTCTATAAAAGATGACTAGAGTTTTCCATCTTATAAAAATTACAGCTTATAACCTCTCCAATGATCATTGTTTGAAACTTTGTAAGCTGTAATGTTTATAAGATGAAAATTTCCTGCTTTTCTTTTGTGGAAGGAAAAATTTAGCTCGAGCAGTTTGAATTCTAATTGATTGATTAAATTTAAATCTCATGCAGGAATGGTCAGTAATTGGAAAAATGCCATTCAGAGTCAAGACAACGCTTGTTGGTTACTGGGATGGATGGTTGTATTTTACTTCAGGGCAGCGTGACAGAGGGCCAAAGGACCCCGCCCCTAAAAAGGTTATAGGAAGCACATGGAGAACCAAGTTGAGGTTTTGATTGTTCATCTTGTCATTCATTCATCTAAGCGTCTTCTATGACCATATGCATCTTTAGAGCTTTCGTATTCTTTTATTTCTTCCACATTTGTGCACAGCAGCTTCTTTTTGAGCGTGTATCATGTAACATAGACGAAAACAGGAGATGAGGAGAAAACAATAATGTATTTGATCTTATACCTCAGAGGGACTCCTGCACAGCTTATTATCTTGTGAAAAAGTAAGATCTCGAAAATTCTTCTTATTTGGTGCCCATGCCACATCAGAAATGCAGATTGATATAAAAAAGTCTCACATTTCTTGTATGGAGAGATTAACGATAATTTAAGTTTTTTCGAAACAACGCAAAAGCAGTTTCAAGAAAAAAGTAATAAGAATTATATGACAAAACTGATACCTTAGTAGCTTGTTTGGAAACCTAATATTGGCATCTATTAAATTGTGAAACCTGAACATGTTCTTAGGGCTTTGGAATGAGGTTGTATAAATAAACCTGATCGTCCTTTAAGTTGTTGATACATACTGTCAAGTGTCAAGCACTTTTCATGGAATTCGTCGAGGTGATGATAAGGATCCTCTTTCAGGGTTTTATGGGGGTTCTCCAGGCTCTTCTTGCAACGACCTCTACCTGAGTATGCACCTTAAAACAAGACCGGGTGATGTAATAACACAGGCAAAAACCTATCCAGTACAACACGCTGATAAAACTCTACACTAATTAAACAAATCAAAAGGCAAACAAAAAGTGCGAAAACAAACACCTAATAAGACTATCTTGTAACTAAATGAATCAAAAGGCAAATAAAAAGAACCCAAAAAAAAACCTAAGAAGACAATCTTCATACACCCAGGAAACATGAAAAGGATAGTCAAAAAATTTCTTGCTATTGCCTATAGAAAGCAATCTCCTAAATTCCTGCAAAAATAGACTCCAAAAACTAAATGAACTATATAAACACAGAAAAAGAAACGAACACAAATTTATTCTCTACAGAATTAAAAAACAGACAAATCTTCTCCTCGTTCAAAATCTGCAGGAAACTGTTTTTCTAAAAGCAGAACTAAGGTTTGTCTGAAAAAACTGAAGCGGTATCAAAGCTCAAGGTCAAATCTTCAAACCCAAAAAATCTTTTAGAAAACGGCTGAATATTTGCCAGTATTTCAAAAATGCTTTAGTTTTATGAAAATTTTCAAACTTTTCAGCAGCATTCAAACTCTTAAAAAGCCTTTCAAGAACATGCCTGCTTTGAGACTCTCGGAAAAAATTTCGATTTTGAAAAAAGGCAACGTGTCTCAAAGTTTTAAGTAGTCATGAAGGACATGCTTTTTGGGGAATTAAGTCACTTTATATTGTCTAACCATGCCTAGCTATGGTTTTGTTGTGACCTTCATTACGGTGCTAGCATGATCTTGGTGACTGGTCTGAGCACGTTGGTCTTCGGTTACATCCTTCGATGAATAAGAAATGGTTGATCATCAAATACCCAATGAATGTTGGCCTGTATAAGGCAATACACAATTGAGCACCGCGCGGCAAAACTTTTTTCTTTTTTTGTTTCAAAAAACACTTGATGCAAGCCGCATTTACATAACTGGAGTGGACAACGGCGGGGTGTGTGTGAAGGAGGGAGAGAGAGAGCCTTGACACATGGTGGTGGGAAGATGGCCCTCATGTATACCAAAGGCAGTAAATTTTTTCTATCTCAAGACAAGAGGTGCCAAAACTTTTAGGAGTCGTTTGATCAACTCAGATCTTAGATCTAAGGTAACTTGAGACTTGAAAAATCTCAGATCTGCAGATTTATGGTCAAGGGCCCTTCCATTCGACCTCAAATGTGATATAGATCTCAAATCCGTTTCTCCACATATTGGTCGAATCCCATGTTTGTTTACACTATGGGTCCAACACAAAAGCATCTTATATCAGCTTCAGATTAAAGCCTATCAAACACATCCTTAAATATCCTTGCAATTAATAATTATTTATCAAAAAACATTTCGGTACACACACACACACACACACACACACACACACACACACATATATATATATATATATATATATATATCTGAAATCCTCCAGCCGTTAGGCCTTTCACAGAAAGCAGCCCAACACAATGCACAGGCCTTGTGAAAGGCCAGGGAATCCAAACGGCCAAAGGAAGCCCAGAATTATATATATATATATAGTAGAGCATCAGAACGGCCAAAGGCTTCAGAATATATAAAATGCAGCATCCGCAGCCACACCCATGTACCAGAGCAGAAACTAAAAACTAAATGTATTACGACTTCTGTAATATGCCACTGAAAGTCTTAACTTCAAGTAGTTTCTCATCACAAAACTGTATTCAGATCAGACGAATTAAAAAGGACTAGTCGTTGAACATCAAAACTTAATCCAACATCAGCACATAAACGAAGGAGCACCCATACCCACGCTACTGCAACTGTATCATGAAGATTCCTATGGTCGTAGAACAGCCAACGTAGGATACCAAAATTTCCAATAAAAAGATAACAGACCCATCAGCGCAACCGCCTAGCTTCACGTTCCGACTCTAGCAGAGTGAGTATGTCGCCCTCCCTAACAGGCCCTTTCACGTTCCTCATAATGAGCCGATTTTGGTCATCTAAAAACTTGACTCTTACCTGAGTAACCTGACCTCTCGACCCTGTTCTCCCCATCACTTTGACCACAACTGCAAGCTTCACTTGTGTATCCATCTTGTATGCTACAAACATGCAAATTGCAGTATTAACATAAAGGCATAAGAAACAAGACTAAAAAGCAGAAAGTCTCTCGACAGCTTTTCACGAGTTCAGCTCATAGCTGTGTCTTGCAGATGACAAAATTTAGCAAGTTACAAGCACCTTAAAATCTAGAATCAAGAGTCCAGGTCTCAAATCACATGCAAATGACAAAAATTAATAAGTTAAACGCAGCTCACTATCCATAATAATGCAAGCAGAACATGTCCCATACATGCAAAGTAATTTATGAGTTGGTGACACTGCAAATGAAAGGAATCAAATTGACTTTTTAGAGGACAACTCTATAAAGACCACTCGCTCCAGATACTTTTAATTGAGTCCCTTTTCTAGAAGAATATATTAAAACGAACAACCACTACCACATTGTTTTGATACGCCATTGAGCCATAACATGCGAAGACAAAACACTGCATCAAAGAGCTGAAGAGTGGAAACCCACTTATCAAGTATGAGCTGGTGCTTTATATGGTGAAATATCTGTTGAAAATTATATCGTACAAATCTGGACTAAATTAGTCCTGTGCTTGCTATGCTTGAAATGGGTTCAATCGGTCTTGAAAGTTAAAACATCTTAGTGCATGGGATTCAGAACAGCAAGCACAATACCTTTTTCTAATCAGAAATCCTGACCGACATATAAGTTTGCCTTCTTTAGATACCAATGTGCTCATTTTTGAAAGGACAATACTCCCCTTGAGAGAAGGCTTTCTTTACTACCAGACAAACAGGTGAAGTGGCATTTTGAAGTCCCCAAGGTCGATGCGTTCAAGAGTACATTGATAAGGATAAAGGCAGGAGAATTTGGGTGCTTGGGTTAAGATTGGAACCAATAAGAAAAAATGAAATCATGAACTAGTCGTACCATAAAATTCCTAAGAATCCAATTCACCAACCAGGAAGAAAATCAACAAAGTTTCCTTGGATATTCAAGGGTTTTCCATGTTCTTGGAAAAATAACTTCCAGGATTCTTTCAGTCTCTTTCTTGTGTTCAAACAAAAATACCAGAGACTTGGTGAAATCAAAATCACTAAAAACTCTCACTCATCCAAGCACATCTTAACTGCAACCTTTTGCTCAGTCCACACCTTCTGAATGGCTGGAAACAATACCAGCTGATTGTTTCCTTAAGCATTCGTCACTTTAGCTGCTATTTCAACAACCCTGGTCTAATTTCATTCAATAGTTTTCTTCTAAAATTATTTTTTAGAAAAAGTCATAATTATGATTAAATTGCAAATCCCACAGCATGTCATTGATAGAATAGAATGGGCACACTAAGTCTATCTAACAGGCTAAATCGCATGAACACCTGGCCTGATTTTCATATACTAAAAACTCCTGATTCCTCAAAATCAGGTTTTGGATGGACGACCTAACAATTATACAAAGGAACATAAGATGTTATCGTTTATTATTCTATCTAAATAACATCTTTGAATTCTTTGTCAGATTCGAAAGAAAAGTTTTCAAGCTAAAGGATGTGTGAAAGTTTGTCTAGCTACGTAATAAGTATACAAGAGAACAACAACGCAGGAGGAATTTCAGAAACTCGAGAGTTTCGAAACAACATTGGCAGCCTATTTGGAGCATCTGTGCACACAATAGGACAACCAATCTGTCTTCTCGATTTTCCGATTCAAATGGTAGTCCCAGATCATTTAAGTCCGTCTCGCCTTTAAAATAAGAAAATGTAGCGTCAGATACTAAATACTCGTTAGGCATATTGACGGCAAAAAAAAGAGACTACACGTAGTTTCAATATTATCGATTAATTTTTGGATGCCGCTACAACTGCAGAAATCAAAGCATCAAGGAAAACCTCACAACAGTAACGTCGAATACCTTGATTCGGTATTAAAATGCAGAGCTCCAGACTCAGGAGAGTTCCAAAGGTACCTTCAACAGCATTGAAAACCCTAATTCTTCGCTTACTTTAATCCGTCTTCCAAAAATGTGGTTATCCCAGCTAAAGATGAGAGACAAGCACCGAAAGTGCTGCTATCCATGCAATCGGCGACAAAAAGGAAGAAAAACACGAAATTTCTCGACAAAGAGTAAAACCCTTGTGAAATTTAAGCATCCCACAGCCCATATGAATCGTCAAGCACCAGGATTTTTAACTCTCCATAACCGAAAAATAAACGCCTAATTCTCAAATAACACCAACAAGGAGAAACTCAGCAAATTTCAAAAGAAAAACGATAGAGAGATAGAGGGAGAACCTCAGAGTCAGCCGATTCGCCTCCGATTGCCGAAAGATCGAAGCTCGTTCGAGAGAGACGGCGGCACCTCCCCTCTCCACTACAGAACAAAACCCTAAACCTTGTTAGGTTTTCCTCCGCACTCTTATAATACTTGAGAATATGTTCGAAGAAATTACAAAAACCCGCCCCACACTTGGGCGAATAACAAATAAGGCTCCACTTGTTAAGCTTGACAAATCGGCGTCCGAGTTTTCCTTATAATTCTTGAATCGCCACTTTCAATTTAAATTAAGGGTGGGCACGGGCTGGGGCCCAGGCCGTAAATTTGGGCATTCTTCTTTCCTGAGTCGGTCTAGTGGTTTTAAATTGAGAAAATATTCTATTAACTAATTAAATTTATATATTATATTTTTACTGTAAAATTTATCACAACTTTTTAAAATGAAATATTACAATTCACCCTTCTTAAAACACATGTGTCTATACATATTAAGACCACATTCCAAGTGTTGAAGTGGCTTTAACACTGCTACAACAATCGAGACTACTCTCGTACGGAACTCGGGCTCATAATGTGAGCTTCTGTTGTAACTTGAAAGGCTTGGAACCAAAACAAACAATCATTTAACAATATCTTTTATAAGTCAATCAAGCTTTTTCATAACTTTAGATAGAAACTAAACCTTTCAAAATGAAAGGTTACAATGTATGTTGTTTATTATGCATTATATCTAAGTTGATGCTTGAAGGCCTTTCGTTGCAGCAATATTAATATGGTAAACTGATTAACATGATTGGTTAACCACAAATGTGACATAAGTATTGCTGCCCAGATTTAAAGTCGACATACTTAAGCTTAAGGACAACCCTTATTCTACATATGAAAGAATATGAACTACGGTATTTCACACCATGTGATTTGGTTACATAGTCATTGGGCATTATCAGCCCTAACTGCCCCTTGCTCCTCACCTGGCTCTTGACCATTAAGCTAATGTTGGTGTTTGATTGCGAAGAACTTTGTGTTCATGGGAACGTAAGGTTCTTGCATTTAAATGGGCTTGGCATGAAGAGCATAGGAAATGTTTGAGGTCGCACACACTGGTCGTGTTTGCCACATTGCCTCCTATGAGGATGAAATGGATACATGCAAAAGTTGCCCTTTTTATACGAGATTTTTACAGAAACCGTAGGGCAGGCATTGTGTGGGTAATTATTCACACAGACTCGCAAAAAATTATTATTTTTATATTGATATTTTAAGAAATTTTTTTCATTTAAATATTGGTATTTCTTAAAAATTGTAAATTTTATAACTAGTGTCTCATAACTAAAGGTAAACTGTACAAAAAACACACCAAGAAGATCAATTCTCGAGAATGGCACATTTATTGTTTCTCCAAGCATAATTCCTTGTGTATTATGAGCCTCTTGACTTATGTATATGACTTCAATATGCCTCTTAATCTTCCTCTGAGTATGTCAACCATAGCTAGTTGGACCTGCGGTGCATGGACAACAGATCTCAAGTTCAATTCTCAGAACGCCCAGCATTGTGGTTGCACCTCCCTCTCCCTCTTCTCTTTCTCATTCTCCCTGCCCAGTTGCTTATTAATACTGGAAACAAAGGGAAAAATAAGTAAAACAAGTATATTTGTATATGGCAATAAGATATATAAACTGCTGCCTTACTCGAATATTTAGCTCAAATCCATGACCAACTAAGCATAACATAAAATGAAAGGTAAAACAAGATATATGGTCTTATGTAACCACTTCTCTCGTTTAGCGGCATAAACATGGACTTGTGTTAGAATTGATTATCTTGTGCATGACAGATGGAATTTTTGGCATCAGACCTTGGAGCTCCATACCTCAAGCTTTTCTCCTTTCGAACCAACTAGTAAGCATGTAAAACATAAATTTATATTTGTTACGTCCGTTGGAGGGGCAATGAGAAGGTTGTGTAAACTCTTTTTCATCAAAAGTAATGGAAAAAGATTCCGATCGAGTGTAGTGTATCTGGTTCGGCCAGTAGGCCGGTGATAGCCCAGTTATTAGCTTGATTCATGTGGGTGCTATTCTGAACTGCAAACAGTGGCTACGAGAAAATCAATATATCATAGGTCCATCCAGATCCCAAAGCTGCCCTGAACCTTAAGAATGGGGAAGAGGAGAGGACTGCGGCCCTTCTTCTAGCTTCTGTTCACCAGAAAAGTAAGAAGGTCTCTTCAGTCTTCAATATTCAACTTATTGCCTGAGTTTATTGCAGGGATTGTGAAAGAGGACATATTCTTTTTTTTTTTCTCTATGGATTATAATCTGCCATGAGGTGATGGGACTGAAACTGAATTTGCTTTCATTTCATTTTAAGTGATCAAAATAAGATCGATCCACATGTGTGTGTGTGCGTGTGTGTGTGTGTGTGTGAGAGAGAGAGAGAGGTGATTACTGCATAACTTGTGATGGATTAGGTCAAATAAATTGATCACAAGGCAATTTTAATTACCGTAAATCAAGTTCTAGCAAATACATACTCTCTCTCTCTCTCCCCCTAACCGATGTGTAGCTGTGGTGCTGAACAATGTGTCTTAGGTTCGACCCCCATGAGCGTCACCTTCTGGTCAGTGTTGGAGCCGAAGGGCTAAGGGTGAAGTCCTGCGGGCTTTCAGGATCAGGGCAATGGCTAGCCTCTTACCAGGGCTCCAAATTTCGACGATCATAGATCCTAGCTCTTATAATGGGGAGACAAAAAGCAAGATAATCGAAGGGAATAATTTAACATATAGTAAACTTCATCAACAGAAAAGAATTTTCTGGGAGTCATATGTATTAATTAAGGGGGAAGATTAAGCCACAACAGCCAACAAATTGACCTCAAGACAAAAAGTATGTAAGTTGGTCTTGAGAACAAATTTAAAGTATATGTAAGCATTAATAAGTTTGATGCGACATTATTAATAGACAAAAGATAAAAATAATTGCTCTTATACGAGACCTTGAGCAAAGTTCATGAATTGGCTGCAGTTTAATAGTAACGCTTTTATGAAGCCTATAAATGAGGTTTTTTGACATGAGAGTCCTAAGTTTAGGTATGAAAAGTATGGGTATAAGTAGGAAGAGTTTGCGTAGTTGAGCCGGACTAGTGTCTTGAGTGGGTTAGGTAAGACCTGTCTCAAGTTTGATGGGTTCAAACTGAGATCGGGCCAAATACATGAGAAATGCAACCTGGATCAAACTTAGTAACCCAACCAAGCCAAAATCCTAAAACCATAACCAAATCCTTTACATCCTCAAAAGATCCACATGTCCAGACTCAGATCACCATTAAAGTTTGTATTTGAACCAATCCAAACTCAAACCAGCTGTCTTACTCCCGCTGAGGATGTGTTTGAAGGGAGGGAAAAGTCATCTAGGGTACCAGATGTCAACGGATTGGATATATCCTTAATCATATCCGCTTTTCAGATATTGACGTATTCGAAATTTGAATAAAGAAAAGTCACATCTGAATCAAAATCCAAAATCCAATTTTACAACCCAATCTAAATTCGATTTTTATATTTATATCCGAATCCAAGTCCAAATTTTGAACCGAATTTTGCCAATTTTCAAAATTTAGATAGATGATATTTGTCCAAAAATGAATTTGATTTGAATTCTTATCTAAATCTAATCAGATATTTATATATATATCCAAATTCAATGGGATGCCATTTATTAAATCCGAATCGGATCCATTACATGGAGAAATGAAAGGACACGCAGGTGCTTGCCGCTCAAAACGCCTCGATCGAGATAGCACCAATAACGAAAACGATGACAACAGAGGCAGAAAATTCAGAATTTTGAAGCTTTCCAGTGAGACGTTTGATCAAAAGGGATCGTACACTGCTGTTGTGTTCAATCGAAAAACCATTTTTCAATCACAAGAATTACTTTTTCTTGTATCAGTATTCTGAGAAATAAATAAACAAACAAGTAAATATATAATATACATATTGATAATGAAACGATTAAGTCGAAATTAGTGGTTAAGAAGTACTCTAAGTTTAAATTTTTAAACTTGAATAGCCACTCATATATAAAATACTGATGATGTTTCTAGAAAAAGAAGAAAGAAGACAAGAGGGCAGCTACCAAACATAGGGGCAGGCACCTTTTCTAATGATGAAAAGAAAAATGATAAAAAAAAAAAAGCGGCTTCAATATGATATTGAAAGAGAGTGTGTCTGCATATACACACTTATACTTCTCAAGATTATTGAATTTTTTTTTTTTCTATTTTTTGTTCTTTAGGGAGAAATTTATGTGTTAGATTGCAATCTCATCTGGTTTTGTGCCTCCTCTGATTCTCTGATCCCAACGTAACCTTCACCAGTGCCGTTGTCCTGTGTGCCCAATTCTAGATCTCTATCACAAAAACAGGTGGAGTTGGGAGGAGCATCATCTCATAAGTTATTGAGTTTTCCCTTTCAGAAAGAAATCTGTATTTTTAATTAACCACTTTGCCTAACAAATTAAAACAAATAATGGGTGTTATCTTTAAAGCTCTGAAAGTTTGGACCCAATTTATCATAATCTGGAGAAGGTAGATAAAAGATTATATATATATATATATATTCTCACACATGCATACATTACATAGGGCCGTCTGCATGTTAAGAATCTCATGACACAGTGCCAGATGTCGGCGATGTGTTTCATCATGCTTGCATCAAACAATAGTAATTGTATGTCCTGATGGTAGGACTGCACATGAGCCGAGTCGAGCCCGAGCTTGGTCAATTCGAACTCAACTCTTTTATCGTTTCGAAGTATCTTTGTAAGCTCGAGTCGAGCCCGAGCTTGGTCAATTCGAACTCAACTCTTTTATCGTTTTGAGTATCTTTGTAAGCTTGAGCTCAACTCGTTTATAGACAAGCCGAGCATAAGCCGAGTTTTTCGAGCGAGTTTGAGTCGAGCCCGAGTTGGCTCAGCTCACTGTGCCGCCCTACCTGATGGCGGGAGGAATTCACCTCTCTATATACACACACAACCATGTATGTCGGATCAGATTTTAGCGACATTAAAGATTTCCAACAAAGTTTTATGTTCATATAGCGGACAAATTAAGCTTTCAAGTTGAAACCGAGCCGTGTTCCAAAACATTATGCATGCCGACCACAATTAGCGTATTTTTCATGTTTGAAAATTTTAGGACGTATTTCATGCATTTGTTCGTAGCAATTTCCCAAATTTTTTGGTTTCCCTGCATATTAAATAATATTTTTTATTTGACAAACTTGTCAAAAGTGAGCTCTATCGAAATCATTGAGCAGGTGAAAAGTTTCAAGATTAGGTGGAAAACCCTCAACTACATGTCAAATCCACTTATTTTAGTGGATTTGAGAATATCATGGATTTTCATATCTTTTCCAATCTGAGTTCCGTAGAAAATTAAGCTCAACCCAAATCCACGGTTAAATTTTAAAAAATTTTACTTGTCTTGTATAAAAATTTTGAAAAACAACATGTCAAAATTTAAAAACTTTAATCGAAAATTCAAAAGAATGAAAAAGATCAAAAGTGGTCTGAAAAACAGGCTCAGCTTTTGCCATTTTGTTTTCTTCGTCTACTTTTCCGGCGAGACATGAAAACGAAAATTTGAGCTGAGATGAAAACAAAGAACCCTAAAGAGAGAGGACGCGTACAATTGTCAAATGTCACTCGCTGTCGTCTAGCTTCTGTTTAGTCAATAAAAGAAATCAAAGGGAGGGGAGGACGGTGACCTGCCTTGGACTTGTTTCTATCCCCCTTTTATTGATTCCATTCCGCCGTGGAAGTTTCAGGTCGCGAACAAAATATATATGGACAGCGACGCAACGTGGTCGGCCCTTTCTGGCTTCCACCATGAGCAGATCATCTTTCCACTCTGTATTTGTCAAACGTTCTATGTGGAAAAGGCCATATGCAGTTTTGGTTTCATTTGTCTTTTTGCGACGCGCTTTCTACGACGGAAAATGTTTGTTCTAAAGCAAGGGCGAGCCAGGATTTCATCTTTATTTAGGATTTCATCTTTATTTAGGACATCTGCCCTTCTCCCGATTGCCTGTATGAGAGGCTGAATCAATGTATATTTTGCTTTTGAATGAAAGGTGGAGAACCAACTCTCCCATACATTAAAACCAGAATGGCTCAGATTTACTTTTTTTTTTTTTTTTTCCCAACTCTTTCCACCACGCAGCCCTACCCACCGTGCCGGCGGTCGCCCTAAGAAAGGAAGGCCCGCCGGCTCTCGGAGTGGGGGGAGCCGGCCTCTCCTTCACCTGGGTGGAGTTCCCCTTCCACCCACAACCGTAGGCGGAGGCTCTTAGCGAGAATTGTTTTAACTTAGCCCTTCATGTTGAGCAGAAGATGGAAGGCTTTTTCCAAATCATGGGTGTTAAGTAGGTGCTTAAGCAGTATTAGCGCAAATCAAGGGAGAGTTGTCTGATTCCGGGGCGGGGAAATTGTGAAGGGGTAATATAGTATTGACAAAGCTAAGAATTTCTAGTTAAAAGAGCACCTTTATTTTAAGTTTCAAAATTTTAAAGTACTCTCACATGTAAAATATAACAACCCAACCCTGGCCTTTGGTCGAGCGGATCTCAACCCACTTCTTAAAAGTTTCAATTTCAACTTAAAAAATGCTTAAAACCAAGAAAACCAACCATTTTAACAACCTCATTTATATATCTTTGAAGATATCTTATAATTTTCAATACATGACTAATCTTTTAGAGATATTACAATCGACCTCCTTTAAAGTACATACGTCCTTGCATTGGAAACTCAAGATATGAGTGTTGAACTGTGCATTGATATCAATGTTATGAGCCGACCTACTTTTAAACTCTAGCCCTTGATTCGTGGATCCCAACGTGCTCCAAAACAACCGTCCATGAAAACCCTAACACATTGTTTCATCAATCTATTCTTATTTATATATTCATGTAATGATAATATAATATAATTCTTCTCTTACCAATGGCTACAAAGGATACAATATTTGTGATAGTGTATCATGAATCTACCTAGCCTTTTAAACAAATTCAATAAAATCTGTTAAGATAAAATGTTTTAAGAAAAAGAGTATTCCAATTATTTGGTTTGAGTATCGACAAGAAGTTGCTACCAAGTGTCTCTATTTTGGGCAGTGGTATATATTGGGAAACACAAAAACAAAGTAAAATATTCCTTTTTTCTTTATATATGCTGATGATAAAAACCTCCAACTGCTACTAACACTTTAATTTAATGAGTCCATTCCTTGGAAATAAAATTCCAGCCGCTGATAAAAAACACAACAAATAGCATAAATATTTATTGACTTTTGATTAGGTGATGTCATTGTGCATGTATTGTTTGAAGCACTCTTGAGAGTGGGAAACAAGAGAAACAAACAAACCAATCCATCTTCAAGTTTAGTTCGTTAATTTCTTTGAGTATCTTAATTAATTCCTGCTCATCATGTAATGATATTTAAGGGTGCCCAACTCATTTAATATTGAACACAGTTTGCTCTGATTTGTCTCACTAATTAATTGATTAATATAAAGTTTTGAATCATAAATCCGATGAACAGAAAGAGTATTTCATGCCATCACTCGGCTAAAAACCGAAACCCCTACCCTTCCAAATCATAAATCGAGGTTATGGAGTCAGAAGTGAGGTTCAAACAACCACGACTCACATAAATTGGTGTTGAAAATCATGATTCACATATGATTTCACTAGCTTATGACTACATACGAGTTGGTATAAAACTATAAATCTAAAAATACAAGTGAATTAGAAGCATTGTACATAACAAACAAAGAAAATACTCATCTGGTGCCTGACAAGAGAGAGAGGGAGCGGCAAGTATTTATGAGAGAGAAGGGCATTAATGGTTATGCAACTAAAAAGTTGTGCACTTAATTAATCTAAATAAAGAGGGAGAGTGAAAGACAGAGAAGATTACCTTGCGTGGAAGGAATACAGGTTGGGAGGTGTTTCATTGGGAGACCACAGATTCAATGGCTTTAAAAGAAATCAGACTGACGAATATTTTAGTGCTCGGCGTTGGATCTGACAGAGACAGATCCAGATCCAGGTATCAAGGCCTCACTTTGGCGATCTTACTCTTAAGGCTTCCTTTGATGAAAAAAAAAACACCGTGCAGATGGATTTTTTTCAAAGTTTGTACGATTTACCCTGCCCCATCAAACGGGACAAATTTTATCCTGTAAATTTTTTTTTGTAATAGAAAAAAATTCACATATAAAAAAAGACGGACCTCTTTAAGTCCGACTTTTTTCTACAAAAAAAACTCCTTGCAATAATTCTACTTCTTCACGTGCATCAAATAAGGCCTAAAAGAAAATATTATGTACCACAAATTTAAACCGATTCACCGGATTCAATAGATTAAGTCATGAAAACAGTTACCCGATTCTCTCCCTACTTTTGTAAAACGATTCACATGTGCTAACGTTGACAACAGTTAATCTAACGCTGGTAATTCTATCGGGGAGTTAATGCAAAGTGAAAGTTGATAAGCGATCAATTTTTGTTTTGAATTCTTTTTATGTTAATTTTTTTGTTCTTAATCTTAATATAGAAGTTAAACTATAAGGATGTCATCATCCCAAAACACTAAAATCAGAAAAATCAAAAAAATGGAAAACCGTGGGATTTCCTTCCTTCTTCAAAAATGATGCTGACTGATGCAAGAACTTCTTGAAAAAACAAGCATTTTAAATTTTTTATTAAATAATATATTAAATATTTTTTATTAAAAATGAATTCATCTAAAACTGTAGGGGTACCAACACCGACACCGACACCGACAACGGTGGTGGCAGTCTGCAGCGGATGTAATGTTTCAGAATTTCTTTTTGATAAGCAAAGGTAGAAGACTTTACGTCAAATCACAAAAAGGAAATCCATTTATTCCACGGCTGCCCATCAGTTTTTTAAGTTGAGTAAGGTGACGACTGCACCATGAAACATCAATGTTCAAGCCAATTAGTTTATTATCGTGAAGCCAACATCACATAGATTCTTGTGATTTTCTTTCTTCTCCTTTGATTTGATTGTGAGAAAGACTGTATTGAAGTGCAGTAGTTCAAAGGCGTTTTTCAATATTGCTATGTGTGCTCGATTGGGACGAACATTCGAGTAGTAGGGTCTGGACTTCAGAGAATTTCGTTGGCGTGGAGTCAGAAACTTGAAGTTGTATAGATGCTTCTTTTTTCACTTAGAAGATTAATTTTCTGCCTTTATCTGTTTGGTAGTCTTTGATCATCAGGAATCGTTTATAAGCTCACCATGCCTTCAGAACTACGTAGATCATGGCAACTCACATGGGCAGATAAAAAAAAGATGGCCTTGTTCTTAAAAGCGGGCATTTGCAAAGAGAAGCATTAATTTAATGCTATGTCACCATAGTGTAAAAGGTGTGGGTGCCAGAACAGCACATCCTAAAAAATTTAAGTGCGGCAATGCGGTGAGGGTATTTTATTATTATTATTATTAATTTATTATGTATATAACAGAATAAACATATTATTATAATTTAGTTATTAATGTATATAACATTCTTATTGTATTGTATAGGAAAATATCAAAACAACATATATTATATAAGTAATTTAGTAATATGACATTTTAACTGGGCTCAAGTGTGAGTCGGAGACGCACCTATGTCCGGTGCGCACTTGACTTGATGCAGACTCCGGTGCAGCAGTAAAATAGAAGAGTCTGGTGACTTAGGTTTAATGTTCCATGAATCTATGAGTCAATTTGATGAACAAAACAATATGTTACTGTTTTATAAATATGGAGGTAAAAATTATGGCAGATTTATGAAATACTTTAAAAAAGTTTTATAAATATACTTTAAAGCTTGAAACAGATTTATGAAACAATTACAAATCATTGCTAATGAAATAAAGTGTTTTAGTATCCCGTGAATTTACCATAATTTTTTAGATAGATTCATGAACGTTATGTTAGTGTTCTGGTCACTCAACACCTCTTAAAATTGCCATGTTGAAAGTTGAAACAATCTTTCTAGCCTCTAGAAACCTATATTTTCAAGTTCCTTTTTTAATGTAATCTCCACGATAAAATAATCTTTACAAATTGAATTTTTTTATATTCATTAGGAGAACAATGTTTTGGTCAAAGTATATATATATATATATATATTAAGTCAGGGCTTATTTTCAAATATATTCAGGAAACAAGGACCAATTTTGGAAGAGGCCATAGTAATATATTATCTCCGATCAAAGCAATTATAAAATGCATAATGGAAGTGGATTTGGATGGGCCCTTTGACGGAAGGAGATGGCTCCGTGGTCACAACACATGTACACATGGAACAGGTGAGCTTTTCTCCAATATTTTATTCCCATTCGAACTACCAACGAAACCACAAATCTCATGCGCACATCCTTTTCACTAGTATTTGTTCATTAAGTGCGTGTTTGCGAGTTGGATTTTTCCACCGGGAATAAATTTCTCCCCCAACTGTACTTTATCTTAAATGAAAAAGTTGGGGCTTCTCCATTCAACCTTTTCCTTTCAAATCCAAAAATAAAAATTCATAGAATGTTGCGACAAATATTAGATTTTCTACCATTGCAAAGTCATGGTGTCAGCATGAAAGGAAGTTTTCCCTGTTAAGTCTAAGCATTAAGTCTGGGCACCGGGGCCCCAGTTTTAGATGTCGAGCCGGTTCGGGCTCAACTGGTTATCGGGCCGGACTGGTCTGATGCCCAGGCTTACTGAGCATCGATGGACTTATTGTAACGCCTCATTTGAGAAGTTTAGTCTTGTGTTTAAAATCATAAAATTTTTTAAAAGGCTTATACGGGGATTGACTAAATATAAGTGTTCTAATTTTTAGACTTTTTGAGTTTAGAACAAAAACTGTATGAAAAGTAGGTCAGGTTGTTACAGTGGTATTAAAACAAGCTCAACACTTAGACCTGAGGTCTCACATTTGTTGATACATGTGTCTAGTTTAGTTATATATTTAAAATTCTGAGAATACTTGAGGTGACTTACAAGGGACCTAACCAAAATGGTTAAGTGTCTTGGTTAATACTTTTTTTTTGAGCTAAAACTAAAACCACTGGAGCGCAGGTTGAGATCCACCAAATCAGGAGTTTGAACCCCACACAAGAGTAGGTTAGGTTGTTACATTTATCATGGTTTTCTTTTACAAAGTTTTACTTAAGAAAAAACCCAAGAAATTACTAACATACTCATCGCGGGCATAAAACTCCTCAATGTTTTTGTTGCCCCCAAAGTCTTGGTATGCATTGACTTTTATAAAGTCCGTAGACATCAATGAAATTTGGACCCCAGCATTAGCCATTGATTCGACCAGCTGTGTCACACCCCTTGAGGCAGATAGACTTAGTACCATACTCATGAGTTGGCGAGCATTATTATTATTATTTAAATATTTACATAGAAGAAACCACATTTGGTGTAAAATCTCTAAGGTCATACCCTTTAAAATCTCAAGGTAAAGATTTACCTTTGATTATAGCAGCCAACTGTTAGGGAGCAGGCTATTATGAATTTGTCTACTATGCCTAACTTTAGGGAAGGTTCCTCCTTATAATCTAAGAAGTACTTGATCAATGCTCATAAACATTTTGTATACAAGACTTAGCTTATGGCTTGTTACAAATGCGAAGTCTCGTGCAATCTTGTTTATATTATCATTTTCAAGCAAGCAAGCTGTATGAATAAAAATATATTTTCTCATCTTCACATATATATGGTTGCGGGGCATGCATGCTATATGTAAAATTGACGGTTGAGGGGTGGCACCTGTAAAATATAAGAATATAAGGACTAAGACTGAGAAACTATGACAGTTCATGAGTCATGACATAAACAATTCTATACAATGACTTTGAACAATTGCCACCTACTTCTTATCTTTTTTTATAGAGTACGTGTTCCAATTTGATATGCCATTACTTGTATAGATAATGTGTCTGTCATGCCTACCACCTTTTATACGTTCATGATTAATACAACTTGGGAAAACATAATTAACTTTTCATTATGTGTAAATAACATTGTAAAAGTATTTCAAAACTATTTTCCTAGAAAAAAATGCAGTTTGTGTTTGGATGACATTCTAAAAAAATGTTGTTATGTGAAAATTAGGTTCTGATAGACTAATTTTTGAAACTTGTTTGTGTGTCACGGTGTTAAGACCAAAACAACACCTCGAGGGGCATAACATAGTTGATCGGGCCAGCGAGCCGGTGAAAGCCTAGTCGTCAGCTCGATTTCCTTGGATACTACTCTTCTAAACAGTGTCCAACTTCCCACTTGGTCCTGAAGCAGCCTTAGACCTCGGCAAGGGGAATGAGGTAGTTTTGAATTTTCATTGAAATTCTTTTTATGAAAAACCTAATGGAGGAGGAAGGCGGGTAATCCATGCCCTTTCGAAAGCCTTTCCACCTATTGAAACTTCACTTTTTCACAACCTTAGTTTTTGAACTTCAATTTTTGAAGGCAAAACACATTTAAGGTCGTTTGACATAAGTTAAAGAAACAATATAAATCCCCAAGCGGGTTGGTGGAATTGGGTAAGGGCTGGCAAGCAACCTGTTATCGTTTAGATTCTCCAATGTGCCAACTCCTTGTGTTGCAAACGAGGGGCTATCGCTGAGCAAGTTGAAAAGCAACAGGAGTGACATCTCGAGACACAAAAGCAGACTTCGACTTTTTTCAAGTAGTGGTAGGTCACTCGAAAGGAATGATATAAGATGTTATTATTTTATATATTTGTTTGAAAAATTGAGGCAAATCTATGAAATACTTTAAAAAGTAATCCTTTTTTTTTAGCAAATAAAAGAACAATAATATCAAGTTATTTATTGCTCACAAACAAACCCTTAATATTGTCATGGAGACACAACTCTCTGCCAGCCAAATATTGCTTAGCCGGTGGGCACCAGTAGAAGCTGCCCTTTTGAGGCCTCGACATATATGAGACCAAGCCCCTAAACCCTAACCCTAAACCCTCTAAGGTTATTTTGGCTCATTTACCAGCTGTTATAGTACACGTCTTAATTACGTTTCTATGGCTCCACAGCCTTTTCTTTTTTAACGTTAGATCTCCCAAGCCAAGTGCACTGCCTACCAATCAAAAAGGCCTAAAAATCAATGCAACAATTTTTTTTGGCAGTAGCGTCCACTCTTTCCTTTGCTTCTCCCAAGACACAAATAGTACTTCGCCTTGGAATCCGAATTCCGACGCCGTTGGTAAAATTCCGGTGCCTCTAAACCCTTGGTTAAGATAGTGATAAATACAGTAAGAAGAAAGGCATATGTTCGTGAATCTGCTAAATAAAGTGCTGACCCCGCAATGCCATATTTATTAGAAAGGGAAATATGCCTTTCTTGGCCCTTAATTTATATCTTTCTTCTTGTATTGTTTGCTTGATATGTGAAATTTGAGTATCGGGTTGTATGAAACCATGAGCTTTAGAGAACCTATAACACAATCGGGGGAGGCACCCTAAACCCTAGTTAATAAGTTAATCGTTGTATATGAGTTTCAACTAATTAAGTCTTGTTTGGCATGCTTGCTCAAGTGAAACTTCTTGGTCTTAAAAAATCATGTTGTTAAAAAATCTATTAAATATGACACATGGCAACATGTATCAGAAGGTTTATCAAGTCAAAGTGCTGCCATTTGGATTCAAGTTGGCAGATTTTGTCGTTGTTTTTTAGGGTTGTGGTAGTACCAAATTGGTAGCATAATAGAATGTCCAAACTGGTAGATGAAAAGAGAAGTTGCAAATTTCGGGCATGGATACCAAGTAGCTATATCTAGGGGTAGAGACAGAAATTTTTCATGAGGTGATCAAATTAAAGTTTATAAATTTTGAAATGGGCCAAAATATTATTTTTCAAAATTTGTATACATGACAAATAAAGTTATCTAAATCAGATTTAGATGTAGATTAAAAAAAAAAAAATTGAGGTGGGACGAAGATCCATGAAGCCCTTCCTTGTTCAACTTGAACGTTTGACCCACCTCCTTAGGCACAAAAATGTAAAATCTCATCAGTCAAAAGAAGAGCCGCATAAGGTACCCGAAAGTTTTTCCATTTAGAAAAGTTGGCTAATTCAAGCCTACTTTTTGTGACGCTGGCATGAAGGTTTTTGGGTCTTCGAGCTGAAGTTTTGTATTATCCTTTATGTGAATTTGTCGGCGTAATGGGTCATCCATTTGCCGTCAGATCTCTTCTCTTTCCGAGGAAAAGATAGCACGAGCTTGGAAAACAGTAGAGATGTTAAGAGAGAAATATGATCATATGTTCTTGACTATGAACGTAAGTTTGATTATGAAACATAATCACGCGTTGACCTTGATGTGGACTCAATCTCGGACCAAGGAGCTCCCCACAGCAGCTATTTGGTCAAGTTGGTATATTTAAATGAGCTTGAGTTTTAAAGTAGAAACTCAACTAACTCCACTAACTTGGACCGCGGTTATGATTTTTCCTTTGGAATTAGCTCAAAGGAGAAGAACAGAATCCATGTAATGTAACTCTACGGTGCTTTTTTCTTTTCAATTTTGTTACTGTACTGTTGTGATCTTTATATTTTGAAAACTAAAAATACACTGTTGGATGGGTTACAGAAACAAAATTCTCGCCAAGATAAAAAATTGGCATTCAATTTTTTGAAAATTCATAAATAACAAAATCCAAATCTAGACATCTGAAGAAGCTGATCCGGACAGGATTTACAGTCTATTAAAGTTGTCTATGCTGGGAATTGCATGTGTTGGGATGCATCTTGATGCCCTCCGCCTCGCCCAGATGAGAATGGATTCTTGAGGAAGGTTGGGGTGTGAGGGTGGGCGCCACATGGCCTTCTAGCTCTAGCCTTGGAGAAAGTCCAGTCTTATAAGACGGCCACCTTCAGTGGTACCAGCGGAGCTGCCGGTAGTAGGAACTCGTAGCATGGTGATTTTTTGCGCACATTTAAATGCTTTGACTCATCAACTTCACGGATGCCCGGTGGTCAGTCAGTGAGCATGTCCCACCTTCTCTCTCTCTCAACTGTGCTTTGGTGGCTTTCCCTACCGACACCCTGATCCTTCAAGCCCATTAATTGCGAGCGTTCTTTATTGGTAATTTTTTATGTATTTCTTCGCTGTTCCTATGATGCAACTTTGACAAATGTTGATGAAAACATAGAAAGTGAAAGAAAGGAGACAGATCTCTCCTTCTCTCTCTCTCTCTCTTTCTCTTTCTCTCTCACTCTCTCTCACATAGACACACGGTTACAGATCCCTGTCCGTGGGTTCTTCAGGCAAAGGGGGAACTGGGAAGATGGAAGCTTTGAAGTCGTGAAAGAAGAAGATGGGACTTCTCCTTAGGATGGGTGTCTTGCCATTTTGGGTTTTGTTTCTTCTTCGTGTTGTTCGTGCCGCAACGGATCAAGCCGATGGTGCGTTCTTGCGCTTGCATTTTATGACATAACTTTTGCTATTTCTTTCTTTGGCATTTCTCTGATCAAAGTCTTGCGCCCTTTGTATGCAGTGGAAGAAATAGATATCTGTCATGCATTCTCTCGCTATTGGTTCAGTTTGTTTTAGGACGAAATGAGAAGGGACAATGGTTTTTCACTTGTTCTTCTACTTGTTGACGCTTGATCATCCTGTCTGTCTTGCTTTCAGACTTTCCTGTGATATTTCTTTTTTAAGGGCTTGTAGTATCAAATTAGTGCAAACATGGTCATCGTCATCATGCGGTAGATTAAGATTGTCCCTGTCAAGATCTGAAGTTTTTTTTGGGGTCATGTGTAAGACTTGCTCATGTATTGTTTTAAGAAAAAGTTCGTTGTTTTGGTGATTAATGAGAAAGTTATGAGCATTTTCATTAAAATATCTCAATCTCGGTTTGTCCTTCATCTCGCTACTTGTTGTTCTTATAGCTGCCCAGATGTTGAGTTGACTGTTCATGTGGACAAAGAATACCAATTTCAGAAATTCCAAGTTATCTCAGCAATAGCGAAGAATGAAATTTCCTTTTCCGTTTAATGTGTAATTCTGTTAGTTGAATCTGTGATCTCTTTTTATATAAATTATATGGTATCAATGATTAATCATCTCTCTTTTGTTTAGTTGGAGCCCTTCAAGTTATCTACAACTCACTGAACCAACCACCTCAGTTAACTGGATGGAAAACAAGTGGCGGTGATCCATGTGGGGAATCTTGGTTGGGCGTCTCCTGTTCCGGTTCGTCAGTTGTATCCATGTATGCACAATGTTTGATGAGAATTTAGATATCTTTTGATGCCATTTCAGATTGAATATTTTCTTTTCTTTGTCTTATTGGTACTTTTTGTTTTTGCCAGCAAAATTTCTGGTCTTGGGCTCAATGGCACGATGGGATATGCACTTGCAAACTTCCTCTCCTTGAGAACGTTGTGAGTATCTTTACCATGGATTTTATTGATTGAGGGTGGTAAAATATGTAATTGACACCTTTGTGGCTTTGTTCCTTATAGGGATCTCAGCAACAACAACATACACGATACAATACCCTATCAGTTACCTCCTAACGTAACCTACCTGTATGAAATTGCCTTCAGTACTCTCTCTCTTGGTGGTTTTTTCTTGGTCTCCTGTTAATTATGTTTCTAACTTTTTCCTTGTTAACAATGTAGAAACCTAGCACGCAACAATTTAAGTGGGAATCTTCCTTACTCAATTACGACCATGCTGTCACTTAATTATATGTAAGCTGTTCATAATTTGATTTACGATAATATTTCACTTCATTTCCGTAATTTACTTGCTATTTAAATTTTGCAGGAATGTGAGCCACAATTTACTTTCACAGCCAATTGGAGATCTTTTCCTTAATCTTAATGGTCTCTCTGTCCTGTAAGTGTGATCATGTCTCAGGTCATATTGTTGTCGTTATAGTAAATCACGCTAACAGAATGTGCTGCTAAGAATATGTTCTAACTTTTAACCCTTCATTTGCTTTGACTACCTTCTTTAAGGATGCATGCTAGAGCCTGTTGTAAATGCTTAAACGAGAAATCTTAAGTGAAGCAAGTTTGGCGACTCGAGTATAAGTTGAAAATTAAAAAGTGACATAGTGTATAGCAAATTTCAAAGGCAGAGGAGAGAATGCTGAGACAATGATCAAGCCCATTGAAAGGAATAGAGATAGTGATAGGCCATGCCAAACAAATGCTTATGTGTTCAAAAAGTATTCAGAATGGTTTTTATTGAAATGTTGCATAAGTGAAGCATCCAAAAAACAGAGACTAAACATGTATTCATGCTCTCACTACTTAAATATTCCATGAAAAAAATCTTTCAGAGTTCCGTCTCTGATATTTCTGCTCGTTAGGGAGAATGGGAATTGTTCTGTATATCTTCGAAATACCATCTTCAATCATTATGAATCTATTGGCTTCTCCAACATTTACTATAAAATATGTGAATGACAACTTTTGCTTATTTTTTAATTTGTGAGAACTTTCCCTATTTGTCGATTTTGAAAGAATTTAAGCATTGATGGCAAAATATGCTAAACATTCCATTTGATGATAGAAGCCACGGATATCTGCATGCTAATTTCTTGTCATCCAAAGTGTCATGAGCTATGTAATTTGGTGACTTAACTAGCAGGCAAGCGATCCATATAAGCCTATTCATATCTGTGTTATGTTACATTTTACCAATTAAAGTATTTGTACTGTCATGGCAGGGATTTATCTTTCAACAATTTTACAGGAGACCTTCCTAATTCTTTGGGTCTGCTGTCAAATCTTTCAACTCTGTAAGTATGCTTGGAGCCCTAGTGTATATGTTCTTCAAGCAGCTTGTGTACATGAGAGGAAAATATGGGATTTATTCATACAGTTGTTTTCTGCAGTGACATGCAAAATAATCAATTGACTGGTTCAGTTAATGTCCTTGCAAATCTGAGCTTAAATGAACTGTAAGTACTTTATTTGTTTCTCAGTTGAGCTGATTACTTAATTGAGATTTGAGAACAATTTCTCATTTAGTCTAGTTTCAACAGAAATATTGCAAACAACCATTTCACTGGCTGGATTCCACAGAAGTTGGTCGGTATTCCTAATCTACTGTAAGTGACAATATTTTCTTTTTAATTTTTTCCATTTGTGTCTTTTTTACCATGACTTTATTGTGTTTTCTTTTTTACTTCTACAGGACAGAGGGAAATAACTTTAATACTGGCCCTGCTCCTCCTCCACCACCATATACCCCTCCGCCTCCAGGTAGCACAGGCAAAAATCATGGTACAGGAGCATCTGCACATAAGCCATCAGTTGTTAACAACCAGAGTGGTTCAAAAAGATTGGCAGCTGGAGCCATAGTCGGCATTGTTATGGGCTCACTTCTGGTGGCTGTAGTTGTTTTAGTTGGCCTTGTCCTTTGTCTACGTAAAATTCCTAAAGGTGGTCATGCAAAGGAAACTGCCATCAGTAATTCCTTGGAGATTCATTCCCTTGGTTCAGGTGACAGCACACCATCTTTTCCTTCTTGTGCTTTGATCTTTACTTAGCAGCAAATTGGTAATGTGTTTTGGGTTGACAATGGTGCATTAGAGTGGTTCAACTAGATCAAAATTGTCAGGGTCCTTTACATGATCATATATTTCACTGATGCCATTCTATATTTCACATAGTTATATGCATATCTACATATCTTATCGGAATTGCTCGTGTTTGATACCACTGTGGCTCTCTTGAGAAGTCATAGCTACATACATCATAAGATTCACAACATGCTGTATTAGGCTTTCAAGCTAACTTCGTGTGTAAAAGAAAAAAACATATGCAGGCACACACACACACTCCAGTAGAAAGTTATGGTTGCAGTGATCATCTGTTTTATGTATCATCTGTTTTTAACGATAAACACACTCTTGGTCAATTGAAACGTTTGATTCTTTTAATCATATTTTGGTCTGTCATGGCTCATAGATTCTGAAATTTCTTTATGGATCTCTTTATACATTTGATCTCTATGCATTCATTGGATTTAGAAAGCAATCGATGCAAATACTAGAAAGTGAATAGGTCTATTTGAGAGCATGGTGCCTGCCCTGGGTCGAACAATTTTGCATGGTCAACATTTTGAAAAATAGTTGAACACACAACATTTTGTAGGTGGAGTTCTGTCATTACCTCAAAAAACGGATTTAGAAATTACATATTTTGAAGATGAAAATCTGGAAAAGAAAAAGTTTGGAGGACCTTGACGGGGCAAAGAGTGGAGCAATGCTTTGAAAATTACATTACAAGACTTGGGGCACCAAGAGACTATTCTCGGTAGGATCTTGATATTGAGGCTGTTGTCAGTACTATTATTATCGTAAAACTTGGAGCTATATCTCATGCTGGGAAATAAGTTTTACGAGCCAAGGGAAACTCAGTCAGCCTCTGACCTGTCAGTGTGCTGGCTAAACTGAGCAAAAATGTGGCTGAGTTAGAGCTCGTTCTGTCATTATTATTATGCAGGCTAGGCTAGGTATCTTCACATATTTTACGAGCTTAGGGGAACTCAGTCAGCCTCTGATCTGTCAGTGTGCTGGCTAAACTGAGGAAAAGTGTGGCTAAGTTAGAGCTGGTTCTGCCATTATTAATATGCAGGCTTCTAAACACTGCTAAAAGTGTGGCTGAGTTAGAGCTGGTTCTGCCATTATTAATACGCAGGCTTCTAAAACTGCTTGTTTTCTAGCCTGTATTTTGTGAGGCTTAAGCTGGATCTTAGTTCCTGCTTAGTGCATATGTGCATCATTTATGTGTATATGGGCATGTGGATGTACATATCTTATACATGAGGGCCTCTATGTCCAATTTCATATTCCAAGGCAGAAACATTACCAAATTCTGGGGTGCGGTCAGAAGTCTTCAGTGGCATGCCTATTCATGCAGATACCTTGTTTCAAAGGGGGTAAAAGTGAGCAAGAAAGCAGAAGTATATCCCTATAGTATGGGTATCATATTAGCTTTAAGTTGGTACTTTGGCTGGTTCAATCTTTTAAACTTTATGGAAGTTGAATATATTTAGTACTAAAAATGCTAGATATATTATGGCAACGGGAATGTGTAATGCTTATCTGTATATTGGCTGCTTCTGCTTCCACATAAGACATCCACACTTGGCACGCACTTGATTTTTGTATGCATTATCTATGTAGTCATGCCTTTTGAGTTTGTTACAAAATACTGAAATAACTGGTTATGAAAACATTGTTTTGGTCATTATTGATTGCTGTTTTATGTGAAAATAATGTATGTTTGTTTGTCTTGCTTAGTTGCCAACATGGAAATACATGAGCAGATGGCTAAAGTTGATCAGTCTGTTACAAGCTTGAAGCCTCTCTCAGCAGACAAAATGACAGGAGAGAGGTCAGTGAGCAAGACTGCTGCTGGAAAAAGAGGGAAATCTCCTATAACTGCAGCCTCTTATACAATCGCTTGCCTTCAAACTGCAACAAACAGCTTTAGTCAGGAGTGCCTTGTTGGTGAAGGTTCACTTGGACGTGTATATAGGGCAGAGTTTCCTAACGGAAAGGTGGAGTACTTGAACAGTTTTCTACAAATGCTGCTTTAGTAGGATTTCCAGTGGTAATTTTTGTGAGTTTGTCTTGTTTGCAATTTTATAATTTCACTTAGTCATCTATCTGACCTATAAGAATCATGTTCTGGCACAACATTGCTGTTGCCAGCAGGCCCTTGGTAACTGATCAACCCCATGGATAATTTGCTTCATTGTTTTGTCACTCAGCTGATTCACTGTATAAAACCTTTTGTTTTTGGTTAAGACTCGGTGTAGGAACTGCTTCCCATTTTTTTAATTTTTTTGTTTGCCAAGAAGCATTAAAAGATGACAATATTTGTGTCTTGCTTAGGCTCAATTAGCCTACTATTGAAACCAAGCATTCCAGTTAAGCCAAAGTGGATTCCATGGTCTGAAGCCTGAATCCCTGATTGTTTGTGAGCTCACCGAGAAAAGCCATATTTCAAATGATTAGGTCCAACTAGCCTAGAATATCAGTTTCCATGAACTGGATTTGCCTGGTTGTTCATTGTCAAAGTGGAGCAGTTGATTCCCTTCTACAAGGCCTATTGGTGAGCATGCTATGTGGCCTGTACAAGTTCATCCGAGTTGGTCTGAAACAGTCTAAGCAACCTATACTTTTCCTTTCTCCTTGTGCATTGGTCTGAGAAAAGTCTGGATGTTTCACCTAGGCACTTGTTTTCTTAGTTTGTCCTCCTTTTCTAGCTGGCTTGCATGTCATGGGTGTCTCAATATGGGCCTTATGTGCGGTTAGTGGGTAAAAGATTGACACAGTTACATTTAAACATGTACTGATCAATATTCTACAGTAGGTCTGATAAATCTTTTGCATGTACCAGATAATTAAATGTCATACTTTAATACAAACCTTATGGAATTGTTTCTCATGGTGATCCTGTTTCCTTATTTTCAATATTATTTATAAGGTTTAATTAGCAAGTAATGCCACATCATTTCCCACACTGTAGGTTCTAGCTGTCAAGAAGATTGACAGCTCGGCACTGTCCCTGCAAGAGGAAGATAATTTCCTTGAAGCAGTATCAAATATGTCACGCTTGAGGCACCCAAACATTACAGCGTTGCTAGGGTACTGTGTAGAACATGGGCAGCACCTCCTTGTATATGATTTCTATGGAAGTGGAACTCTTCATGATATGTTACACTTTACTGAAGATAGCACTAAGATATTGACATGGAATGCTCGTGTCAGGATTGCCCTTGGCACTGCCAGAGCACTTGAGTAAGTTCATTGCAACTACACCTCTTTTTTTTCTGTTGAGATTGAGGCTGCCATAATGTTTTCCTTCTCACCTTTCTCAATTTTCTGTTCAGATATTTGCATGAAGTATGTCTGCCATCCGTTGTACATAGGAATTTTAAGTCGGCCAACATATTACTTGATGATGAGTTGAACCCTCACCTGTCGGACTGCGGGCTTGCTGCACTTACACCCAACACTGAGAGACAGGTGAGCGTTTGTGTGCACATGCACATCCTGTGATGTGCATATGCACATACACATGCACAAAACCCATTATGCCCCTTAAATCCCTAACTGCTTGCAGGTGTTATTTTAATTAATATGATATGATTTAATGCAAATGTTTTGTCTTTCGCAAAAGTTCTAATTGCGTATGGACAATTGTTTTTTTGTTTCTTATAAAAGAAGCATCCGCAGAAAATCCTTGAAGCAGGTACATGCTTTTTACCATGTAAACTAGTGCAACACCTGCCTACCCTATAGAAAAATGGAGGTTGTCAAGCATAAGAAAATCCTGCTAGGAACCTTTCCTTAATGGACAAAAAGGCCAATCTCTTGAATGATGACTGGTCTTGAATGCAGGGCACTAGCAGTATTTTTGCATGGTCATTTAGTGGCAATTTGATCTGTTAAAATTGGATGGTGTTTGTTTGTTTCCACACCCACCATGTTGATTCCAATATGAACCTAAACATTCATTTGATGTAAAATTGAACAGATACTGTGGTTTTCTTTATTCTGACAAAATTTGTGTATATCAGGTTTCAACACAGATGCTTGACTCTTTTGGTTATAGTGCTCCTGAATTTGCCATGTCTGGAACCTATACTGTGAAGAGTGATGTCTACAGTTTTGGAGTTGTAATGTTGGAACTGTTGACTGGTCGGAAGCCACTGGACAGGTTTCCTTCTAGTTCTTGCAAGACCCATAATTTAATTTTTTAAAGAGTGATTAGCTATTTGCACATATCAAATTGAAGTTTTGTTTTGTTTCTGATTCCCAACTCTTGGTTTTGAAGTTCTAGGCAAAGATCAGAACAATCTCTTGTGAGATGGGCTATCCCACAGCTTCACGATATTGATGCATTGGCAAAGATGGTTGATCCAGCTCTTAAAGGAATGTACCCAGCAAAGTCTCTTTCACGTTTTGCTGACATCATTGCCATATGTGTTCAGGTATCACAGGCCATACTTTTTTTTTAATTCCTAAATGTGGAAATGGCTCAAAATGAGATATATTGAATTGTCAAGAATCAAGTAGAGGTCACTATTATTTCCAACTGCAGGGCGGAGGGTAATGAAATAGCTGCTACAATAAATTTTAAGTGGTGGGTTTGTCAATGTTGGAAGTAGCAGGGAGCTACAGTTGTTTCAAGGAGAAAAACTCTTTGTCTAGTGTTACTGAAAAAAGAATAACCTCTGAATTTCTAAGTTTAGAACTTTTGGATGATCAAGAAGGATGAGTTCTTTTTATGAAATCAATCAATATTCCATGTTGCTGTTAGATACTAAAATCTCTTTGCTGGTTAATTCAAAATTCTAGATTTCTTATCTTCGTTAGGTGCAGGGCCTGGTAATTTTCTGGTATTTATATCTTTTATTATATCCTCGAATGTGCCTTTAAGTGATCTTTCTAGTGTGTGGTATTGAAGTTTCTTGTTGCTTTTTTTGTTTTCCCAATGTTGACCTTTATCTTTATTTGATTTGTTAACTAATGCTTTCGTCCAACTTCCTAGGCTGAGCCAGAGTTCCGGCCTCCTATGTCCGAGGTGGTTCAAGCTTTAGTTCGCTTGATGCAAAGAGCTAGTGCCAATAAAAGGCGTTCTAACGATGAAACGAGCCTCCCCTACAAGATCCCAGAGCATGACCCTTCGGACCTGTCCATTTGAGTATCCAGAATGGCAGCAAAAGAGCATGTGCAGGGTTCTTGGTTTTTCACTGTTCTTTTGCTTGAGCACCCAAAATCTATCAGAGCTTGCATCAGCTTCTGGTTTGGTAAGCACTGAATCAAGTATGATGAAATGTTGGTCTTCCTCTCCCCGATATATGCTGTGTATAAGTTTTGTATTTATTTTTCAGTTAATGGCCAATCTTCCTCCACAAGTACAATTAACACACAGTTATTCTCCATATCCGGTACTTGCAGTTGTAATTATACTTCGTGAAACATTCGTTTATTTAATGAAACACGGCATCTGGATTACAAGTAGCTGTAAACGCATTTGGCGCAAAAACCTGTAGATGTCTTTTTATTCTTAAAAGCCCTTTGGCAGCCTGATACATTTGCGTATCCTAATCGGAGACGGTTACTTGTGATATTAATCTAATCCTTGTCAAGGAAGTGATCTCTTGATCCGGCGGCAAGTTTGACGACGCAAACTTTGTATATCTGCTACCTGGGATTGCACAACTAGTCAAGCCATGACTTGAGCTTGAGTTTAAGTTTTTACACGAAATGATAAGAGAGTCGAGCTCAAGTTGTAGGAACTTGACTTGTTTAAATTTGGCTCGGCTCGACTACATAAAGCCGGTTCATCATTGTTGAATTAATTAAAATTAGTTGAGTTAAAAGAAATTAGACAATTTAACATAAAAAAGTTAAGTGAGTCGAGCTCGATGCTGTATAGTGGAGTCGAGTTCAAGCTTGTTTTATGAGCTTGACTTGAGTTCGAGCTCAAACTTTTTGAGTCGAGTTGAGCTTGAGCTGGCTTAGCTCGACTTGGCTTGTGTGCAGTGCAACTACCATCAAACCACAAGTTATCATCTTTGGCTATTCGCTGCAAGTTGTAGAATAAAAGGTTGAGAATTCGCAGCATTTTTACTTTGTTTCGTTAAAAGGATAAATAATGTAATTGTTTCAACCAGCAATGGGTGCGCCTCGGTTTTACCTCACTAGCTCCGCAAAGATATATCATGTTATTGAATATTTAAGTCATAAGCACGGTTATATGCAAATTTATGAAATTGTCAAAATGGGGATTTAATACTTTCAACGTTGTTCACATGGACGTTGGACGAAGAAGCATTCACATTAGAAGCAAAGAAACAATTAACCAGTCTTTTTGAGCTCGTTCTTCTCATATTACTTTATTTTTCTTTGTTCATATTCACTTGCATTTATGCTCATTTTTCTACAGCGGGTGTGGTATTTACATTAAAAAATTATTAATATGACGAAATTATTTTGTTTAGATGTATATATAAAAATTGATAAGATTTGAAGAATTATAGATTCAACATTTTTTACTTTTGATCTCAATTTGCATGTTAAAGGAAACATGATTTTTATGTTTTCAATTTCCAAGTATCGTTTCTACAGTTTTTGATAGAACCGTTCCACTTTTATCGGAAGCAAAAAAATATGCAGGCGTTTTGGTAAAATTGTTTTAGAATACATTGACTGCCTCCAACAGGTTGAAGTTTTCAAGAAGCAATTTCTTATGAAAAGAATGGTTTTGTGTTCTCAGAACATATTGTTTAAAAGCACATATTTGAGAAACACCATGGTTTCATTTCAAAAATATTTTGTACTGTGTTTAGCATTTAAATATTAAATTTGATAACTGCGTCCGTACAGTTTTGAAATAAAATAGTATTCTTACAATACTTGTTTTAATAATATGTCTTTCAAAACAGTAACGGCTTTACCATAGAATAACACCCACAACAAACCGTGGTTGATTTTAAGATACCATACACCCGTTCTTAATTAATATTTTAATATTTAAAAAAGTTAAATTTTAATAATGTATTTTTTAAAATAATCTTTATTTATATATATATAAATATATGTTTAAAATTCACAGTCAAATAAAGTGGACTCGGAATCAGTGAACAACGAGTCGAACCCGCTCGAATGTCGACTCGTTTAATAAAGGAGTCTAGTCTAGCTCAAATTTAGAACCAGTTAACGAGTTGAGTTCGGGTTTATAAACTCAACTCGTTTTCACCTCGCGAGGCTGGGTAAATTTTAATAATGTTACACTAAGTTAGGCTTTTAACTTTTTACGATTTACGAATTAGGGTATCAGCTCCTTACTTCTCATGTTCTCCAATTTTCTCCTCACCCGAGGTCTGGCACCGGCAGGTGGCAGTCTGTGCTTGCCGGCCGGCAATATTTTGGGGCCGATGCCGTCCGGCGAAGCCTTTCTACCCGAAGAAATTGAGAAAGCGCAGCATTTGAAGTGGAGATTGGGAAAATCGAGCCCACTTTTCAGCTTTCACGCTCTGCTGTTCATCGCTTCTCAGTTCTATGTGCTCTCTTGGACTCTGAGGTGTTCGTTCTCTTCTGTATAAAACGGTGATCACTCTCCTTGTTCGCCACTTCTCGTCTCTGTTGGACCAGAATGTCCTCTCTCCTTTTGGGGGCTTCTTCAGATTCACGTGGAGAGGTGAGGGTGAAAGAGAAATATGAATTCGTTTATGCATGATGAGATGAAAATCTACTTTGTCTTGTTCCTTCCTTTGATTCTTCTATTCTTTTCCGTGTCGATTACTGGATGTTGTTTGCTGATGTTTCTCTTCCTGGGTTGATTTTTTGGAATCATCGTTTTCCTGGGAAAGAGGTAATCTAGGGTTTCTAATTTCCTGGCTATTGAGCGTATGTGGAGGCCTTGTGATTCCTTTTAGTTGCTTTAGTTTCATGACATTTGTTGGGCGACACTCTCATTTGCATTTCAAGGTCGGTTCTGTGATTCACAGAGGTATTTTTCTTTTTTTGCATTCAGCTTTTAGGGATTCAGAGTGTTGATTTTGTGCCATTAGCTCAGCAGCAATATATTGAGTAGCTGTTAAGTTTAGTTTAAACGAGTCTAAACGAGCTAAAATAACAAAAATATTGGAAATCAAAAGTTAACAACTTTAAACGGGTTGAGCTCGAGCTCGAGCTCGAGCCGAGCAAGTTGTGAGTCGAGTCGATTTCGATCTGACCGAGCTCGGACGCGGCTCGGCGCTACTACTGAACGGGTCCCCTCTGGCCTCACACGCGATCTCGGCGGGATTAGTCTCAAACCTGTTGCCGGCAGTCTCCCTGCCAGGGAACCTTGACCGCTGGACGGTTACCGATGCTGCCGTGGACTGGCGTCTGTGCTGAGACCCGATTTGAAGCAGTTTCAGATCAGTTTCAGACTTCGTTTCCGCGAGGGGTAACTGACCTTCCAATGAGCATCGCCTCTGCCCCTCCTGCCCCTCTACCCAATTCCGGCGGGACGCCGTCCCTCGCATCGCATGACCCGCTGACCCTCACCGACCCATGGTAGTGACTCTGTGAGTCTCTGTTCCTCTCCTCTTCTTCATCTTCACAATCTATTGTCTCATGGCAGGTCACCCTCGCCGATCCTCTCTCTTCTTCTTCAGACCCTCACCGAGCGCCACGTCTGCTGCGAGACTCATCACTCCAGTCAGGCCCCGTTTGATGCACAGGAAAAAAACTGTGCATCAAGGAGAATTTTACCATTTTGAGGGCTTCTATAGTTGGTATGTGCCCAAGCCGCCGCCGTTGTCTCCACCGCTTCTCGCCAGCCACCATCATCGTTCCTGTCCACCCCCTCCCTCAGGTACCTCTTTCTTCCATCTTCTTCCTCTCAATTCCATATCTCGCTCGCTGTCTGTCTCTCTTCCCCTGCTCCCAATTTCTCTCCCGCTCCCTGTCTGTTTTTCCTCTGTTCGGTTTCTCCCCATTTCTTCTGCCCAATTCTTCCTTACCAACTCCATCGCCATCTCTGCGATCACCAACTCGCCCCCTCTCTTCCCTTCTGTTCTCCACTCCTGCTCCGCTCGCTCTCTCAATTCCCCTCCGTTCTCATCTCCTGCTCTTCTCGCTTCCACTTTTCCGTTTGCCCATGTTTCAGTGTTGGGAACCCAATCCACCCACAATCAGCTTCACCGCCTCGACCGTCTGACGATTCACCGTCGGTCTCAAGCTGTGCAGCCTCACCATTCTCCTCTCCACCGCAGCTTAGTATGTACCGCCTTCACCAACGCCACCATCATCCGGCCGTCTAAGGAGCAGACCACCATGTGCTTCTCTTGTCCACCAAACATTGAATTTTTTACCTTGAAAAAAAATTTCAGACCATCAAACATGGCCAGGATTAGGAAAAAGTAAATTTTTCCTGACCGTACACTTACCTTGCATTTCTTTCCTTGAAAAAATCTTCCCTCAAAAAAAATCTGTGCCATCAAACGGGGCCTGAGTGATTGTGAGTCGTTCTCTTCTTCTCTTAACGGCATGTCCTTTGTTTACGTTGGCTCACGGTTTTCTTTCTGTCATTTCGTGTGTTTTTTTATGTGGTTTGGCATTCATTTTCAGCTCTCCTATTGTTCTTAACCGTGATTGCTTGATTGTTTTTGAATGTGAAATGTGATTGTGGATTGTCTTTCAGGTTTTTTTTTTTCCAATAATTGAAGATCAGATGAGTCAGTTATTCCTGATTCCTGATTTGTATATTTCAGTCTGTCTTTTAGGGTTTTGGTGTCTTACAGTAGTATATTGATTTTTGAGGGTATTGGTGAGTCTTTAGGGGATGCAGCTATCTTTTATTTTATCGATCACGTTTTTGCTGGTTTTCATCATTATATATTTCAATCTTGTTCTCTTGATCATTCATGATTTTTTGGTAGTATGTTCATTTTTGTTTTAAGGTTTTACCATTGCCATCTTTAAATACATGCATCATATTTGGCCACTTAGGTTAAGACAGTACCTCCAAAAAAATTTCTCTCTTGGAATGATGAAAAAAGGCAAAATTTTTCTGAGGTACTTTCTCATGTAATGCATGTATTTATAGATAGGATTGTTAAAAACTCAAAAGAGAAAAAGAATATGGAGATCTGTAAAAAGTATTTGCCTTTTCAAGAGAGAAATTCTTGTTTATAAAATGTTACATCATATGCTTTTACAATTTGTAAGCACATGTATCTCATTTAAAAGTATACAAGGAAAAATTGAAAGTTAGACCTTTTTGCATGATATTTTCATAAGAAAGGTAACTGAGGCCAACTGTAAAATTTTGCACAACTGTAGTTGTTTAATTTGTTTTTTAGACAATGCTTAATTTTGTTTATAAGCTTTTTATTTTATTTTGCTATATATGTTACTCCCATCCTTAAATTTGTAGCTCCGACATTGTTGAGGAGCATCATTTGGATGCCACATCACTCTGGTTCAGGGCCCTGAACAACTTGTCCTGTCATCAAGTGGTCAAACTCAAGCTTTGAGACTTCTTGTTGTGCTTTTGAATCCATTTGTTCAATTTCTTTGAGTGAAACTGTGTGTGACGATTGATGGTTTGCATAAAACAAAAAGAAACTTGAAGATGACTTTTCTCCAATATGCCAAATGAGATTAACTACCTGGGCCCTTCCACAAGATCATTGCCTCACAGGTAATCTGCTGTTGTTGAGTACGAACAACGTTGCACCTTCTTCTTTGAGGATCAGCTGGTCCCTTTTTCTTCTTATCATTCTCCAGCTTCTATGAGCACTTTTGAATAAACGACCTTTGGTTCTGCGGTACAGACATGCTTGAGTCTCCAGGTGGTATTGATAAGATGGGTTAAGCATATCCACATATTTACAAAAAGGGCACTTTGTTTTACTCAAACACATGATAATATTTAAAAAAATACATCTCCACCTCCTTCATTTGAACAGCTATTGATCAGAAAAGAAAATTAACTTTTATGTTTCCCGACTATATACTGGCTAGAAGATGAGTGGCCAAAGGTTGCCTAACATGGTGACCTCAGATCCACCATTTTTCAGCTGATGAATGGCCAGAAATTGGTTATTGTTAAATTTTTACTTTTTGAGTATTTATTTGTTTATTAACCTAAAAGAAGTCAAAACCAGGTTTTCGGCAAACCTAATTCATGAAAAAAAAATATGGTTTTCTTGGAAGCAGGTTTTGTCCTCTGTCGTCCACATGGGGCCTAAATGTTGGAAATTGGGATCTGTTCGTTGGTAAGAAAATTGGTTTTATGACAGTCTTACTTTACTAGAGATTTTTCGTAGTATTCATTTTTCTTCCTGGTTTAATATTTAACTGCTTTGGACAACTTCAAAATTTCAAAGCAAGGACCGTTAAATAGAATGACAAATTGAACTGTTCAATGTTCACAAGAAAGCAGTTTTGCCTGTAATTTAAGAATGATGGAACACTTATGAAAAATAATAATAATAAATTTGAAAATTAAATATAAAAAGGTATATAATAGTTGATTAACCTGAAAAGACTGAAAAGTACTTAATTCACAATGCAGACACTGATAAATACAACTACACTAAAAAAAAGAATACCTTTTATTATTATTCCTTATCTTTCTCACAGCCAGCGCCCAGCAGCTTGACTAGTTTGAAAACCATGATCTGTTTGGTCTCTTGTCGGATGACTTTCATTTTGCGACTCTGATTCATTCCTGTAAAGAATGTTTTCAACTTTGTCTCCCTCCCTCTCTTGTTTGTCCTTTTTTTGCCATCTTACTGGGACCTTGTGAACTGCAATCATAGAGATTTATCAAAGAAGGTGCCAAGGTTACCAATTATTGTAGGTATGTCTTGTATTCAGATGTGATTGCTCCATATCTCTGTGGAAGTTAGGATAATCCACAGTATTGGCAAATGGCAATTACCCTTTTCCATTGATCATCTAATCTTTAGTTTGGAAGATGTTACTTTCAATTTTTTTTATTCCCTTGAGATAGATCAATTTGTCCTTTTGATGGCAATTTTGAGATTCAAAATAATTTTTGGTACAATTATGTAAAGATTGTGTCCCTGAAGGCAAGTTTTTGTTTATATGCTAAAATTTCAGTTTGTGAATGAACACCCAATCAAGCCCAGAGCAAGGAAAGCAGAAAGACTTTTCTTTTACAACATGTGTCTCAAAGGTTTGTCAAAATCCATATCAGAAGTACCATGACTTAATGTTTAGTTTTCTTATGATACTTAAATGTTTGTAGGTTATGCTAGTTGAACCGCTTCATCAAACGATGTGATAGCTAAGCTCATGTTCTATTCATGTTCTATTCCTATATAACATTATTTTACTTTACATTCCTCAGTTGAGGTCATGTTACCAAGTGCTGACCGTTGGTTTCATTTAATGTGATGAAAGTGTTCTCACAGAAATCCTATGTTAGACTTTTTTGGGAGTTACATGCTTTTCTTTTTCCTGCAGTTCAAGGGGCAAGTTGATTGAAAATGATGATGTCACATTTGCCAAAGCGATATGTTATTGTGCTGCTAATGTTCGTTTGTACATGCATTTGTTATGTCGAGCGAGTGGGCTTCTCCATTGCTTACACAAAAGCTGCTGATGCTGCTGATGTTAATCAGAGCACGAAAGGATTAATCTTATCAACATTCTTCTATGGGTATGCGGTCTCACAAGTGCCAGGAGGATGGGTTGCACAGTGTATTGGTGGAAGACGTGTTTTGTTTCTTTCTTTTGTGTTTTGGTCCCTCATAACTGCATTAGTTCCTTTGGACCCTCTTCAAGTGAAGACTTTGGTTGTTGCTCGCTTGTTTGTTGGTGTTGCTCAGGGTTTTATCTTTCCTTCCATCCATACTGTTCTGGCACAATGGGTTCCTCCTCATGAACGATCGCGTTCTGTGTCTCTTACAACTTCCGGCATGTATCTTGGTGCAGCAGCTGGTATGCTTTTTTTACCCAGCTTGGTGAAGTTCAAAGGTCCAGAATCTGTCTTTTTAGCTGAAGCAACACTTGGAGCTCTATGGGCTCTAATTTGGTTTAAGCTGTCAAGTGAGCCACCTCGCAGAGATAGTCTGAAAGCTGCAGGACCTGGGTTTGGTGATTCTCTTTTACCTGTCTCAGAAATCAAAGAAAACAAAGGTAGACTCCAGAAGATGAAACTGGAAAATGGTGTTGGTTCTGTTCATGTGCCTAAGATTCCATGGAAAGGGATCATTCTCAGTCTACCTGTTTGGGCTATAGTTATCAATAATTTTACGTTCCACTATGCCCTGTATGTATTGATGAATTGGTTGCCAACATATTTTGAGCAAGGCCTGCAGCTGAGTCTCCAAGAAATGGGTTCTTCAAAAATGCTACCATACTTGAACATGTTCATATTCTCCAATATAGGCGGAGTAGTAGCTGATTACTGTATTACAAAGAAGATATTATCAGTGACGAAGACAAGGAAATTTTTGAACACCTTTGGCTTCATCATTGCTGCTGCTTCTTTGATGGTGCTTCCTTCATTAAGAACTTCTACTGGTGCAGTGGTTTGTTCCTCTGTTTCTCTTGGGTTCCTAGCCTTGGGGAGAGCTGGTTTTGCTGTTAATCACTTGGATGTGGCACCAAGATATGCAGGGATAGTCATGGGGTTTTCTAACACAGCTGGAACATTGGCTGGTGTCATAGGTGTAGGTCTTACAGGTCGGATCCTTGAGGCTGCTAAAATTGAACATTTAGGTCTTTCCACTCCAGAAAGTTGGAGAACTGTATTCTTTGTTCCAGCGTATCTTTGCATATTTAGCGCCCTCATTTTTCTGTTATTCTCAACGGGAGAGAAGATATTTAACTGATGCGCTGTGCAATTGCTTTATGGTATTAATCCAATGGATTCTTCATTCTTGTGGGATATGTTCGTTGCCAATGTGATGCATTCAAGTGTCTCTTTTGTACTACCATTGACTAAAAGATGAAAGATGAATATACAGAAAATCATGTACTAACAAGATTTGCAGCTTCTGTAAAAAGAAATAGGAATCATATCCAACAATTCCTCTTTTTTTTTTTAGTCAATGAAATGGATTTTTGAAGGTTTTTCGGTTGTTCCGAAGGTTCTCCAAAAAAATGAGAGTTGCATGCACCAGGGTGGTGCACTCAACACATATTTGCGGGAAAAAGGTTAAGGCATCTTGGAGATCTGTCGTAAAGAAATGCATGTTAAAGATTTTTAATTTCTTCACTGTTTTTTTTTTTTTTTTTTTTCCTGAAGAGAGGTTCCCTTTTTCACTAATTAGGGGTACTCTGCTCATTACATCCCAGAGCATATCAACAGTTTCAGCAAAAAGGGTGACCTGCTTTTGCGAGCATCTGAAAAGGAGGAAAAAGGAACTGAAGTGTCTCTGCTCACTTCCCATTTGAAGGAGGACACACTTCCTTCGAAAGGGAACCCAGGTTCCTTTTCTAGTGCAGCGTGTTTCCTTTGAACGAGAACACAGATTCCTACGAATGGCGACTGCTATGGGTTTTCAGAAAAGTTTTGCAGTTCCTTCACGTCTAGAACTTGAAAACAGAATTTCACAAAAAATTTGTCCTGACACTTAAAAGTATTTGTTCTTGGTAAAAAAAAATTGTAATTTTCTGCTTCCTAGTCTCTGTTTAATTCGGTTCCGTTTCACTTCAAGGTCTGTTTCTGACTCGATTCTTAGTTTACTTCTAGTTCGTTTCTCCATTCCCTTTTCTTAATTTTTTTCGTATGGTTGAAGTCGAAGATTGTGAAAATCAGAAGGTTTTCCGGTTCCTAATTAACTGGCAAGTTCGGCAGCCAAAAAGGGCTCCTACAGATCGCTAGGATGTTGGCTGAAGATGGAAAGTTGAAGGAGATCCAAAGTTCAATGACCCAAGGACATTTCTTTGCACAATCTGGTTAGTTTCTGCCTAAACTCAGGTTACCAAATTGCATCAGTTTTTTTAGGGCAGCATAATATAGATCGCATCAGCAGTTAGTCAACTAAAACAATTGATACATCGCGATGAGGAATGAAGTGTTGCATCCATCTATTTTAAATATCATATATTATTAGTTGTTCTATCCGTAGAGTGTTTGGCTGTTGCAACTAGTTGTTTACTCACCAACTGATTAAATCTGTCGACACACTAAAAATCCATTTCTTGTCTGAATTGTTTTTTCCAGAAGTTTCATATTATATATGTAGACAGTAATCACCACAAGAACACTAGTGGAAGTTTATAGGGCAGCAACAGTTCAAGGCACTTCATCAATAATTTATGGTGTTTCCAGTAATAAGTTTTTAATTTTCAACCGCCCACTAGATTTAGATCTTCCTATAAAGGACGTGGATTTCTCTAACCGGCCGAATAAATAAATAAATAAATAAATAAATAAATAAATAAATATATATATATATATATATATATATATATATATATATATATATATATATAAGAGTTGAGATCTTTTGGTCATATCGTTAAAGCCATTATAAATTGTTACCACGCCATAAACGGTTGCTAATGCCAATGTAGTCGCTGTTTATTAGTGTCAGATTTTTAAATTTTAACTATTTACCAACATATGTAGTTTTATAAAGAAATATATGTTGACATACAAAAAACTGAAAGATTAGGCTTGATACTTAACTGGCCAGCTTAACTACGAATATCCACAATTCTTGTATAAGCCAATTAATCACAATTTCATGATAGTCCAGGCCATCAAACACTACCTGAGGAGTCCCGAGGAATTCACAAGGTAGGCTACCACGGGTACGAGCTTGTATGTCAGAAGGGTATCGTCATTACCAAGCTTCGATCGACTCAAACACACATTGACGAGTACGCACAATCTAAACAGATGGCCCTAGTTAATGTCCAACTCAATGCATAAACTGTAGAACATCCCAGTACAAGAAACTTAGGGGCGACAATTTACGCCTCAAAAGGACCACAACGAAGGCAGCTGTAAAGTTACAGGGATAGGGGTAGTGACATAGGATACCACGTGTATGTCAGGCCTAAAAGCCTTGCCATGCTATGCTATGTTAGGACGCATTGATGGCGTGACAATCAAAGCAACAGTGGTAACTCTGGTCTCCGCCACCTTTATTAGCAGAAGACTGTCCTTGAGCAGTAAGACCTTGGGCACTAGAAACCCTGCATGCCCTTAAACGTTTCGGTTGAAACACAACCTGTACTTGAACAAGTACTTATAGGCTTGTTCGGCTCACACGAGCAGAGACTGAATCTGAGTGGATCATATCAATCAACAAATTTTTTATTTAAAGACAACAAACACCCTTCACATACACTGCAAGCAGACCACAATCACAAGAAACCGTTTGTTGAGGACTAACAACAATTGAGGATAATCATGTTGATGGTCAAGAGAGTTACCAGCTAGGTCTCGCATGCAGAAACTTTTAAATTTAAAACGTGACGCACGACGAGAAACAACATTGAAAAGAAAACATTCCAAAACACGTACATCCATGGGTGCATTTAACATGATAACACAGTTTAGGCATAGAAAAACAGTATAGAGGCAGTGTCAGTTCCTCCCAACCAGAAACTTATTTGCTCAAGCGAGAAGAAAATAAGTGAGCATTCAGCAGTCAAAAGTTTTGGCCAGCATCTCCTCTGGATACGGGATACTTGAAACTAAGGCCTGTGAACTACTGCTGAAGGAAAGAAACCAGATGGCTGCAGGTGCACTTGCAGCACATCATCTGAAACCACACCAAATTGCAAATTTTGTGGCACCACCTTAGACGATGGCTTTTGGTTTGCGGATGGAGCATTGTTGATCCCAGTATCGTTCCATCCCTTTGACAGAAGACAGAGAGCACGCCTAGAGATGGAAGTATCAGACAAATTCTCTACGTCATCACCATCACCAGTATATCCATTCCCAAGTAACAACCTTTGAGCACCGGGCTCAAAGTACTGATCATGAAACCTCCTTTCGTAAACAGCGTTAGAAGTGGGATGGAGTGGCAGCGTCTCCGGATTAGGATTAAAGGACATTAGTCCAGGTGAAGCAGCAACAACCTTACCAATGAAAGCGTCACAAGCATCCGGCTTCATGGGCTTTGTGGAGCTAAAAGGAAATGGCCTATTCATGGTAAGACCCGAGGTAAATTGTCCACCTGACGATCACGCAAGAACTTGTAAACAACAATTACAAATACCATATCATACAATACATTACCACTGTTAAAAAAGAAGAAGAAAAAGACAAACTGAAAATTTCCAAAATGGCATTGAACCTCCAAAGAATACAACAAAAACGAGATAAAATTTGAAAATTTTACCTGTGTCTGATTCAAGAACTGAATATAGAATATTTTAAAATTTATTTTTTCCTTCAAAAATTAAAAGTCTTTATAAAATATTCGAAACAAACGAGGACAACTTAAAAAGGCAAATAAACAACGGTTCTGAAGGATGAACTCACCATAGAAAGGAGCAGTAATCTGTGCAGGGTAAGGGAACAAAGTTGCAGGGCTAGATGTGGGTTTCCTGCGCCGCTGATTATGACCAGCCAAACGCCTACGACAGCTGCGTTTAACTTCATCAAACTCCCCTAACTCATGAAACCTGATTTGCACATCCACAAATTGAAAAGAGAAAGGAAAGGTCACGAAAATAGAAGTTATCAAAGGGAAAAAATGTAAAATAGTTTAAGGAAATTCCACGAGAATTTATATGCAAGAAAACTGAATGGGACAAGAACTGCCATAGTTCTGGACAAAACCAACAAAAAACTTTGAGAAAGGTATACAACCTGCCAAGGGATGAACGTGTACACATACCATCGCATCTAATTGACTTCAAACTTAAAATAGAAAAGTTTCTAAACCAGTAACAGCTGCCATCCTAGATTCGAGTGTCCTTGTAGAAAAGTTGAGATCTGAAATTATCTCGAGCAGCTTTATAACCATCCCATTATTGGCCATGACTCCAAATGCTGAACCTCACGTCTAGAATTTCTTTCTTCAGTAGCAATTTTCAAAATAAAAGCTGAAGCAATTTTGTATAAAAATGGACACTTTCTAATATAATTTAACAAGCAAACCAAATGTGAGATCCATGTTCAATGTCAAATCAGAAACTATATCCTGGTACATGTACTAGATGCAATTGCATCAAACTATTCAAAATCAGGATTGGCATTAACCATGGCCTGGTCTCCAAATTCAGAAACATATGAAGTAGGATTTTTCTTTAGTTTTGGATATAACTTTAAATCAACAAAATGTGATTATCAACTTACACACTTTGAGATTTATAGTTTTAACTTACGGAAAGCTAGGAAGTAGTTAAGTACAGCTTTCCATAACAAAAAACAAACATATACTCATTCATATAGTGTCAACCGTAATGAACTAATCCAGGGTAATCTGCGTAGCACAACTCAACTCTACATGGGGATTTTCTAACACATGAAATGAAGTACTCTTGCTGTAGATGGTCCAAAAGAAACTAATTTGCACATGTTCTTTCAATGAAATTTGTTCATAGCAATTCCTTCTACAAATTGAAACCACAATTTCACAGAAATTTTCACTTGGAAATTTCTTGTCTTTTCCTTTTGAAAATATATATACTTACCCTTGCAAAAGCATGTTACACTTCTCCTGCCAAACGCTGAAGAGGCAAGAAAAAGTGCTTGAACATCACTCAAAACAATGTCAAGCTATCTGAACAACTGTGAAACCATCACCGAAAGCTTCCAGAAACAGCAAGATTTTAAGTTTTTGCTAACTTTACCTCATCCGCAAGCATTAAATTTTACGTTTGGAGAAAATTGTGTTTGGTCCTGCTGCTCCTGCATGCTTAAGGTATTTTTAGCTTGTCTTGGAACCAGCAATTAACAACCTGTTTGGATGGAGGGAGAGGGAGAGAAAGGAATGGAAAGAATGGTCTTTCCTGTGTTTGGATGACTAATTAATAGGGAGGGAAAGGAAAGGATTTGTTAATGTAATTCCAATTCCTCCAAAATGGAGAGACCGAGAGGGAAAGGAATGGAAGTTCCTTCCCTTCCCTTTCCTTTCCTTTCCCTTCCCTAGGTATGGATATAGTTTTGGGTTTTTGTTATTTGGGCTGAACCAAATTTGATTCGGATCCAATTTCCCTTGCATTTAGCTTGTCCAAATCGAAACCCACCCTTGAACAAGTCATATACATTGTCAAGAGGATCCTTTCACTGGCTCTGACATGTTCGGAAGCTCTTAATTATTTTGTACAAAAGTAGCTAAATTGTTCTCAATGTTTCAGCGATTCCCTGGCATGGATTTCTCAGTGGTTTATTGTTCTTTTAAGATGTGGACTTTCTTGGTAAAATATCAGGAAAATTTAGAAAATTTTAAAAGAATATATATGTAAAAAAGAAATGGATAATAGATTTTCTTATATCTTTCCCGGAAAAGTTTAAAGAAAAAAATAGAAAAGCTTTTCCAAAATATAAAAAAAACAAAATGAGAAAAATCACAAAGAAAGACTTCTATAAAAGACTTGGAAAATATTGAGAATATCTAGGGATAACATTGCAACAATATCTCCATATTCACTTTTGGTGGTATTTCACGAATATGGAGATACTTTGCCAATGCCACAGTTTATTCCAAAATGGCAATAAATCCAAGGAGACTCAAAACATAGATGTTTGTGACTAGTCTCAAACAGATTATACACCTCATATATCAGGATAGTATTCCCATATATGGCCTGGCTCCGATGTTCATTTTTTGGTCTTTAAAATTCAGGAGGATGTTTAGATGGTAAAGCCATTGGATGTTCTAAAAGGGGATCTAGATCTTAGGTCCAAATCATACAAAGGCAGTCTCTCCATGGTCTACATGATCGGCAGTTTGGAGCTGATTAAAGGCAAAACATCATCTCACATACAGCTGCTAAACAGCAATTAGTTTTTGGCACAAGCTCATTATCTTGCACAGCTGTCAAATAACTATTAGTTTTTGGCATCCACTTATAATTCACATAAGACTACTCACTGCCTTCTAAATTCATGTTGGACGTTCCTGTTTTAGGACTTAAAAGGCATTTTGGTGTTCCTGTTCCATGTGATTGAAAAGAATATGGATCAGAATTGCATTTGGCTTTAAATCATATTTTTGCATGAGTTGCGCATTACAACAACAACCTCCTGTAAGTTCTTGCTGTGTGAAAAACTTATTGTATTTGAAAACATACCAGTACACAAATTGAGTCCGTTCCAACTACAGCAATTGACTCTCTAGCATCTATCATTATTTTGGTATTCATCATTGTTTTTGTTCTTCTCAAATAGTGAACAGAAGAACTTCTATTAGAAGCAAGAACAAAAATCTAGGGGAAATCTAAAAGCTGCAGTGCATCACTTCCAGGCAGCATGTGTCAAGGATGCCCACAAAGCAAGAGAATGCACATAGAATAGGAGCCTGTATTTGCACACAAAAAAGCCGTGCAAATTCAATGCACAATGCTAGTGTTTTTTTTTTCCTCCATGTAAACTGGAAGAAAAAAAATGTTGCCCAAGTGGTGAAAGGCTCATCAATAGGAAAGACAGATGTCAAAAGTTAAGAATGAAGGAAGCATTTTAAATGAAAATGCCCAGGCCGATAGAGCAAAAGATCACTCTAATCAGCATCCATCTTTTAATTTGCCCAAACGTTTGGATTTTTCAAGTAAACAAACTTTGATTCATAACTACTACTATGATATTCCTACCAAATCTCCTACCTACTGGCAATAGATCATCAACAATGAAAAAATTCACACCACAACATATATCTCATGAGAGGAAAAAAGCCAGGAGATGAAGTACAACCACCATGCCTACAGAAGAAATTCCGACTGACTCAAGCAGTTCATGCTAACTTGCTAGCATACTTGCAGAACAAGTAATTGACATTCTAAGATTCTACGACACTTCATAGTAGAAAAAAAAAGAATCTGGAAAAGGAAATAAATAAAGTGCATTCAACCAACAGATAATGAACATCTGCAGCAGAAAATATGGAGAAAGTGCACAAATAGAACAAACTTAAAGCGCAATCAGTTCTCTTGACTGAATGGAATAGAAAAAAAAGCAAACGGACGAATGCAATAAATACATAAATTCCCAACTTCCCAACTTCAGAGAGAAAGATAAACGCCCCAGACGAAATGTGTATGCCAAGTTGATTAACAATCTCTAAGAGCGGTACATGCACACCAAAAGTTCATGTATGCTTACGTGAGAAACCGTAACGCACAAAAATAAAAAGAGAAAGCAAGAATAAGATCCGAGGTAAAAAGAACGAAAGAGAAGAAAAATAAACAATTCCCACCGATCCATGTCGGTTAGCTATGCAGTACCCAAAAAAATTAAGACATTAAATGATTTGAACGAAAGCACCAAACTGTGACAAAAATGGTCAAAACACAAAACGTATGCGTGCATCATATTTATGTTCATGAAAAATTTCCGTTTACTGATGAACAAAAAAAAAAAAAAAAAAACAACAAAAATATGCAAGAAAATGAGAAAAGATCCCAATCATTAAACTCCCAAATGAAAGAATGGTCGATATTCACTCTGAGAGAGAGAGAGAGAGACACACACACAGAGAGAGAGAGAGAGAGAGAGAGAGAGAGAGAGAGAGAGAGGACATAAGCATCTGCAATATCCTCGAAAGCCAAAAAGAAAAAGCCCAAAGCTTATAAGGTTATAGCAATTGTACATAGAAACGTCTTCATAATGATTTCGAAATGGAAAATGAAAACCGAAAAATAAAGATCGCCAACATCGGGTAATAACTATTACCCTCCAAAAGCAATATTCGAGAATCCGACTGACAAGAATACATAGCACAAGAAAAACCGATAAGGAAAACCTCCTGTCTAGCTATATTAAGTAAATAAAAAACGAAAAAAAAAGTCACCAACATTTAAACAAGAAAAACGAGAAAACTGTAAAGGATAACTAAGATGAACAAATAGAGAGGGAAAGAACCGACCAACATTTGTGAAACAACAAATAGGAGAAAACCTCACCGATCAAAACAGAAACCATTTTCCGATATTTGTGAAACCAGCAGAATCAGACAACGTCACTTGATCGTAGACAATCGAAAGAGAAATAATTGACCAAACATTTCTGAAGCAGGAAGAACAAGAAAATGAAACCAGCGAGAGAGAGAGAGAGAGACCTCCCTTCCTCCCAAACCCACCACCAGCCCACCTGCTACACTGCTGGCAGAACCTCTGCCTGCGGCCGTCGACGACGACCATCGGCGACTTGGAGTGCACCTCGCAGACCCTGTGCCGGATGTGGTACGATTTCTCCCCCGACAGGTCCGCACCGCACCCCTCCACCTGGCACCTGCTCTCCGCCGCCCCCCTCCCCCTCCTCCTCTTCTTCTTCCCCGCTTCCTCCGCCGCTCCCGCCGCCCCGGAACCAGCTGCCGGGTCCGCATCTTCCCGTCCATCCGAAACCCTCATCCGAGAGAAGGACGAAGAAGACGAAGAAGAAGAATCCATCTCTCCCTCTCGCTGGTCCGACAGCGGCGGGAGCAGCAGTATCAGCAGCAGACGAAAAAGCCGAAAAGAAGGGCAAGAGCGACCGGGATCGGCTGCGCCCGCTCTCTCTCTCTCTCACTCTCGCCGTCTCTATAAGAATGCCCCAAGACGCAGGGAGGCCGCCTCGGAAGCCATGTATGCCGGCGATATTCCCCCGCAGCGGTTTTAACACGGCGGTTGGTCGCAAAGGCTTCCGCCTCGATTTGATATTCCTATTTTGCCCCTACTCGTTGCTAGGGAGAGGGCAGCCGGGAGCAAAGCCGCAGGCCCCACCGCGATGGACCGGTCACTGTCCCTTCACGTCAAATTACTCTTATGCCCCCGCTTTTCACCCCGCGGTGAATGAAACGCGTTTAGACACTTCCGGTATGGATTCGGCTGAAACTCCTTACCAGATCCGACCCGTTTCCTGACAGAGCAGAACCCAAACTGGGCTGCCTCTTGATCGTGAGAATCTTTTCACGAACTTGTTTACTTTTCCAAATCCGAATTACGCCTACCAACAAGAATATTGAGATTGCAATTCTCAAAACTGATCCGAATTAGATTTGTGGGGTCATATTTTGAGATGTTGGTAATTTCGACTCTGGAGTTGAGCAAAAATTTCCGATTCAACGGTTGAAAAATATAATTTATAAGTAGAGAGAGGAGGCACATAATTATTCCATATATGAAGCACGGATTATATATGTTTGAAAAAAGTAATTCTGACTGTGCTGTCACTGATATATGCTTACGTACCAATCTTACTTTCAACTTCTTGGCGACTTAAAAAGCAGGTTTTTCATACTAAAAATGTTTATCAAGGTTCGAGGAAAACATGTTTTTCCTTTTGTGTGCAGGCTTCAACTCGTTTATTAAGGAGCATTTAATCAGCTTCTAAAACAGGGTGCATGGTTTAGCGACATATCTGTACTTAAAAAACAAGCCTCTTGGCAAAGGGGATGATGGCAAATCACCACTTTTGTCTTTCCTTACCTTCACTTTGCTTTAATCTTTTGAAATTAATTAACATATTCAAAAGCCTTCTATTCGATATATTAAATGCAATGGTCACCTGGTTTCCTTCATATCGAAGGACTGGATCACCAGTTCCATTGTTTGGAACTCAACTATTCCTAATGTAAAGGAAAAGCATCAAATGTTCTGATCATTCCTTAAAGTGAAGCCAATTCTCCACTTGTGTTTGAATACTAGGCAGGCAAGAAATTTAATCCGACATGCCAGGGTTGTTAGCTACTTAATTGCTGCCAACTGAGCTTTAATAAAGTTAATTTCCTATTCTCTCCAAACGTCTGTGCTATCTGCTGTTAGCCTGCAGTTTGCTATGTCCTGGCCATGGAGAAGGGCATTTCAAATTTTCTAAGGCAAAGTGCTAGGAACCAAGGGCACAACCAGAAAGTTATGAAAAAAAGAGCATTAGATATTTAATTTTAAATTTCTAAGGGGCACTAGTATGTACACGAGAAAATTTGCTAAAAAATATCCATATAAAAATAAGAGCCATTTTGGGGTCTGTGTGGGCAATTGTGACATGTAGCCCACACCTGCCTCCGGCCCTGCGTAGCAACTATTGTTTATTAAAGTTTTCCCTTATCAAATTTCCTTCTTTTCTACCCAATTAAGAAGATCTTGTAGAACTGCAATAGTTCTTGGAGACACATCTTAAATCTCATATGGTTTAGATTTGGCAAATCCTTAGCGTATCTGCAGCGAGATATCGAGTGATCGACACAATTTTCTTATCCTTCCTACCAACTTTACACATCGTTTTGGAAATTGAAATCCCTTTTGTTTGAACTTGTGATTTTGAGTGGAAAGCTTTGTTAACTGATGCAAATAAGAGAGTCGGTGACTCTCTTAGACACCTTCTGGTCTTCCAAATGATATTATATGCTGGAAATTTTGTTTTTTGTCTATGATAAACTGCCACTTGGAAGAAAACTGATTGGAGTACCCACACGAAAGGACCATTTTGGTTACTGTCCAGGTTATAGACAATCTAGTTTGTTCTTTCATATCTTTATGGTGATTCCTCGAAATATTTTTCATTTTACAATTAGGATTAGAGTTGTCTTCCATCTATTTTGCAACCTTAACTTTCTCCAGTCCCTAGAAAATATGGTTCTGCTTGAAAGGGAACGAGTCATTATCAGGTGGCCTACAAACAAATCATGCCCTCCCTTTGACTATTATTAATAACACATTTAGCACCCTTTAGAAGAGTCTATGCTCTTTTCTTAATAATTTTCGAGTTACATGGCCTCTTTGGAGACATACCTATGTCCATGAACAATTCCTTGCGATTCTCTCTATTAGAAATGCCACATCAACCATTTTTTCTCTTTATGAACTTTATAAGATACAGACGAATGCAAACTAGCAGGGAAAGAAGCAAGAACAAAATCTATGAATTAATCTGCCTGCCATGAAAAGTATTTTGTTGGCCTATGTATGCAGCTACTTTTGATTTTATTCATTAAGAGGGAACCTAGGGAAATATTCAAATATTGTCTACGACAAGGGAGACCTTGTGGTGCTTAATGGGAAGTTTTGCTCTTGACATTTTGTGTGTTTTATCTCACTCTCATACCTTGATCTTGGTAGACTAAAAAGAAAGAGTCTTTCCTTTTCTATTTGAAGCTCAGATTAAGTTCCTTCAAAATTGCCAGAAATGTTTTCATTGATTGTGCATTGCTAGTTGCTACTAATGAAGGACAATGCTTCTTTTGCTTTTGCATAAGACCATCCAGGTGGGTCCTCCCACATTCCTTGAGAGTCGAATTGTGATTGGAAAGACATAAAGGGACAAAGGAACCACGTTCATGCATTTTTTCTTGAACTATGAAACGGCTTTGCCTCATCATTTATAATCACATTGTTTTTAGAGTCAAAACACACTTCATTGCCTTTTGCTACACATTCATTGCAAAATCTTAAAGTTCCTAACAATTTGTTAAGAATACTTCAATCTACTCAATCATACAATTTAGCTAGTTCTATCCTAAAAGTATCTATCCTTCTTACTATATTGCATAAGTCAGCCAATTCATGGGCTATACATTAAAATGTTTTCTTGCATAGATCTACATGTTAGAAACACTATTTGTTTTCATGTGATTATTCTTTGGAAATCCATCATAATTCTAATCACATTACAAATAAAGTTACATATGTTGATTGGGTAGAGCTAGGAGAAAGTGAAAGCACTTTCTCTCACAAATGAGAATGATATTGGTGTAATTATGAAGCTTAATAAGTTGTTATGCTTTAAGTAGTCTGTCACTAACATGAAATACTTGCAAATAATAACCTAAAATTATTGGACAAACAATGTACATATTTGACATTGGGGTTGTCTCTACTTCATCCTAAATTGCCCATTTAATGCCCTCATTAGTAAATAAGAATATACTTATGTTCCTCTTCATTCATCCTTTAACATTGATCTTCTTTCAAAGCTTTTATTATCTATGATTTCTCAACATAGCAAAGATGTACAACAATTTGCCATCTTCATGGATTTTCTTTGTGAAAGTAATCTCTTCACGTCTTGAATTGATGATTTTTTAATATGATTATCCACAATCCTTTATTTTGCAAAGAGTAAAAAGATTTGCGATTGGTTGCTCTCTTTTGTTCATCCACTTTTATGTTGTTTTTCTTTTCATCTGTGAGTATAAGAGATGAAATGAAGAAGAAGAAGACAAAACTTAACTATGGTTCAACCACCAGGGTTTACGTTCACAAGTCTTTCTTAATTCTATATTTGTTGCTGACACAATATTGAGAGGTTTCATTAAAGAAACTATAAATACTACAAAATAATATCTCATTCCTTTGTTTTAGGGATCATATTAATGTTAAGATCTCCATTCTTTCTTTTTTCTTTTTACATTAACTATTACTGATAACTCATGAGTTGCCTTTCTTATCTCATTGATTCATGTCCTTGGGTAGCTTGGGCATGTTTTCTCGACTGACATCTTCTGTCAGCTCTTGTGTACAGTAACTAGCTATTGCCACCATGTAACACTCATATTCTTGATTTTCCCCACAAACTCAACGGTCTAGAGTGGGTGTTGAGTTTGGTACGAAGGAAAATATAACATCAAGATCACAATTTTTATTTGTTCACGATGACCATTATAGATAGCTTATGAGTATTTTTTTCTTGTATCCACAATTTACATCCTTAGGTAGCTCATGCACATCATCTCCATTGACTTCCTAAGATTCATCTCCCTAATTTTCGTCTTTAGCCAACTCATGTGCACTATCCACCCACTGTTGCTACTAGGTAACACTCATATCCTCGATATTCTCTTTCTAGGATCACCATCTTTTATTTGTTTACAATGACTATTATGGATAATTCATGAGTTGCCTTCTTACATCATTGATTCATGTTCTTAGACAGCTCATGCATATATTTTGGATTGACTTCATTTTGTCCCTTTGATTCTCTACTTCATCTAGCCCATGCATAATACCCACCAGCTATCACTATTGGGTAACACTCATATCTTTAATCTTGATTCTCATTTTCAGGCAACTTATGTGTTTCATCTACCAACTGTGCCACTGTGTGACACTCAAATCCTTAATATTCCCTCGTAAGATCACCATTTTTTATCTGTTTATAATGACCAATGTGGATAACTTGGGAGTTGCCTTTCTTATGTCATTGATTCACATCTTTATGCAGCTAGTGAATATCTTCTTGATTGACTTCTTTAGATATATCCCCTTGATTTACATCTTTTCAACCAACTAATGTGCATTATCCACCAGCTGTTACAACCAAGTGAAACTCATATCCTTGATTCATGTCCTTAGATAGCTCATGCATATCTTATCCATTAACTTAGATGCATCCCCTTGATTCTTATCTATAATCAACTCATGTATCATTGGGTGACCCTCATATGTTTCATATTTCTTTGCAAGATCATCGTTATTTATTTGTTTATACTGATCATTGAACAGAACCCATAAGTCGCCTTTCATCCTTTTAGTTGATAGATATATGGGGCTAAGGTCATCCCAAAATAGATAAGAAACTTAATGAAGAGTTACCCATAGCTTTTGAAAAGAAAATGTTTAAGATAGGGCACTTTAGCTGCAATATGGCAAGAGCTTTGTACTCAGCTTCAATGCTAGGTCGAGCCACTATAGGTTGCTTTTTAGCAAACCAATTAATATATATGTAACGAGATCTTTGTTCTCAATAGGCTTTAAGATTGTTGTAAGCTGATGGATTATACTTTTGGTGCTATAAAAATCCTCACATATTATCTCAGACCTTTTCATGAGATTTTGCAATTGACCATTCAATTGTTTTATGTGTACTAAATCTGGTATAAGGATGTCCATACTTTATATGAACAGTTCAACCCCATGACATGACTATGCACAACATTGGTGAGAGATGATTTACTCCAGAAAAATATGTTATAGTAGTGTGTCATCAATGGTGTGACATGATAAACATAACTCTATATTAGTGATCTTTATCATTTGTATAGATTAGTAGGTGTCTCCCTCGGTGGTTTATGTCTTCGGTATAGATGAAGTAGTTTCCAAAAAAAAAAAAAGGCAAAGCCTCAATTTTTCCCTTGCTTACATTACCTTCGACGACTAAAAGAGCTCGAGCTCCCCTCTTTCTCTTTTTGCAAATGCATGATAGCCCTTTTTTTTACAACGCATCGGGCACTCGTCTGACAAAGAGAAAGAAAAATAGAGGACATCACAATCTCCTGATAAGCAATGGCCAGTCACCTGCCATTCTCTTGCTCTAATTCAATGATGAGTTATGCATCCCCCCTTTCTCTCATGTGGTTAAACATGGGTTTCACTAGTCGAAATCTCTGTCAAATCTCTCTCCCTTTCTAAGTGAAACATTGTATGCTTGAACCACAAAATCATTTCCTTGTAAGTATATTCATTCTTTGTAATGTATGCACTCTACAAAGTACTTTGGTGCTCAAACTTAGAGCATTTTCGCCACTTGGAAGAGGCACTCAAATTTGGTAGGTTGGGTGAGATGATAAGTAGGCTTTTTCTCACCTTTTTTTTATCTTCTTCAATTTTAGCAGAATTGTTGCTTTTGGCTGGTTTGCTATAGTGTAAAGTCATCTTAAGTTGATGCATTATGGTTTTCATTGGTCAACTATGGTGAAAAGTTGGTATTGCTATTGGCTTTATAAAAGTGAAGTAGGGTATACCAATACTTACAATGAAAAATTTTAAAGTTTATGGTGATTGTCATGATTCATTTGGATTGTATTGACAGCTTATAAATAGGAGGTCATTAACAAAAATTTTATTTTGGTGGATGAATTATGCTATGACAATAGCTATTAGTTACCATTTTGCCGTTCTTTTTTTTTTCCTAATTGTAGCAAGGCACTACTGATGGCTACAATGGTGTTGCAGATGAACATTACTTGCTAACTTTAACCCATGGCAGCTTAATGGCCTATTGAATAGTTTGCCTTTACCATATTCTTGAAATTTTTTAGAAGTTTGGCTTTACATAAATTCCAGAAAGAATATAGGTGTATTGACTTTTTGCCAATGTCTTGCAGATATTTGATCCAGCAAGCATATCAAATTGGTCTTTGATGCATGTAGATTCGTTTGAAGGTAAATGACACCCCACAACATATAAAGAGAAGGATATTAGCTATGAACTTTGGGGAGGTGAAGCTGGATCCCTTCTTAGTGGCTATTTCTTGTGAATTCATGAGTTGTCACATGAAGTTTGCCTAGTAGATGGGGTCTATAGCTCATTGGAGAGAATTCTTTGATAATCCTTCTACTATGCCAACAAGCATCTTCCTCAACAAAAAACTAGTAAATGACTTATTAACTTCATATTCCTTATCAAAGAAGAAAATTATGAAGAATTGACAATGATATCAAATCCTTGCTTAATGTTATAGAAGGAAATATAGACTTATGACTGGTGCATGTGATATTGGACAAACATTTTTTACCAATAATGGTTTCAAAATAGTTGTTACATGTGATATTGGTGTGGTTGTTTTCTTATAAGCATTTTTTTTCAAATAAATGTTGTCAATGTTGGGTTTTATAATAACAGAATGACACTTATTTATATTTCCATGAAGTCAATCCAAGATGAATTTGCTACTTATCCATGGAGTGCCTCCGAGGTTGAATGCTTACTAATGCAATTGGCAAGATGAATATCCTTGATGTTACATTGATGTTTTGCATAATTTGGGAGCAATCAAGAGAACATTTCTAAGCACATATTTTTCTCTTTAGCTGGAAAATTAATATTAACCTAATTCATTTTTATATCCATAGAGTGCCTCCGAGGTTGAATGCTTACTAATGCAATTGGCAACTTGAATATCCTGATGTTTATATTGATGTTTTGCATAATTTGGGAGCAATCAAGAGAACATTTCTAAGCACATACTTTTCTCTTTAGCTGGAAAATTAATATTAACCTAATTCATTTTCATATGAATATCCATAGAGTAAAACTCCTAGCAGGTATGCCCCTTTATCATGGTTGGCAAGTTTTTGTTGGAGAAATGCGATGATTGAATTGACCAAAACTAACTACTGGTTCTAAATATGTATATTGACCAGTTAATTGCATTTTATGTTTTTGCAAATGTAGCCATATTTTTTAGCACCTTTGTTCGGTTCAGAAACAAAAAGAGATATGGAAGCTTCTCATAGTTTTGAAGTAGACATTGGAATTGTAACATTCAGAGACAGACATTTTGGAAGTTCAAGTTTCCCTTCAAGAGTGATGTGTAATTGTGTACATTTGTTTATCTTCTTTCATTTTTCTGAACCACTACTTACTAGTCTAATCTCAACATGTATTACTTATTTTTTCTGCCTGTTGCATTAATGACAATGCATATAGTATTTGAAAAGACTAAATACTAGTTCTCATGATTCATGATGGTAAAGATGGTTTAGAATTGAAAAATATCATCTAATGGTTCTCTTTGACACATGGGAAAAGTAATTTGATCATGTTGAAGACAAACTAGAGGCTATCTTCTGCTCTTGGATATAAGTCTGTAAATAAAGTTCAAAGTTATGCTAGTTTGGTACCAGATTAAACACAAAACTTAGTGTACATACATATATAATTGTTCACTATGTTTATGATTTTAGATGTTCTTAGTTCATGGGCTTTATCTCCAAGTAAAACCAGCTTTAACTATGAACAATTTGATCAGTCTGTTGGGGATAACTGACTTATGAGAAGCTTAAACCATACCCCATTTTGAGGAAATTGCTACTTTTGATGCTAAAATGCAAAATAGTATATGGATGCCCTTTTATGGTAAAATTGGAGTAGCCCTAGTTTTATTTTGTGGGTGAGTAGGAATAAAATTTAAGCTCTACTATTATAGTAACTGTAGTTAGACAAGTTCTATTGCTAGCACTGTTTTGAGCAAATTTTTCTCGACTTGAGAAAGCAAACTCTCAGCAAAATAATCTCATAAAAGTTCTTTATGCTAGTCTTTGACATTTCTGTAAGGTAAAAAAAAAGGTAGCGGGGAGGTTTGCAAACCAATAGTTGCAGCTAGAAAAGACAGATCAAATGAAGGTCAATGGCGATAAGAGTTTTCCGTTCAAAATGTATATTGAACTTTATTTAGTTGTATTTGTTACTAAATGTTATATAGTTAGACACTAGAAGCTTGCCGTTCTAAGAGATGAGATGTAGGTTTAGCCGTTAAAATTTGCTATATTGTTTTTTTCTTTTTTTTTGCAGCACTTGTTCTAACCAATGTTTACATCTTATATACTTGTGCTGGTTCACTTTGAATTGCGGCTAGCTTAAATTGAAGGCCATTTTTTTTCTTGCACTGGTAGAAGCATTCATCTCATGACTCCTCCCATCAACCTCCATGACTTCCCACATCCACCTGAAGCACTGACATCACTAATTTTGTCTCCTTCCTCCAATCTTCAACCGTATTAATTAGGGTTGGGCATCAGGCCGGCTTGGAGCCTAGACCCCATCAAGGCCCAACCTGATTTGATTTTAATAATAAATATTTTATAAATGTCATATTTATAATAAAAATATATAAAAATATATTAAATGTAATTGTATAATATACCAAGTCGGCCGGAGACCTTATTTGACGGCCTGATCCAGGCCGGGTACCGCGCTCAATGGCCAAACACTAACTATTGCTCCCATCCTTTGAGGAGGGAATGACTTAGCCATTGCCCCCAACAGGTGTCTCACATGCAAGGGTTCTTGCTGAGTTTCACACAAATTTCATTGATTCCATTTCATTTCTCCACGCTTGGTTTTTGTCCTTTCTATCATAGTTGGCCCCCACCCTTAGGAGGTAAGAACGATGTCACTGTCACCTCTCTTTTGGTATCATCTCCTCACTAAAGTACTAGCCCTTTCAAAAGAGTTACTAAAAATATTGTAAATGAGAGCCAATTAGAGCTCCACATAAATTTTTTAGAAAAGATCTTTCCCGCTTAATTGAAATCAGTGCCAAGTTTGATTTAAGTATTTGAGTGCTTGTTATAATACTCGAATAAGGAGACCCATATGGCAAAAGATAATCACAAACACAATATGACAGAACCAAATTTCAAAGTTTTTTCCAATTATTTTACTTCATAAGATATGATTCTTCAACATTCAAAGCAAGAAAGATCAATAAAAGACATAGTGAACTAAGAAGGGCAAGATTAGGTTGATTGATTTCTCGCTTAATTGAAATTGGTGCCAAGTTTGATTTAAGTATTTGAGTGCTTGTTATAGTACTCGAACGAGGATACCCACATGGCAAAAGATAATCACAAACACAAATTGACAGAACCAAATTTCAAAGTTTTTTCTCATTGTTTTACTTCATACGATATGATTCTTCAACATTCAAAGCAAGAAAGATCAATAAAAGACATAGTGAACTAAGAAGGGCAAGATTAGGATGACTGATTCTTGCCAAGCAATTTAATTTGGATGTTCTTTGACGTAATTGAGCTGTGGGCTAGCATTAACATTCAGTTTCAAGATTAATATTTTATATTCAAGTATCAAGCCTAACTTTATAAGTTTTTAGCAAGTAATAATTGAGTTGCTTTTAAGGTCACATTTATACCAGAAAAACATCTTTTCCTTTAACAACAGAACATAAACGCCCTTGAGAAATAGAAATTGAATGTGAAACAAGTTCACAATAGCATCCATCAATTACACTGGCGACGTAAACACGACAAACAGTTAACTATGATTAAACTAACAAAAACATGGATCCATATAAGATGTGAAAATGTAATCAATGGATTTGTCAGATTTGTATAAGTGAAATAGACTGCCGTACGAATGTAATCTTTTTTTGGTATTTTATGAAAAACATACTTGAGCTTCAATTTCTTTTAGCTAATCATCTTTTTGGTTAGTGATTCTAACAGTTAAATATGACATATATATTTAAACTTGAGCTTCCATTTATGTTATTTCATACAAGGCACATGCTTAGGAATTTCCAAATTCTTTAAGAAGAGACTCTTATTAATCAATCTTTCTACACATATTGTATTACAATTCACCTCCTAGATTCAAGTGTTGAACTAATTAGCACTCTGTCAAGAAATGACTCGAGTGCGGCATGGTGAATCTCCTTGTGCCCTATGGTCCACTTTGGTTAGATCCTTAGAAAAGCTAAGAACTAATTAATTGTAGTATTAGATAAGCAACCCCTTCAAAATTCATCGAAATACTTGACACAAAACTATTCTCAAGTACTTCATTATTCTCTTTAGATTATTTATGCGATTTGACTTATAATTAATGAGCTTAAATGCCTCCCTACTGTTTGTAACTTTAAAAATAATCTGTTTTAAACATTAAAAAAAGCTTTCACGGTTCATACTTCTTATTCTAATATTTCTAACAGGAAGATTCTTTTTTGAGGAGAAAAAAGGAATCTGGAGTACTGCCGCTTTGCACCATGAAATGTTCTTAGGGATACCAACCAAAACAGACCAACCTTCATCAATCTGCTCTCTACCAAAAAAAAAAAACATTTGAAAAAATTGTCTGATTTTCATTTGGAGTGAGTTCATTTCCCACTGTCTCTCTCTTACAACCAGACAGAATATATACAATAGGCCCAGTTTCTTAGGGGAACCATTTTCGATGTAAAACCCTTAAAGTTAACCCTTATGCCTTTAAGATTCTGCTTGCTTCAGTGCCTGGGTAGATCCAGGGGCAGAACCAGGATTTTTTTCAAGGGCGGGCCAAATAAGGGCTAGGTTTCGTGGGTTGGATTTGGGTAGTCCTTTAAGATTCTGCTTGCTTCAGTGCCTGGGTAGATCCAGGAGCGAAACCAGTATTTTTTTCAAGGGCGGGCCAAATAAGGGCTGGGTTTCGTGGGTTGGATTTGGGTAAGACCAAACCGATCTTACATTCAAAAAATACATGAGGCAAATTTTTTTTTTCAATTTTTACATTGTATTTTTGTTTCTTTCATTTGGTTTGGGTGGGGCCATGGCTTAGGCACCCCCTCCCCCCTCCCTCCACCCCGGGTTTATCTAAGGCACGTCCTTCAATTTAGATGTTGTGATTGTTTGTATCGACAAGAAGACTCGAACTTTGGATCCTTTGAATTGGTTGTACTACGCTTGTTATAACTGACATACGTTCAGTTTTCTTTAATAATTTGAGTAATATCGAAACACGTCGATTTCACTTTTGCGTAGGCACCGAGTAGTTATTGACTGACCCATTGAAAAGATAAAAAAAAAAATAAGTCAAGCGACTCAGCCACATGGTTAGAGTCGCGGAGGTTGAATTAATTAAGAACTTCAAGTTGGAAGGAGGTCAATACTTTAAAATTTTCTCTGCATCGCCTATGTCCGATCCCCTACCAAACTTTTTCCCTTAAAATAAGGGGAGAAATATATGCCTGAAAATTCTAGGCAGCTATTCATAGATCTTTCACAGTTGTGATTCACAATCTCGAACAAATTAAGACGGAATTATACGAACCAGTGGAATCAATTAGCTAGCTAATCAGATTGCCACACTGCCTTTTTGTTTCTTTCTTTTCTTTTTCTTCGCGGCTAAATAATGCTAGAAAAATGCCAACAAACCCACACAAATTGGTTACTTGCATACTAGTACCTCATTTATAGGACTGTACATGAGCCAAGTCAAGCTTGAGCTCGGCTGGCTCGACTCAACACATGTCTTGCTCAGCTTGAGCTCGACTCGTTTCAGCTCATTTACCAACTCCCGATTTGACTTGATTTCTTTCCTTGGTTTTAAGTTTGGATTACAAGAAAAAAGATAACATAGATTAAACGAGTTTACTCGAGTTCAATCAAGTTGGGTTCATGTAACTCGAGCTTGACTCGACCTGTTTACAAGCGAGTCGAGTTTGAGTCGAACTCAACTGACCATGTTTAAGTCGAGCTGGAGTTTGCCTCCACTTATTGTATAGCCCTACCCATATGTAGCTATTTGCTTTTTGAAGTATTGGTTATTGGTGCCCCTCAGCTATTTATGATATATTTGAAAGGTCGAATATTTTCTGAATTAGTGTCCCTTGGCGAGAAATCTTTGCCTCCGTAACATCTAGCAGTTCCATATTCGACTAATTTTTTAATACAAATATTCGGGCCATTTTTAGTAACGCTTCCATCGTGTATATCTTAAAAAAGGCACATCACTGAAGATCTGACCATCTAGGGCGATCGCCTTTAAAAGCACATCATTGAAGAGCTCATAATGGTGACCATCTAAGGTGAAAGGAATGAACGATAGTAAAATCCCTAGACTTGGCAAATTATATATATATATATATATATATATATATATATATATATATATATATATAGTCTGTTCGCCTAGATAAAGGAGAAGCCAATCTTAGGTTTGCAAATTAAATTGCATCTTAAAAGAACCCTGAAATAGAGAGGAATCTTTCTTTTTCTTTTTTTCAATTGAGAGGAATCCTAGTGGTTGGATGAAACAGCCATTCACAAAGGCGAAACCAGGAAATTTTTGTCGCAGGGTTTTATCAAGGTCGAAATAAAAATTTTTAAATTTTTTTATGTATATTAAATTAATTTTTTTTATATTTACATATAAATTTTTAAAGATTTTAAAATTTGAGGAGACCCAAAGGCCCCAACTGCCGCCCCCTTCCCTCCGTCCCTGGCCATGCATCCTTTATGCATGAACAAACTTAGTTATGAACGTTAAACCCCTAGGAGTTGGTGCACCTAGTTGGGACAGCCACTACTAGGAAGCCAGTTGCTGGTTCAAATTGTACGAGCGTTGCTTCTTGCACAAGCCAATGGGGGATAGGACCTTGACCGTTAGGGGTTAACTTTGGGGATTTTGTACTTTGGGTGAGCGACAAAACCTCTTATCCAGCCCCCCTCTTAGATCATGTCACTCTTTTCGAGTGTCTTGCCTCAGAGCCCTAAGCGGTTTAGTGTAGCTGGTCAGACTAGTGATTTATAAAAAGGTTAGTCCATGCTTCTATTTCTCATAGGCATCAACTTTGTATACATGTCGACACAGCCCTATACTCTGCGGGCAAAGGAAAGAAAAAGGAACCTTGGCCTTTTGTTCCTAGCTTGCGTGTGTCACCGATGGGCAAACAAGTGGCAGCTATAGAAAAAAATGAGCCAATTTATCCCTACATAGATGCCCACATGGGTTTCACTATCTTTTTGAGCTAGTCAGTCTATCTGATGACCATTTTGCCCTTATTTTATATTATGAAAAGTTACCCTTATGTCTCGGTTTGCTGGTTGCTGGCGCTGAGGGCAATCTGGAGCTGACAAGAGGTCCACGTTTTGCTGACAACCGACTTGTAGTTCTTGTTCATAGAAAATAAAACCCTGAGAAAGACTTGACCAACTGCCCACTTGGACCAATCATTTGTTCGTCTTCTTGTACTTAACCACCGTAATGGAGGCGGTACCTTGAGGCAGCGAAAACATGCCATGTACCTTGAAGACGAGGGGTTAGATGAAAGCTTCAGCTATCATTTAGGAAGTTGGATGAAATACTATTTCTGCTTACCCAAAATGCACTAAAAGGTACCATCATCCTCTCAAAACTATCGTCAATTTTAAAAAATGTAATTGTTCCACGAAAGACCTCAATTCTACAAAAGTAGATCGAGAGTACGTAGGTGCATGCGTGCCCACTGAAAGAGCCAGAAATTTTATCCAGTCGACGAGGCACAGAGCTGGGGGCTGACAAAAACCATCTCCCCTCTTCCTCCTTTTAAATTTAAGAAAAGAAAAATTTACATGTTAATTTAAAAAAAAAATTAGTTGGTCCCTCATAAAAATTTTGAAAAATACAATGGGCTGTGTGAAAAGCTCTCAAAATTTAGTGAGGTACTCAGTGGGCCATTTGCGTTCTTTTAAGGAAAAAAAAAAAAATCCTGGTTCTGCCTGCCCTATGGTTTACCACGGTCATTTTAGAACTCATATCATATTCATGTATTCATTCATTCATGCTTTGCTTATCCGAGCCAATAATTTATGGCTGAGGAGCATTATTAATGCATTAAAAACTTTCAAAGAGCATTAATTCATAGGTAAATAATGAATTGACGATCAGGTGTTAATAATAGGGGCAAGAGACCACACGAGCCCATATGTGCCTCCACCACCGTCGGCGCTCAAATAAATGTTGGTGCGTGCGTGCAAGTGGAATGACGGCTACACTTTATTTTATAAGGAAACTTTACTTACCTAATCTAGATGAGATTGACTTGATCTAGTTTAAATAATTTTTTGAGAATTGGGAAAAGTACGCTAAGGGTAGGGGGACCTCCCTCCTAGACCGGTCTGATTTCTTGTGTTCACGTCTCCTTCTTTTTTTAACAGGATGCCTCGACAAAAGGGAAACCTCCAGGTGAAATTTATCAGCAATTTTTATGATTTTAGGTCTTTAATAAAAGAACGAGGAATTGCTTTGAAAGCAGGGGGCAATCTCGCTCACCCGCAAAAATCAAAGACAAGAACATTAATGAAGAAAATCATTACACTCTCTTAAGAAAATCAAGAAAGGGGCAATTTTTGCCAAAAAAAAAAAAGAAATTTATTTGAAAAAAAACGCATATCTAGCTGGAAGATGTAAACCCATTTAGTCTACCTAGTCATTATAGTTATTATGGCACTGTAAACTTTTCTCTCTCGAAACGTAAGCAACCTTGGCGTGTTTGAAGTTGGTTGATGCATGAATGAATGAGGTAAATGAACCAGATTTAGCCTTCGATGAGGTCAAATTCAGCTCATTAAGTCCATCTCGAGAAATCTTCTACCATTATCATCGTGCAGCCATTGACAAAAAAAATGGTGGGGGTTGGCTAACTTGCAACGTTCCTGGCTTGGCTCTAGTAACATGATGAAAAAATCAAGCGTGCCCCACCTTTTTCACATAGGGAAAAGCTCTACGCCTGCAAAAAATGGGCTGATTTGGAAACATGGATTTGAAAAGGAGTCCGGAAAGCCGAGCTACATCTCTTCGAACTGAAGAACATGTGATGTTTATCTTCGGTTCAGCGATGCAAAATAGTTGATTTACGGGGGCGCCTAGGTTATGGCCGGGCAAATGAAAAAAAAATATTTTACATTAAAAAAATATAATTTTTTAAGTGCTTAATGTATTTTTTTGAGTTGAATTCAATTTGGCTCTTCCCAGATTGAGAGGTTGGATTGTGGGCCCATCCCTAAGAAAAATCCTGACTCTGCTCCTGTATATAACTCCTCTGCTTTTGCATTTTGGACTAGTTCAGCACTAGAAACATCTTCTTGTGAGTGTCTCATAATAAGTTCATAAAATTATTGAACAAGTGTTTTATGAATATATCTCAAATATAATCACAAATAACATCTCAAGTTTCAGTGAAGTTTTTCTCGGATATAATACGGCGATCTTAAAAAAAAGAAAGAAAAAATACAATAATTTTTTTAAAAAAAACTAAAAATAAAAAAAATAAAATAAGTGAAAAACTAATAACACCAAAACATAAACTGTTTGACATTAAAAAAACTAAAAAAAATGAAAAAAAAGCAAAAAAACGTATCAAAAACATGTTCGTTTTGTTTTTATTTTTTTTTAAAACACTTTTTTAAGTTTTAAACAACCATTTCATTTACTACATTTTTTCAAGTTGTTTCAGAAAAAAAAAACATTTTCTGTGCTCAAATAATGGTGGCCGACGCGGAACCTTAGGTCATTCTTCATGGCTGACATGCACGCTTCACCAGAACAAAACAATCCTATCAATAAATAACACTTATAGAAAATGAATGAAAATCGACGGTTCACCAGAACAAAACAATCCTATCAATAAATAACACTTATAAAAAATTAATGAAACTCGAAAGAGGAAAAAAAACTCTCTCTCTCTCTCCTTTAGAATCGTGCACATATTAAACTTGCTAAAGCCCCATTCATGTTAACGATTTCCTCTCCTTCGTCATTTATCTTTTGAGGAAAAAGTCGTTTGGCATCATGGTTATTGTCCTATTCGTTATTGTCATGAATATGCGAAGTCATTTGACATCAATAACATATTATTATTGTCATGAATACGCTGTTTTAAGCTTCGTTACATGTCTATCGGGGGAGGGGGGCGTTATGGCTCAGGTGAGCATAGGATTTTTTTTTTATTTATTGAAAAAATTAATTTTTTTTTAGTTTGGTTCCACTGTCGTCGAGTCTCTTGTTCGCACCGGCGAACTGTTTGGCTGTCCTAAAAAAAAATACTATGGAACTTTTTTGTGAGGGACTCACTGAATTGTCCCTTTCAAGAATTGAGAGTTCACTGTTTGCCAACTTTGATGACTATTCTGTATGCTAGTGACGTTCTTTGTCTTTTGTCATGCATCACGGATAAGCCATGTATCACTTCGTTTGGAAGCTACCCACATCGGGATCAACACTAATGCCATCTTCTTTTCGCAATTTGTCCAACACCAATTTTGGGTCTATGGCTATGAATCCTATATTCACTTCCATTTTAACGAAAGAAGACAACATGAGAGGAGCACAGACATTGCGGTCTGACAATTGGGATCATCTACAACCAAGCTTGAGCTTGGATATGTACCAATATTTGCATATTTTTAAACGTTGGATCTGGGTTCAGATTTTGATTGATTAGATATTAAGTGGGACGCATGAATGTGGCTAGCTTGTTGATGTGAATATATATGTCAAAACTTGATTTGTGGATGTAGATCATTTAGTATTTATGGCTAAAGATGGGTAGATTGAGATCTCTAGTGGGGGAGAGAGGTGCAACAATGGACGAGTTTCGTTGGTCGAGTTAGGAGCCTGTAAAGAAGTGAGTCTCCTCTTCGATTCTCACAAACACTACATCTTTTCATCTTAAGCAGTTAGACATGATACTTAAGTTGAAAAGTGCACAATCGTTATCGCTGATGTAGACACAGGTGTGTCATATGACCTCAAAGGCAAGGTTTAATAGAGGAGCTTTCGTTTTTTTTTTTTTTTTTTTCAGGCAGTGGGCTGAGTTTCGATTGCTGCCATAAAGCTCAAGGTACATTGGTGGCCTAGAGCAGATAAATAAAATGAAATATGTGGAGATTCTGTCCATTGATCTAGAGGAAAGCATCTTTCATAGCCACATAACTAGGCAGGGGCAAAGGGGAAGGGAGTCAGGCAGATGTCATCTTCCCCTTCATCTAGATTTTGAAAAATAAAATTTTGCCTCTTACAATGTTCATAATTCTAATTGGCCTGAACAAGAATTTTGGGAAATGCAGTTGGCTTATAAGAAAAGCTTTAAAAAGTCGATGCCAAAAAAGAAAAAGAAAAAAGCAAGAATAATCCTGAAAAGCTATCAATGGCAGAAGGATTAACACCAAAGACTAAAGAAATGATGCACATGAAGAAGAATTTTTTTTTTTTTTTTTTTTTGTTAGTGCATTCTTTCTTCAACCCTTAGACGACAACAATGTATCTTTAATGTCTACCTGGTACGTTTTGAGCATCTTTATTCTTCGAGTAAACAGGAGGCTATTCCCAACATAAGGTCTAAATCTCGTCCCATTTTTTCAGGATTTAAGGCTGCTTTTGGTGATTCGGGATGACTCCCCCACCATAGTTCAACTTATACATTTCTATTCTAAACTTGATATCAACACATCTTGAAAGGTTAGGCCTTTAAAACGTTATGCACTAAAAGAATGGTGCATGTGCATGGACATGTATACAAAAATAAGTTCTTGAAGATGCACCCTTATCAAGCATCCTTTTTTTTATTAAAAGAGTTCATGTATTCTCCCGTGTTTTTGTCTATATAGTCTTTTTTTTATCTACTATGCATGTTTGTTTATAAGAGAATACCTTCCCATCGATCTAAGTATCACATGTGAAATTTCTAGTTTTTGGTGTTTGATATGAAAATCTTTGTATGCTTGCTTACTATCTCATGTGATGTATTGCATTTCTAAGTAAATAAAACACTTCATTGCAAGTTCTTTTTTTGCTTGTATCCATTGTTTTCTTTATGCAATCTTTGTTTTCGAGTTATCTGCACATTTACTTATCCCTTTAAGCTTGCGCTTGCTTGCTTGAAGAACTGTCATGCCGCACATGACAAAGAACAGTCCCTTTAAGAAGAAATTTATTGAATGGCCATGATACTCTGTGTGTATAAACCATTGGTATAAAAAGTGGAACCCAAATCCAATTTAGCCCAAGCAGCCGATCCATGATTCGGCAAGAGTGTTAATATATTAAACTTCCAGAAAAATAAATAAACAGATATATCATAGATAAATAAAAATATAAACCTTAATAAATATTAAAAATAATAAAAATAAAAATTGAGTGACACTTGGCAGCCCCGGGTGCCATTCAATCAAATCGGCTGACAACCTGATCGAGTGAAAGAAAAGTGCCTTCTACCTGTAAAATTTCTTCAGGGGCACGTAGAAAAGCTGAGAAAAGAAGCCCAGTGGGGAAAACAGCTTACCCGCTCACATGCTACGCTGGGGATAAGCTTGATTTGACTGTTACGACTTGAAATATGTAGGACATTCGACCGTTCGGACTTCAAGTTTTTTTTTTTTGTGACTGTAATTTTATGCATTCGGCGTCCGGTGTGTGCCTATATATATATATATATATTCCTCCAAATATTACCCGATGACTAAATTTTAAAATTTGATTGCCAATAAATAATTATTACATTGACTTTAGTAAGAGTTTATATTGCAATGACATTTAATAGTGGTTTTGTCGATGATTTATGGACCTTTCCAAGACCAACTTTTAAATTTTAGATATCTGACAACTATTCGGCATCCAGCAGAATTGACTTTTCACATACCCCAACATGCGCACACACATATAAATATAAGAATTTCGGGTGCAAGATTAGTTAGAAATCATCTTGACTATTGACTTTTTGAAGATGAAAGTTTGAGAAAAGAATAAGGATAAAATGACATAAAAACAACTTCTTATCCTTGATTATATCTCAACTTTTTATCTTGAAAATATCAACTGCCAAGATGATGGCTTACAAGTCTTGCACATAAGAGTCACATACCTATTAAATTTTTTTTCTTATATATATATATATATGTGTATGTGCATAATGATTGCTTACACGTTTTGTATATGTGTATATATATATGTGTGTACGGAATCATTTAATCAAAGCCAAGCCATTCAATCTAATGTGATAAACAATTAAAAAGAAAAATAAGAACAAAAAGGTGATATACATTTTCATAATCTAATATTAGTTTGTATTTTTTTTTCTCATTTCCCTTCTCTTTCTTCTTCTTGGCCACCCCTCTGTTTGGTGTACATTACTACCAAGCTTGTCCTTTCAAAAGGATGAATAGGAGTCCTTTTTTAAAACCACATTTTAAAAAATATATATACTTTGTTTAATTAAATCAGAATCCTTAATATAAATGATATTTATTTAGAAAACTAGATAAATGAAACTATTAGCTGTTAATTAATTAATTATACAACAAATATCTTGTGTGCGTGCAACATAGTATAAGAGAAGTGCATGAAGAGCAAATGATACTGTTGGGAATTACTGCTCTTGAAAGGCTGAGTGTACTTGCTTGAGAACGACAAGGGGAAAGACTCCCAAGATCACACGGCATGATCTGCAACATTGAAGTGGAAGTACCTCTAAATTTCTTCTCCTCGGACTCTTTTTACTATTGTTTCTGAGAAAGGTCGTGGTTAATTAAAAATATAAAGATGAGATTTTAAGAACTTCAAAAATCTTTGTTTAACATGTATAGAAATTTAAATTTTTTTTTTATTTTGGTCCCTGTTAAAAATTTTGAAACTATAGTTTGATCTGTATTACTGCCTCACTTAACATTTCAAAAGTTGTCATTCCAAAGCTGTCGATGCTTAGAAAGAGTTGACTACACTTCAGCACGAAGCAATTATCACAATTCTACTGTCATCAATCTCTGACGTTGTCCACAAGATGGATGACATTCAAGAGTTGAGAATTTCATTACTTCGACTGCCTTTAATTGGTGTGACATTGTTTTGATTATTCTCATCTTATTGTTAAGACAAAAATGCAAAGAAATCATCGTCCATTAGAGTTTGAGTGGCTAAATATTTAAACTTCACCTATAAAAGTGCCATAAACCATCGCTAAAAACATCATACATTGTCACTGCATCATAAGTGGTTGCTAGTGCTTCTGTTGCATACTACTGCTAACGATGGTTTTTACATATTTACTTATTTGGCAACCAGCTGATTTCAATTCCTATATACACATATATATATGAGGATTTAAATTTGCCGAATGCTGAATAACTGGAAATAAAAATTTGTTGCTGAAAGCACCTTAAACTATTGTTAAAAGCACCATGAACAATGGCTACACTATAAACCGTCACTAATGCTCTTATGTAAATTACTTTTTCGGAATATATTTTTATTTTTTATCTGTCAACTGACATCCAGCACCTACCATAATTAATACATACATACATATATATATATATATATATATATATATATATATATATATATAGAAGCACATTCGCATGAACTACAATTGCTTTCTCTTATGTTGAATTTTTGTTGCCTGCCTTCTTTGCTGTTATTCCATCTTCCACAAACGAATTGATTTTTGATACATCAGTCTTAGACTTCAGTTTGTTCCTGCTAATAAAGATGTCGATAAAAATCAGACCTCATACCAACAAGACGACTCCTATCATTTAAATTCTGCATATTTTAGAAACGGATTAGCTGAGTTTTGAAAACAAGATTCTCAACCAATTTCAAAATTTCTTTTAGGAGCAAAAGATTAGGGGTGTTCGGATCTGGTTTTGCCTCCAAAATTAGGTTTTTGGATTGTTTTGATGCCGTCCAAACTGGGTTTGAGAAAAATCAAGTTTTGATAAAACCAGCTTCTATAAAAGGGAGTGAAAAAACTGGATCCTGAGTATGTCACCTAAACAAAGAAACCAAGTTTTCAAAGTTCAGTAAAAAAAACTAAGTTTTCAAAACACCAAATTTTCACAAGACCTGTTTTGAAGAGGGTATCATCCAAACACCCGATTTTTCAAAGATCCCTATGAGTCCTGTCCTTTCTTTCATTCTTCCTGAAAATTGAATATATATATATATATATATATATATATATATATATATATATATATATATATATATATATATATATATATTACCGCTCGGAAAGGAAATCAACAGCTCTTATAATACCAAAAAATTGACGGTAAGTTTTAATTTTTATGAAATGGACCGTTGAATCAGAGAGCCTTTTTGTAATAAATTTCTTCATATAGAAGTGCTCTGTCTTCATTCTATCAAGACCAATGTGCAAATAAAGTTTCAACAAAATAACTCATCGACGATGTCTGGGCCTAACTAGGACAAATAGATGAGCCGAAACTAATTGAGTTCCCTCGATATTATCGATCAACGATGAGGAATTCAAACACGTTGTTCAGCTAAGAAGACAACAACAATGATTATGTATACAGAATAATTGAGAAATTGTCCACCATATTTTGCCATTTTAGTAATTATAAATGAGGTAATAATTGTTAAAATGAAACACTGTGATCATTTGGATAAATTAAAGCTTTATAAAAACTTTCTAAAATGTCCACCACCTTCTTCTTTATTTCTTTTCTTTGGTGCATATTTGTTGCATGCAACTCAATCTGCTCCGGAACGGTGTCTTGTTACAACCACTATACGTAGAATTGTTATTTATATATTAATATTCTTTGCAACAAGTTGACTTATATAGGCTCATTATTGGTTTGGAATTATGAAGGAAGATAAAGGACTCAGTTTCCCAATTGTAATTGAGGGAACTTGGATTTCAGAATAGATTTATTTTTTTCTATGTAACAATCAAAATCCATTACGGTACGTCCTTTCACTTGGATGTCGTGCTTGCCACCATTTGCAGCATAAAGAAATAACATATTGTAATGTGATAGAACGTAAGATTGAACTTTGGACCTCTTGACTGTGAGTTGCCTTACTACCTGGTTGTGCTATGCGCCGAAGCTACTTGCATCCATTACTTTTGAAAATTGAACACAAAGTCATTTGGTCGCTATCCAAACAAAGAACAAAGAGCAAGGAATCCAATGTAAACATGTTTTAGAAACCAATCCTCTAAGTTGCTGTTTTTCTTCAAGATAGTTAGTATACAAACGTGATTCATATGCGTAAGGACCTAAAATATCATGCATGATTAGGCTTTCCAGGATATACACGTAACCGAGAAATTCAAAACAAAAGGTCTCAGAAATTTTAGATTGTTGAATTCTCCATCCTCTAAAATCTTGATTAGACGTCAAAGTAATCTGATCTACGAACTTAGCTTTCTGCTTCAAAACATGCAGAGTGCACTAGTCGATGTTGGAGGAAATGAAAATTTTGATAGAAAAATTGAACCCTCCTTTCCCTGCTCCTAATGCTTTGAGACCTACGTAGTTTTACTATATGTCCTTTAATTTGAGGGTCGTGCATGTGACTGTTTACAGTTCAGAAGAATAGCGCTCACAAGAATCGAACTGACGACGGTTCATCAAGCGCAAGCGCAACACCTAAGCCAACCAGATATACTATGACCCTCAGGACGGTCGATGCAGCCAATATCAAATTTACATGTTTGCTAGTATCGGCAGTTGCCTACACAAACCTACATAAATTTGTCTTTACGACATTTTACTATACATTTTGAAGGAATAGGATTATTTGAAAGGTTTAAATTTGAGTTGCTTTGTATTATTGTCCTGCACTATTGAACGTGACATTCAACGTCATCCATTGTAGACCAAGTGGTTCCATTAAACATTTCTTAAATCCCCGAGTACATGAAGAACATGTTTTTTTGCATTATCTTATGCTGCTACGCATGTATTGTTTATCATGTGAAGGTGAATATAATAAAGTTTAACTAGCTAATAGCCAAGTAGGGGTATCTTTGCCACCTTTGCAATTCAACGTGATTCATGTTTTAGCGCTTGAAGCTTTGAGTTCATCGCCCCCATTTAATGGCTTTTTTCTCTTTTTTACTTCAAACGGTTGTGTTCTGTGCTGCACCAGGATTGAGGCGGCGACTCTGATCGCCGAAGTTTAGGCGCAAGCAGCATAATCCAAGTGGTCGGTAAATGTAAAAAATTTCTGAGTTCATGCAGTATAGTATCGTTTTCCTATTACCAAGATCGATTATAATATACATATATATATATAACAAAAAATATTTATTACATTTTATTCCTCTTTGTTCTTCTAATCATCCATTATGTTCAATCAAATAGTTTTAATTAGATAGCTGAGTAATTCTAAAAGGCCAAGATCACGGTTTAACTTTTAAGTTTCGAAGAATAATTTGATTTAGCAAGCTTTCAATTTTAGTGTTTGGATGCCCAATACGGGACCAATATGAGCCACACGAAGTTGCAGGAGCCTATATCGTTGTACACTCGGCCTTCTATGCCATGCAGTAATTATATATATATATATATATATATATATATATATATATTGAAAAGTTATGAAGCAGTACAGTACTGTCGACAGCACTTGGGGTGCATCCAATGAGCACATCCAAGTTAAATTATTCGTCCAGGACCGCCCTACTTTTGTCATAGTAAGGTCCCCGATCTTGGGCATCAAGGACACCTGCCAATGGGGGCCTTGGCTCGTAAGGAAGTACTTTATATATATATATATATATATATATATATATATATATATATATATATATATATATATATATATATATATATATATATATATATATATATATATATATATTTTTTTTTTTTCATTCACAAGAATATGTAAATACATGCAAAAGGTTTACCTTGGATAGAGCAGACTCATTAAGTGGATTGATTATGAAGATCAAGTTAACCCATATACTAATAAGCCCTGAGGGAGAGGGAGATATCTTAAAGATGCAAATGCTCCTCTCCATTTCCTCTATTGGAAGCTTCATGGTTATTTTGGGATTTAGGTGGAAAGCGAGACACTCACCAACTAAGTATCATGTCAAACTAATGATCGGACTTTTAACAGTTTGCCAATCCAACGAGCTATGATATGTCCCTCGAAGTTTGGTGTACCGGCACAGGGCAACGGCTTATAGGCATTAGGTGGTTAGTTTGATTAGCATGAGTGTCAACTTCCTGAGCATCAAATCAAACGGATTAATGAATTAGTAGACATGCACACCAAGCATCATCGCAGCTCCGGATTGATGAGATATCTAACATGATTTTGTGGTCGTTTGATCGGAACGGTAAACTGTTGGTACTTGTCGTTTTGCATTTAGGTTTGTCAGCTGATAGACCGCTTTTAATATATGGATTTGCCCTTAATAATTGGGATTCATTGTTTACCAAATCTATGTGTATATAGATAGGGAGGGCAGCTGGCCTATTCGTATTTTATCATCACTGCTTTAATTGCAACACCTATGTGGTGGACATAAAGTGCATTATTGAGAAAATTTTACTATTTTACGTGGACGCCAGCCTCTCGTGAAAGGACAAATGATACAATATTTTAGGCTTATAGATTTGGAAAGTTAGGTAAAGTGTCTGCTATTATACATGACGTACATGATCACACCTCTTTATTATAATTATATCTATGCGGTGTGATTGGTGTTGATGCGTTCTCCATGTTAGCATGCGAAAAATAATTTAATAATTCACCGGATAACGACATCCTGATGACACCTCGATCCATCGTTAGCTTTCTTTCTGTCTTTCAGGGGCAGAGATATAGGATTTTTTTTTTTTTAAGAAGAATTTTCAAAACATTTACCAAGGCCCAAATATGTTTTTAAATTTGTTAAAATGGTGAAATAAACTTTTTTCAAATTCTAAGATATGTATATTTTTCACAAAATCAACATAGTTACGTCCAATAACCCAAATAAAAAAAAAACTTTTTAGAAGAATAAAAAAGAATTATAAAAGAGTTTAAAAAGTCTAAAATACCCATTATTTTATAAAAACTCAAAAATACCCTTTATCTCCTCTGTTGCATACTTGTTGGGAAGTGCAACTCGATCTGCAAAATTGAAGGGAAACGGCATGGGCCCAAAAAGAAAGCCTCCATTGAAGGGAAGGAGCATGGATGCACACAGATTGTTCAAATCAAGCATGATTATTATTATTTATATGTCATTATTATTTTATTTTTATTTTTTATATAATGAAATGAATAATTTTGAATTACATGATTTTAGTAGATAAACAGATTCAACAAGAACTTTTAAAAACTTGTACTCAATCATGACATTTGAGAACTTGAAGAGGAACATACTTTAATGCAAACAAAAATAAAGGAAGAAAACTTTCTGGTGCCTGCTTTTCCGCGTTATTTAGCGAGAAAGACTGACAACAAAGAAGCTATAAAGTGGGAGACCTATATTGCGGTTGGTTAAACCTACACTGGAGTTCATAGTGAACGCTTTCCATGGCATATTGGGCTCTGTGGTACAGAACGAACGACCTTTCAAAACTGAAAAAGCTTCCAACCAGATAATTTTCTCTGTCATAAGGTTCGATTTCCACCTTAGATTGTTTTAGAAGATGATCTCAGTGTTTGTACAGGGCAGAAGGGCAGGGGTGGAGCTAGAATTTTTGTTTCGGGTGACGGAACTATCAAGAAACGGACATTCTTTTTTGAAAATTCTTACTAGAATGTAATTTTTTAAAATTTAAACATGTAAATAAACTTAAAAATTTTAAAATTTTGGGGAGTGAGGTGTGTGGCTTCTTGTGGCTTCCTTTAAGGATGTCAAATGGATCCGGGTAGGTGAGAGGAAATCACACTGCCTGAGTGAGAGGCCGAAGCCCCACTGCCTTCCCTCTATCCCCAAAGTTTAGAGCTATGTTGGGGTGAACTTATGCTTACTCCATTCAACTCGATATATTTGTAAAATTCCCTCTATCCCCAAGGTCAAGTTCCTTTTAAGGATGTCAAGATAAGATTCTAATTGAGACAAACTCTTAATCATATCCATTTTTTTTGGATGTTCAACTACACATCAAAATTTGGATGTAAATGCAAATAAAGAAAAGTCGTATTCAAATATGAATCCAAAGTCTGATTTTACAACTTGACCTTGGTAGTCAAATAACACCCTTCTTATATAATGTTATAGCGATTAAAGTGTGGTTAATTGCTGAAGCCTTATGAGAGCTTTTGTAGAAGAACTTGTATAAAACTGATGTACTTAAAATGGATGTTTGAAAAGCAGTACGTTTTTGTTTTAGAAAGCAGTTGTTGTCAAGTATTGTTAATAAAAATTAATAATTCTGTTTCCTCCATATAAAACTCATATCAGAATCACATACATAAGGGAAATTTATGTTTAATGTAGTCTGCATCTATAGGAAGCGGATTCAATATGCAGAATGGGTGAAGTGCATTTGTTTAGACTATTGGCATTTCTAATCAGATTCAAGATTTATGTTCTTGGACCCGAATAGATGGGAAACTGAAAAAAAAAAAGATTATCATGTTCAATACTGGATACACACACGCCAACATCCACATCAGGCCTATACTTGGTAGGACGTCTTCGCCCTAAAAAAACATAAGGAACTTTGAAGTATGCGATTCTTTTTCCTAGATCAAAACTAAAACCCTAGATGAAACATCAAGGAAGACGCGTTTCAGGGGATGTAGTATAGCTGATTAGTTAGATAGGTGCATAACAGACACGCCGTCTCTTCGATTTTCATGGGCGCTACTAGCGGTAAAAAATATTATCATGCCGAACACAGTTCAACACCTTAGAGCAGGGAGACGTTCAAGGTTTTCTTTTAGTGTGGGTTTAACCTCCAGCTCATTTAGAAAGAAAAAAAGTGAACTTCTTTGGAAAATTTTTAATATATATTGGGCACATCACATGAGATTGGATTTCATCATGAGCTCATATTGGCGCTCAAGTAAAGCTGATACCCTTTATTCCCCACACATGCAGCTAGCCATAAAATGGTAGGTTTACTTGGTTGGCGTCCACTTTAAAACGATCAAACATTTCTTTTTAGAAAATACTTTTAGTTCCAAAAGGACTCTTTCCTCTCCTCCTTTTATCTCTCAATCTTTACATAAGAAAATGTCAAAAGGGCTCAACTTTTTCAACAAGAAAAAGCGATAGGGGGCCCTCGCTCATTCGTCCTTTTTTTGCTTTTTCATACTTTATTTCTAATCAACAGCTTAAAATACAAAACTGGAAAAAAGTTTTCCAAAGAAATAAATAAAAGCAACTTCCTTTGGCCTGCCCGCCAAAGTAAGAGGGCACCTCTCTCCATCGACGACCGACTCCGGTTAAGTCACAAGGGCGCCCTTGTGTTGAACAAATTTAGTGAGAAAAAGAAACCACAAAGTTTGCATGATCATTTGGAGAAGGCCCGTCTCGTAGAGGCTTCCAAAATATGTGCACTTGTTCTTGCTTTGGCCAAACTGTGACCAACCTCTCCACTATAATCCGCTTTCTGGGACATTCATATTCCATTTTCAACATGTACTTCGTTGTTTGCTTGCTTACCGTGGTACATTTAATATGGGAAGCAAATTATGTTGTATGAAGTAGGAATGGTGGCGTTCAAATTAGGCAAAAGAAGAATTGGATTAGCCCTTGTATATTCAAGGTAAGGTGACCTTAAGTTCCCGCCCCTTTTGTTCAGGGTCTTAGGCTGTGTCGGGACCTTTGAAAGAGGGGAGGGAGATGAGGGAGGTGGCTATGATATACCCATCAACTAGAATGTCGCAATCCTACCGTCTTCGGTCTAGAAGAATAACACCTGTGAGAATCGACAGGAGACATGCCATCTACGTGCGTGCCTGCGCGACCAGTTATGATATAGACAAAAGTTATAAATGACGTTAAGCTCCCTGCCCCTTTGCCCTATGTTCAGGGTCTTAGGCTGTGTGGGGACCTTTGAGAGAGGGGAGGGAGATAAGGGAGGGGCTATGATGTACTCATCAACTAGAATGTCGCGATTCTTCTGTCTTTGGTCTACAAAAATAGCACCTATGAAAATCGACAGGAGACATGCCATCTACATGCCTGTGTGCACGACTAGCTATGATATAGACAAAAGTAATAAATGAAATATAAAGGTAATATTTGAGGAAGTGAGGACAACAAAAAATAGAAAAAAAAAGTGGTTTAGCTAAAAAAATTGGTTATTTTCATTATAAAGGTAAAGGAGGCAGCTGGTCTTACAAATGAAAGAAGTTTTTTTCTAAGGGGAATAATTTGAATGGATGCAAGTAAATAAGCTTCATGCTTCATTATAATTATAGGCTTCATTATAATTATAGTCAGTGGTGGAGCCAAAAAAATTTGTTAGAGGAGCATTTGTTTAAAAATAGGAGCACTTATATATATATATATATATATATATATATATATATATAAGATTCTCATTTAAAAATAAAAAATTTTTAAGAAACTGGTGTGGGCAACTGCCCGCACCAGTCACCATGTACCTACACCACTGATAATCAACTCTTAAATATGTATAGAATATAAAGCATCCAAGCAAACTAAGTCACGATCATGCAAGTGAGAGTTAAATATTCGTTTCTTAATAGATAATACAGAAATGGATAGGTATCAGACCGATAGGTGCTAGATTTATAAGGGATTATTTGGTTATTGGTATTTTCAAGGTAGATGATTGAGAGAAAAATAATGAAATAAATAAATAAAGAGAAAATACTTTTAACAAAAGTTAAATAACTAAATACCATATCTTTGTTTTCTCCTTGTTTTTTTTTTCAACCGTTGATTTTGGAAAGATCAATAACCAAATTAATCTCTAATTAGTCTAGCGCGGTCTCTTATCTACCAATTTATAGTGACTAAAAATTAGTTATACCAGTCCCATTTTGGGATTGGTTTTTTAGGTCTTTTCTTCTCTTTACTATTTATATATCAATCAGGTGAAATCCTCTGAGCAGTGGACTTGCCGAATTGGCCGATTCACGGATCCAGTTGTATCGGTTGTGAAGCAGCAAAGAAAAAAAACTAAAAAACGAAAAATATGAAAAAAATAATAAAAATATAAAAAAACTATCATATTAAGAAAATAATTAAGAGTCAATGCATGGCACCCTTGAAACGGCAACCGAAATAAAATGACTTGATTTGTTATTGAGTTTATTTAAATTTGCTGATTCAGACTTATCCTCAAGAGCGTGATCGCTAAAAGGAAAAGAAAGAGAGAGAGCCGACAAAATGGAAATATATTAAAAAACAAGTTCTAATGATAAGACATCACGAATCACAGCAAAGGCAACAGAAGCAAATAAAAGGGACATAAGAGAAAAATTAACAAGCAAAATAAGAACAAAAAAAGAACATGAAGAACAGGAACAGAACAAGAACAAAAGCAAGAGAGAGAGAGAGAGAGAGAGAGAGCTAGTCAGAAGAAGAAGTCATCCTCCGGCCATTGTAAAGGGCGCGAGATGGATGTTTGGCTTGACTATAGGCATCTTCCAATTTAATGGAATAATTGCTTGCATGGTTAAGCTTTTAAAGGAGAAAACTAATACACATGCACTGCTACCAATTTCATCACCACAAGCCTGCCTACGGTGGCATAGCCACATGGTGGTGGCCTGTGTGGGCAGTTGCCCACACCAGCCTCACAAAATTAGTTTAATATGTATGTTAATGTTTTGATATATTTGAGTGTTATACATGTAAGTACCCCAAAGAAATTGAAGATATTGAATGAGTGCCCCCATAAACAACATGGAGGACTCTGGTAGTGATGTCACTAGATCAGATTCACATAAGATATACTTTTAACCGTATCCACCTTTTTAGATATTTAACTACTTGAATTCGGATTCGAATATGTATGAAAAAAAAAATTATATTTGATTCTGAACTTGATCTAATCTGACTTTTACATTCATATCCTAATCTGAATCATAATTTTGAACCGAATTCAGCCGATTTTTAAAATGCAAGAGTATTGGAGATAGGATATTTATTTAAAACTAAATCAGATTTGAATATGAATCTGATCATATATTTATGTATTTCTGAATCCAATCAGATTTCTTAATTAGATAATATTTTTTTTCGTATCCGATTTTTTTGGAATTGTTCAATATGATGTTCGATTCAAATTGGATATATTGACATCTCTATCTGGAAGAGAAAAAGACGACGATTGCTGCAGGGATGAAGGCAAGGGGGACGACAGCAGCCATGGCCTCCTTTATTGTTTTGAAAATTAAAATTTTACTGTTTAAAATCTTTAGAAAGTCTATTTTGGCTGTTGTAAAAAAATTTGAGAAATTGTATTTAGTCATATCATTTATTGTTTTTGGTTCCCCAGGAGAAAAATCCTGGCTCCTCGCACGCTGCATTGCTGAAGCAAAAGAGAATATAACCAAGATTTGATCATTAGTAAATGAGCCATGTTGGTCACATGTTGAATGATGAATCAATGTGCAGAATCAAAGAAATCAGTGAACTTGATCAGGATAATGTAATCAGACACAGTAAAGGCAACAAGAATTAAAGACAATAAAGATTCAAAATAAGACTGGCTTCACCAACTTCAGAAAATCCTTCTCTCCCTTCCTTATATATGAGAAATGAGTGAAACTAATCTTGTTTGAGGATTGATTTTTAGGTTCCTCACCTCTATAATTCACCGCCAATCATAGGGTGAGATTAAGGATGCCTATGAAGCACTAGCGGAGGGCACTAACGGATCTATCACTTAGGAGAATGAGTGATTGCAGGCATTGACTCAGGTCTGATGTGGGCACTACATGCGGCTGCACCTAGCTGAACCTAGGTCCAGTTTAATCACAATGCAAGATTTCAAAGGCTGGTCAGTCACACAGTAGCTCCGCTACTGCTATGAACTAAAAGCAAAGAAAAAAAAAAAGGAAAAAAAAAAGGTGTGAGAGTGAAAAGGGAAAATGGAGGTTAAAAAAGCAGGTTGCATGCATGCCAGCTCAGTCTGCTCGTACTCCTAAAAGGCTGTTTGACAATAAAAACAGTATGTGAATGTTTCATAAATCTGCTCCAAATTAAATTGCGGTAGATTCATGGAATACTTACATGTTGTTCCTAATACCAAACGACTCCAATTGGACCTTGGCAAGGTGCCTTCTCTCATCCTTGAACCTTGACTTGCTACATGAGTTAACCCTGGAAGACATTCTCCACTCACTTGGTTTGGACCCAAGAAAGCATAGATTTGGATTGACTTGGTTTGCTACCAACTTGGTCATGAACTAGGCCATGGATCTTCATATTCAAGTTCAAATATAGCAAGGATGCTACCCATAATAAGGAGAATATTAAATTGGAGCTGATTAACAGATCTTGAAGGGTGAAAATCCAAGCAGACATAAGTGAAAAGAAATTCAAAAGAAAACATGGATCACGCCAAAGAGATTGTGAAGAAAACCGAACAGCAGGACATGAAATCAAGGAAAATAATTCCAATAAAAAAGAGCAGTTTGTCTTTCCTTAAGGAACTTTTCCATTGATGTGGTGGCTTATAATCCCCTGATCGGCCTGTAATACGAATCTCTATGCGATTGGATCTCTTTCTCATGTTCGTCATGGGAAAGTTTCATGCACGTACGTCTCTGTATTAGACCACGTACATTGGAATTGATTCTCTGCCTTCTTCTCTCTTCTCCTATCTTCACCTCTAGGTATCATTCGTTTCAAGGCATTAGGTCATCTTATTCTGCAGCATAAGTTGTCACTTTTCTATTAGTTTAGTTTTTATTATTCGTGGCTTCTCAAAACTCAAACTCCAACAATTTGGAATTGAATAATTGAAACAAACTTTACAGTTCCACAACTGAAGGTGAATCAACATGTTCTGTAATTTTTGTCTGTAGATCAAAGTTTAGAAACCAAAAATGCTTAGGCTGTTTATTTTTAAACACTCGAAAGCCTGAACTATACATAAAAAGTTCGACGACATATACATACACAACTTTATTTATCTCTCTCCACATTAAATACTAATATATATATATATATATATATATATATACCTAGGTAACATCTGCAATATTGTTAAATTTATACAAAGTTGGTTGTAACATACCAGTGCTGGCACAAGATACACCTATTCAAGTTGCCTAAAAAGTAAGAATACTCGCTTGGACCATGGAGCCTATAAGTTCATGTTTCCAATCTCTCAAGTTCTAACTCTTAAAGAAGTCCTGATCACGATCCTTAAGCTTCTAGACTGCCATGAAAAAGTAGATGGACAGCGATGCTATAATATTATTTGAGTGATCCATATATCAGAGTACATAAATGCATTTTCCTATTCTAATTACACTTTTTTTTATGATAAGTATCACATAATGGCTTAGCATGGTTTTCGAGTAGACTTGCAAGATATATGAGGAAACTTTGTCAACTAATTTTCAAGTTGCAAAGGCACTCTTACTTTCTCTATTATCTTAAGTAGGTACCGCTTTAAGAAAAAAAACTCATTAGATTATGCTCGTCTCACAAAGTTGTAGTATATGTCACCAACTTCTTTAATGATGTCAATATATCCGATTTGGATCTAATACCCGATTGAATCATTCCAAAAAGATCGGGTGTGGAAAAAATCTACTATCTGATTAAAAAATCAGATCAGATTCGGATTTAAGAAATGACATCTGATCATAATCGCATTCAGATTCAGATTAGGTTATACATAATTATCCAATCAGATTTGGATCAGATTTAGTGTTAAATATATATCCAATATCCAATTATCTCACATTTCGAAAATCGGCCAGATTCAGTTCAAAATTTGGATTCGAATTCAAATATGAATTTAAAAATTGTATTTGGATATGACTATTCTTTATTTGTATTGAAATTTGAATATGTGAGTATCCGAAACAATGGATAAAATTAAGAGTATGTCCAATTGGAATCTGATCCGTTGTCATCTCAAAACTTCTTCATCATGGACAACACTATAGTTTCTTAGATGAAACGAAGAAACTGCCAGTTTGAGACCAAAATTCGCTTCTGGCCTTCTCTAAGCGTAGAAGTTAGTAGATACTGAAGGTGATACACCTATAGTGGTTTTCAGTAGCAAGCTCAGTTGTAAATTTGCACAATATCATATAGTATTGACCCTCCATTAGAATCCAAATCAACGGCTTGGAATGAAAGTATGCAAATTCGAAACCTTTGAAACTTCATGCGTTGCAATATTTACCACAAAGTTCAACACCTTAATTTATTATAGGAATAAAGTATCAATTGTATTCTTCATAATGAGGTTTTCATTTCTTGCCAAGCATCTTCGATATTTCATGACAGAAAACAAACTCGAGATGAACCAACCAAAGTTTGCAGATTTAACTAGAAAATATTACTTTTCCAGAAGCCATTTTGGAGTGAATGACTATGTATATGCTTCTTAAATTCGAATGAGGTACCGGGCATATATCTCTGGCTTATGAATCCAATAGGCTTCAAGTTGGTAACACCCGTGTTTGATTTGGACGGTGACAATAATTTAAATGGATCAAGGCAAACCTACTCTGAAATGATGACTTGATATAAAGTTGACCTGCTTTTAGTTGCAACCATAGTCACAAAAAACTCATCTTTCTAAACAAAAATCGTGTAAAATGCGAGACACAAGTCCAGTCATTTAAAACTTAAAAATGCCAAATCCAAAAAACACATTTTTTTTTCTCTTTTTTTGCGTTTTTCTTTTCTTTAAGCATCTTTTCCACTTTTTGTAATGCTGAACTGCTTGTTTTCATTTTCTAAGTTTTGTTTATTGTTTATTTACTTGTTTTTGATGTTTGTGTTATCCTCACTTATTTTATTTTTTCCCTAATTTTTAGATTTCTTAATCAACAAATTTACTATATTGTCTTTTTTTTTCAAGCTCGTCGTATTATACCCAAGAAAAATCTTGCCGAAGAATGTTTTTTGCAAGCATGGTTGCAACTGCTGATAGACACCTAAGAATTTTAGCACATTCTACCGAAATGTTCTTGCATTACAAGTCTAGTTGAATAATCAATCCTCTATGGCACATGATCACCGTCTTGGCAACACTCTAAGCTGATCAGCATGGCCAGATACTGCTTCTTTTGTATGATCATATCTTTAACAATGTGATCTTATGAGCATTCAGCTTATTCTTTAATTCCAATGCCGTCCAGCTTCATATTCATGTCTTCATCTTCCTCCAATAACTAAAAATAACCAAAGCTTACAAAAGATTCTGAAAAAAATAAACTTGAACTCCATTCACTTTTGCTTTGTATCACATGGAAAGACCCACTAACAAGGACAAACACAGTTTTGCAACATCATCATGCTTCTATTATGTTATGATCAAGATTTTCTTGTCTCCGACGTGCCCCCCAAGGCGGAGCCCATTTTATGAAAGCTTAAATTAGTGGTTGAACTTAGGTAGATCTAAGTTTAGTTATACGGAACAGCCCCATGTGACCCGAGTCACTACACCATGGCCAATTATATGGTTAGTACCTATGAAAAACAATTCTTGCCCCACCTATGCTTCTTATATCTGCCTTAGACAACTTATCTAGAACTGCTGGCAAGGTTGTCTCCATTTAATTGGCTGTTCATAACAACAAAATGTAAAAACAAAACACGTAAAAAATGATAAAAAATGATGTTTTAGTAACGATAGAAATGAAAGATAAATAATTTAGCCTAAGTTTATAACTTAAAATTTAAAAATAATGAGAAAAAACACAAACATGGAAAAATGTGAAAAATACAAAAATTTTATTTTGGAGTTTTTTTTTTAAGGAAAAGATGCGTTTTTTTTTTTTTCTGCCTTCATTGTTTTTAACATAAAGTTCCATTCCAAAGAAAATTTCTTTGACATTTGATCAATTCTATTTTTGTTAGGGGCCAGCAAGGGAGAGCCAGAAATTTTTCATTCCAGCGCCCGAACTCTAGTTTCAAATTTTTAATGGGAGCCGTAATAGAATTTTTCAATTTTTTTTACATATGTTAAACTAGAATTTTTAAACTTTACATGTACATTGTTTATTCTAAAAAAAATATTTCTTTCTCATGGACCCTAACCCATCATAAATTTGAATCTTATTTTAAGCATATCAAACCGTGTAAATTCTGACATTTGTTAAGTAAATTTTAACTTAAAATGAAGAAATAATATCATATAAATATAATAACTTAATGAAAATAAACGGCTAGTATTTTCGAAACAAACTTAGTATAACATTGTTATATTAAAAAGCTGAACTTGGTTTATAAGAATAATAATAAATTTCTGTAATATGTACCTTTTTGTAATTGAGACTCAAAATACATGCTTGAGACATTTTTTTTGTTATCCAAACAAAATTTTAAATTAAACCAGGCAAGCATACTTTAATAATTAACTAAGTTATTTGGTCAAATAAACTATAAAAGATAAATTAATGCAGTCAATTAATCAAAAGTTAATTCATTGAAGTAATTTTTTTAACTAACATTGAATATATACATTTAAAATAATTTTTTTTAAAATAATAAAAAAATAGTTATTGAATTGACCAGATGATTGGTTCAAAACAAACACGGATCTCGATGGTTAGATGTGAGAATCCAATTTCTTTATTGGACTCGCTATCAAATGGATTAGATGCTTAAAAAACAAAATTCAGACCCAAATCTAATACATTATATCTTATTTTATCTAGATTGGTAGTCCTTAAATGAATCTGAGCTATGAGTCAATGGGATTCAGTCATTCAGATCTTATGTGCCGAAACTTATTCTATTTCACTTCATTGGTTCAATTCAGCTTGAGTTCTAATCCAATCTCGAGTAAGAAAGCCATGTTCAATTCCAGAACCAACCTTAATGCCCTATACCAAGTCCTAAGTATAAATCAAAGTCCAATTTTGATGTATGCATGTATGAGTCCAAACATTATAGATATAAATGACAATACGATGCATAATGTTTTACCAGATCTCGGGTAGGTACTCAAGGCTGGGAATTGAACCTAAACCACATGTCCAAAACTGGACCAAACAATCTGGAATCGAAAATTATAAATTCCTAACTTCAAAATCCAAATATTCGACCTAACCATTATAGAAAACATGTTTAGGTGATGAGAAGATGTTTATTTTTTCTGAATTTGTTTTAAATTTAAAAAATGACATACGTTGACATTGCAATTATAGTTGAGCGACACTAAATAGATGCAAGATTAATATATAAATAAGAAATGAGCGATTCATTGAAAATATATATGTATATGTTTTTTTTTTTAATGTTAAAGAAAATGTCAACAGCCATAGCATATAAAGTTGTGAAGTGGGATATCGAAACCTTCTACTGCTCCACACCAGCTCGACTCGGCTCAAAAAACTCAAGCTTGAGCTCGGCCTCCAACTCAAGTTGAGCACCTTATAGCAAGCTTGAGTTCGACTCGACTACACAAAATCAAGCTTGAACTCAACTGGTTTAGGCATTAACCGATTTAACGTTAACTCATGTGAGAATTCACTTATTCAACTCGTGTAAGCGTTAACTCGTGTAACTTGTGAAAATATGTTTTTACCTTGAAAGTAAAAACCAGTGAACTGGTTTTGGCAATATTATATAGAGTATTGGTTTGCGAGTCCAGTGAAGTATAAACTAGTCTAGTTTCTAAAACTCAAACTCGATTCATTTATCATTTCGAGTATCTTTGCAAGCTCAACCGAGTTTTTTCAAGCGAGTTGGAGTCGAGCTCGAGTTGACTCGGCCAATTGTGCAGCCCTACCTTCTGTTAAGAGGTACTTTTTGGCACTTTTCTATTTTAGGGAACATCTCTATCAAGACATACTCAAGGTTTGAGGCTGAATATCATTTAGATTATGATCAATTTCTGAACTCAACGAATTTTTACAGCAAATTTTACATTCGGCTATTTCTTTTGACTTAGACACGAACCTGTCTGGCATATTGTCCTTTCGTTATTTTGGCTTTACTGAAATAATATCTCATTTATGCGTCATAATATAACCATTTCGACCTTTATGCGTAATTTTCGATTATCCATCATTTCAGTTTTTCATATCGAATGCTATGGCTAATGGCTTTAATAACATTTTCTTTCAATTTTTCTGCTGAGAAAACTGTTAGGATATATAGTCTGGTTCAAGGCGTTATTTCTCTAAAAAATAATTTATGGTGGGGAGGGAATACTGGGTTGAAGTAGCATAACAGGATACCCTTAAAAAAATTAATATCATGAGAGATTTGATGCTGCAAGCCCACGTTCATCTTCATATTTCTTTTTAATTTGACCAAATTACATATGATATAAAACCCATGAAGACTTACATATGATATAAAACCCATGAAGACATTCATGGAGGACATTTTTAAATGGGAAACCAGAAACTATAGCTCTGTGTGTGTGTGTGTGTGTTTGTTTTTTCCTTCATATACCTAATTATTTTTTTAGAAAATGTAAGTTTTTTATTTGTAATGTTAAATTTTACTAGAATTTGGATATTTCAGATCCACAATACAGCTCTAGATATTTCAGATGAGCTAATTAGTGAAATTGGATTTCAGATTATTAGATTCGGATATGAAATTGGATTTCGGATGTTCAGATTCAGATAGTAAATCAAATTGAGATGCAGATTGGATTAGATAAAAATTGTAAAAAAGTTAGAGTCGGATCGAATTTGGATACGAATTTGAAATTCAGGCTCGGATTGGATTTCGGATGTAAACTTGGAATTCGGATTCGAATCGGATTTCAGTTGTAAACTTAAAAATCAGATTTGGATATGGTATAAAATATTTTGTTATATGAATTCAAATCTGAATATGTAAGTATCTGATTCAAATCAGATACCTAACTTGAGTCATATGATATGCACCCTTTACAATCTAGGGAGGGCAGTGCCCATAGGAATCGAACCACAATGCTCTCCCAAGTGTTTCTTGTTAATTGACTTATTATTATATGTTGTTTGGATTTCTGAAAGTGGTTTTGTTGGTATCTCCAATAACTTGTGAAAATATTAATTACAATTCGAGGGAAGAATGATTCAGAGTTGTCCTCAAACTTGTTAGTACAAAAGAGTCTTTGAGACGACGTGATGAGAGACTTAACCAGTGGAAATTAGGTTAAAATGAAACAAAATTCTCTGGGATAAAAAGAATCTAGTTCAATGTTTATTTTTTTTCTCATATTCATTTGAAGTAATTATTCTAACACATTAAAGTATGGAAATCTAGAAGATATATTGGAAGCATATCCACAATTTTTGAAACAAATGAAAATGTCTTTTTTTGTTATTCAAAAATTTCAAAAGCAATGTACTTCTGAATCAAGAATAAGTGGAATTGTTTCTTCATGAAGATTTCAAGAGAATAAGAGGACATTAAACAATGAATTAAACCAAAACAAAAGGGAGAGAGAATTTCATTAAGAGGTCGTTTTTTATAAATCTGTAGTTGGCAAACTCGCCGAGTTGGTTCGAGAATCGAGTCAACTCGGATTGCTAAAAAAATCTGGTCATGAATCAAGGTTGACCCAACTTGCTCGGGACTCGGCCCAACTCAGCCCTGACTTGCATGATTCAACTACAATGATTTTCGCATGATTCAACTTGCATTATGGTTATTTTAAAACTTGATCGAGTTGATAAGTCAATTTGATCATAAGCTTATCCGAGTCCAAAGTGTAAACCGATACAAACGCGGGACATTGAACGGCAGGAACCCAATAAGAAAACACGGGGTATGAAGCGTGCGCTTCACCTTCTTACTTAGGCTCGCCTGAGGCGTTCGTGTCAGGCAAGAGCGCGGAGCGTCCGCCTTTCTCCATTTTTCTTATTTTTATATTTATTATTTTTTAATTCATTAAACCTGCAACTCATAAACCCCCCTCTTTCTCACTCTCTCTCTCTCATAGTCGCCGGATAGTCATCTCATTGCCGCCGGAAACTGGGTGCCAGGGGGAGGTCATCGCAGGGGCCGGAAAGGCAGGTCTCTCTCTCTCTCTCTCTCTCTCTCTCTCTCTGTCTTTCACTTTCTCTCGATCGAGGGATGCCGACACTCGACCGAAGGCTGCCGGCCCGCAAAGGCAGGCTGGCAGCCGTCGTCTCTAGGATTACTCTCTCTCTCTCGGGCCAGTGACCTTTGATAGGGGCTGCCGGCCAGCATTGGCCGACCGGCAGCCCCCATCTCTCAGGCTATACACACACTTTCTCTCTATTTATATTATGGTGGTGTTGGATTTTGCTTTATCGTAATCGCTTGTGGCGGTCTGTTAAGTAAATTGTTGTTCCTCATGTAATCATCAATAATGTCTTCTCGTCAATGTCTTCATGCCACGATTTCTTTCTGACTTGAGCCCTGATTATTGATCTTCAAGAGTATTTTGAATTTATTATATTTTTATAGCTTGAATGTAGGACGACCTGCTGATTTAGGGCTTGAGCTTTAAATAGAAGTGTTTCTGGTTTCAAGACAATGTCGTTTCCATGGACAAGTCAGCTTGAGCTGGTTCATTATGTTCAGAACCGAATTCATTCACTTTTAATCTTGAGACTACGCGTTCTTCATAGAAATGAGGTAGCTCCAGCTGAGTTTGTTTAGAACACTTTTTTTTTTTAATGTGCTCGAGCTCGTCCAGGATTGTCTCGGAAAGCAGTCAAGCTTGACGTCTGCTGCTTGTGCAGCATGTTAATCAACCTAAATCATTTTGTGATTCATTTTTGGTGATTTTATTGAACTGGAACAGGCAAAACAGTTTACGGGTAATCTTGCAACTGCAAACTGTCTGCTGCTTGTCAGCACGTTAATCACCCAAATCAGTTTTTGGTGATTTTTATTAAACTTGAATAGGTAAAACAGTTCAGAAAAATCTTCAAACTGTGCAATATATCTTGTTATTTGTTTTTTGTTCATTCTTGGCTTAATGAGCAGGAATTAGTTATATGGACAGTTCAACTTACATATCTGATTCCGTTTAGCAAGAGTTAGACATGTTTCTCATTCAGGTTATGTGACTAATTCTTATCGAACCAATATATTTTGCACGGTTGTTCTGTTTATAAACAGGCAAAGCAGTTCTTTTACGTATCTTTTTCTGTTTTCCTTTGTCCAGGATTTGGCTTTTCAGGGGTGCTTAAGGTTTCAATTTGAGGATTCCAGCCAGGTCTCTTGTTCTCGTGGTACTAGCAAGGTTAATTTATAATTACTCTATTGACTTTTTCAACCTTGATGTTGCAATGAGAGTCATGTATCATTGCTTTTGCTTGTTTGCCTTTGTTGTTTTTTGGCATACCTAAGGCGTGTTTGTGGCTTTTGTCATTTTGTGCAAACTATGTTAACACATGAAACTTTTTGCTTATAGAAGGTTTTGTTGGAAGGAGATACTCAGGCTTAGAAGGTTTTGCTAAGATAGGTCGATTTGGGGATGGCCCCAATTCTATCTGAGTTCTTTTCTATATAATTTTGTGATCATAGGTATAACTTGTTTTACCTTGCAGATGTAGCTTGATTATAGTTTGCACGTGCATGTGTCTATCAAAGATGATTTTTACAAGTTAAAAATGTTTTGTGTATTGGTGCATAATGTGCAACTTTCATGTAACATACCTGAAACTAGTTTCAGTTACTAACAGTCCCATGTATTATATTTATATGTTATGGGGCCTGTTTCAAATGACATGGATCTGGTGGTAATTTTATAAGGCTTGAACCCTATTTTGTTGGGTTTGGGTATAAAGAACACCGTGCCCCACTGCTACACTCTTAGGAGTTGTTTGTAAGGGGGTTATTGCTGTTTTGAGGAGAACAACATTGACCAGAGGCCTGGTTTTGTGCTTGCAAGATTATTTGTATTGAAGAAAAAGGTCATTCACTTGTTTTGTGTAGAATCTATTTTCATCATGAAAGATTACAAAGTTTTCCCTTTTTTCATAGATTTTTAGTGTCTTTTGTAGATTTGGCTTCAAATGACCCAACATGGTAATGGTGCATTCTTGTAAGTTCAAACTTCAAAAGCATAGTCACAACTAACGTTGCGGAGTTTTTCAAACCATGTCACAGATAATGTTCCTTGATATATTTATGTGCAACATGCTTTCCATAGAAAGAATGTTGTTCTTGATTTCTCCTTTTCTCTGTTTTTTCTTATTTTTCATCTTTAATTTTTGTAATGAAAATTTTTATGTTGCGTTAGATGTCCAACTATTGGCCGATCAATATCACATTACGCACATTACAAAATTGGTGTTGTAGACTAGGTAATTCATGTCAATGAAAATGGTCTGTTGAGCACATCACTAGTTGATTCTTTTGGATATTTAAGCTTTGAACCAGGCTTAAGTGCTTAACTGTTTATGCTTTCGGATATTTATGCTTTGAACTAGGCTTAGTTGTTTCTATTATATGTCGTTACTCATATTTTATGTTGCCAACTTGTCTGCAGGAAAGCAGACAGATTTGTGCCAGTCAGACAGAACAATGGCAACTGTCTCACGCCCTTTCAGTGGGAATCTAAAGGTACTTACTTATTTCTTCGTTAGCTTCTCAATGCTTAGGGATCTTCTGTACCTTTCTCTTGAAATTGCGTAGAATGAGGTTCTTTATTTTTCTTCCTGTACAGGACAAAGTTCAATTCTACAGATCAAATTTGAAAGATCATTTTGGTCACCACAAGATGATTCATTTTCTATGAATATTGTTTTCATGTTTTGGCCAAAGCTAGTTTTGTGAATCGAACTTGATTAACGCCATATCTAGTGGAATAAGCTCCAGTGTCAACACTGTGTATAGTTATTCTCTATGTTAGGGAATTCAATGTGTCATCTGATCCCATTGGTTTCTTTAATCTCTAAACATCTTCACTAGAAAAGTATAATAAATTTCTAGCAATACTATGAGTTGAAATTAGTAATATTTAGCACATAGATCTCCCCTTGCTCGTAAGCTGGTACTTTTCTTGCATGAAGGATGGTAAAGAAGATTTTTATACACATAAAGAAGCAAAAAAATTGAGTGTCATACTATCTTGGGTATGTTCCTTTGTTACAAAAGAAAAGAAATGAGTGTTTTTTTGGAGAAGGAAGAGAGGTATAAATATATGAGGAGAGGAACCAAGAAACAAGAGGCAGGATACAAGAAGGAAGAAGTAGCACAATCTAATGAAACTTTTTTAAGGCTAATCTTGGAGTTCTGCAGTCAAGAGGCTTCTCTTTTCTTCCATTGTCTTTGTTTCCTTATTTCCTTTCTCTTAATTTTTTAAAAAACTGTTCCATACATCCAAAGATTGATTCGATACATCTCACCATTCAAAGATTGATAATGGAAGATAATAATGATTAAATTCCTTGAACATGTCAAAATATGTAAAATCATAGAGAATAAAATGAAAGGAGCAAAGTGTCACTATCAAGAGACGACACTACAACTCTTTTCTGTATGGTTTACCAAGATTGTCAATACTATACCAAGGAAAGAAAGATATGATCAAAGTCAGAAGAAAAGAAGCTTTTCCTTGCCTGCCTTTTACAGGTAATGATCTGCATGAGACTGGGAGGTATAAAATGCTTTTCTGACCAGCTATCTGCATGAGACTGGGTGGTATGATATCTTTTTCTGACCAGCTCTACGATCTGGGCTTTCCCATGCTTGCTCAGGCCTTGGGGTCTTGGACAAATTTCTAGCGTCCAATGTGCAGTCATTAGTTAACTGCACCCATTCCATCTCCTTCTATTCTTGGTCATAGGTTGGTGTATGGTGATGCCCATTAGAAACATAAGATTTTCCAGCTCTTGGTTGCCAGGAAGACAGAAGATAGTGTTATTATTATCTCAAAAATGCCCTGTCAGTTTAACATTTGTTGGCATTTCAATGCACGTTCGTACATGAATTGGAGAACATGACAATATGACATTGTTTCGGGCACAATTTCCTCAAGATGACATGCTTTACATGCCATTGGTTGCTACTGTGATGATTACAGGAAATAGCTGACCATATTATTCTGTCTGTGCTATGCAGAAAGCTCTTGCTGGCTTAAGAAGGATCAATTTAGAGGGTTTGAGATGGAGAGTTTTTGATGCAAAGGGGCAGGTTAGTTAGTACCATTCGCTATTATAAGTCCAGTTATGTTATAACTGCTGCTTGTATTGTGTATTGTCTCCTAAGAAACAATTTTTTTTAAGGTTCTTGGAAGATTAGCATCACATATATCTACCGTTCTTCAAGGAAAAGATAAGCCAACGTACACACCATATCGTGAAGATGGGGACATGTGCATTGTACTTAATGCAAAAGATGTGTGTGTCACTGGGAGAAAGTTGACTGATAAGTTCTACTATTGGCACACAGGGCAAGTTATCCACATTTTATCTCTTCCTTTTCCATGCTGGACCTAGCCAATCATGTGCTTGAATATATTCTTCAAATTCATTAGTTTATAATTGAGTCACAAAATTGCATTGAAATTTCAATGTCTGAAATCAAATTATGTATTGTAAATCACTTGACAATGATTGTCTTTAGGTATGTGGGCCACCTTAAACAGAGGAGCTTGAAAGACCAGCTAGCGAAGGATCCCACAGAAGTTATCCGTAAGGCTGTGTTGCGGATGCTTCCTAGAAACAAACTGAAAGATGTGAGTGTTTCCTCTAAAATTTCATGATTAGCATTTGACTAGTGCGGTAGCACTGACAAGAGGAATATCTTGATTCACATTGCTTGGACACCTTAAGCTTTTAAAAGTTTTAGTCGACTTTGTCCATCTTTTTCAAATCTATTTGTTCTAATGTCTCTTGAAGATTCTTATGTCCCATTTGTTATTAGTTGTTGTTGGCGCAACAGTTTACTGGACAATGCAGCTGCTTTTTCATAGTTTCTCATCAACTTGGATCTGCTTCATACGTGGAACATATGCATTTCGAGTCTCACCTTGTTGCTTGCACATCTTTATTTGTGTAGACACGCCTTTAAAAGTTTTCTGTTGCACATTGAATATGTAATGTTCTTTAAGTGTTTCCAGTTGTATAGCTGGTGTACGTTCTGTAAATTTCAACATGAAACGTGCCAGCATTTGATTGGGGTTTTCCTTGAGCAGTATAGGTTTCTGTTTCTCTGGACAACGCAAATAATAGGGACATGCATAGTAGTCATGCAGGTTTACATGCATCCTCTTGTGTTGGTAGTGTCAAGAACAGCATAACTGACAGTCATAAGTGTCATTAGTTTATGTTTTATAACAAAATGGAAATTATAGCTTCAGGCGGGTCCATGTCACTTTCTTTAAAAATTTGTGGGATGCCTAAATGCTAGTAGTATATACTATATTCATGTAAGTTCCCTACCTGAACATGATAACTTGGTACAGGTAATTTAATCTCAATATGGTCATGTTAAATGGTATCGGCGTCACTGTTCGATTTGTCAACTGTTCAGAAACTTTGATGCAGTTTGTGTGTTTGGTTGCATATGAAATATCCCATGAATTTTTTTTTGTGACCAAAGATTTGATCTTTGCTGAAATGATCTTGCTGACACCTAGCTGAGATCTATATCAGTACAGTTGATTTTGCAATTATGCATGCATCTTCAATGCTGCCTCAAATATGCTAATGCAGGACAGAGATCGGAAACTAAGAATTTTCTCTGGTGATGAGCATCCTTTTGTTGACCGACCTTTAGAGTCTTATGTAATGCCACCCAGGAAAGTAAGGGAGATGCGCCCCAGAGCAAGGCGAGCATTGATCCGAGCACAGAAAAAGGCAGAACAAAGTGTGGCAGGAAAAACCAGGAAACCCAAGGAGCAAGCTGAGGTAGTGACAGGGGTAGATGTATAATTTTCTTTTTCATGTTTTGATTGGTTTCTTCATTTTTGGCATTTAATATAAATGAGACAATGACGGCCATAATATGAATACTTTTGTTGTTCCATCTTTTAGAAACATGGGAATTGAGGGGAATTGTCTTGTCGACTCTTGTCAAAGAGCTAAATGCCTGCTCAAGGTTTGATTTTGAATGATGAGGCTGGTAGAACAGAATGAGAGATGAAAGAAAGCCTGGCGATGGTAACTGTCTGGGTCTGTTAACAAATCAAGTGATCTCTGTTGGTTCAATCTTTGGAGATACTATAGCCAGGTAGTTTAGTGCGTGCAATAATTCTACCATTGGTTTAACTCAAAACCCATCTTAGTATTTGCTTCTTCATTATGTTAAGGGTGCAATGTATATAGTACGAAATCTGCAAGTTTGTTATCAGATCTAGTTTTTTTTTTTTTTTTTTTTTTTTTTTTCATGCGTTTACCATTTTGCAGCCTAAAAGTAAACCACCTAAAATTAACAACTTAGAAGTCCCTGTTTAGGTAATCAGTGAAGGTGGATAGAGGACGGAGATCAACTTTTTATGATTGATATGGTGGTTAGAAGTGTATAGCTTAGCCGGATTGGTTATGTATGGGGGAGGAAACAAATACACTTTCACAAAGTTTATATATGATTTGCACCTGCCATGTATTATGTTCGGGTGAGAGTTAATAACTCGAAGGCCCTCTTATTCATTTGGACCTAGTGGGGTACTGTACACTCTTCAAATTTGACTGTCGTGTTTCCATCTTTTATTGTTCAAGTGAGTAGCACCATGGAAATCTAACAGACAATGCGCCTTCTACGCATCCACCTGCCCAACTAGTTGGAAGCATCTGCCATGTATTATGTTTGATCATGGTTTTCATTTGTGATGTACCCAGTTGTGGACATTGCAAGGCCGTGTTATACACTGTGGAACCCAACTTCAGTGCTGACGAGTTTGAGAAACTAACCTACCTTCAACAAGAAGCCTAATGTGATGGAAGGGTCACGCAAAAGTTATTCTTTGTCAGACAAAGAATCTCATAGTTGTACTTAATTTTTGAATTTGGATTTTCTTTTGTTTCCCCTTTGACCAAAGGTTTGATTTAAGGAAAAGATATTGTGGGTTGGGTTTGGGAGCAATCTTAGATATTTTGGTATGAGACACAAACACAAACCGTAATTTGGATGCACCACCATCTCTTTCATAGGGATGTTGACTGATTCGATTTAAATTGGATATACTTTTAACTATATTCATTTTTAATGATATTCAAATTTTCAAATCCCAATGCAAATAAAGAAAAGTTGTGTTGGAATGTGAAATCTGATTTCACAATCTAAATCTATTTTCAAATTCACATCCAAATTCGAATCTGAATTTTTGACAAAATCCAACCGATTTGCATCTAATTCCTATCCATATCAGAATTTGAATCCAATCAGATAGTTATGTGTATCCAAATCTAAATCCGATTATGTGTCATTTCTTAAAATCTAAATATGATTCTGATTTTTTAATCAACTATTAAAATTTGTTTTCATATCCGACTTTTCGAAACTGTTTGGTCGAATTTGGTCGAATATGCAATCTAAATCGGATATATTGATACCTCTACTCTCTCTCCCATGTAAGGACTATGTTAATGACTTACACATCGTTGCATTCAGGAAAATGAATGATAATTAGCACGTGTCATTTGGTAAATTATTAGTCAAGTTGATTAGATGGTTTACAATAATATAGTGCATATAATTTTCATATTTATTTGGTGTATGTTTCTCATATACTCTCTCTCTCTCTCTCTCTCTCTCTCTCTCTCTCTCTCTATATATATATATATATATATATATATATATATAGAGAGAGAGAGAGAGAGAGAGAGATTATGAGAAACATACAGTTGGTCAAAAATTTTGACGTTGGTTTAGATGTCTGGAAATAAAAGGTTCAGACAGAAAAAATTTGTAATTCTTGAATCTTTAAATAAAAAATTTTATGACCGGAAAATTTTAAAGAACTTTGCTTTTTGAAATCTTGCAAAATATGATTTCCACGGTGCATCTTAAAGTCTTTATTTTAGTGGCATAGGTTTCGAAATTTCAACTGTATATGAACGGAAGGATTTGTGTAAAATAACTAGAATCCGGTGAGCACTTCCAACTACCACCATATAACTGGATTGGATCAGATCTACGTATGTTCATGAAAAAAATTGTGGTAAACTGGAGCTGCTGATTCATATACGCTTTTATAACAAATCTATATTGATGTTTTTAAAGTTAGGCCATATCATTGTTCAGTTTAGGCTGGTGTTGGGCATTCTACCAAAATGGACTTGGGTGCAACCAGTTTATACATATCTTTTTTTTTTTTTTTCATGAGCACAACAACTACATTATAATTTTTAGGTGAACAAGAGGAGTATTTCATTTTACCACCCAAAAAATAACTGTGTCTTCTTAAGATACATGGTCTACTTTCGATACCACACCTGCCACACTTTGATGTCAGTGGCCCTCTTTTATTCATTTTACCACTCAGAAAATAGAAAATAGCTGCAACTCCCACTCCCACTGAACCTTTTGTCTTCTTAAGATACATGGTTTGCTTTTCAACGCCGGATACCACACTTGCCACACTTTACTTGCCACTCTTTGATGATACATGGTCTGCTTTTCAACGTCAGTGGCCCTCTTTTAGAGGCACAAGAGCTTACCAGCCCCCTCACCAACCATTGTGCTACTACTCCTCTCGAGGATAAAAACAATATCCACATTTGTTTTAAATATATCTTGCTCTTGTCTTGCTGTCCCAACTTCAATTTTATTTGATAGATTATTTAGTAAATATACCAGAAATGCCAACCTTCGCAAATAAGCAAAAGGTGTTCTAAGTTTTCGTTTCAAGGTAATATCTGTTTTCTAGATTAATACTTCACTTCGTCTGCCTATTCCTAGATCTTCTGTTTCCCCTTTGTCATCGCTTAACTTCTCACTGGCTCTGCCCTCATCCTCTTCGCCCGTCCTCTTCCTTCACCTACCTGCCTTGTGATGTTGATACCCTGCTAGCTTTTGCTTCCTCATCTCATGATTTTATCTTCAACCTCCTCAATTCATTGCCTCTAAGGGTATAATGTGACTTGGTAGTAAGGTAGCTTACATTCATGAGGTCTAAGGTTTGAATCTTGTTGTTGCTATCACACTCTACTATATTACTTCTTTGGGCTGCAAATCAACTTAGGCAGGTGAGGTCATAAATTTTTATAATATATTTTTATTATAAATAGATGAAGAAGTTGAATGTATATCTATCAAATAGCAATGTCTCTACTGTACCTTATGAGCATTTAACAGAAATTGTAGTCAAGGCAACGATAAGCAACTGATGAAGACAATTAATTCTCGTTCTGTGAATCAACAGTAAACAACTAGCAATTAATTCTCGTTCTTTGAATCATAAATGAAATTGCTAGTATGGTAATTGACCATTGATATGATATAAATACTATTGGTCCCTTCTTTTGGTACAGCAGAGATCATCTGTATCATATTCGAGGAGAAGGGGGAGGCTGCATTTGTTCTCATGGAAAATGGAGCCAATGATCATCTTCATGATGTAGACTACTGGTTCTATATATGAATTAACATCTAGACAAGATAGTACCTGCCATTGACGAGTTTCTTACAGAACACTGTTTGCACCAAATCTAAAGCAGCCATTCCCCTGTTCCATAATACTGCAGATATCTGATGTTCAAAGGAAAGAGCTCCAGATTGAAAGCCAAATCTAATCGGCAAAGTTGGTCTTCATTGCAATTTCCTCCTGTTGACGGGTCATCCCTACTCCAGCTTACTAATGGTCCCTGTTTGGTTTAGAGATCTCAGTCCAATTTTTGCATGTCTGATTAATATCAGAAGAATTAGTAATTGGGTAAGATTTCAGTTCAGGTAAAAGAGGATCCAGAACTTGAGACCATGTTTAACAAGGACCAACATGCACTAGCAACCCAATTTTATTCTTCTTTTGACAGTAATTAATGTAGTTCAAGTCCATTTTCTTGCTCGATTTCGTGCCGGATATGATAATTGTAACTTAAAATCAGACCCGGATTTGCTTTTCCGATCGGCTGATTCCAAACCTGAGTCCAGATCCAACATAAAACAAGGATCAGAATAGGATCAGTAAATTTATCAAATCAATGATCTGGGACCTAGTGCCCTTCTCTTGTCACTTTCATGATTCAAATTATTAGGTGATAGACAGATCAGGTTTGAATTGGGTGTCTTCGTAGTCAAGATCCACATTCGTGTCAAATCTGCTATTCATTTCCTATCAAGTGTTGCTTCCACAGTAATTGTTCAAAATTTTCAAGTGTTCATTGTTTGGTGAGGAGCAGATTGAGTGTGCCATAGAATCTGGTTTAGGCACAACCAGATCCAACGGTGCCAAGACGAGGCTTCTCTGTTCTTTTCTCTATTTCTTTCTTTCTTTCTTTTGTCTATTTTTTAGGGCGAAGTGATGATAAAAGCATTGCTTCAAATCTACTTTGCTTGGCAGAACCTACCCCACTGTGCCATTTTGGCGCTCAAAGTTAGATTTCAAGGACCACTAAGTAATAACAGTTTTAGAAAAAAAAAAAGAAACAAGCCTTTATAAATAACAAATTACTGCTTATTTCTTTAAAGAGCTGTTTACTAATAGAAAATATTAATTTTTGATATAAAATGACAAAAATATGGTCGGTCTCTTCTTTCCCTGGTAAAGGCTCTGTGAGGGTATTTTTGTCATTTTATATCACAAAGAAATAGTTCTGTTCAATCTGTAAGCAGTCATACATTAGGTGCTTTTATGTTTATTTTTCTTCAATAACTTATCAGAATTACTGCACGCAAAAGAAAGAAAATGCACATATATATATGTGTGTGTTCATATCCAAATGTAATGCTATAAGTCGTTTCCTCCCTTAACCATTGTGGAGAGCAATGGCGAGGTCCAATGGAAATCCTATGCAGACCTTCCCCTTCTTTCTGATCCTCATTTTCTTTGTCTTCCTTTGTGGACTCCCTTCAGTTCCAGCTGCAAGGCCAAGTCCCAAGCCCTGCAAGAACCTAGTCCTCTACTTCCATGACATCCTCTACAATGGCAAGAATGCCGACAACGCGACGTCGGCCATCGTCGGTGCCCCGGCATGGGGCAACCTCACCATCTTGGCCGGACAGTCTCACTTCGGCGACGTCGTCGTGTTCGACGACCCCATAACAACCGACAGCAACCTACATTCTCCTCCGGTAGGCCGAGCCCAGGGGCTCTACTTGTATGACCAGAAGCAGACCTTCAGTGCATGGCTAGGTTTCACATTTCAATTCAACTCAACTCAGCACAAGGGGACCATAAGCTTTGCTGGTGCTGACCCACTAATGAACAAGACCAGGCAGATCTCAGTCATAGGAGGTACTGGGGATTTCTTCATGACAAGGGGTGTGGCCACATTGGAGACAGATGCACTTGAAGGGGATGTGTACTTTCGCTTGCGGACCGACATAAATCTGTATGAATGCTACGACGCTTAGCCAGCGAACCCCGGTCCGGTCCGGTCCGAATCCGAGCTGTTGGAACAGGATGAGCATCTTGCAACGTTTGAAATAAATGTACTCCTACAGTTTAGTGTGCTGCAGTTTATGCTTGTTTACTATGCTCATACACGATATTCTCTTCGAGACATTTCCGTGTTAGTGTCACATGAATCTACCTTAAATATAACAGTTTCATGGAACAATAACATGGTGTTCTTATTAATCAACATCTCCGAAAGGTCAGGAGTCCACTTCTTGCATAAATTTCCAAGCATAATACGTGTGGCTTGGTTCTTTCATGTGCTTTAAACATGAAAAGTGTTCAGTTTAAAACAATGCTTAATCGACCAATAACTAACTTTGATTCAAGTGATTATGGGTTAGTTGTATTAATTGCAAATTATTAGTGGCTTGGATGGAGAACTCTGTCCTAATTGAGGTGCACTTTGAATAGGTTTTGTTATTTGCGTATTCCGTTATTTTATTTGTGCAAGCATGTATCCTTTAAGGGATACTTGGCAATAGCAAATAGTAACAAATTGTTTTTATGAATCAGCTTCAAAGATTAAAGAAAGTTGATGGAACACTATATTATAGTGTTATATGAATCTATCTCAATCTTTGGAATATATTCATGAACAGTTTGTTACTGTGCTCATTGCCAAATGACCCTTCAAGTATATGTTTACTTATGAATCAATGTTGTCACTGACAGCAATCGATTAAGAATATTCTAGTATCTAATTCTAGTCAAAATAATAGTTATCCTGAAAGAAATAATAACTTTTATCCTTTAATTTTGTGTAAAAATGTTAATGTATGAACAATTTAATAAGCATCAAGATGAGAATCTCACAGTCAAGGCTGTGTTTGCATGTTATCCGTGGATAGCTTTTTCGAGACAAATTCACCTGTAAATATTTTTGGGTATGCAGGAGAAACAAGTATTGGTTAATCTTCGTACTGAGCTTGCTTTGAAAGGGGAGACCTCACAGTCACATCCAATACAAGACTCTAATTCATGCAAACACTACCTTGGTGGTGCATTTGTCCGTGGTTCTAGGGTCTTTGCAAAGACAATCAAAGAATGTGAATATTTATTGGATAATTAATGTTGACTCTATATTCACACAGAGGGTGAGATGAAACATTTATTTAGTTGTTTAACACTGAGAAAAACATTCATCAACAGGCAAACCCTTTGTAGAATGGACTGTATAATGAGTGAGGCTAACTCGAGCATGACACAAACTCGCTCAATAAAGTGAAAATTTATAAATGAGTTGAGTTTGAGTTACGTTAACTCAACTCGATTAAACTCGAGTAAGCTCGTTTAAACTATGTGTTTTTTTTTTTTGGTAATTTCCAAACTTAAAACCAAGAAAATAGATGTAAACGAGCTTAAACAGGTGAGTTTGCGTCGAAACTTGGTCTATTTGAGTCAAGCTTGAGCTGACATTGTCAGCTGGGCTCGTGCTCGAGCTCAACTCAGCTCGCGTACAGTCTTAGTTGTAGACCAACTTTCCTCACCCTCTTTTCTGGACATAAGGAGATAAAAACTGGTGGTGGGTTTTTACTGTGTTGGAAGGTGGACTTGTCAAGGCTCCCTAAAGGCGTGTTTGATTCTCCATGAATCTCAGATTTGAGGGAATTAGAAATCCATAATACCTGAAATCCACGATATCAAATTTGAGCATCAACCGCTAAGTGGATCTCAAACCGATGATGTAGTGTAAAAATCATGGATTTGAGATCTGATAGGGAAGCATCGAACTTCAAAATTATGGACATGAGATCTAAGATGATCTCAGGTCGTAGAGATCCAAAGTGATATCAGGTCACAGAGATTCGCGCTAATCAAACGCGGCCCAAGGTCACGTTTGATGGCCGGGAAAAACCTGTTTTTACCTTTTTTGTACGGTTTCAACCAGACGTATCAAACGTGGGAAACTTTCTCTCGCTCAAAACCTATTTTCAGGATAAATTTACCCTGGGAAAAAGTCGGACCCTCACGGGTCCGTCTTTTTTTGTCGATAATTTTTCTGCCCGTTATGGCATCTTCCATCGCGCTCCCCTCCCTCGCTACCGCCTCTTCATCCTCCGATCGGCCGAGCTCCTTCTCCCTCGCCACCGCCTCTTCTTCCTCCGATCGACCGACCTCCTTCGATTCTCTTCTCATCACAGATCTGGTGGGGCGATCGTATTTCTTCACAGGTAAGATTGTTCCACTTCCCCTCTCTCGCCCCATCTCTACTTTGTTTCTCTCCCTCTGCCTTTCCTTCTGTGTGTCCACCGCACGCATTGTGTCCAAAGGAACATAACAGAAGGAAACGCCTGGAAGGAGAACTGTTAAGAAAGCCATTTTTTTCTTATGTGTGTCCGCCACTTCCCCCCTCTCGCCCCATCTCTACTTCTGTCCGCCGATCTTCAAATTTCTCTGCTTAAGTTTCAAGGTATTCATGTCTGCTCACCGCAACTTGGTTCATCTCCTGATGAGCTTTGCCGATGAGCTTCGCCATAAGACGTAGAACAGATTAAGGGGGCAAAGCAATGCTTTTTACAGGCAGGCTCATTTAAGAGGTCTCGCTCCTAAAGAGTTCTTCGCCATTAAGAAAAGAAAGAACAAAACTTCAACATTGGCATCGGGAATAATGTTTGCCAATGATATCAGTATTGGATCCAGTCTTCGCTTGGAATCCTGGAAAAGACGAAGGATATAAGGACTGCTATGGATTTTCAATCCTTTTCGTTTATTACCGAGATTTGGCTTTAGGCAGAGCCATGGAAATTCACACATGCATTTGTTTGCCATAGATGGCTATTAACTGTTCGCTGCATCAAAGTAGAATTTCAGGAAAAAGAAGGGGAGTAAGGGTAGTATGTCTTCGTCTGACTGCATCAAAGGACAGTTGAAGTCTGCAGTAAAAAAGCTAGAATTTCACGAGGGTGGGGACCGTATCAGCATTTGATGGATGTTTTTGCATGATTCAGTAAAGAGAATACACTGCCATCTCTTACAAATTTCTCTTTTTCTTAGAAACCATTTTTTCCTGTTCTTCATTGGTGAAGGATCTCTTGAAACGTTCTGTTATGAGTACATGCTTCATCTATGACACTGTTGATCTTTGCAGTGGACATGTTTGGTCCAGATTTTACTGTGAGTGCTTGTCCAGATTTTGATAGTATTTATGGGATTATTCAGTTTCATAAGGTTTAGTCGTGTTTCTACTTAATTAGTTATCCTTTTCTTTGCTGCGTAAGCTTGGGAAATTAGTCCTGTTGTCCTCACCTTTCCGATCATCTGTATTACCAGGCTAGAGATTTCCTACGAGCTCTTTGAGACATTGTGACTAAATTGGGATTTTCTTCAGTTTGTTTACTATTCTATCTTAAGTTCCCTTCGAAGCCTAATTAGTGTCGGAGATGTGCCATTGCTGAAAGTATGTATTGCTTTTAATATCCTTTCCAAGAAGTACCATGAAAATGGAGCAGTATTGTGGAATATTAAGATGCTCATAAGACATTAACAGAGCTCGAGTATATGGGTCAGGAAGAAAAAAGTTGTGGTGACTGATGATGGGAGTTAGAAAGTGCTCCTTTAGTCTTTATTGTTCAGCATGAAGTTGCAAATAAATATAACATAATTTCTTGCATAAAAAGAAGCACCTCTAAGTTGATTTGTCTGATTAAATAGATCCGTATATGATAATTGCTTCTAGATAGACAATAACTGGCAATGCAGTTTCCAATGTTATATCAAGTTCACCAATAAGCTGTGTAGATCTAATACCAATTCATGTATGCATTAAAGGACTCCAGTTTCTTAAAATGGATCTATGTTTGAGCACTTTGTATCTCTCCATGTTTTACCATACTTCAACATCCTATTGGTCTATACATTTCTTGTTGACTGGAAATTCATATGCACACATGCAAACTTTTTGTTTTCGGAAATTAGTCATTTATCTCAACATTAGACCTTGATTCAAGGATAAAATTCAAGCACTGAGTTTTTCTTCCCCACGTTCTTGATGTTTCTGCTTGTCACGGATGCTTCATGCTTTTTAAATAGAAACCAGCACGTATAGATTGTATCTGCATAGATCTTCCTGGTGTTGAGAAATAACAGTTGACACAGTTCAAATTATGTGAAACAGATTTAGGCTGACAGTTAAGAAATCTTGCCCCCCACCACTAATACTCTGTATCTCAACAAAATGATGCATGCGTCAGGCTTCATCTCATTAGAAATCAGAAATTGAGAACAAATTGCAAGGAACAGCATGATTCGGCACCTTCTAGCAGGAAGATATGAATCGGTCAAAAAATCTTAACGGTCAATTTTTTTTTTTTAATGTATTAAACTATGCATTTTTTACCCTTCAATAAAATTATAGGCCATCAAACATGGCCTGAAACAAGAAAAAATAAAATTTACCCTCTTCTCAGTTTACCATGGAGAACATTCCTTGAAAAAATTCCCCCTCAAAAAAATCCAGGCCATCGAACGTGGCTGGGTAAATTCATCAAATTTTTGTAACTTTATCTCTGACTTATTTGTGTCTAAATTAATGTGGGTGATAGGCAGGTTGTGACTTTAGGTGCCTTTTTCAGAATTTTCCAACAACAAAGTTGAGCAATTGTCACGACCCAATTTTTGACACCAAATTTTTTTTTCTTTCTTTAATATAAATCATAGCGAAAGCAACATTGAGTCATGACCAAAACTTAAATAAATGCACTGTATTAAAATAAAACACTTGAACCCAAACAACTAGAATGACCACTAAGCTCAAAACCGACGCCGTGTTCAGAATGCCAATGCCCGTCCATCACAAAGCCTGAGGTCGTCACTCCATGAGCCAGAATCTATCATGTACTACCTGTATAGTAGAAGGAAGGGTCAGAATTCCTCTCAGTATGGAAAAATCCAGCCATGAATGGAACATGGCCCAACAAAATAATATTTGATTTTTATAAAACACATGTCTTCAAATCTTAACACATATTACCGTTACGACTCATTAACAGAAACAAAACGAGGTGTGCACAACCTCTAAAATTTCGTAGGCTTCCAACCGTGGTTCTCTGACAATGTCATGATCATCGTGTCGAACAACAGACATCCCCGTGGGCACTCACGGGCAGAACAGAACATATCTTCACCAGGCGATCCAACGGATCGAGGGTACCTGAAGTGAAGCCTCCTGAGATATCCCAGATCGCCGCTGCAGCAGCATGGCCCCCCTAGGAACCCGGTTTGAGGGACCAGGAGATGTCTCTCTCCCAACACAGCAGCAGTACCCCGGGCCCTTGTGCCGCCCAATACCCTGTGGGCCCTCCAGTACAGACAGAGGAGTGAGCGACAAAAGAGAACTCTCGCGCATCACCCCTCCTGGGACAAACCAAACACTGGGCAAAAACAAAAGCTCGCACTCACATAAACCATCGCACAAAGTCTAAGTTTTGCCTTCGAATTTCAAAAATGAGGGTTTCTCATCACTAAACCTCGTCTAATACCTCTCATAGAAACCGCCCTCAGGCTTGGTTTCTCGGACATAATCAATAAACCATTTTCTGATAATGGCTACAAAACACAGTCGAATGGAGAAAACAACATACGGATCATCACGCCAAGAATTCTTAAATAAAATAATCATTCAAAAGCACGAGAATTTATACTTTAAATTCTTAAAATGTGACTTTCCTCTTCAACTTTTGGAAATTGATTTCAGAACCATCTTTCTGAAATTTTAAACACAATTAGGAGCATCAAAGAGCAATAACACATAACTTTTCGTTCTTAATTTATAAAACCCCCTTTTGGGAATTTTTAAGAACTTAGAGGGTACCGAAACGCAATTTCATATTAAATACCCGGTTTTTGCTGAAAATCACTTTCGCAAGCCTCTTTTTGAAGAGGTTTTCAGCAAAAAACGTTGCGTCATGGATTACTGAAAATTGTAACAGCTTATCCGTAAATTATGCTAATTAGGTGGACCCGTTCTGAAATTTTTCATCTTTGATATAAAATCGGTCGACGCTCGTTTCTCTTGCATTTTACGCGTCGTTTTCTCTCTCCTCGCGCGAGAGCTTCTTCCTCGCGTCCTTGCTTCGTTCGACGGTGGTTCCACCGGTTCTTCTGCGACCCATCACCAGCACTAGCGATCTCTTGTTCTCCCGTGAGGGCCGTCGCTCGGTTACACGCCGCTGCGCCACCAGCCGCCCGTCGCCTTCCGCCGCCGCCGTCTCCTCTGCTCTCTTCTCTCAACCAAAACCAGAGAGGTTCTCCTCCCATGACCTCCTTCCTTGTCTTCCTGTTTCGTCCAATGGTGGCTTCCATCGATCTTCAATAACCCATCACCATAGAAAACGAGACCAGAGGGAGAGATCGTCCTCCTCCCACTGTCACGCCCACTAACCATCTGACCAACGCTCGCAGTTGCCGTCCATCGTCCGACTAACGCCCTCAGCCGCCATCGCTTCCATCTCTCCTCACGGCTGCTCCTCTTTCTCGTCTTCTTCTCGTGCGACCGACGGTGGAGCCTCCACCGTTCTTCCTCAATTGAAACCAGAGAGGGATCCGTCTTCCTTTCTGGCCTTCCTCCGTGTGCAGCAAGGCGAGCGGAAGAGACCCCAACAGAGCCCTCAAGTTTCAAGCGACAGAGAGACAGAAGGGCTGTCGGGCCCTCCACTGCCCGGTTGCAACGGTAGTTGCCGCCGCCTCTTCCCTTGCTCTCTTTCTCACAAGCAGGGAGGAACGGCCGAAGCTGCGTTCCATCTGCCACCCGTGCGAGAAAGAAGGCTGGTTTTCCAGTCAATTGGGCAACAGCGTCAGCTCGTCAAAGCGATCGCTCTTTCCCTTTCTCTTATTTGTTGCTGATTTTAGATTTACCCTAAGTCGAACAGAGGAGGTTTTGCCTTCTGTAGACGACGTTTATGAACTGCTCTTCTCTTTGACTTGGTATAATCTTAATTTGGGGATGACAACAGAGTCTTTCCTCTTTCAGATTTGTATCACAATTTCTGTGGCCACCCTTTGCAAGGGTTCTGGATGATTACTTCCAGCGTTTTGTTCGAACCCTCTAACACAGCCCTTAACATAACGTGCATGCTCAGTTTTAGGGTCGGCTGGAATCTCTGTTTCTCACATATGGAATACACCGGAGAATACAGAGGATCTCAAAACCTAACTTTAGCATGCTTCGTTCTAAAGATTCAGAGATAACTCTAATAAAGAACATTGTATAACATATAACATGCAACACCTCACATGGATTCTATTACAGCATGTATATGAGTATCTTTATCCATCATAAATCAAACAGAAAATACAAGGCTACATGATACGTTCATAGCTGAATCTCCCCATACCTCTTAAAATCTGAGACTAACTTCCAGCAGCAACCTCTGCTTCTGGTTCCTTTCCAGCAGCCACGAGCCTCAATCCCAACAAGGGAGCAAGAAGGAGGACGTTTCTCTCTCGTTCTCTCTCTCTAGACGTGGTCCTCTAAGAAAGTAGCAAGGCAAGGTTAATTGTTGTAAAATGTGGTTAGATATGCCCTTATCTCTATCTTTTCCTCAAATGTCTCCTTCTTGATAGTTTTAAGTATATCTTTCATTTGATTCTTCCCTAATTCACATTCCAAATGTTTAAGGAAATCTTAACAAAAATCGTGGGTCTGCAATACTTTGTTATTTGCCCCATTTTGAAAAATTCCCTGAAAAAATTAAAACTTGAGATAACTTGTTGTTCCTTGAAAAGTTAGTTGGTTGTTTGTAATTCTTTGTAAATTACATTTGAAGGGAGGCATAGGCTTGGGAAAAGAAATTTCTCTCTTTTAATGGCCAGTCCCGTTTTCGCCACATCTAACGCCAAATTTCTGCCCTTCTCTTTCTCAGCTATCCCTGACTGGCGACAAGTTCTACGGCATTGTCCTCCTCCATGTATGTTCAATAGAGCACCAGTTTAAGTACTCACTGTCTCTCTCTTTGCAGCCCCAAAGGGGCCATCAACAAACGCTTTTAGACATGCTCGTCTAAATAGCGAGCTTGGTTGCACATATTTGCAGTGGCTTGGCGTTTTATTATAATGGTTTGTTTATAATATATGCGGGTCTAGTTCATTAGAAGTTTAGGATTTTCTCCCTGCTTCAAGTTGTTTTCTATGATGATTATCATGAACGGAAGAGTTAGGTTTATTTTAACCATCTCCATGATGTTTTGATCTACAACAGATATACATTTTTTTCAGTATCATTTTATTAAGTCTTTTGTTTTCTGTTAATTCCAAATCTATTCATTTTTTCCTTCAATGGATGCCAAAGGAAGTGAGGGTGGAGAATTTTTTTCATCCTCCTTTTTTCTTTTCGTATGGTCTAGGTTTTTGGTGATCTAGGCATGGGGGACTACCACTTTGTATACAAAGATGTTGAGGGCACCAGCACAGAGTGGGATGATCTTCAGAGGAAGTTTGGAAATTTGCCCCCTAAACCTGCTCCTTTCAAGCCTCCGGCATGGGCTCCTGATGATGAGGACTCCAAACAAAAGGACAAGGATTGGATCGACAGGAAAAATGAGGAGGAATTAGAAGATCTGGAAGATGATCTTGATGATGATCGTTTTCTTGAAGAATATCGGTAAGGGACTGTGATCTAGACAAAGAAAAAAGTGAAAACATCTAATAGTCTCTTTTCTCCTGAATCCATTTTCAGATTCTTTGGTACAAGAATTTTGTGTCCATTGTGTGGTTGGAGTTGTGTAAAATTGTCCTGACATTGTATTTTTAAATGCACTGAGATTCTGAGCGGTTCTCAAAAACCGGTCCTAAATAGAAAACTCTGCGTTGTGTTACTTTATGGTGTAGGAAGAAACGATTGGAGGAGCTGAAAATGGGTGCTAGAATTCCACGTTTTGGGTCTGTCATTCCAATCGTTGGTGCAGATTTCGTCCGGGAAGTTTCTCAGGCACCTCCAGATGTTTGGGTGGTGGTTTTTCTTTACAAGGAAGGGTAAGTGTGAGTTTCACTTGTCATCCGACCGATTAACATATTTTTTTGTGCTTTTGGGTTTAGTCTGCGGTTGCTCTTTCTATGGTCTCTGGATGATCTTCCATTACTTTTTATGGTGTAAGTTTAATTTAAAAGACATGCATTTTCTCTTTGGCTTTTACATTATATGTTTATGAGTTGCTGTGTTGTAGCACTTTTGATAATCAGGAACTTACATTGTGAACATAACAAACTTTTAGGTTATTTTACGTAACAGAGAAAATAATAAAGTGACCTTTTGGCATGGCGACCCATCTGAGGAACTTTCTGTCAGGAGCTTCTTCAAAATATGCTTTTTCTCAAGAAAAATATTATATGTTTTGTAAACTAAAAAAATTATGACAAATAATAAAAATGTTTGTGAAATAATAGATTATATCTTGGCAACGCAAATAAGCAACAAAGAAGCTTTTTCTATTATAGATTCAACAATTCAGCTTCATTAACCATCATTTAAGGGATAATAACTGTAATTGGACTCAATCAGCTTCTAGAATTTCGAGGGATTCCTTTTCTGAAATGGGATGAAAACCTCCCTTCCTGTATATGACACTAGAGACTACAAGTTTTGATGTGGAAAACTTGAAACCGGTTCTAGTATTATAAGTACCTGGACAAAATAATGTGTAAAACAATGACCATAAAATAAGTAAATCTGCTTCCTGGACATGAAATTTAAAAGAAACAGAGAAGTATATGCTTAGAACACTAAAAAGTAGCTCTCTTTTTTCTTTCTTTTTTTTTTCGAAATTCAGCATGTGGTATGCATTGTGATGCTTTTGGTTATGAGCTAGCTCGAAAATGGAGATATTGGAGAAATAGGTGGCCTAAGTTACATGGACACGGCAAGTTGACATGTTAGGAGTTAGGACACATTTTGGGTAGTGTTTGGGTATGACCCAATCCTAAATGCCTTAAATCTTTTTTACTTTTAAAAAAATGCATGATTTTTTTTTGTGATATTTGTGTATGTGTGCATATATATATATATATATTAGACCTTATTCAAAATGCATTATACCCTTTTTCTTCTTAACAACATGTGCAATTTTTCTTTGTGGGATTTTTTGTGTGTTTGTGTGTGTGCGTGCGTGACGCTAAACAATGTCGTAAATGGTGCATTTCGCAACGGCAAATCATTACCATGGTTTATAGCCATAAAATGTACCATTTGCAACAGTTTTTGGCATTAGAAAATTTAAAAAGAAATACTCATCCGGAATGGACATTAGCCAGGCTGATTTCAATTTCTCTTTCTCTCTCTCTCTCTCTCTCTCTCTCTCTCTATATATATATATATATATATATATATATATATATAAATACCCTATCCACATGTTCCAAAATTGGCATACCCGTACTCGACTATCCATGTGACTTAGTCGGTGGTTGTGCTTTTCAACTATGAGCTTTGATGATTTAATATCACTGTTCAATATGCACCAACAACCTGGCTAGGGGGATAAACTTGAGAAGTTCAAGTGGGAAAAGGTTGAGAGTTCAATAGCTGTGCACATTTTTGGAGTATGTTGGTGAGAGTCTGCATAACCCCAGTTTCCTTTCATTGTTCAAGATGCTCTGCTCAAAGATGTTTTTTTTTTCTACTAGCTTGCAGCCATGGTTTGACTAACAAATTGGTGAATACTTAATGCAAGGGCGAAATCATCAGCGTTAAGTAATCTTAAAAGTTAAAACCAATGCTTGAGCATCATTATCACATATCTTTTATGTGAAGCTGTGGTTGGAATGTTTAGGGCTTGGTCTTGGATCAATCACATGGGCTTGGGGACTCGTTGAGTGACCTAAGGTTTCCTTTGTATTTGAGTAAAAATAAGTTATAAATATAGATGTTCCAGAATTATAACATAACTTAAATCATTGTCTATTACTAACTACGAACAAAATGTCAAAGTACCATGCCAAGTTTTGAATTATGTCATGTTAGAATATGTTGCTGTGGGAACCGGGTCCATTCCTGGACCCGGTTCTATGGGGCGCGGGTACCGAGGCGGGCTCGGTACCCTAGGCGGCTTCTCCTCTCTCCCTCTTTATATTGTCACTTGTGTTTAGTGTTGAATTAAGTGAAATATAATTTTCTCTCTCCTAGGGTTGCGGTGAGCACCTAGGTCAGAGCCTCCCCGTGGTTTTTCACCTCTTTCTGAGGTTTTCCACGTAGATTGTGTATTCGTTCTCCACTCTCTCTCTTTTTGTGGTTCGTGTTTCTACATGGTATCAGAGCCAGCGGAGTTGGAGAAGCGTTTTTTCCGAGAATCGTCAAGTTTTTTCGTCGCCCGACGCCGTTGAAGTCCAAGTTGTCCCCTGCTCAACTCAAGGAGCTACAGGCGTACATCAGCCGTCTATCTACTACCCCTGAGGAGTCCTCCACGTCTGAAGGGGCTCAGCTAGCCCAAGCCCTCGTTGCCTCGACTGATCAAGGTAACCCTTCTCTTGGTGATTGGATTGTTGATAGTGGAGCCACTCACCACATGACAGGGGACTCTAAACTCTTTCAAGAATATCAACTTTCCTCTGGCAAGCAACGCGTGTCTATGGCAGATGGGTCTTCTATCTCTGTGGCTGGGAAAGGGAGCTTGTCCCTGTTGAACAAATACCGTCTCCACAATGCCCTGCATGTTCCAAATATTCCTGTGAACTTACTCTCTGTCAGCAGTATTACTAAAGAATTAAACTGTAATCTGATTTTCTCTGCTGATCATTGTTCCCTGCAGGACTTGGTGACGGGGAAGAAGATTGGGATTGGTTCGGTTACTGATGGGCTCTACAGGCTGCCGGTACAAGTTGCTTCAGCATTGATTTCTGCCACGAGTGGTCACTTGTCTGGTGTGAACGATAGATCTACTGTTCTGCGATGGCACGAGCGACTTGGACATCTCCCCTTCCAGTTAATAAAGAAGTTGTTTCCTCATTTGTTTGCTTCTGTCTCCATTGACTCCTTCGCTTGTGAAGTGTGTCAATTGGCTAAACATGTCAGGGCTTCGTACCCTATTTCTTTGAATAAAACCACTCATCCGTTTGCCTTAGTTCATTCCGATGTTTGGGGTCCTTCTGGAGTACCCACGTGTGGTGGTTGTCACTATTTTTTGACGCTTATTGATGATTACTCTAGATGTACGTTCGTGTACTTGTTGCGAGAACGTAGTGAGGTTCCAGCAGTTGTGAAAAACTTTGTTGCCTTTGTTGAGACTCAATTCCATACTACTGTTCAAGCTTTCCGTACGGATAATGCAAGGGAATATGTCTCCCAATCCCTTGATGAATTCTTGAAAGGCAAGGGTATTGTTCATGAAACCTCTTGTAGTTATACACCTCCTCAAAATGGTATAGCTGAACGTAAAAATCGTCATCTATTGAATGTTACCCGGGCCATTATGTTCCAACGTCATGTCCCGAAGCGGTATTGGGGTGATGCACTTCTCACTAGTGCACATCTCATTAACCGTATGCCTACTAGGGTGTTGGATGGTCAGTCTCCTTATTCTACCCTGTGGCCCACTCAGAATCCGTGGCCTCTTACTCCTCGTGTCTTTGGGTGCAGTTGTTTTGTGCATAATCATAGCCCTACTCTCAAAAAACTTGATCCCCGGTCTATTAAAGGAGTTTTCTTGGGGTACTCTTCCACTCAGAAGGGGTATAAATGTGTGGATCCCACTACTTCCAAAGTGTATGTTTCGAGGGATGTCACATTTCATGAACATGAGTCGTATTTTTCGGCGAATCCTCTTCAGGGGGAGTGTCTTGGGAACAAAGGGGAAGAGTATTCCTCTAACCAGCTGATTCAGTTTATGGAGTTTTTGGATTACAAGGTTAGTCCCAGTGTGATTGACACGGTCACGGTCAGTAATGAGAAGGGCAGCCATATGGAAGGGGTCACGGTGGATGCTCAGCCCACTCTTGCCCGGGATCACTTGTTTGGCCAGGTTTATGTCAGAAAGGAGAAAGCTACAGTGGAAGATGTTGGTGATGAGGATAGAACCAATCCCAATCCTGTGATCTCCCCGGATGACCCAAGTCCATCGAATGAAGAGCTCCCCATTGCTTTGCGCAAAGGCACCAGGTCATGTACTTCTCACCCTATTCAGAGATTTGTTTCTTATGCTAAGCTCAGTACAAATTACAAATGTTTTATCACAACCTTATCCAAAGTTGTTATTCCCAGGTCGGTGGATGATGCTAAGGATGATCCCAAGTGGTTACAGGCTATGACAGAGGAGATGGGTGCGTTAGCTAAGAACAAAACATGGGAAGTTGTTGATATCCCTAAAGGGACACACTTAGTTGGCTCTAAGTGGGTTTACAACGTGAAGTACAAACCTGATGGCACTGTAGATCGATATAAAGCTCGTTTGGTTGCAAAGGGGTTCAGCCAGAAGTATGGGATCGACTATCTTGAGACCTTTGCCCCTGTTGCAAAGTTGAAGACCGTGAGGGTTATTCTTGCTCTTGCTGTGCACAGGAAGTGGCGCATGGACCAGCTTGATGTTAAAAATGCGTTCTTGAACGGCCATCTGGAGGAAGAAGTCTATATGAGCATGCCTCCCGGGTATGTTCAAGAGGGAAAATGTTGTCACCTCAAGAAAGCTTTGTATGGCTTGAAGCAGTCGCCTAGAGCTTGGTTTGAGAGACTAAGGATCGTTATGAAGTCTACTGGGTACAAGCAAGGAAATGGAGATCATACCCTATTCATAAAGCAGAGAGATGGTCTGGTGAGTCTTCTCCTTGTCTACGTTGATGATATGATTGTCACTGGCAGTGATGAAGAAGAAAACAGAAAGATGAAGGAGAGATTAGCTAAAGAATTCGACCTCAAGGATCTGGGTAAGCTGAGATACTTTCTGGGGATAGAGATTGCTCGATCAGAGACAGGGCTGGTTATGAATCAAAGGAAGTACACTCTTGACTTACTAAAGGAGACAGGTAAACTTGGTTGTAGGCCCTATCTTACTCCTATAGAGTCGGGAACTAAGATAAGTATCAAGACGGGCACTATTCTGGATGAGGAAGGAAAAGGGCGATATCAGAGGCTAGTAGGTAAGCTTATCTATCTTACTCTAACTCGCCCTGATATCACGTATGCGGTAAATGTGCTAAGTCAATTTATGCATGCTCCCACGGATTGTCACTGGAAGAGTGCAGAAAGAGTGTTGGGATATCTAAAGAATGACCCAGGAAAAGGACTGCTGTATACTCGACAAGACAAACTTACTATTGAGGGCTACTCAGATGCAGATTGGGCAGGTTGCACTGACACAAGGAGGTCTACTACAGGGTATTGTATCTTTCTTGGAGGTAACCTAGTTGTTTGGAGAAGTAAGAGGCAAGAAGTATGTTCGAGGTCTAGTGCTGAGGCTGAGTACAGGGCTGTTGCAATGGGGGTTACAGAGATGCTGTGGCTGAAGATTCTTTTGACTGATATTGGTGTGGAACTGGGAGATAAAATGAAGATGTACTGTGACAACAAGTCTGCGATTAATCTTGCCAATAATCCAGTTCTACATGACAGGACCAAACATATGGAGATTGACCGCCATTTTATCCGGGAACGCATTGACTCAAAGGAGCTGATTCTGCCATATATGAAGTCTGAAGATCAAGTTGCAGACGTCCTAACTAAAGGACTTTGTACTTCTTCATTCGAAAAGAATGTTAGCAAGCTTGGCATGTTTGACATGTATGCCAAGCTTGAGGGGGAGTGTTAGAATATGTTGCTGTGGGAACCGGGTCCATTCCTGGACCCGGTTCTATGGGGCGCGGGTACCGAGGCGGGCTCGGTACCCTAGGCGGCTTCTCCTCTCTCCCTCTTTATATTGTCACTTGTGTTTAGTGTTGAATTAAGTGAAATATAATTTTCTCTCTCCTAGGGTTGCGGTGAGCACCTAGGTCAGAGCCTCCCCGTGGTTTTTCACCTCTTTCTGAGGTTTTCCACGTAGATTGTGTGTTCGTTCTCCACTCTCTCTCTCTTTGTGGTTCGTGTTTCTACATGTCATAAATTCAATTTCTAGCATTCTATAACATCATATAATTCTAGTATTATTACAGTAGAAACTTATACAACATGGTATTAAAAGATCTAAAAATAAAATAAAAAGAATAACTGCATACCTTTGTTAGGGACTATGAAATGCAGGAACCAGAAATGGCTGCAAAATACTACTTCATTACTTAGAGGGTGGTCCCTGTGACTGGAGGTATTGCATAATGCAGAACAAATGAATCAATGGAATAAAGAGAACCCAAGATAAAGTAAAAGATAAGTAAAAGTGCTAGGTGGTACATGAGAGATGAGAGAACCCAAACAATCAAAACATTGATAAATTTCTCTTCATAAATTGCCATCTGTCACGGTCATGCGTAACTAAGATAGAATTATGATGATAATATTCCAGCAAAAAAGAAAGAGGAAGAAGACAACCAATAAGGGGAATTGCATGTTATATTGATCTTTTCCAAATGAAAGTCGAAACTAGGGGAAGAACTTAGAAGTTAGAAGAAAATGTTATTAAGGGGAAAAAAAGGTGGGGGAAGAAAAAAAGGGAGGGAGAGAGAGCTGGGTTGAAGGGCAAATTAGAGAAAAGGCACAACTTAAATTGGAAATCACATATTGGTGTCAATAGATGAGCAGGACATTGTCTCAGAAATGGAATAGGGGATCGGCAAGGATGGGAAGAAGAAAAACTGAAGAGATATATGTGTTTAACCATGGACTTTTCCTTTTTCACATTCTGGCTATTGTTTTGTTTTTGTTTTTTGTCTTTTGTTTTTTGTTTTTTGTTTTTTGTTTTTTGTTTTTTTTTGTTTTTTTTTTTTTTGGAGGGGGGTGTTGAAAAGACATTATAGTATAATTATTCAGGTCTAATCTGGTTTCTATCAGAGTCCAATCCAACACATTTTTTCTTGTGTTTATGCTCTCTCAATTTATGAAATGGCAGGGTTGTTATTTACACAAAAATCATGTATCTTTCTGCCATGAAAAAAGTTTTCTAAACTTAATAAAGATTAGAGCACGCCTAATGTGGTTGAGGCTGCCTTTGGACTGCTGAAGAAAGCCCCTTCCAGTGCTATCCTCCTTACGTGAATCAGTTCCAAACTTTTCAGTTCTGACACTTAAATGTCTTTAGATATGGGGTCTTGATATACCTGCTTCAGCTTGTCATTGTTTTTGTTTAAGTTTGTAATATGATGCTACAATATGCATCTCAATGTTCTTTTACCTGGTTCGTTTTTAAGTAACAATAGTTCAACATCAGCAGAAGAAGAAAAGTATTTGATTGATCTGTTCATGTGTTTGCAGGATAACAGAGTGTGGGTTACTTTTGCGTTGCTTGGAAGAACTTGCTGAAAGATATCCTTTCACCAAATTTGTGAAAATTATATCAACTGATTGTATTCCCAACTATCCTGATCGCAATCTTCCAACAGTTTTGGTGTATAACAACGGTGCTGTTAAGGCTACTTATGTGGGTTTGCATCATTTTGGTTCCCAAAGATGTACAGCTGAAGGTGAATTTCTAGATTTGCCTATAATAGTTAGCTGAATCACTTGTTGGTTTGATTTGATCTTTCATACGGGGTTAGGCTATTAGTTCCCAGTTCCCACTCTGTTGTACAGAGCATGTCATGTTCATATATCGTTTGGACTATTTAATACTCTTTCATGTTGGTTTTACTTCTGAGCACATGAACTAATTATCACACACAATTTGTAGAATGCAGGTGAACCTGTTACTATGTGGTTAAGTGTTATGTTGATTGTTGAGAACAAGGACCATCACATGTTTTTTCTTCACATGCTTTTCGTTTGATGCTTTGTACAAAGGATATGAGGTCCTTAAATTATTATTGGAATGTAATTTTGTTGTGAGACTTGAAAGCGTCCAGCCAACCATCTATGCTATGCTTCATTTTGAACAGTTGCTTTAATCTCTAGTGATTGACCTCATTCTGAGGACATTTTCTTGGTTAAGAAAATAGAGTTTCCTTTCCTTTTTAGGAGTCTTAAAAGGCTTTTTTCTGCAAAAGGAAATTACACAACTTCCTTGAAGATGCATGCAAGTCGCAACTGTGGCCAATAAGTCCTACAGTTAGTTAAATGCACAATGTGTGAAAAGCTGAGCGTGTTAAAGCCATGTAAACAATAACAGGACATCTGTGAATACGTTTTTGACTTGTATATTTCTCTGCGATGAAGAAAAAATTCAGGAAACTTCTACTTGTTCAGATCCAATAAAATAAGGTCCAACACATGATGAGATTGAGGGGCTTCTCCCAGAGCACATGTGCTCATTGCAAGTTGTTTGGAGGCTTCATTGTCTTGATGTAGCTACCATGCATTAATGCTTGAGAAAACTGATTATCCATATTCAGAACTTACTAGTGGTGCTTGATTTGTAAAGGGAAAAGGAAAATTTGCTTGTTTAAATAATTACTATCAACCAGCAAGCAAAACCAGTATTACCCCATCCATTCAAATGGACTAGGAAAGGAAGCCTACTGGAAACAAGTTAATTATGCTTCTATTACTACAATTGGAAATTAGTAGCCTCCTTGTATGAAGTATAACCTTTTCTTCTTTGAATTTTTTTCTTCAGGTGTTGCTTTGAAACTTTGCCAGTCAGATCCAGTCCTTCGCAATAGTGAAAATGAAAGTGATTCATCAAGGCAAGCAGTTATGGAAGGAGTGCGCAAACAGTTCATACAGCGGGTTGTTTCACAGCATGAAGATGATGATAGTGATGAATCTAGTGATTGATACTCATCAGGCTCTTATTTTGGACATCAAGTAGGGACCTGGGTGAGTTTTATAGCAGGTGTATCTGGTAATTTAACTTCCTGTAGCATCAGCTTGTGTGTGTGCAATCCTCGTACTTGCTGTTAATCATGCAATTTTTTTTCCCTATTTATATTCTGTTTAATTCACAATTCATTTTTCTTGGGAATGTTGTGGGGTGAGGAATGTCTCAGGAAGGCTTATATTCAGTTCTCACCAATCACCATATGCCCTAACTGCGACAATACAATCCAGGAGATTCGTCATGCAAAAAAGCACTCGGAAAGAACTATAGAAGATGCATATATGTTCGATCCCTAGCATGTTTCAGAGTAGTATCTTCATGTACTCTATGTTAGTGGAAGCATATCGTATTTAGGATATAATCACATTCCTTGTATGTAGACAGTCATAAACTAGAATTCATCAAATTCTGAAAAAAATAAAGATGTTTGAAATGAGGCAAGGTTTCTTCTATCCGGGTTCATATGCACGATTATCACTGTCATCATGGTCAGCCGTATGAGGAGAATACTCCAAACTTGGTAAGGCATCAGGTCTGCAATTAATCACTGAAACAGAAAACTTGGGAGTTCGTGTTCTCTGATAGGAATTAATCCGTCAGAAATTTTTAGTTATTATTAGTAGTCACGAGGATAGAGCTTTCCGTCTTTTTCAAATTTACACACAACTTAGCATTTTGATGTTGCATGTTGTTGCAGTGGTATATTTTTAAAAATCCTTTGGGCCTTCGGCATAATCTTTTTCTTTCCGAACATATCTCAATTAAAGGTGGGCATCAGTCTAGCCTTCGGCTACCATATAAAGGCTTGGGCCGGTCTGAGCCCGACTTTGGTTGGTTCAAGCTCGACTCAATATGTATTATAAAACTATATTTAATATATATATTCGTATACTTTTGACAAAGTCAGGTTTGGGTCGGCCTGACTCAATGTATATTGTAAAGCTATATTTAATATATATTTATATACTTATTATAATAAATAAGATATTTGTATATTAAATCTAAATATTTGATTTTTTTGTTAAATCAGGATTTAGCCCATGATAGTGCCTCGGCCCAAGCTGCAGGCACAATTTCACGACGCTCAGCCTTAATCTCAATTTCACGGTTGCATAAACTAATTTTGTCATTTTATATGTTTGGTTTGATGAGATAATGGTGCAAACAAGTTCGGAATCCCATATCAACTAAAAATATTATAGTAAAAGTTCACTATCTCTGGATAACGATAAGTCTCGAAATATGCAATGTATACGGTCTAATCAGTATTTCATTAGATATGAGACAAATCAACTTTTACATATGCACCGCCATTATGAAAAATTCCTATATGCCTACCGGCCCGACCCATCACATCATATGAGTGTAATGCGGAATCCTTGTAATAATTATCATAAGAATTATAATAAAAAAAGCCCAAATGGATCATTACATTGAAGGATAAAATAGTACAGCTCTGGGAAAAGTTTCAGCGGGCCAGTGTCCACTATTGAACGAGTTTTTTTCACATTTTACAACAGAAAAAACTATCGTAAATGGTATAATTTGTGACGGCAGTTGACTGACTATGATATTTAAACACGAAATGCATTCTTTACAACGATTTTTAATGTCACAAAACGTCAAAAAAAAAAAAACATGGATGTTGGTCGGTTGATTTTTAATTTATACACGGACACACATATGCACTGAGTGTTCCTAAATGTTTTTTTTTAATCTCTCTTTTTTCTCATTAAACACGATTTATTAAGAAAAGAGACAAGAAAATTGGCTTTCCACGAATATGTCAGAAGTATCACTTCTACTTTTCGATATTTTCAGAAACGCAGGATATTTGTCTTTATGTGGTCCAGCCTCCAAAATTGGTTATAAAATGTAGTTGCATGGAATAGTGTGAGACCGTGCAGAGGTTCAAATAGTGCAAACCTTTATTTAAATGCTCAACAACCACGAGAGAAGACAAGAAGAAGATGAGAAATAAAAGTTTGAAGGGGAGAAATACGTGATCCATCAATTTAACCAACTACCAGTGAAACTTAGGCTCTACTTTTTCCCCCCTTTTCCTCACATTTTCATATTTGTCTTCACTGCAGAGACGCCATAAAGTAACATACATGAGAATCTGTTCATCTTCCACGTTCCAATGAGTAGTAGGTGGTTAACAATCCATTGCTCAGAAAGTGGCACTCAATTCCCTTCGAACGAAGCTAACCTCAATTTTAAGGCTTTTAATGCTAAATGGACATCCATAATAATATTTCATAAAGTTTTAAGAGAAACAACTCTTTGGGATGGCTAGACCTAGGTAACTGCATTTTTTTAACTTGCCATACTTGTTGCCTCCTCAGTTATATAAAACTTTGAATTGGAGGTTCTTTTGAAACAAAAGAGATGTAATTGTTGCTGCTAAAACTCGAACCCGAGACCGAGAGGCTGTAATGAAGTTTGAGACCAGTGGTGGAGTTGGGGAGTGGGCAGTTGCCCACACGGACCCACATAAGTTGTTTTTACTTGCATTTTTCTCTGCATAATTTATTCATCATATATTAGTGCATGCTTCTCAATCTATTTCTTATATTAGCAATTGGTTGAAACTTAAACTTCCCTACGCGTTTCTATGCTACCAATTAAACAGATAGAGCAGTAAAATCTATTTTACTTAGCTTTTTTCAGTTTTGGCTTTCTTGTGTTCATCTTCCACGGAAAGAATAGCAGGTGAGGTGCACAACTGGGGGCAGCCGGCAAACTTGGGATAGATAACTAGATACGAATCCATGAGCAATATTTCACGAATACATGGTAGCTTTTTTATTATTTATAACATGTTTTCTCTTTAAATTTCAATAAACTCATATGGGCATTTTCAAACAATTGGAGGGGAAAGGTCCATTGAATAAGATAGAAGATAACATAAATAAATATTTCAGTTACCATTCAATCAATGAAATTAACCGTTACATATGCTTTGTAAGTACAAATAATTTCAGAATTATTCCTCTTTTAGAGAGAGAGAGTCCTTTTCACCGAAGCTAAGTACTTAAAATCAGTGGGTTACTTTTAATCTTTTAACTTTTTTATTAGAAGTAAAAGGAAAAGGAAAAAGTTAGGTGGAGAAAGGAAGCACGGGACCGAGGGGCAGGTAATGCATCGTGTAATATGGACACTGCTTAGAGGGGAGCGGGCACACCCACCACCTGTCTTCTTGTTCTTCCCGTCTGCCTTCTAAGTGGGGAGAACCGACCGAGAGATCCCTATAAACCCGTGGGGGCTTCTTCGCAAGTGCTGTGGTTAGCCATCTGCGAGATCTCTTCTCCTTACATCTCAACTCAGCAAATCCGCACCTCTCTTCTTTGCTCCTTTTCTTTCTGGTGCTTGTCGAGAGAGAGGAAAGAGAGATAATGGCGAGCTCAATGGATCTGGCAGACGTTCCATCCGTCGATCTGATGACGGAGCTCCTCCGTCGGATGAAATGCGCCAATAAACCCGATAAAAGACTCATTTTGATAGGTGACTTTTCGGTCCTTATATCTGTTTTTGTGCCTTTCTTTGGAGTTCCGTTGAGATTTATTTGGGTGCTGTCTCTCTGACTTCCATTTGGAGGCGTAAGCGGATGTCCATTTACCTTGTTCTGGAATGCTTGGTTAATACCTGTTGGGTGGTTTTTGATTTGTGAGGACTGTGAATTTGGTGTCTAAGAGGCCGTTGGATGGTTTGGAATTTTGTGAACGGAGAAAGCTGAAGTTTGAGATATGAATTGATGGGTTGTGGGTTTCGTTGCGTGATATAAATTTGTGGTCTGCGTCTGCTGCTTTGCTAGTTTAGTTTGTATTTGGAGCTGTTTCCCCCCTTTTTTTGTGGTTGTGTATGACACAACTGATACCCACCTTCTCTTTTTATTCTTTTTCCTTTGTTACTGAGATTTGGTTATTGTGGATTTGCATTGTGCTTGGTGCTCTGTGGCATGGAATGGTTTTTCTGCAACTTTTGTCCTAGTCAATGTAATATACATCTAGAATCCTAGATATTTGGATCCTAGTGGTTTAAGGTTAACTTTATGCAGTTTGCTTACCAAATCAACCAGAGCTTCTCGAATTATCTGTTAGGGCAAGTTGATTGCCTGGATACGGTTTTCTGGATTTTCTTCTCTTTATATATCCAAGAAATCGAGTGAAGAAGGTCGGTCCTGACAGGGTTCAACTTTCCTCGACTTCGATTAAAATCAGAAAAAGAGAACGTCAACAGTCAGGGCATGCTTTCTGTGGGCAAGGAGCAGTTTGCAGAATTCCAGTGGTGCCTGTTGCCCCTTCTTTGTCCTTTTCCCCCAAATACGACAGAGATCCCGGCCTTGAAAATGAAGGCTCTCAGTGGAGTACACTTCAGGATGGGCGACACTCATCACCATTGGGGATGACTTGCCCTCTCTCTCTCTCTCCCCACTTCGACCTCTTCTCCCTGTGCTGCCTCCACTCATCACCATTGGGCCCATCGATCAGCTGAGCAAGGAGGGGACAGGCACGTTTGTCACACGGGGCGCATTCACTCAGATGTTTGTCCTGCCAAGGCCATGAGAGGATAACTTATCAAAGTTGAATCCATACTAAAAGGATTCACTTCACTTCACAATCTGGTGCGATAATATTGACTTTGTTTTGTAGCTGTGCTGCCCTCAAGGAAGGAGGTGGATGCAGCGCCACATGAACAATCATCAAAAGAGATAAGCAGTTGAAGAGAAAGAAATGAAAATGAAGTGGGTTTTGTGCGTTTATAATGAAGGTTGGTAACAAAAAAATGGTTAGTAAGGATGGTCCATCCAAGATAAATTGCTTTTAGATGGTCAGCATCCTGAACCAGTTCTCCAGGATTTCATGCCATGGATAAGTGAGTTGGGCGATCAAAATTGACCTCAGTTATATACATTTTGGGGGTCCTCTCACATTGAACTATTGAAGTAATGGTTTGATTTGCTTTAATTAATGCTTTTCTTGCTCCTTTATTGTGTGGGTTTGCTTTGCTTGTGCCTTTATTGTGTGAGGTTGTTCATATGGTGTTTGAGCAACCTCCCCGTTTTTTGAGTTTGAGTTTCAGAGGGGGACCTCAGGAAAAGGGCAAGCTGTACAAGAGTGAGAGTTGTGAAGGATGGAAAAGGCTACTAGGAATTAGGGCCAGAGAGAGAGTCAAGCGATTCTGGTGGTTAAAATTTAAAAAGTTTAACTTAACATGCAAAAATTAACCATTATCGGTTGGTGTCTAATGGTAGAATGTGTTCAAAGGCCTAAGAACCTTGATGGTATGTTGTGATGTTTGCTAAGATGGACACTCTCATTTCTTGAAGTATGTTTTTATTGGGCTTGTCAGAATTGGGTATTTGTTTTATCATGGATGTATATTACGGATATGCAGCTGTCAAAGTTGGTTCTAGTTGAATTTTAAGATTGTTTTTTACCATATGAAAAAGTGATACTGATGTCATTTAGGGCCCGTTTGATGACATGGAAGAATTTAACGTGGTAAATTTACCATGGTAAATTTTTCTAGAAAAATTTACAAGATGAAATTTTTTCCTCTTCCAATTTGAGACCCTGTTTGATGATAGGGTAGAATTTAACGTAGTAAAATTAACCCTGTTTGATGCACATGGTAGTTTTTTCCAGGGTGAAATTAACTTTGTTTGATGCACATGGTAGAAAATTTGAGAGACTTTTTCCATGATTGTTAGTAGTAGTTGTTTTTTTTTTTTCTTCATTATAGAGTTCATGAATACTATAACAAGTGGAGGTGGAGGTGCAGCATGGAGGGAAGGAGGTGAAACATAACATGGAAAGGACCTCCAAGCAGAAGAGTTCTGCACATTAGCCAAACCAAACATAATGTCCACTCTCTAGAAGCAAAAGGCCTTATTGAGCAAAACATGTACATCGATGTACACCCTCTCTGTAATTCTTCTCATAAAGCACCACCGTGCCATCAAAATGCAGAAGAGGAAAGAAGGAAAAAATGCAGAAGAGGAAAGAACTGATGTCTCTCTGGTCCCAACAAACCAACAAGCTTTTCGTCCAGTGCATTGTCACTAACCCAGGAAATTAAGTAATTTACAAAATTTATTCAGTTTTCAGGACTTTAATCGTTCAATCAGACAGCCTGTAATTCCATTGAAGGAGGAGAAGAAACAAAAACAGAAATGACATCATATACACAATAAATGGCAACACCAAGAAACAGAAAGAGGGGGCATACGGGCAACGATGGGCAGGCAAGTTGCAGCAAAGGATAGAGAAGAAATGGGGAGACCACGAGAGGGCGCCGAAGAAATCTTGATGCCTCTGAATTGTGAGCACAGAGAACCCAACTAACAGGAAGAAGGCCTGGAGCTGGTGGAGGTGGCAGTGACGAAGAGGGAGGGAGGGGAGAACAGGGCAGAGGCTGCCATGGCTACCAAAAGGATAGTATTGGCGCTTTGATTGTTCGCCTCTTCCCTGCTGGTGAGAAGAGATGCTGCCGGTGGCAGCTCTGGCCCGCACGACTCTCCCTGTCTTTGCGTCCTTCTTTCCTGCCGGTGAGAAGGGATGCCGCCGATGAACACAATGCTGCTGGAGATGTTCTCGACCGCGAGGGAGGAGGAGACGCGAGAGGGGAAAATGGGCGTGAGAGGGAAAAATCGAGAGCCCTAACGGCTCTCAATTTTGTCTCCGCCAAAAAGTCGGTCCTCACAGGACCGACTTTTTCACGGGTGAAATTTCACCCGATGGCAACATAAATTTCGGGTGAAATTTATGTGTGTTTGTTGCGAAGAACGGTGAACGGGTGAAATTTCACCCTCCCGTACGTTTTTCAACGGATGCACAGGATTTTTCCTGTGCATCAAACGGGCCCTTAGAGAAAAACGGAAGAAAAGAGGGAAAAAAGTGGTGGGTTTTTCAATAAGGCTGGTTGTGAACCCTGACTGAACTTTGTGCTTATTTATAAGATTTGTTTGCTTCAGGTGACTGGTCTTATACTTAAAACATTTTCCCCTTTTTATAAATGCTTAAGCATGTTTTTTTTTCTATTAAGGTTTTTTAATAAACTTAGCATGTAAGCCTAATGTGTAACAATTATGAAATTATATTGTCAAATCACTTTTTATGTACCAGTTTTATGTTACTCTTGGATAATAAGAATTTATAGCTGTAGTATTGGGAGCAAAAGGGAGCAAATTTTCTATTCTGGATGATGATCAACAACTTCAATTCGTGACTGATACGGCGCATTCTGATATCTGGTTGAATAGGATGCATTAATTAGCTAGACTCTGTGCTATTGTTTACACATTTTAGTTGTCGTTTGTGTGAAGTTTCTGAACAATCTGGCTGTACGAAACTTATCAAGCTCATCACTGATGATTATTTGTTCATTTTGAGATAATGTGCTTGCTTGTCCCTAACTAAGTTACATAGGTATGGGTACGGGGAAGCGGGTTCTAGTACGGCGATTTTAGAAAATCTGGGGGCATGGGTATGGCAAAAAAAGAATGTATGCATGAGATATATTACTCAAGAGAGAGAGAGAGAGAGAGACTGTGTGTGTGTGTGTGTGTGTGTGTATATGTATATATATATAATGCAAAATTCCTCAAAAATGCAAACAGAATTCATACTCAATACATCACAGAGACAATGGTTAAAACTTAAAACAAAAGAAAAATTATGGTTTGGATTGATTGCAATCCAAAGCCAATCCAATCGTACCACTGTCGTACCCATGTACCAGTATCACTGTACTGCCATACTGGTATTGATACTTGGCAAAATCGCCGTACCAATGTAACTTAGGTGCCTAAGCTTGGGCTATTTAATTTCTTAATTCTGGTATCTCACATTGGATTCACTACTGGAATATAAGAAGCTGGCTGTATATAGAGAAATTTTTGGTTTTTCAACCATCCACCTCTTCATGTTCTTGAACTATTGGGGCTTTGGCTAAAGGTGTTGAAAAATTATCTTACATGTTTTGCATGTCATGTTGAGTAGTTGGAAAAGCCCTTGGACAAATAGGCAAGGAGAGTTTTGGTGTATGCTCATCTCCTTCACTATTTGACTAAAACTGGAGCAAAATTATCTCGTATGTTGCCTTTTGATGAGTAAATGTAGTCTTATTTGACTTCATTAAGATATTACAGAAATTTGCAACAAGACGTGTTGGTTAACTTTGTGTTTGCAATGATGTAAGTGGAGACCAATAAGGAGGATTATAGTGCTTATAGTTTCTTGTACATTAGACATCTGTACCTGATGTGACAAACTTGATGACCTTCGAATTGGTAGAGGTGGGGATTTTCAGTGCTTGTGTTTATAATTTCTTCCGGTTTGGAGGAATGACCCGCCAGGATCTGATAGGGTACAAGGCGCCCATTATTAAGGACAAATATTGTTTGTGACACTTGAGACTGGTTAACTTTGTATGCAGAGGCGGGGGTGGGGGGAGGGGGGTGGGTGGTGGGGAAGAGAGAGAAAGAGTTGTGCAGCAAAGAGAGACATGTAAGTATGTAGTAGCAGGTGGTAGTTAGGATTATGAATTATGATGCTTCAGTATATTGTACATTAGCCATACTTGATGTGAAAAGCTTGATGACCTATACTTGCTATAGATGGGAAGATTCTGGAATCCGTAAAAGACCTACATAATGCTTGTGTTCATAATTTCTTCCTTTTCTGATGAATGACAGGCCCACCAGGATCTGGAAAGGGTACACAGTCACCCATTATTAAGGATGATTACTGTTTGTGCCACTTGGCGACTGGTGATATGCTGAGAGCTGCTGTTGCTGCTAAAACTCCTCTTGGTATCAAAGCTAAAGAGGCCATGGACAAGGTAATGTCTATATTTTAGTTTTATGTTTTTACTTGTTTGTAACAGTTGCTGTGCTATTATTTATGTTCCTTTCCCTTTTGATTTGACTGCTTTTGCAGGGAGAATTAGTCTCAGATGATTTGGTGGTTGGAATAATTGATGAAGCAATAAAGAAACCTTCCTGTCAGAAAGGCTTCATACTTGACGGATTCCCTAGGACAGTGGTTCAAGCAGAGAAGGTTAAATTTATATATATGCTGCTTAAAACAAACTTTTTATCTGTCATAATTCTTCAGTTTGTAATTTTTTTTTGCTTTTATAACATTCCTTATTGGCATCCCATTAATTCTTTTTTTCTACTTTTTGCTGAGACAGCTTGATGAAATGCTTGGAAAGCAAGGGACAAAAATTGATAAGGTTCTCAATTTTGCTGTTGATGATTCAATTTTAGAAGAAAGAATTACCGGCCGTTGGGTCCATCCTTCTAGTGGTCGTACCTACCATACAAAGTTTGCTCCTCCGAAAGTATCAGGAGTTGATGATGTAAGTGTTATTCCCATTTCTTGCTTTTTCATTATGGAACTCCATTTATTTTTGTAAACACGGGCTTGTGTTTTGGGAACTCTTTGTTAAAGGTTAAAATTTGAACTTTGAATTTTGTCTTCATTAAAACCCGTCTTTGTCATGTTGACTTAGGGGTGGACGTCAGCCTGTAAAGTCTGCCAAGGCTGGGTCAAACTTCAAGAAAGAGGGCTTGTCCCATTCCCTGTCCATGGCAACTGTCAGCATAGATATCATGAATATTAGGCAGCTAGTTCATAGCATGCATTCTATCTTTCCTAGAAAAATGTTGGCATGCAGGAAATAGGGTTGGGGCTCTACTTTCAATCTCGATTTTCATTTAGACGACTACTCATAAGGCTCTATCACAGGTCTGTGATCGTGCCCAGGTCTGAGCCAGTTTTATTTGGCTGATCTTTAAACTTGCAAGCTAAGCCTACCCACTCTTGGTTATAATATTATGGCCTAGGGTTATCACTAGCTTGCCAGGAGAAAAGTAAAGCTCCAAGGCAGCTAGATAATTTACGAGTTTTTTATCATCCCACCCGGTTGGTAGTTGGGTTCTATAAATTATAGGTGGATATTTAATGTAATCATTTCTTTTGTAGCTTCTAGGGAACATTCTGATTTGTTTCTTTTCCTGTCATATACATTTGAAGGTTACTGGTGAGCCATTGATCCAGCGAAAGGATGATACAGCAGCAGTTCTGAAGTCGAGGCTGGAAGCTTTCCACAGGCAAACTGAACCTGTACGATTCTTTACTTTTTGGTTGTTGTCATCATTGTCCATGTCATTTTGGAAGAGTTTCTCGTAGGATGTTTCAGTTGTCTGATCCATCTCTGCATGCAAGTAATTGTATAATGAGCAGCACGGTGATTACCAAATACCAAGTGCTTATTTTGTAACGCAACATGGTGTACATATACCAAAAGTTTGGACAAAAATTTCACTTTAAGAAATAATTTAACAAAATATTTCCTGGATAAACCATTATTTAACTGTATACTTTAAAAAAATGTCTGTGTTCATTTTATAGTTAATTTTTCAGTATTTTATTGGATTTTGATTCTGATCTTAACATAAATATTTTTCAAATGTTACCTCAGTATTATTATCATCTGGTTAGTTAATCCTATGGTATAAAAAATTACAAATTCGTTTGTAGTTACTCATGAGAAAAAATGGTGATGTTTGTTGCATGTTATTGACATCAGAGTCACCAACATTTAGCCAGTGTTTTGGATAATGGCAATTTTGTCATGTATGATCTCCTTTCTTTATGTTCTTTATATATTCTTTTATACTTTTATATATACATTATAATTTGAAATCTGGTTTTCGCCCAAAAAAATGACTATGACAAGATTTTGCTGATTGAGGCAATCATAATACTGATGTTTATTGAAAAGCAATTGGCATTTGATAAAATGTGGTAAACTGGGCGTTATTGATGCAGATATGTACTTATGTTAGAAATTAGAATGGTACTAAGGCTTTTAAGTCCATTTTCTTAGGCCATTCCACTACTCAGATTTATGTAGGCTGGTGTAGGGCAGGCATACGATGCAAAACGGACTCAGGGGTAACCTGTGTATGATGGTTTTTTCCCCCAGAAACATTTGTGTTTTCATGTATTTTATCCTTGTGTGGCTAGTGGCTATCCTATTTTGCTTTCTTTTTTAGTAAATTTTTAAATAAATAAACTAAAACGTCAACCTTCATAAATAGGCAAAAGGTGCTCTAAGTTCTCATTTCGATGGAATATTTCTTGTATGACCTAATAGTTCCCCTCCACTGCCTCTTTTCTGGGTATCCTGTTTCCTTCTTGTCATGACTCACCAATTCAGTCTTTGCCATCTCTCCCTCTTCGCTCTTCTTCCCTCATCTTCCATTACCCATCTACCTTGATGCTAATGCCATGCTGACTTTGCTTCCTCCTATTGTGACTTTATTTTCAAACTCAATTCGTTGGCTTGTAAGTTCTCTCTTTGAGGAACCTGCTGCAGAAAAGAGAAGGTGCTGATGGTTACCTATCAAAATGTTCTGCCTCCACTGTCAACCTTTTAGTCGTTGTAGTTGTAACATTGCCTGTGACCTTCCTACCTTCTTGCTACACTTGCTTCCCTATGAGAGCATAAATGTGCAGGACCGTTGGTAAATTTCACTTTGACAGGGTCCCCTGTCTGAAGTTCCTTAAAAAATGCTGAACCCAAGTTTGTGCTTTGGCCTGCAGGTTATTGATTATTATTCAAAGAAGGGGGTCGTTGCTGAACTTCACGCTGAAAAGCCAGCGAAGGAAGTCACGGCTGAGGTTCAGAAAGTGCTATCATCATAATAATTGTCTTGACTGTATCTTTTTTGACTTTGAACTTTCAACCAGGTTATCTGGTTTTATACTGGAATCCGATACATTCGGATCGGCTATTCTTCTTCAACAATTTCGAGAATTGTTCTACAAACGTTTTTTTGTTCCTGTGCATTTGCTACCATGTAACAGTTTAATTTAAGTGCTGATGCCACAATAAATTCTTAATGTTACATCTACTGTGAGGGGTACTGGTAATCTATTCATTTCAAACACAAACATGCTCCTGCGTGCGTGCACGGAACATCGCTGCAGGTGCAGTGCATAGATATGGAAAACATGCAGAAAAGAAAATCAAGCTACTATGGTGTCAGACCCACTGCTATATCTGGTCGCACCAGGAGCTGAGCAGTGCATCTTACGTGAGGCGTTTGATAATATTGGTTGAGCACTTTATAATTTGACTAGTTCTTTAAATTGGAGAAGGCTAGTTTTCTTTTGGAAGTGCATGACTTTTTCATTTTCTGAAGTTGTCTGTTGCCTTTGGATGAAAATATTTGAAGCTCAGCAAAGTCTTGGAATTATGTCGATGATGTCTCACTTCCCATTTCTGCCATATTTGTCGTGTTAGATGCACATCCTTTAATCCATTGTTTTGTATTACAGGCCTTTCTCTTTGAACAAGTTATGTATCGTACAATCTGTGCATGTTCTGTTGCAGATGGGGCAGTGGCCTGCTTCAAAACTTGTTTCGAGTTCTGTTATTCTTCTTGAACCTTCATATATTAGAACAGAACCACCATAAAAGATTGCTAGCCTGAAAAGTAAACCCCAATGATCGTTTGCTGCTGCTTTCGTCGTCTGGCTACCTAAGGTGTTATAGAGTTATGTTAAGAGTGAGTGTTGGACCCATGTATGGATCCAGATCCTTCCTTCATCTGGGCTGCCAAAAAAGAGGATCCTGTTGTCATGTCAGAACCGACTCATGACCTGGAATGTATTCTTACGATTATTGGTTCCCGATCCAAGTGTTATCCAGATCTTTCTGTTTGGATGATACTTCAAAACTAGGTTTTGGATGCTAAATCTGGTTTTACCTTCAAAACCAGTTTTTGGAATGATGGAGCTCCAACAAAATTGAGTTTGAAGAAAACTCAGATTTGATGGAACCAGGTTTTGTGAAAAGAAATGAAAAACCTCGTCCTCTTTAGGTTAATAAAAAAACTAAATTTTGAATGTATCACTATCACCGGACAAAAAAAAAAAAATTTAAAACTCATTAAAAACTTAATTTTATAAAACCTAGTTTTTAACCTAAAGGTGTCATCTCAAGTACCATTAAAGCCTGCTACACTGTTGTTGCTAATTTATAAGTACAGAGAAAAAAAAAAGAAAGCAAAAGGAATTCATCATTTAATTAATGACAACTACCCGTTACACCAGGGAAAAACAAAATCTTCTGACAGCCCGGCCTTCTCTTTACTGCCATGTTTGTGCGTGCTTCCAAAAAAACAGGACTAAAAAATTATAAACGTAACGCCCAAGCAAAGGAGGAACAACATTGATATTGAAAGTCCGAAAACAGAAGCGGCTTATTTCTTTTATTCATTAAATTTTAAATAAAATAAAAAGATCAGTGGATATAGGTTGATTAAAAATAGGTTCAGTTTCCATTAGAGGCAAAGGAGACTCAGGCGTCCAAACCAAAAGCTACAAGGTCATCATCTTTCTAGTTCATCAATTCAGTGGGATGGCTACAACTCAGCGTATTTATTCAACAGTCAAATCTTCTTCGGCCTACGTTCGTGAATCGCACTACAGCGAGAGACCCTCAAACTGGACTCAAGTGCAAGCTCAAGCTTTGAAAGTTGAAGCTTGGTAAGTCGAACATTGTGTTTTTAACATTATGTTCCATGCATGCTTTTCAAAATCTCATTTATATCTTAGAGATCATTTGACAATAGGAATACTGGATTCTTTAATATAGTGTTTCATAAATGTGTCTCAAAAAATGGAGAGATTCATAGAACATTACTTTAATTACAAGAACGCTTGAACTTGAAACAATGAGCCTCATTCATCTCATCTCATATAAAGAGGATCGAAGTTGCAAATACTGGTTACTTGCATATTGGAAATTGAATGATAACAAACGATGGGATGGTTCTCATGGGCCATTCTCTTTTATCATTTTTGTCTTGTTTTTTTTTTTTTTTTTTTTTTTTTTGGAGGGGGGATGGAATCCCCTTTACTTCATCATGCAATAGTTGGGATGCTCAACCACTCGACCAGACTCGAACTCGCTCGGTTAAATTCAATTGGAGCTCGACTGGTAAGTTAAATGAGTCTAGTTCGAGCTTCACTTATAACTCAAGTTTGTAAACAACATGAGCTCGACTCGGTTAGACTTGTTTATCATTAATATTTTATTTCGCAATTTCAAAAACGTTATATATATATATATATATATATATATATATATATATATAAACGAGTTTAAACGAGTCACGCTCGAACTTGAACTTAGTTAAGCAGGATCAAATTTGAGCTCACATCATAAAACTAGAGTTTTGTTGTACGTCACTATGCAATAGTTCACAATTATTAGAAAAAGAAGAAAAAACCATATGGTATTGGACGGCTCGATCTAAAAGATCAAACAGCCCTAATCACTTAATGGGCAGTTTCCTATGTCCAACCTTTTTAAGTGTCACCATCCACAAACTCCTCACTTGTTGACCTGTATCATTATACTTCTCAGTTTTTTAATTAAATTAAAACATTTGAAATTGACTTTAAAAATAAAAAAATATTTGTAATTTTATGTCGGCTTTAATCATAAACAAATAAGCCTCCTCCCACAAGACGTTTTTAAAGCAATGAACTGACAGCCGTAATCTCGTCTGGAGTTGCAAAACATTAATGTTAATTTAGTTGCCTCGTCTTGAGAAAATATCAAGAAAGTGAATTAAGAAATGGCATTACAATTTAAAAATGACGAACACTGAGTTTGTAATTGCAAGACAATTTCTCGGATCTTTCTTGCGGTTTCTTTTGAAGGCAACAATCGCCTTCCCAGCGCGGCACGTTTTACAACATATTTTTTCGATCCAAACATTTATTAGATTTTTAGATTACACCACAACAAGATACTGCCCATTTACAAAGACTTAACAAAATGGGAACTTTTAATACCGATTATTTACACTAAACTAAACCCATCTTGATTATCTGCAGACTGAAATTAAGCTCCCATTTTCACCATATTTTTAAAGAAAATTTGACAAAATATGCAATTTTGTTCCTTTTTCTGTTTTAAAACTTAAAATTCTTAATAACACTCTTGGTTTAGCGTCAAGCTGGTTTGGTTTTCTTGTCTCGCAAGGTTAGTCAACGCCTTTTTGTGGCAGAGTTTTCTCTTTTTAGTCAAGAATTTTCTTTCTCTGTTATAAAAATCAGTTTCTGAATCGAATGGAAAAAAAAGCTTATGATTCAAAGAAACGACTGAATCAAATACGATTGGGATGAAGGTATATTTTTTATTTAAATTTTAAAATCATGAGAATATAATAATCAAAATAATAAGCTACTAATAATATCTTTATAATAATGCTTTAATGGAAAAAACACTGAAGATACAAGGTTGTGTCTGCCTTATAAATGAAATCATGGGCGCTGCAGTCTTTTTCTCAATTTTTTACTTTGTGCTTAGGCGGTCTCGGTGGTAATTGAGGAGACCAATTTACCCCGTCGATACATTTTGACCGTTGAGGAGGTGAAGAGAGAAGGGGGAAAAACGTAAAGTCGGCGATGGTTGTTGCCATCTGAAGTGACGAAGATGTTTTACTCACAGTGTATGCTCTCCAGCAATGGGCCGTTGAACACCCTGTGGGTAGCTGCCCACCTTCAGAGGAAGCTGAAGAAGGCCCAGGTCTTGCATACTGACATACCTTCTTCCGTAGGTGAGTCACTGTCTTCCTGCTCATTCTTCTTCTTCTTCTGCTTCTAGAAGGATGGTTTTAAATGCACAAAAGTATTTCGTTGATGTAATTTCATTGTGGTATTTCAATCTTGTGGTCTCTTCTTCTTCTTCGAGAATGGTTTTTGAAGAAATGGCTATTTGTTTGGTTTCATTTGTTGGTGGCCGTGTGAAGGTAGCAACTGTAAGCTCCTCATTCTTGTTTTTGCACAGGTCTTAGATGAAATGACTTCTTTGGTGACATTTTTCAAAGATAAATACCAAAATTTATGAAGTTAACTAATTGGTTTTCTGGAGAATTTAGAAATGAGCCACATGGGTGTGGGGGACAGGGTGTAGGCCGAGCAGGGTAGTAATCGATAAGCTTCAAGAGATTTTGAGGGACACTTTACGGTTTGAGTGCAAATAAATTATACAAGCTTTAAACGTTTTTTGGGTTTAGTTTACTGAGGTTGATGCTGATGGGATTTTTTTTTTTTTAAATGGTTGTGGATGCGAGGAAATTGGCTTGCAGGATGTTCGCCCTAGAGGTTTTGGTTCTTTAATACATAGATGCTGGACCTTTTCTATCGTTTGACGTCGTTGGTCGAGAGTAATTTTGTGTCATATCTGGAAGTTTAAGTACTGAAAGATTTGAATATAGTTGAGGCCTAGGGGGAAAACAAAGCAAAATAGATCCCTCTGAAATCAAGATTCTCAGACGCCGTTTTTATGTATTACAGTACGAGATTCAGCTAATTGACGTTAATCAGGTTTATTCAGGAGCAAATTTGATTAACCTTTTGGGGCGTCATGCGGACGCTGCAAATATCTGAAGCTGGTTCTCTCCATGGGGGACAAGAGGTTGCTCATTGGTGTTTTATCATTGGTCGACGTTGCGTTTCAATTGGGTTCCTCTCCTGCGCCTTCACTGCGTTAGCGCTTATTGCCAAAGTGGGCAGAGAGTTTGGTCTCCCTTGGGCCTCCTTATTTTGTTTTATTTTCTAAAAAGAATCCTTGGGAAACATGGGATTTGTTACTCATCCTAAAGTTTTGTCTGCTACTTAAAAGAACCAAGTTCGTTAAATTCTCTCTCTCTCTCTCTCTCTCTCTCTCTCTATATATATATATATATATAGGTCATTTTAATGTGCTCCATTCATTAGGATACTTATTCTCAAAGTCATTTTAATGGTTAATGATCTCCATTCCAAGGGCTTTATCCATTTGGAATTTGATTCTTCTCACGTTATCCAATTAAATTCAGGTAAAGTATTTTTCCATATACATGCTGGCATCACTTTCAACCTACATAAATAGGTAAACGGTTTTGAGGCCAGTTGATTTTGATATTCCGATCTTTTTTTTTTCCTCATATTTTCATAGCCTATGCACCTGTTAGATCTTGATTATCTTGCATACAGTCTTGGCAGTTTGCTTGGTGAAGAATGATTGGTGAATAAAATTATCAATTGAAAGTTTCTTTTATGAGTGTTAAATTCTTATTTGATGACCTGTCTGAAAAAATGCATAGGCTTATTTTCTTTTTTTCTTTTTTTTCCCTTATGTCATGCAGATTACATCATTAAGGATCCGATTGAGGTTCCTATTGCATTGAGAATATCTGGTTACCTTCTGGTGGGAGTTGCTAGAATATACTCAAAGAAGGTTGACTACCTATATGATGATTGTAATGAGATACTGGCCAAATTGAGGAATTCTTGGGCTTCTATCAGGGTCAGCTTGCCTGAACAGACTAGTGTTGCACCCTTTCATTGTATAACCTTACCTGATAAATTTGAGTTGGATGCTTTAGATCTCGAGGAGCTAGGGTATAGAACGGAAGAGTAAGGAGCATTTCTCCCTATCTTTTGTGAGAGATTGAAAGTTATATAATCCTTTGAGGCCTATTTTTCATATTATTAACATGCTCATGAAAAAGTGTGATATTTGTGTAGGCCAACTAATCAACATGTCAAAGCTTATGAACGTATTACTTTTGAAGGTATACATTTTGGCACAAAAAATGTCTTTTATATCTTGTATTTTGCTTTGGTTATGCCCTAAAGCAATCTCCCTTTGGTTATGATGCAATACAGATGAACAGGAGCGGCAAGAAAACCTTGAAGTGGACATGGTATATGGTGCCAGACTGGCAGGACAGCTAATGTGATTATTATATGTGTTATTTTGAAATTATTGAATCTGATTTTCTGTCTCTTTTCCAATTCTACATAGGATTATCAAATGGGTGCAGCTGCACATTCTGTTCCTGCAGATAAATTGCCTCCAGAAGATGAGTATGTTTTTTCTACTTTTGGAACACAATTTTTTTTTCATGAAGACCTGCTGCATGCTGATTTTTTTTTTTCTCTTGAATAAACAAGAAGTTCCATGTAGCTATTCTCTTGTTAGATGGAGATTACTGCTTGGATGCATTATTTCAGGGTTGCTAGCCTCCTAGTCAATGAAAGCTGGTGTCTTTTATTTCAGGGTCCTTCCTCCCCATCCAATTGATACGGACTTTGATATGGATGGATTTGATGCATATGACTATGAAACAGTGAGAGGAAAATTTCGAGAAAATCACATGTATGAAGAAAATGAACCTGCAATACTGGAAATTCATGAACCTTCAGATTCTCATTGTCGCTCCGTGAGATTTGAAGATCAGTCTGCATCTGTTGTTAAATGTAGTCATGAGGAACATAAGAAGCTGAGTAAGCTGACAAGCTTTGACACAGAAGAAGTTCTGGTTCCTGCCAAGGACTACACCTTGCTTCCAAGCACTGTATCTGAAAGTCCCCACAAGGTTCCTGATTCCTCAGTGTTGCTGCCCTCAAATGGTGAGTAGGCTTGACCATCTTCCATGTAAAAAAATTGGTTTTCTCCATGATCAACAAGGGACTAGTCTTTTAGACATTCAATATTATTTTACACATATTTGATGGCCTCATTTAAAAGAAAAAAAAAAAAAAACTTTTGCCAATAACTGACTGAGTAGCCATATTAGATTCTTTATCTGACCTGTACTCCTTTGTTTATTCAGATGGTGATTTTCCAGAGTTTATGCCTGTTCCTACTCCTAAGAAGGAAGAGCAAAATTGGAAATCAAGAAAAAGAAAAGTTCCACTTAGGAAACCGAAGGGAACAGTACCACTGTTTGATGAAAATATCATCTTGCCAAATGAGTAAGCGGTGACTGTTGACATGCATCAACCTTCTTTTGTGTTTTCTTTTTCTAAAATCTGCATCCTTTTTTTATGTTTAGCACATCTTTTCATGACATGAATCTGATTTGAAGCAACTGTTTTTTTAACCTTCTTATTTTAATGGATATGGTTACAGAGTTTGTTAAAAGTGTAGCTGTCACCTATTGTTTTGAGTTTATAAAAGTCCTATGACTAAAATATTTGTCTTATAAAGTTGAATGGTGTTACTTTATTGGCTGGTGGATCTATGTTTTGCATTTTGAACTAGGTAGCCCAGCATTCATTAAGTGACTCAACTAAAAGATGGAAGTGTCTAGAAATGTTTTAAATGGATCTGTCATGTAATGGATGAGTTTTGTCAAAGACTGCTCTTGCTGGTTTTTTTCTGGGAAGGAACCTAGTTGCTTCTTCAAACGTGTCTTGACTGATGAGGCACAGTTTATGAGATTGGCCAGTTGACTGAAGTGTATAGCATAAAAACAATTTGTATTTATGTGTATGTCCAAACTAACTAGCAAGCTAGGTTCTATTTGTACATGATTAGAAAAGTATATAGGAAGAACGATGATAAAAATAGATTTCTATCAGCTTTGTTTGTGCTTAAATTTGTTAAATTTACCGAACGTCTAGTCTGACTACTGTTTCCTTTCTTTCTCAGATCAGTGATATCTTTGTTTTTGAATTTGCCAGAGTCATCATTTTGCATCCGTATTCCCTTTAGATAATGACAATCAGTTATTTATCACCTAGAAAAATGTTGAATTTCCTTCCATATCCAAATGTTAGTCATTTGCTAGAATGTTGTTGTCTAACTGTTATTTATAACATGCCATTTATTTCGGTGGGCAAGCTGGGGGCTAGACTGTTTGACCTGACAATTTTGATATCTTTTGTGTCTTTCATTTGGAGCCATTCTGTTTCACATGTGTATTTATAACTTTCAAGTATTCCACTTCTCTTATGCTTCTCTCTTTTTTAAGCAATGTTCTTGACATGCATATATTGGGATAAGTTTTAGTTCTGGATCATGTGCCGGTTGTCCATTTTAACCCCATTTATATTATTGTAGCCCAAGAACTATTTTAATTTATAAGTGCAGGTAACCGGTTTTGCCTCATGCTATCTGTAGAAACACGAACCACAAGGAGAGAGTAGAGAAAACACACACAGTATACGTGGAAAACCTCAGAAAGAGGTGAAAAACCACGGGGAAGCTCTGACCTAGGGGCAAACCGCAACCCTAGGAGAGAGAAAATCACATTCACTTAACTCAACAATTACATGTGAGTGAAGAATATATAGGAGGGAGAGAAAGAGTGCCGCCTAGGATACCGAGCCCGCCTCGGTATCCGTGCCCCATAGGACCGGGTCCAGATATGGACCCGGTTCCCCATTACAATATATTCTAACACTCCCCCTCAAGCTTGGCATACATGTCAAACATGCCAAGCTTGCTAACATTTTTCTCAAACTGAGATGTACATAAAGACTTAGTTAAGACATCTGCAACTTGATCTTCAGACTTCATATAGGGCAGAATCAACTCCTTTGAATCTATGCGTTCCCGTATGAAGTGGCGATCGATCTCCACATGTTTAGTCCTGTCGTGCATGACCGGATTATTTGCCAGGTTAATAGCAGACTTGTTGTCACAATACATCCTCATCTTCTCTTCCATTTTAACCCCAATATCTGCTAAAAGAATTTTGAGCCATAGCATCTCTGTAACCCCCATAGCAACCGCCCTGTATTCAGCCTCAGTACTGGACCTGGAACAAACTTCTTGTCGCTTACTTCTCCAGACCATAAGGTTACCTCCAAGAAAGATGCAGTATCCTGTGGTAGACCTCCTAGTATCTGTACATCCTGCCCAGTCGGCATCAGAGTATCCTTCAATACTTAGTCGATCTTGCCGAGTGTAGAGCAATCCTTTCCCTGGGTCATTCTTTAAGTATCCCAATACTCTTTCAGCACTTTTCCAATGACAATCAGTAGGGGCATGCATAAACTGACTTAACACACCCACAGCATACGTAATATTTGGGCGAGTAAGAGTGAGATAAATAAGTTTACCAACCAGCCGCTGATACCTCCCTTTTCCTTCCTCATCCAAGATAGTCCCAGATTTGATACTTATCCTTGTGCCAGACTCCATTGGGGTAAGAAGGGGCCTGCATCCCAGTTTACCTGTCTCTTTTAGAAGATCCAAAGTGTATTTTCTTTGGCTCATAACAAGCCCAGTCTCAGATCGCGCGATCTCAATTCCCAAGAAATACCTTAGTTTGCCCAGATCTTTGAGATCGAATTCTGCAGCTAACGTTTCTTTCATCTTCCTTTTTTCCCCCTCGTCGTCACCTGTGACAATCATATCATCAACATATACAAGTAGAAGGCTCACCAGACCATTTCTCTGCTTGATGAAGAGGGTGTGATCACCATTTCCCTGTTTATACCCATTAGTCTTCATTACAACCCTTAGTCTTTCAAACCACGCTCTAGGGGACTGCTTGAGACCATACAAATCTTTCTTGAGATAGCAACACTTCCCGTTCCGAGCATATCCAGGCGACATGCTCATATAGACTTCTTCCTCAAGGTGACCATTCAAGAAGGCGTTCTTGACATCAAGTTGGTCCATGCTCCACTTCTTCTGCACTGCAAGAGCTAGGATGACCCTTACGGTCTTCAGTTTCGCCACGGGAGCAAACGTCTCAAGATAGTCAATCCCATATTTCTGGCTAAACCCTTTAGCAACAAGGCGGGCTTTATAGCGTTCTACTGTGCCATCAGGTTTGTACTTCACATTAAACACCCACTTGGAACCAACTAAGTGAGTTTCCTTGGGGATGTCAACAACCTCCCACGTACTGTTCTTTTCCAGGGCGTCCATCTCCTCTGTCATGGCCTGTAGCCATTTAGGATCCTTCCTGGCATCTTCCACTGACCTGGGAATAACAGCTATAGATAAAGAGGTAACAAAGCACTTGTAGTCTTTGCTGACTTTAGCATATGAAACAAATCTCTGAATAGGATGAGAAGTACATGACCTGGTGCCCTTGCGCAGGGCTATGGGAAGTTCTTCATTCATTGGACTTGGATCATCCGGGGAGGTCACAAGATTGGGAAGATTGGGATTGGCAACATCGACATCTTCCATCACATCCTTCTTCTTCCTGCTGTAAACCTGACCAAATAAGTGACCTCGAGACTGTTCTTCCACAGGGCCCCCCTCCATCTGACTGTCTCTGTCCTTCCTGACAACGTCTTCCACACTTGGAGAACTAACTGTATAATCCAAGAAATCCATGAACTGAATCAACTGATGCGAAGAATACTCTTCCCTTCTGTCACCTAGACACTCCCCCTGAAGAGGAGTCGCAGGGAAGTATGCCACATGTTTATGAAAGGTAACATCCCTGGAGACATATACTCTAGAAGTGCTAGGGTCAACACACTTGTATCCCTTCTGAGTGGAGGAATACCCCAAAAAGACCGCTTTGATGGACCGAGGATCAAGTTTCTTGAGAGTGGGACTATGATCATGGACAAAGCAAACACACCCAAACACTCGAGGGGTCAAAGGCCAGGGATTCTGAGTAGGCCACAAAACAGAATAAGGGGAATGACCATTCAACACACGAGTAGGCATACGGTTAATGAGATGAGCACTAGTGAGAAGTGCATCACCCCAGTACCGCTTAGGGACATGACGTTGAAACATAATGGCCCGGGTGACATTTAACAAATGACGGTTCTTCCTTTCAGCCACACCATTTTGAGGAGGTGTGTAGCTACAGGATGTTTCATGTATAATACCCTTGCTTCGCAGGAAGTCATCAAGGGATTGGGAGACATACTCTCGAGCATTGTCAGTACGAAGGGTCTGAACAGGGGTCTGGAATTGAGTTTCAACAAATGCCACAAAGTTTTTGACAATGTCGGGAACTTCACTACGTTCTTTCAACAGATACACGAACGTACACCGGGAGTAGTCATCAATAAGAGTCATGAAATAGTGAAAGCCACGACAAGTGGGTACTCCCGAAGGACCCCAAACATCAGAATGAACCAAAGCAAAAGGACGGTCGGCTTTATTGAATGAAATAGGGTACGAGGCCCTAACATGTTTAGACAACTGACACACTTCACAGGCGAAGGTGTCCAAAGAAACAAAATGAAACATCCTAGGAAACAACTTTTTAAGCAACGGGAATGGAAGATGACCAAGTTTCTCGTGCCAACGCATAATGATGGATCTGTCCTCCATGCCAGGCAACTGTCCACTGGTGGCTGAAATCAAAGCAGAAGCAACTTGTACGGGCAGTCTGTAGAGACCATCAATAACCGAACCAATCCCAATCTTCTGCCCCGTCCCCAAGTCCTGCAGTAAACAACGATCAGCAGAGAAAATTAGATTACAGTTTAACTCTTTGGTAATACTGCTGACAGATAACAAATTGACAGGAATGTTGGGAACATGTAGGGCATTATGAAGACAATATTTGTTCAGTAATGATAAACTCCCTTTTCCAGCCACAGAGATAGAGGAACCATCAGCCATAGCCACACGCTGCTGCCCAGAGGTCAACTTGTACTCTTGAAACATCGTAGGGTCCCTTGTCATATGATGAGTGGCCCCACTGTCAACAATCCAATCACCGAGGGAGGAATTACCTTGATCACTAGTGGCAACTAGGGCCTGGGCTAACTTAGCCCCCTCAGAAGTAGAAGCATCATCCTGGGTAGACAAACGACTAATGTATGCTTGCAACTCTCTAAGTTGATCTGAGGAGAGCTTGGATTTTGCAACATTGGTCGACCCTGGACTAGGCTCGGGCACAGAAGGAGCACGGCGATGAGGAGGAGGACGACCTCGGACGAGACGCTTCTCAGGATGAAGGTCCCAACAAAAATCAACAGAATGACCCACTTTGTTGCAATGGCTGCATCGGCGAGTAGGACGCTGCCCTGTCCCTGAAGTATGGCTCACAAAGGCTGCTGGAGAGCTCCCCTGATGGGAGTCAATATGCATAATCTGGCGCCGTTGCTCCTCAGACTCAATACGAGCATATACCTCTTCGATTCCAGGAATCTCATCACAGTTAAGAATCTGGCTCCGAATGGTTTCAAACTCATCACGCAGGCCTCCAAGGAAGATAAAGGTGCGGTCCATCCATTCCTTTTCCCAATACAGGGCATGATCTACACCACATTTCCAGTCATCATTCACATGATAGTCAAGTTCCTCCCATTTGGTCTTCAGGGCGGCATAGAAGGAGGCAACAGATAAATCACCCTGTTTAAGAGCATATATGCTACGTTTGATTTGATATGCACGTAAAACACGTTTTTTACGACCATACATACGTGCAAGAACAGTCCACATATCATATGCAGTCGATTTACGCAAGATCAAAGGCTGAATATCTGCGGAAACCGAACTAATAATCCATACTTTAACCTGACTATCTTCCAAAGCCCAGGTCGGCCATTGCGAATCAGTTTTAGAAGGTGGAGGCTTCTCCCAGTGATATAGTGCAGGCGACCACGACTAGTAATGCCGATTTCTAGGGCAGCAGACCACGAGAGATAGTTATCCTTGTTCAGCCGAATGGAGGTGACATGAACAGGCAAGCTCTCACCCTTGGTATTGCTGCCCGTGTCCAGGACATCATCAAGCTTGGAAATCACTGCGTCAGCCATGGCAATCCCCAAATAAGGTCACAACTGGCCGGCGGCGAAAACAAGACAGCCGGCGGCGACGCGGAAGAAGAGGGCAGCGGAGAAAAAACCAGTCGACGGCGGCGCTGGGACCTGTGACGGCAGCAGGGTAGGGCGGCGCTGATAACGACGGCGACGCTGGGAGCGGCGACGGCAGCAGGGCAGGGCAGGACGACGTTGGGAACGGCGGCAACAAAGAAGAGATCCACACCGGCGACGACAGCAGGGCAGGGCAGAACGGCGCTGGGAACGATGACGACGGCGGTGCCGGACGGCGGCAACGTTCCTGGACGGCGGCAGCGTTCCTGGACGGCGTTCCTGGTCGGCGACAGCAGTAGAAACAACGACGGCAGCGGCGCTGGGAACAGTGTCGGTGGCGGTGCTGGAAACGACAACGGGGGCAGCACGTGAACGGCGGAAAAGCACTACTTGCACACCAACGATCTCACACGCGGTGGCTCATGCTATCTGTAGAAACACGAACCACAAGGAGAGAGTAGAGAAAACACACACAGTATACGTGGAAAACCTCAGAAAGAGGTGAAAAACCACGGGGAAGCTCTGACCTAGGGGCAAACCGCAACCCTAGGAGAGAGAAAATCACATTCACTTAACTCAACAATTACATGTGAGTGAAGAATATATAGGAGGGAGAGAAAGAGTGCCGCCTAGGATACCGAGCCCGCCTCGGTATCCGTGCCCCATAGGACCGGGTCCAGATATGGACCCGGTTCCCCATTACAATATATTCTAACACTATCAAATGGAAACCCAGTCTTGAACCCTCTAGGTCGCAGCGGCAGGACCCGTAAAATGGGTATCTCCTTGACCCGAAGAGGTACACCATGCTTTTCCATATTCAAGGAGCTGAAACAAGTGTTACTTACAACTGATTGCCAGCATAGCAGCCATTCCTCGCCCTACCATACAGACCCCAGTGCACCTATGTATGTTCGAACAAGTTGGACTTCTGGATCATGAGCCAATTGTCCATCTTAACCCTGTTTGTGTTTATTGAAGCTTGACAGTTCCCTTTTTTGTTCCTTTATTTTTTCCTCCTGGTCACTATGCAAGGAAATGGTGAGCTCTGCCTCAACTGCTGAGCAAAAGAAGCTATCTTAGCTTTGTTTTTGTTTATCTACATATGTCCATGCCATACTCCTTCGTCGTGCCAATGTTTTGGTTTAAGCGTGAGCAGATATACATGGACGAACTCATCCTCTTGTTAATCAAGGTTTGGTGTAATGATTGTCTTTTATTGTGTGACGTAAGCTATGATTGTCTTCAAAATAAATTTAATATTGATACATGAAGACCATTAGCCACTAGCAATTATAAGTGACTTATTCCCTAGTCAAGTCTTTTAGGTGTAAATCATGTAACCAATGTTGTAAAACGCGTATCGTAAGCCGTATCGGTCGGGCTTTAAGATACGCCATATCATAACGTATCATAAATTTTTTTAAAATAATAATAAATCAGAAAAATTTAAAAAAAATCGGAAAATTCATTAAAAAAATCAGAAAAAAATTAAAAATAATAAATTCTTCATAGAAAACATGTTTTAGATAATGATAGACTTATTATTTTAGATGATATAAACTTACGTGTTCACGGTTCATCATCATACTTCATAGACATCAAAATTCATAACAATATCATTCAATTTCAATCAACAAAGCATAAGCCATAAAGTGATAAAACATTCAAGTGTTCAACAACCATAGATTCATAACTCTTAAGTAGTTCGATACATATAATGATTCATCATTCATAATCTTCATCATCTTCATCTTCATCGTCAAGAATTGGAAGATCCTCACCAACATATTCAGCACCAGCAGTAGCACTAGCAGACTCTCCTTAATCAACAAAGACTTCTGTTGCTTCAGCTTCAAGGTTGAAGCATTCAAGATCTTCATCATCAAATATTGTAGTTGGTTCTTCCTCAATGCATGGCTCCAGATCGTCAAAGTTTTCCAAGCTGATAGGATCGAACTGAGATGTGTGCTTCCTTGCTGCTGTTTTTTGTAATTCTCTACGTTACATAAGAGAAAACTTGTTAATATATAATTTCATATAAATATATTGTACAAAAAATGTAAACACTAAGCTATATTACCTTTGTTTCAACCTCATATTATATCGAACAAAGACAAGGTCATTCAACCTTTTATGTTCGAGCTTATTCCTTTTTTTGCTATGGATATGTTGAGAACACACTCCAGTTCCTTTTGCATCCACTAGCATTGGACAGACTGAGGACTTTGATTGCAAAACGTGCTAGGTTTGGACAATCAAACTCATACCTACTCCACCACAAATCTAAACAAAAATATAACATTAACATTATAACAAATCAATGTGAAAGTTCTAAAAGAATCAAATGTAACAAATGCAAAGTAAATTAAACATTTCTATGTATTTACCTCGACGCATGGTTGTCCTAGCTCGAACGACGACAGGTTGTCCCATGCCCCGATAACAAGTATCATATAGATCCAACTCATTGCTGACGACATCTTGTTCTCTAGAATAGGATTTAGATAGTAAGCTGCTGCATGAAGAGGTTGATGAAGCTGTCCAGTCCACCTTTTCTCTAGCATCTTCCATATGGGCATATATAACTTTTTCTTTCCTTTTAAGTTGTCTCGAATTGCCTCTTTTGCTTTATCCATGGCCTCATATAAGTACCCTATGGAAGGCTTATTCTTGTTGTCAGCTAACCTGAGGACTTTCACTAATGGAACACAAACCTTCAATAGTTTCACACATGATTCCCAAAATTCGTTATTAAATATGATATCCACAACTAAAGAAACATTTCTTTTATGAGCATGTGGTTATGCAACTCATTCTTCACTAGCGAACATCTGCCTCAAAGGAGTTCTTTGTTTCGCCACACTCTGCACAGTCGATACATTTGTGAAAAATCTAGTTTGTGCAGGTCGTATCAATTCAACTCCTTTTGTAAACTTTCTCATCAAACTCAATACATATGCATGATTATAGTTAAATTTTGTTACCTCTTGACATTGGTCAATGGCTGATTTCATATCATGCATCTCATTAAGATCTTGAAGCATAAGATTAACACAATGAGTGGTACATGGACTCCAAAAAAATGTTTCATACTTTTGAAATAACAAATCTCCTGCAGCTCTACAATTTGCAGCATTATCTGTAATAAACTGTACAATGTTTGCAGGTCCAACTTCTTGTACGGCATTATCAAAAACATTGAACGAAATCTCAGCAGTCTTAGGAACATCAGACAAGTCAAGAAATTTCAAGAACATTGTACCTTTAGGGCAATAAACAAGAAAATTTACAAGTGTTCTTGACCTCCATCTGACATAATGGAGCAACTTGTTTCTTTCCAAGATAATTTCAATTGATCGCAATGTTCAAACACTTCTTTCACCGTATCTTGAAGAATTTCACCCCTCAACTGATGATATGATGGCATTTTGAATCCGGGGCCTATAGAAGCAATTGCATCTGCCATGACTTGGAATTGAAAAGAATTAGCTGCATTAAATGAAATACATGTATCATAAAACCATTTCCCTACTATCTTTTGTGCTTGATATAACATATCTTTAGATGTCATAGCACGAATCTGCGGCTGACCACCTGGCCTAGTATATGAAGGGAAAAAGCTCTTAATAGAACCAATACTAGACCTACCAGTAGGAACTCTACCACTAGGTGGTCGCATACCACGTCTGGCCCTAATATCTGTTGTGCCTCTTTTCTTCTTTCCCGTTATGCCAGATCGACCTCTTTCATACATGATCCCTTTTCTTCTACGATCTCTACCTCTTGAGGTCTCCAAATCTGTTCTTAGACTGTTATCATCTTCATCATCACATTCATAAGCTTCTTCCTCTTCTTCTTCATCTTCCAAAGGCTCGTTATAGCCTACATCTGCCTCTTCAATTTATTTTTGTATCCTCTTTTGACGTAAAGCATGAAACATATCTAAACATTGCTGACGCACAAATGGAGGCAAAGGTTTCTTTGGTCCTCCAACACAAGGAGACGCATCTTTGGAGGTCCCTGCCAAATGGTATTTCATTCTACTAATCTCTCCTGAAAATGTATTCAATTTCCCACAAAAGCTACATTTGAGTTTCAAGTGGTTATTTTCCTTCACCCTTTCGCACCATTGCCATTAGGATCCATATCTTCAAAAAAAAAAAAACGAAATTCTATGGTAAACTTAATGAAAAACATTCAAAATCTTTCAATCTACGATTGTACGGTAAAAAATTATGAATATGTGGTAAAAACATGAGATTTCATACCTTACGAAGAAGAAATGAAGAAAACCTATTTCCTCCCAACGAAAATCAACCACCCACGCACAAATTGACCCCTTAATCTTTGATTTCACGGTGAAAATCAACTTTTTGATGGTGAAAATTGACGATCGCCTTCCTTGATGGCAGTATTCGAGCGTGAGAAATGAAGAACATAGGGTATTTTTCAAAAATAAGTCGAATAAATAGGTCTCGGGTAGGTTTCTGCGAAATCAGCCCGTATCGTACAATATGGGGTGTATCGCCCCGTATCAGCTTGCACCATTGCCATTAGGTCTTGTTCAAGTGTTCCGTGCACAAACAACTGATAATGTCCTCTTGGTTGTAATTTCTAAAATTACAACTTTCAACAGGACAAATAGCATATTGATCTTAATCTTGCACATGTCTGCTATGCAACATTTTATCTCAAATTTGAATATGGCTCCAGATTGTAATTTTACTTCAAGCATGGTTGTTTAAGTTGCCTTGTGCTTGTTCATAAAGTTTCTATTTCCAGGGTTATTGAAAATAACAAGTGATGCAGGGTAATGAGGCACAGATTGCATGATACTAGCAGCATTTTACGTTGCCGAAGGACAGTTCCATTTGCAGGTTTGGATGTTTGGGGGGCCTCCAGAATTTCATCAATACAAGAGATGTTTCTAAAACCCTTTACTTCTTGTGAGTCTGGTCATCTCCATGCTCTCTCTATGTTATTCAAATGCCATGTTTTGGATTTCCTGAGCATTTTCAATTCCTTGGCAGAAAATAAACTTCTTCTTTTGCAGGTGTGTCACCGGAGCTTAGAGAACTTCTGATGAAAAACCTTGTGAAGCCCAAGACAATGGCTCAACTCTTAGAGCCCTTGGAAATGGATGAAGGTAAATTATAGAACATATAACATGGCCATTATTTCTGGAATCCAACTAATAAATGGACATGTTAATCAGCTAATGGTGCTGCATCAAGGTTTAATGGAACCCCCATAGCAGAGGAGTATTTTGCCTCAGTTGCTGAGCAAAATCAGCCAGATATGCCAGCAAAGAAGCGTCTTAGACCAAGGCAACTGATACTGCCAGATGATAAACCAGATACTGTGCAAGCTGATGTGCAAAATATGGAAAATGAACAGGGAACATTATCTGAGCCAACGCTTGATTTTAACCTGTTGGGTGACGTAAGTGCTGCTGTACATTAATATCTGAAAATCTGCTTCACATTGGAGTGCATGAGCATCTTAAAGTTTTTTCTTCTCTTACCACTGTTGTTATTGCAGGATTCGGACCTTGTTACTGCAGATGCTGGATCTGGAAGTAAGACGTTTAGCTTTTTGTGCTTTTTCAAATAGGATGAAAATTTGGTGGATTTTCTTGTCATGTTTTTTCTATGGTTAATCTACTAGGAAGGTATCTATTAGTTGCCAGTTTTAGCATTCTTCGTGACTAGCTCTTTAGGTTCTTCAAGTAAGGTGAAAATGATGGTTCTTTTTTATGATTTGGACATTTTTTTCTTTTCTTGGGGGCAATCTACTAGCAAGACATCTTTTAGTTGGAGACATCATTCTTAATATAATTTGTCAGTCAGGATATTTTCAGAAGTTTTTCAAGATTTTATTTTCTTGGACACATTTTTGGGAATTAAAACAAAAGAATACAAGGAACTGTAGAAAAGATTATGAAATTGTGATTTTTGCACTAATTTCTTACACAGTGTATTTACAAGCATTTCTTAGAAATGAGAAGCATTTAAATTATGAAAGAAACCAAACTTGATAAATCTATCTTCAAATTCCTGTAAACAAAGTATATCCCTTCAAGAAAGGGAATAAAAATTATATATTGCAATATTTTTATTTAGTAATAGCTATTTTGTTAATAAAGAATACCACCTTTCAATATATGGCAACATTTTGTATTGAGAAGAACATGATATGGAGGAAGCCCTAACTGGAAAAAGTATTTTTTAGAAAAAAGTATTTGGAACCTGTATGTCGGCTTATTTTTCATGAAAAGCTATTCTGGATTCGATGTAGCTGTACGCTTCGAAAAAAATTTGGGCTGCACATTTTTTTTCTGCCTTATCAAATGCGTCGGAGCTGTAGTTTGTAACATGCACTAGCTTACTGTGTCTCTTGCCCATTGTTTGTTCATTTTTTATGGTCCCTGGCAAAGTTTTCCAATAAGCTAGTAGTTGCAGATACTGACTGACTGAGTTTTATTGTTTCCAATAAATATGCACTCATATTTGACATAGGTTGCAATGATGGTCGTCTTGCTGTGGTAGTTCTTTTTAGCTTTTAGATTGATGGAAACGGCAGGAGGTGCATGATACTGACTGAATGAATTTTATTGATGCAGGTGCTTTTGTTGGCTTTAATCACTGGCCCATAAGGACCAAGTATATCATAGACCTTTTAACAGTTTTCATATTTTTGCTGTCAACTTTGATAGCTTATTTTTATGAATACTGATCTTCATGGAACTTTGATGCTTCAGGGTAGTGACACAATTTCTTAGGAATGTATGGGAGGGTGGGAAATTGCAAAACCAAGATAAAGTTCTCAACATGGCTGACATTCTCAAAGGGAAAACAAGAAAGGAATGTGCTCGATTTTTCATGGAGATATTGGTATCTTCCCCTCTATTTTCAATTATATAATTGTCCATTAGAAGAGGAAGGATCTTCTTGCAATGTGCTTTGAGTAACCCAATCAAATTGGCAGTTGTATGGGTCATATAAGCAGTGGGGCTGGACATACTTTCCATGCTTAAACTATATTTGTTGTTTAGAGTCTTAGACATCTATTTTGAAGCTCGTAACTTCTCTTTATGGCCAAGCATGTTACTAATTAATTTTTTGGAGTTATCTTGTCATACCTTTTATACCCATAAATACTTTTGTATCCTAGGTTCTTGTTTTGGAGGATTCATTAGAATTCTTTATTTTAGTACTGTAGAATCTTGTTAGAGTTTCTCGTCATTTATTATGTTAGAGTTCTGAACTTCTGATTAATCTATCTGCTACTGAATTTGTAGATATTGATGGACCATAACATTCGATTTGCAAGTTTCATCAGGATTTCTGATCATTTACGGTCATGCAGGTTTTGAAGTCACAAGATTTTGTAGATGTCAAGCAAGATTCACCTTATGCTGATATCCATCTAACACCGTTGCCAAAATTGAGCAAGCTACGTATCTTAAATGGGAGTTAAGTGTTGGCCATAGGATGGTAAGGGTGCTCTCCTCCCATCTGTAACTCATATGAATGAAAATGATTTTTTGACCACAATGCAGACAAGACGCCCATAGTTTCAAATATTTAGGCCCTCTTTGTTTGTCATTCCCCATTATGCATCTGAGATGGGAATCCATCGATGATTCTGAGTTGTATAGTTAGTAATACTTTCCCGTACTGATTACTGTGTAGGCTTTTCAGAAAGAAAGGTTTGTAGGTTCGAAAAGCTGTACTTACTGCTTTCTCCCACTGATTACCATGTAGACTGAAAGAAAGAAGGTCGTGTACAGATGGTGTATAGCAATACTTGGCTGACCTGAATGCAGATCTAACCTGTACTCTGCCGAAAAAGGTGCTGGACTTTAGTGAATTGATATTTGCAAAACAAGTGTAATTTCTGTCCTCATCTTTCATTTTGGTTTGAGTCATGTAAATAGACTGATCAGCTTTTAGTTGTGAACGCTGAGTCCGAAGTTGTTGATAGTTGGAATGACAAGCACCCGTGTTGGAAGGTTGAAAGATTTTCACGTCATATTTTGCTTTCATTTTGCATTTCCAAGTATTTGATGCTGATGCATCTGTTCCTAGACTGCAAAAGAAGCGTGCTTGTGGAATAATTGGTTGATTAATTATCACCTTAACCTGTACTCTGCCGAAAAAGGTGCTGGACTTTAGTGAATTGATATTTGCAAAACAAGTGTAATTTCTGTCCTCATCTTTCATTTTGGTTTGAGTCATGTAAATAGACTGATCAGCTTTTAGTTGTGAACGCTGAGTCCGAAGTTGTTGATAGTTGGAATGACAAGCACCCGTGTTGGAAGGTTGAAAGATTTTCACGTCATATTTTGCTTTCATTTTGCATTTCCAAGTATTTGATGCTGATGCATCTGTTCCTAGACTGCAAAAGAAGCGTGCTTGTGGAATAATTGGTTGATTAATTATCACCTTAACCAATCAAATCCTAACAGTTTCAGAGGGCTTCTTTCCTGAAGTTCGGTCATATGATTTATGTGATTTTGATTACAAGTTCAGAATTTCGTGGGTTCGAACCTAATCCTCCTTGGGTAGAAGAACTCCATGACGTTGTACACCTATTAGGTGGCGGTTGCCGGACAAATATTAGCATGCGTCTAGGGGAGACATCCCTTTTAGCTAGACAATAATCAATTTCTGTGAATAACTATTTGTGCCAGAGCACGGAAACTTTGTTCTTCTAGGAAGTGTTTGATTGTCTCAGACCTAAAATCATCGGGCTTGACATAAGATGATACCTTCTCCCCTTCGATCTTAAATTTGATCATGCGGAAAAGAAAAATAAGAATTTCAAGTGTGAATCTTAGGTTGAACGATGAATTTTAACATGGTTTTTTTTGCCACAAACATCTAATATGGACTTTAACCAGGTGCCCTCCTTAAAGTCTCATTTGATTGTGGGGAGAAGAAACAAGCAGGAATTGTTTCCACATTATCCACGTAGGTCACAGGCATTGCCTTACACCGAGAAAAAGTTCTTCCGCATTTTGGTAATTCCTCTTCCTCCTCCTGCCATGCTTATATCAGCCTGATGTTCCTCAATGTGTTTTTCTTGACTGTTTAGGAACCCATAAGCTTATAGATATTATGATGTTAACAAGTTATGGCTCTAGATTTACCTTTGTCGAAAATGAAAGTGAATTGGAAAGATGCAAACCTCATGATCCTTGTTTGAATTAATTAATGATATTTGTTGTGATAAAGATGATCATCCACATGAAACTGTAGTTGGAAAAAATTTCAAGTCTTGGAACGTATTACCAATAATGAAACTTCAAGTGCATGAACTGTTTAAATGATTCTAAAGATGTACAAAAAGAAGTTACTACGATCAATTAATATGTATGAAAGAGTTCCTGAAGTACCAAGTGATTCATTCTTTATACGATTTTCCAGCTAGATATAAAAATTACTCGATGGCCACGCATTTATAATCTCAACTCGCAAATTACACTGACGCCAAGGTCATAATTAAATGGAAAGAAACCACGGATAAAAGAGCCACGTGCATTTAGACGGAGTAATACCGGGGAAACGTAAGATGTCATCCATAGAAAAGAACGGCATAAATAATTGAATAAGATTATAGCTACAAGCTAAGTCATGATCAAACTCCTTACTTTTACTTTATTTAATTTTTCTAACTCAATTTTCATTCTATTTTTTAGATTTATTGTTCCCTAACAATATAATGTTTTCATTTATATCACTTGTTTATTTGGATCTTGCTTTTATTTTTATTTTTTTAAGATTTACACACACACACACACATATATAATATATATACCCACACCCACATTTTGTAAAATTAACATACCTATACTTATGTCCGAATCATACCAGTACCCATGTAACTTAAGCTAATGGATCGTTTTCAAAAAATGGATTTTAAAAATAAATATTTCAATAAAAATATAGTGAAAACCGTACAGCAAATTAATAAAAATCGGTTCACATAACATAACTGTCCGAGTCAATTCTTAGGAAACATACGTAGATCCAAAATCTCCAAATATAAACTCACAACTTTATTGTCAAATATTAATAGTAAAAATACAACATTCAATGGACTATTACAAAATTCGAACTAATTTAACTTTTCGCACAATCTGAACAAAAATATAAGACCTAACGCCCTGCGAGCCTGCACTAACCGATGCTCTAGCCACCAACATGGAGACCCTATCCCTCATTTTTACCGTTCTGGCCCGCTGTCATATGCCCTGCAAAACGATAACAGAAAACAAGAGCAAGAGAAATAGATTAGAAAAGAGCCCTAGTTCTATAGTTGGACTCCGGAACATAAAACTTTATATAAGTAAGAAAAATCTAGTCTAAATATTGCTGTACACAAGAAAAAGGAACTTGAAGTTAAAACAAACATTTGAAAGCAAATACATATCTTTGAAAAACAAAAACAAATGAAAACAAAGTTTTGAACAGAACCGAAAATCAATATCTTGAAAGGCAGTATATTTCTCAGAAATTCTAACAAAAATCACTACATTAATCTACATTCTCTCGAGAAACTACAAAAAAATTTGAATGCAGAAAAAATTAGATTTCTACGCCATAAAAAGGCCAGAAAAATAGACTAAATTCTTGACCCAAAGGATCTCAGGTTTCTATAAAACAGAAAAGTAGAAACAGTCAAAAAACCACAGGATATTAAATATAACTCCAAAATCTAAACGTTTCAATATAGAAGCTAGCAGGCTGGCTTGTGTATGCCAAAAGGGAATTAGTATTTATTATCAATAGATGTTTTCTTTTTACAAAAAGCATTGATATGTATCTCCTACCAAACGCTAACAAGTAACAAGTACATATTTCTCTCTCGCATGTGCTACCACATACTTAGACAGATTCATTTCTTACAAGTGACAACTAGGTCAAAGGGAGCGACTTTAAGCAGGATTTTTCAGACCTTTTTTGTTGTTGGGTAACTTGAGCTTAAAGCAATGACAAAATTAGTGCGTTCAGTTTGAAAAGATTACAGTCCATAATATCAAGATTGTCACTACATAGCAACATTTAGCGCACACATATCATTTTAAAATAATTTTAAACACAATAAATAATAATCAAAATACAATATGATGGTATCTTTAATCTTAACTTGCTTTGAATTAAGTCAACTCATGCATATTTAATAATAGTAGATACAGGAATAACTGAAAGCAGTAACTCATGGATTATTAATAAAAAAACAAACATAAATACTTAAAACCTCATGACTACCTGATAAAAGTAATCTATGTCATAGGGACACCATAGGCATAGAAAATACCAAACATTGGATTGATAGAAAAAGTGTGACTGATTAGCTAGGATGATTCGACTAAGTTCAGGTACAACTATATAAGAGCACTTGACCCAGGTTTGGAACATGTTTTAAAAATGAAAATATTGTCAGTTGAAACTCAAAAGCAAGTTCCAGTTTTTGCCTGGCTGATGTGGAGGTGTGGAGGTGAAAACCCTACGCAGGTTGATCCAGGAGCAAGCAACAAGGGTATGGGATTAATGTCAACGTAAAATTTCACTTTACCGGTATAAAAATGAAAAAAATAAATATTCTAAAGCAAGACTGAATTATACGCGGGCTAAGATGAATGAAAATTAGATTTGATTCTCAAGGATAATCCGGTTTAAAAATCTAAATCCAATTCTAACTTCTTTGCATATTATTTCTTTGCAACGTGTTGGATTCATATTGGAAAGCAAATATAAATAACATGTAAAGCTCAGAGGCTAAAACGTGACTTTCACCAAACCAAATATGGACGGCTCAATTGGAACGCATTTATTTTAATGACCCAAACACTACTTGTCTGATTATATTATGCATGAATGTAATATCAGCAAGGCTATTGAATCTATCACATCCAGTGATACTGCAAAAAACAAAGTAAAGGTGGCATCCAAATGGGAGTTTGGGGGGCCTAGCATAAGAATTGGTGCATTGCAAGTCTCCGTTTAATTTGAATACAGAGATATATCATTCTTGTGGAAACAATTATTCTAGTGGAACATGTACACTGAAGCAACACTTGCTTGGTTTTGGAGGCAATGTGAAGGTATCTGTAATGTCTTGAAAGATATGAAAAACCAATTCTCAAGTGTGTGCAAGGAACAACAAAAAAGGATAATGAGAAGAAGAAAGGACTTTATTTTGAGGAAAGTTATCAAATACGTTACAAACAAAGAATCAGCACTAGAGCTGAATCACAGTAATCAAATCAGTATCCTAGACTTTGAGTTTCAACTTCCAGAATCCAAGTTCTGTGAAAGCCTATGTTCCACTTGAACCAAAATCTCAAACAAAGAAAAAACAAAGTTGTGAACACTCAACAACATATAAAGAAGAAAAAGGAGCGCATTAATATACTAGTACATGCTTCTACTGAGTATCAATTTGCCATTAATAGTACAACGTTGCCCAGCCTTGACACAATATTGAGGTGACAGAATAGTGAGGAACTAGAATGAAGGAAGGATCCTACATGAGGTTAAAGAACCTCTCTTTAAGAAGCCAAAATAAACAAGGAATTGGCAAAACTCAAAGACCAATACTACATTTGGATGTCGAACATGTTAAATGGACAGACAGAAGGGGAAAAAAGACCAGTTACAAAGGTTTTAGTTTGTCGTCTTTATAAATACTGAAGCAGAAAAATTTGCTTTGACAAGTGGATGGAAGTAAATACCATCATCTAGAAATACCATTTAATTAAGTCATTAATATTCATTGATAAATCTAGGCATGCTAAGGGACGCTTTCACCTTAGGACTTGAATTACTCAAGTGCACATTATCATAAACATAAAAGAAGCGTACGCTATTAAACAACGCCAAAGAGAATGGTTCACAATCAGTGACCGGGAACTTAAGTAATCTAGACAAATTTAGGGATATTTGTAGCCCCCTTTTCATTCTCTGCAAAAGAGGATTGTTCCACATCCCGTTCTATCTTGGACACCTCTCTCTAGCATGTAAACTCTTTTACATGCCTTCTCCTTTGGTGTCCATTAAAACTAAAGCATAAATCAAAGCCAAACAGAGTTTTCATTTTAATCAATTGTGTGACAATTCGCTTTTATCTTTTGTAGATAAAACTGCGGTATATCTGCTTCATAGTTTTTTTCTTTCTTTCTTTTTTTTCTTTTTAGTTCTATTTAGCCAAGAATGTGCCAAGCAGCAACCTATTCACAACTGTAGCATGGTCTGAATGGTGTATTAAATTTAGATCAAAGGTAGGTAGATCTAGATCCTAATTATTCACATTAAGCGATTGCTGAAACCTGTTTCAACAGATTGTCGAGTGGCTTAATTGGAACATAATATTAATTTCCAATTTCCATTCTTACACCCCTAAACAAGGCTAGTTTGATTAAGGCAGAAACACTTGAACAAAAATGCATAAACACAATCACAAGGGTTGGAGAACCAATCACCATCTTCTTAAGCGATTCTTTCTTTATGTTTATTAGAAAGAAAATACGAACATTTAACCCAAACACTACTTGTCTGATTTATGTTATGCATACATAAAGATGATGCATCCAACAAAAAACTTTCAAAGCACTTTCAACAGAAATTCAACTAAGATCCAACTCCATAGAGAGTTCAAATGGCCAAGCTGCTATGCCCTACATTACCAAGTAATCTATACCACACTAATGAACCTTAAGGGGCATTTGATAGGGCAAAAAGAAAAGAAAAATAAAATAATGTATGTGGTGGTTGAAACTTGAAATCTTTCTATAGAAAGAATTCAATGTCTTATTGGGGACAGAAAAGCTGCAAAAACCATAAAAAAACTAATGAGAAAGAAGACAATTATTTCAAGATTTTTTTTTAGCGTGGATGCATGAATGCACTCTCGAGATAATGTTTCTTGAAATGTTTTGATGCATAAGTGTACTGGCAAAGATGCTTTCTTATAGTGCCATTCTGTTGAAGGAAAACCAGTAATCTATGTCACTAGGACTAGACTGTCGAAAAATGTAGAGACATATTAACTCTGTCATTATCCATCTGTTGATGCTATCGAATGCTATTCCCTCTTATCATAACCACTGCCTGTCTGCGGTTGTCTGCACCGACATTTCATAATTCCTGCTCGTACTACAGGATGCTCATTTTGATCCCAGTTCTGTCCAAAACACTGTAGTTCCCATTCTAGCTAAACAAAAAACTCCCAATTATTGAGAATCAGAAAAGGTTATTAGGTAAAATATTCCAAAGATACCGGGAAAACGTGCGAAAACAATAGTTTCATGGCGCTTGATTTTTAATACCCAAAATCACTAAAGGTTATCTTCTAGTGGATGTGATCGAACAAACCAAAAAGTGGATTGATTTCCCTTTTAATTTCACAAGGAGCCACTTCAACCACGGAATACATTTCTACAAAAACTAACGAACTTACGCAGTCTTCATCAGAAGAACACCACAGACTCCATAAGTCTACAAGAAACTTCTTTTATCAAACGCAAACCGTTAAATGCTAAGACTCTGCAAGCAAATAAAGCAAGTTCAGGTCAGAAAGCAGGAAACCTGAGTTTATTCGAACGGAGACTGTCTGAACACACCACAGTCGCCCATGAATTTCTTGCGGCTGTCATAGGCATTCAATCCGTGGATGTGGTTCCGGCACTGACTGCAATCGATAAAAACAGGAGGTCTCACATTCCACGAAATTCTTGAATATTTTTAGAAGGAAAATTGTGGTCGAACAACAACATTCTTTCAACCATACAAGCAGTCTGAGAGATAGGAACTCAACGTTTCCGCTCCTCTCTTCAAAAATAATGGGTTTTAGGGACCTGAAGGACGCCATCGAGGCGCTTCTCCTCTCTCTCACCGTCTCTTTTTCTCTGTCCCCTCCTCTCTCTCTCACTGTCTATTGTTCTCCGTCCCCTCATCTCCATTTGTTCTCTGTCCCCTCATCTCCATTGGGCAATCTTTCTTGGAGCCAGCACAGCGTCTCCCCCGACATTTTTACGGTTCCTGGTCGGCTTGCTGGAAGGACTTCCTCTCACATTGGGAAGCGCTGGTGCAGGGCTCTTCGTGACTTACACTCCTAGACATACGCCCCTCTTCAACTCGACCAGCGGCCATGGCCCTCTCAACACAGAGAATTGCGCAATGTATGTTAACCTAATCGAGAACTACAGCAACCTCCAACACCAAAAAGCATGAATGACTAAAAATAGAACGGTGCCTTCCTAAAAATTTAATGACGAACAAATAATACTTCCTAAAAAGAAAATCATTAAACATATGAACTTTATTGTTGTATAGTGTAAGACATGAAAATAAATCAATTACTAAATTTGAAGGGACTTGATTTTTGTAAATATAGGGTTCTATAATCTCAGGTGAGAATGATGGTATTCTGACCACAACTCAACAATTATAAATTCAACCAGGATTAAACTTGAATGCTTGCATTGGGTTGGGAGAAGAAGAGTAAACAAGCTCAAAACTCTGTCAAAGGTTTCTTGTCGGTGAGGTCCAGAAAAGATTTTGATCAAGGAGAAGAAATATGAGATTGATGGGATGCAAAAACTACTTTCTTTATGAAAATAGACTCTTTAACGGTTTCGAAGAAACTAAGTTCATAACTAGGAAAACTCAGGTTTGCTACCAAGGAACGGGTTCTTTGTAATCCCCACTTCTTTTGAAAAGCTTTGCATTATGTGAGTCGGTCTAACCCTTCGGGTGAGTGGAGAAGGAATCCGAGCGAGCTTCGGGCACTTTATGCAGACTCGAATTTGGATTTAAAATATCAACTCAGATTCAGATTTGAATTCAGATCGAAGTTAGCCTTAAATAAACATCATACATCTGATATCCTCATCATATGTTAATGGGTCTGGATCTGTTTTTGAAAATCCAATTCGGAAAGGATTCAGATTGTGAAAAATCGGATCTGGATTCGCCTTCAGGCTCTCCCGCTCACCTTGGTGGACGCTTCCCGAAGTACATTTTCAGAATTATGTACCATACGAAATCTACACCACGTTTGTGCAATTAATAAATGTGTGCGTGTGTACATGTATGCAATGCACATGCATCGATAAGTTGGGATTCTCACTGTTTCAATAATGTTTATACTATATCGTACATATAACCCAGTCATCAAGATACCTTGTAAATCAGTGAAGTTCAAAAGGCATTGATGAATTAGAGAATCCAACTAATAATTCAAGAATTCAAGGATAGAGCTGCTTCCCAACAACCGATCAACATTGGCTACATGAAGACAATTTTCATTAGGCAGTCATCAACAGTCGGGATAAGCATGTTCTGCACAGTCGTGGTGGACCTATGCCGATGGAAACTCAATTATCTGCAGCTAGCAGTTAACTTCCGCGAAGAGGAAGAAAACAAAAATACATTTTGCTCCCTCATATACCCGCTTGAAGGAGCAATACGTTGAATTTTAGGCATATCATGAAGCTTACAAAAATTCATCGCCTAAGGTTCAGATTTCTTCTTTCTGCAGAAGGGATATACAGGTAACGATGACTCTTTAAATGTTGTCGTTTCTGTTGACAACCCATGGTTGGAAGCTCTGGCTTGTATGCACCCATTGCAGGACAGACCGGGATATCAAAACTCCAGCAGTAATAATCCCACCTGCGCACTGTCATCAAACATTTGTTACGTTTGGACATATTACGGCACATTCTTTTATAAAAAAATTTGTAGCCTTAAAAAGTCAATCGTGTCAATACCTTCAGACCAGAAACTTTTGGGGAACACTATCAAAATCATCAAAATCCAATCTTGTCCTCTCTCTTCCAGCCTGAAGAAAGCAATTTAAGCTCAGAGGCTTATGATCTACAAACTATAACATAAGCACTACAACTACCTTTGTAACATATGAAGGGTCACATGCAATGCTCTCCTCTACAGCTTTCAGCTTCTTGGAGATACCCATTATCCTGCAACAAAAGACACAAGCAATCAAATTTATAAGATGTCAAGAACGTACGAGGAACTAAAATAGGAGAATATGGAACTCCCTGGTAACTGGAAAGAGCAAAGACATCTCTCGCACTGTAAGAATAATAACAATTCATAGTTTTTCCAGAAACAAAATTAATTCATGAGAAACTAACATTTATCGATTATTCACCTCATTTCTTAGTCATACTTCAGCAACCTCTCAAATTAATTAGTCTTTCTTCCATATACATGAGCATATTTTGCTAAAATAGATATACACGTACATATATTAATAGTACATACATCATCTATCCAATATCATACATGTATACTTATTTGCTCACATACACACACACACACACACTTCATACTACAAGAATAACAACATTGTCAATCTTAACGGTTCTGAACCTGCTCAAAAAAACAACTGAATTCATGAGAAACCAGTATTGATTTATTAACCACCTCATTTTAGTCATAACTCAGCAACTTCAAACTGCTTTTCTGTTCAGTGTTATGTCTGCTCCAGTGCTCCTCTGTGCTACATTACTTCTTTTTTCTGTTTGACTTTTTAAAACGTATATCTAGTCATTGCCAATTAGGCAGAGGCTAGTGGGCTTTATTCCATGACTTCAGATATGGTTCTTGCATACTTGTTTGGTTAATAAGATTCATTATTTCTTAAAGTGCCCTGTCTACCCATTCAAGTAATTCAATTCAAAGTATCACAATACTTTCTCTAGTCTTGTTCAATCAAATAAATCAACAAGTGGTACAAATAAGGTGAATAATCATAGCCACAAATATCGTTTTCATGTTTTAAACAGCGATGTTTTTCTTGGGTATAATAATACGGCGAGCTTTAGAAAAATACAGTAAATTTTTAGAAATTTTTAAAATAGTAAAAAATAAGAAAAAATTAAAACAAATGAGAAACTGATAAAAAAAATAAGTAGATAAGCAACAAACAAAAATTAGAAAATGCAAACAAGTAGCCTAGCATTAAAAATCATGAAAAAATGCCTAAAATGAAAAAAAAAAGTTTTTTGTGATCTTTTTACTTTGTTTTTTTTTACAAAATTCCCATTTTCTTGAGCTGACTTATTTTTCACGTTTTTAATGTTTTTTTCCTAAAAAGATATGTTTATGAAGACTGATAGAATTACACATGGTTGGCAAACCCAGGAATCAAACTCCATGACCGAGTCAGTGGGTCAACGAGTTGACTCGACAACTCAGTCAGGTCAGGTTGTAAATTTTTATAGTGTATTTTTATTGTAATCTTATAGTGTAATCTACTGTCTCACTACCCAGAATAGAGCAACATGATCTTGGTTATGATTTGTCAACAACTCTAACCATGAAGCAAGCCATGAATCTAAGAATACTTCCTTAGCTTTTATTTATCTCTCTCTCTCTCTCTCCCTCTCTCTATCAACCACCAGACTCTCCATGGGCCTTGGATGTTTAGAAATTGATGGTGATAGATAATATATTTGCAAATTGTGGGGATAGTATTCCTTCCATTTCCCTAATAAAAGCTTTCATAAGGGGGAAAAAAAGCAAAAAATAGTTAAAAACATAAGGAAAATGAATTTTACACTCTAAAACAGTCAGAACCAAACCCAGACAATTATGATCCAAGTCACCGATCGAGTCAGCCAATTCTTGCCCGAGTCGCCCAAGTTTTGATGCTAACTCGCTTGGGTCTTGACTCTAGCCCAGTGAAACGACAATCCCAAGGCGACTCATGCAAGTCCCAAGTCAACTCGCTGAGTTAGCCAACAATGGAATTACAGTAACAGTTACAGTTCAACTGTTCAAATACCTTCATAAGGAACAAAAGTATATTTCATGAGACAAGGGAATATTTGCTACCAAAACCATATTAAGATCTGCACTCATATTTATAATTATGCTAAAGAAAACCAAGCCAAATTTGACATATCAGCAGCATGTGGTTGTTGCAGATATACCTCTGGTTTTATTTTTGTAATTTTTCTTTTTGTTTCTCTTCCTATGAATATTAACAGTTCTGACTATTTTATAACGTCTGAAGTCTAAAGAGTGCCTTAATTGCAGTTCTCTTTCATAGCTTGCACCTCCGGTAATTTGCCCCCATGGTTCCACAGTGCATGCATGCATGCATGCTGGGTAGCATGTGTGGGAAAGGGAAAAAAAAAGAGAAAAACAGAGTGCTCTTCTTCATGGAGAATGCTCTTTATTAGATAACTTAGAACAGGAGACTACTGCAGAAAGAAAAACACGTAAATAACTGAAGAGAAACACTTCATCAATTCAAAGAAAGGCATTCATTTTGTGATTTTTGTCTAGTCATGTTCAATGAGTTGAACTAACTCGGGCTTGCCTCGAACTCGCTTGGCTAAGCTCAACTTGAGCCTGACTCCATTTAGCAAACAATTCGAGTTCAAGTTCAGAAATGAACTCAATGAAACAAGTGAGTCAAGCTCTAGCTACGTAGGCTCAACTCAGTTGAACTTGTTTAATCTCATGGGCCCATGGCAATATTATATATATAAGATGGTTCACTTTATTGTCAACAAAAAGTTGTTCTCGTGGTCTTCCATGTGGCTAGCAAAAGGGGAGTTCAGTACTCACGTCCCTTTGTTGCCGACCGACCAAAAAAACAAAAAGAAACTTTTTAATAAATGGCTCGACTAAGCTCCAGCCAAATCTCAGCTCTAGCTTAGCCGAGCCAAGCCGAGCTCGAGCCAGCACACCTCGGCTCGTGAACATCCCTACTCTTTGTTAAAATCCAGCACGTTCTCACGATTTTCAAAGTCCTTGTAATATGTAAAGTCTCCTAGGATTCTACATTCTTGTAGAATGTGTTGAGGTATTTAATGTCCTTGTAATATGTGAAGAGTCTCTTAGGATTCTACGTTCTTGTAGAATGTGTTGAGGTATTTAATGTCATTGTAATATGTGAAGAGTCTCATAGGATTCTAAGATTGAAGACTCTTAGAATTCTGGAATTGAAATTATAAATAGGGCCGTGCAGACCATCCTGGTCACGACTTCTTCTCCTCATCTTCTTCTTGTTTTCATTCTCTCTCTCTATCTTCCTGCGTGAGTGCTCTTTTCTGGTTTCAGATATTGGTGCTAGATTTCTATCACTCTTGTCCACGAATGGTTGTCTCAGTCGGTGACAATGCAAACTAGGCACATTAAGACAGCTTGAGAAAGCCCATGTACTGCATTGGAACTTCATCAAAATAGGACAAAGGAAACGTAAAAAATACAAACCGTGCAATAGATGAATCAAGATGCTGGATCATCTCACAAGTCTTATACTGCTCAGGGTCCTCATGAAAGCTCACCATCCCATCCTTTTGATTGATTGTAGCAAATATTTCACCATCTTGGATCTAAAAGGATGCCAAACCATAGCAAGGATTGAACCTACTAAATCAAGAAAAGCTATATGAATCTAACAATTCATAGGCAACTATAATTCAACCAAAGTACCATTTGAAGCACATGCATCTCGGCTTGCTTGGCATCCTCAAGTTCCACTGTGTTTGCTATATCTTGTAGAGATAAAGTCAAGTAGGTTTGAGTCAATCTCTGGATATTGCGTTTGTAAAGAGACGATAAGACTTGTTTCACCAGTCCTACATTGTTGTCCTGTATAAAATTATCCAAATACGCAGAGGCGATCATATGGTCAGTCAAGCAAATCAAAAAGATGGTAACACAGAAGAAAATATCAAGGTTAGTTGCTGAATGTGCATTCAACTCCTGGCAAATCCAACACAGTCCAAGTAGCATAGTATAAGAAGAATAAGAGGTCAACCGTTTCAAACTTTAGCTATTACACATGGAGGCACAAGCAAATAAAAAATGATGTCCTGATTATTGATAGACAGACATATTCATCCAAAATATCTAAAACATAACATATACCTTTTAAAGATCTAGGAGAACAAAAGAAAATAGTTGTGGAAGTGCAGAATCATAAAGTATGAGACTTGTAAACTACCAAGAATGAAATACGTACATTCTTAAACTTCTCTACATTTGAGTTGAAACAGCTCTGCAACTCTGATATCTTTCCTGTGCCATAGCTACTGGCTAAATCAACATAAGGCTGCAAGAACCACTTTCACGTTAGGATGTGAAAAAATGTCCTTTTCCACAAAACCAGATTAGACATCTAATAGAGATGTTTAGCTGTTTGGAATATTAGAAACTGATGCAACAATCACAGACTTCACAAAGCACAAGTGACAGGTTATCCTTCTAAAATGTATTAAAAGTGTGTCTAAGAAATCTGTATTCATGAAAACAGCAGTCTATCTAGAGAACAGGTTCAACAAAAATAATCTAACCATGGTACTTCATAAGCAAAATTGTGTTGGATCCTGATTTAGTACAAATGATAATACACCAATGTACCAGGAGTTTTAAATAAAAGTTCTGCAATGTGACCCTTGTAACTGATACAGTAAGAACAACGTTCTAATATGACATGAAAATTTTAGAGTGACACATGAGAGTTATAGGAAAACACAGGAGCTAAATTGCTGCTCAAACGTAATAATGCATAAAATGGAAGGAAGAAAAAAAGGAGGGACTCATGCTGTATCTACATGAATATGATGCAATCATGCATTAGGACACTGGGTGTGGGTCTGGACAAAAGGTATTCTTTGGTATATGCTGCATTCACTGTTGTCTCCTCTGTACTGTGGCAATTCTCTTTTATGTAGTATGGTATTGTCTAACTAACACAGACACGGCTGAAAGGCTGCAGTACCTGTTTAGACAAGCTGACATGGCAATGGCAACATAGCTGGACATGGTAATATTGATTTTTATAGGTTTTTTGTGAAATTTTGCAGTTTTTTTTATGAAATTTTGTATTTCTTTTTGGAATTTTGGAATTTTACATTTTTTTGTGATGTTTTCCATATTTCTTGTGGAAATTTGCATATTTTTAAAGAAATTTTGCACACATAAATACATATATGCATATATACCTTGTCGTATCCCCATGCCCACAATTTTTAAATTGTCATGCGCATACCAGTATCCCGTACCTGTACCCATACAGTATCCATGTGGCCTGGAGTATTGTCATCCTTTGATGTACTAAAGCCATAGTATAAAATGGAAGAAACTAGGTCACAACCTAGATTGGATTTGTGATTGTCTTGCACCTCTTATCGTCTCTTATTTATTGCTGTTGATTGAATCAAATGATATTTCTCAAAGATCTAACATGGTATCAAAGCAATGTTAGATCCTATGTATGTGAATGCCTATATCTAAGATATGTCTATCTTTTTCTTGAAGTCATGATTTTATCCTCTGGTATGTCCTACCAGATATCCATTTCTTCTTGAGATCAAGATGTTATCCTTCACCCCAATACCTTCTTCTGTTCTTGCCAAGCCCGATTCCCAAATAATGTTGTTGGCTTTTCCAATCTGTTTTACTTATCTTTTGTTTTTTCCAATTTGTTTTACTTCAATCATTCATCATTATTGACTCTATCTGACAGGAAAACCCTAATTCACCTTCACCCCAATTCTTTTTATTGGTGAAAACCTAACCTTCCTTCCAATGGAGAAACCCTGCCTATTTCTTTCACTCTTGTGTTCCCTTCCTGCATCAAATATTTCTCGCTTGCTTTTTTCTTTCTGTTCACATCTCTTTTTGCCAAAAAATTCTGTTGACAATTTGGGCCTTTTGTTGCTTTTCTTTTTGTTTCTGTTCACATCTTGTTTACCCACTTGGATTCACTGAGAAAATGTGCTGTGAGAATTACACAGTTTATAAATGCTAACAAGCAAAACTGCCAAAGAAGTATAAAACAATCTCTTAACTTATTCTGTTACGTTGCATCTCCTTGGAAATTAATACAACCACAAAGGAGGAGGAGAAAAACAGTAGAAAGCAAAATGCCCCGAAACCAATACATCCCTAACATTGAAAGGTTGTTTGCAAAGAGGAGGAACAGAGGTAGAGAGAGAGAGAGAGAGAGAGAGAGAGACTCCTGAAAGACAATAACAAAGGCAACACTAGAGGAGAGCAGGCAAAATGTTGTTTTAGTGTGTCCACCAGAAGTCTGATCATCACATGGTTATTCACTTCATCCAAAATAACATAGAGAGAGAGAAGAAGAAGAAAAAGGGTTTGGGGTTCAAGCAAACCCATCTTTGTGTCCTTTTCTTATATCTAATCTGATTGAATCATAGGTCACTCTGTCAAGTCAGATGAATAGGCTGACTTATCTGAATATCATAAAAAATGGTCAAGTTCAAGTTGCCTCTCACTGTGCCTGTCACCTTTTTTTACTCGAAAGTTATCCAAGTCACATTGACCCAGCTTGTTCAATAACTGCAATTCTTCTCTTAACAGAACTATGGATACTTTTGACCAACAAATACCTGTGTTGCAATAACAGTGATATAGTGATAGTAATAATAACAACAGTAATCATTGCTGTTATTGTTGTTAATGGTGTCAGAATAACTACTCAGCCAGCAGTGGTTATTGAAGTAAGAAGTTTTTATTTCACCACCAATCTTGAAGTTTAAGAGCATACAGATCCACACAACTAATATTAATTAATTAAAGCAGGTCAAGAAAATAGAAACAAAATAATGCTCCAAAAGGAAACCTAAAAGCAAAGTGCACAGAAGGTTGCTCAATTTTTAATGTGACATTCCAGGATAGATCATGGAACACTGTGATCTTTATTCAAGAACTTTTCCCTGTTATCACAGGTTGACATTGTGACCATAAAATTTTTGTTTTCCTTCTCTCCTACTAATATATGACTAGAAAATTTGTCCTTATTTTCCTCCCCAACTACAATTATTTTCTCTGACAGTAGCAACAAGTTTCAAACACTACAAACTAGCAAGGCTGAGAATTTTAAAAAAAAAAAAAAAAAAAGCATCAACGCAAACTAGTTGTAAACCACTTAAAATATCAAAAAGAGAACACACTCCCATACCTGAGAATATAATTTAAGATACCTCTGTGCTGCACTAGAAGTGTATTTGGGGAAATTCGGTAACTGTTACAAAGACCATAACATATAAGAAACTGCTTGATATCCATGATCCATCACAGTAGCACTAGAAAAACTTGAAATATTTGCATGGAACATTTAAGGCCTTTAGGCTTTAGCACAACGGAAACCATTTTAACATTGCTACTTCACATTCCACCCTTTTATGAATAAAATAACTTGAAAAAGAACCTTGACTTTGCACAGAAACTATAAATATTTGACAGTCATTCTCTGTATCTAAAGAAAGTAGGGTAGCTTATTGTTTCTTAATTAGTGAAAAGAAGAAGAACATTACACAGATAGTGACATCATACAGCCAGACAGAATATTACAACAGTTTAGAGATTTCCCATAGCAACATATGTTGTTCAACAAACATGAATATTCGATGAAGATCAACCCATGAAAGTGCAAGAATAAATATTGTACCTGCCCATTTTGTATAAGAGAAACCAAAATGTACTTCTTGTAAGCTTCAACAGCGACAGCATGTATAGCAGGCATCGGAGACGTAGTCGCCTGGATATATACTGTGGTAAGTCCATGTATAATGGTCTAAATTAAAGAAAACGAAAGCCAAACATATCAATCAACTGCCTTAGCAACATACGTGACGCAAAAACTCCAGTGCTTTATGAAAGCGCTTCAGGCCTATATATATCATCCCTCTGCATGATACAACAATTAATATAACTAAAATTACACTACATTAAGAACAGATAAATCTGAGTGAAAAAATAGTGCAAAAGGATGAAAAAGTTCAGTTTTAAAAAAAAAAATCCTCCAAACAAAACAGGAAGAAGTAGAATCTGACACCACATAGATAAGCAAATAAGGAAATCAGTATCAAACTCTCAAGAGGAAACAGAAGCTAGAAGAACAGAACTTGAAGGATATACAAGCTCTATACGGCCAATATAAGAAAGAAACCAACCCATAATAGCAGTAAAGAAAAAAGTCCTTAGGCTGATCAATTTCGGAGATGTCATCATTCAAGATGCTTAAACCAGCTTTGTAGCACTTTGCCAATAAGCATAAGAGCAGAAAGTCTGGATGCAGAGCAGTCAGGTGCTCAGGTGATGGCTGAAGTTTACGAATGGCCACAAGCAATGGAGCTATTCCTTGTATTGGCACTTGGAGCTGCATAACCTGTTCTTTGAACCTTTTGCAGATAGATACAACTGAAGAAAAAAACAACAATGTTGAAGCTGATACAAATTAAAAAACCACAAAAGATGAAGCTACAACAAGAATGAAATAATATGAAATCGAGGAATCACGACATAAACAAGGAAATGGAAGATTCTAACCAACTCCTATAACCTAAAAGATTTAGAACTCAAGTCATAACAACCAAATTACATTTATCAGGTGCCACTTGTATCTGTTCTGCAGAACAAGCATTGATAAAGTTGGCAACAATGTTCAAGAAGCCACTAGCTTCCTCTTTCACGACAGAACCAGATGTATGAGCTTCCCTGCATAAACACAAAACAGTGCATGATTTACATTGAACAACTAAGAAGGTTGACTAGTTTCATCAGTAATCAGAAACACGACAACAACAACAATGTAACGACAAGGCATCTCTTTTTCTTTTTTCTTTCTACTGTCTCTATCAATGAACACTGGAGTTATTTACTCTTAACCACATCCATTTGTATCTGAGATTCATAATTTAGAAGCAATTAAATGAAAGTGGATCCAAATTCACAGACTTGCAAATATAGATGTCCATCGTAAAACGATTAGGGGATTGTAGAAGAAACTAATGATCAATATTCTGCACATAAGAGAAACTCAAACCTGATTTTGCATCTGTACTTAGTATAAGTTTGGCCACAATGGTTACTTTATACAAGCTGGGTCTCATTTGTGTAGCAATTTCAACATCGATAGAGATGTCATACATCTCATCTATGCCAAGGATGCCACTGAACAACGAAAAGTTGGTCAAGTTTTTCGTAGTGTGAACTCGTAGTCGTAGCTATCCTGGCATAGTACCACTACCACCATTTATGTCAAAATGAAGACTGAAAACTTTATGCCTTATGAACATTGATTCTACCCTTGACATGTTAATATTGAGCTTCTTATGGTCCCACATTTCATCTTGACTATTTCTTATATGCATAGTCTCCAATTTCATGTTCTGAAAGGAAGAATATGTGTGATATAGAACCAGAAATTATTTAAACACTAGCACAGGATCAAATGAACAGAAAATAAACCTACAATTTTAATTCTTTTACATAAAATGGATGTACCACTTGCAAGGAGCAAAAAAAAAGGAATCGTTGACAATTTCCAGGTCTGGAGAAGCAGCAGCATCCAGAAGGTGTGATGAATACGACCATCAATACTAGGTTCTACAGGGTTGGATCGCTTAAATGACATCGAACCATAGAAATACAACATGTTTTCATATGAAAAATTAAAAATTACAAATAACGCAACAAGCTCTGATTCCAAAAAGTGCACCGATGTATATATGTAGAAAAATATAACTCAGTACATATGACTAACCCTGTGTGGCCATTAAAAAGTTTCTCGCAAGACAAAATTCTCAAGGCGTCGAAGTAACCTCATTTGAATGGTATAGATAAAACACAATCTCAAAACAACACCCTGAGCAAGGAAAGAAATGACAATATGACTGATCAAGTATGTCTTCCATCTGGTAACTCACTTGCCAATGAATTAGGACCTCCCTGTTCTGCGGCTTCTGCCACACCACAGAATATGGTATCTTCAAGATGAATAGCGAGAATCAACAGTTCCACAAACTGAGATGTACTCATCGTACATAATCTATTAGAGCAAGATTTATGTAGACCCGTATGGTCGCAACCAACATCTAAGAATCATGCTATATGGACGAAAAAGCATGTAACTACGAAAAGTAACAAAACGCTCCAACATGTAAGAACTCCAAATTACACCACAACACCCTTTTCAGGAGGAAATAACAGAAACAAGAAAGGAACTGCAACTGGATATTGATGGAAACAAATGGGCAACTGAATAAAGGGCTTACAGAAAGTAGAGGTAACCAAGAGAGTGTTTGGAAGGATCCAGAAGGTGCAAGAAGGAGCCCAATCGAGAACCCTGGGACTGAAGAGAGTCCTCCTCCTGTTTCAGAAGCGAGTGGAGATGGCTAACATCTTCGGGACAACCAGATAGCCCCTGAATGTGCGTGATCAGTGACTCCACGGAATCCATTATCGTCAGGAAGCAACCTGAGAGAGAGAGAGAGAGAATGAGTCCCAAAGAGAGACCAAGGCGGATCTCCGTGCTTTTATAGGCAGGCGGTGTTTGCCGTTCCTGGAACAGAAAACGTGGGAAACGCAACAAAGTTCTTGCTTTTCAATTAATTTCGCAAACGAGAAACTTGGACAGCGAGCCCAAGGCTCTAACTGGGGGTTAGTGTTACCTGAACCAAAATGGGTTGATATCCGACCCGGTTTTGATTGTCAAATTATCTTGTTTTGAAATAGAAATTTATTGCTGTGATAACAGGTGTTGATGATAGCCTTATCGAGCATCAAGGGCCATAATGTAGTTGGATAAGCACCGCACATAAAAGGCATGTCGTCCATTCGATTTTTACGAGTATTATTTTCGTTAATAATAAATAGTAAAATCACAACACTTTAATTAACATGTATATCGTACCCTACTCAGGTCTCAACGCAACCTAAAACCCTCGAAATAAAATCAATAAGGGTGTCATATAGGTATTATTATTTTCGTTAATCATAAATGGTCATATCGCAATACTTTAATTGGCAGGTGTATCGTATCTTACTGAGGTATCAATGCCAACCAAAAACACCAACGAAAGTGTCTTTGAGTTTTTTTTGAACAACAGATTGTTAACCTCCTCCTTACCCGAATGATAGCGTTATGGAGGTCCATTTTTCCGTATTAAGGAAAAAAAATGAAAAAGGGACAATCAAACCTAGCCTTTTCTATCTTTTCAAACTAAAACGATATGATCCAAATTTGGGTACGTTCTCAATCGTGGTCTATATCTAGTCAGGTTTATACTTTGAGACGTAAATGGCATGAAATTTGATCCACTAAATACACTATAAATTGGATCAGAATCAGTTTTGGCACAGTAAATAAATAAATAAACCTCAAAATCAGATCCCATCTTTTCACTCCCCTGCTTAAACTAGATTTGATTCTCAAACAAGCTTGTTTACATCAGAAATAAATTCACACCCAAACTGATACTGAACGTCTTAACTAAGCAAATATAAGTTTCCTTTCTATTGCAGTCACAAATGTTATTGATATCTTGAAATATAGTAATTTTATCACGGGATACTACAGATATAATATAAAGAATGATACTGAAAAGATAGTAAATTTAAATACTTTACAATGTTCCAGTTTTTGTAATTCATGAAAATTTATCCACCAGGAATGATCTGCAAACTGTTAATATCAACAGGTTGGTGTCACGGGATATAGCCAAGACCAATATCATGTCCACAATTTGCCGTTCTTTAGATAGTATCTGCCTCAGCTTAAATCTATTGCTAGCACTTCCGCGGAGTTGCAGCCCTAGGACTGCAATTTTGTAAGAAAGAAGTCCCAACTTCTGTGCAACATGGCAGGATGGTTGTGCTGAAGTGTCGAGTGTTTGAAACATATCTGTTGATGCTTTGAGAGATTCTTCGTCTTCCTGACAGAGCGATAGTAGTCATCCCTTCTTAGTAGCGATATGGGCATTAATACTCATAAATCTGTATACGTAAGGGCAATCAAAAGAAAAATATCAGAAAACAGAAGGAAAAGTATAGGGTGGGGTTCGAGTCGGATTGAAGACTATGTTCAATGGGTTTTTGGTGATGGGACCAGAGCAAGGTTCTGGATTGATAAATGGCATCGGAGGATACATATTAATGAACTCATTAGCGACTTTTTCTGCTGCTGTGAAACTGCCAGGGAAGCTCTCTCCAAATATTCTGATGGTAGCCTGCTAGAGGTGATTCATACAACTGACGCAGGTCTTCTAATTTGTCTGGTGATGGACGGTAAAGTCGACACCGGTGGAGCTTGTTTTCTGTTTGTTATCGCTCGGTTTTGTGGTTTCTTTTTGCTGTCCGTCTTTTAGCAGGTACCGTCTCTGGACCTTCCCGTCATATGATTTCCGGGCTGCCTGGTTCTAGTAGCCGATCTTTTGGTTGCGCCTTTTGTGGGATGCTGACGCAATGCATTCACATTTCCAGACGATCCCAATTGGATATGCAAACAAAACTTACTTTTCAAGTATTTCATTAGTCATTCTTTAAGAGGCTCCTCTGCACAGACGGTCAAACCCACGATCAGCTGTTGAGTCCAAGAAGACCAAACGAGTACTCAATCCAGTTGGTTTGACAGCCCTCTGTGATTAGCCTCAGTTTTTGTTCTTTTGTATCCGATTGTGAATATCATCTGGGTAATTCCCGCAGGCTTTTTCCACAAACGGGTGCTCTTCGGAAAAAGTGATGACCCTTGAAGAGAAAAGGAAAGGCTTATGATTCTAACAAGAACATCTTCTCAAGCCATCCGTTGTCCATCTCCCATGGTTCAGAAAGCTGGTTTCATCTATTTCACTGCCCTGTAAGGCTGTAAGCTAGGTTCATCACTTGCCATCCTACATCACAGATTCTCATAGAAGAGCACCGTGCCCACTGCCCAATGTTGACGCATCTGGACACAGGTGCAGGTACAAGACACGGCTTGGACACTGAAAACTTATATTTTGTATTTCTTTGAATATTTGATGGATGTATCCTCCACCAAATTTTTCGCACCAGTACCTACACCCACACCTATAACTGCACCCATGTGACATAGCTTGTACAATTGAGTGCATGTGCGTAAATATGTTTTGCCACATTTTTCCACTATTCACGAAAAAGAGAGCAGGATCAGGTGACCAAGGATGTAGCTCTGTATATTATTAGAGTTGTTTTGCGCGATTCCTCCACCCAATTCTTTTTCTTTCTTAAGCACAAAGTTGATCATCCGAGTGCTGCATGAACTGATCTGATTCTCGAACAAACAAGTGCAATATGTGCAATTTCAATTATGAAGGATGCACAAGCATATATGAATACACTGGGACGGCTGTTGAAAATCTTCACACAAGACGTGCATTCAAGTATGTATAGCAGCATTGTTCGCCTTTAGGATTTTAAACTTGAAAGTCAGAAAGTATAATACAAACCTTATCTGAAAAGTAAAAGTGAAATAAATGACAGTACTCTGTAAGGAACACATGCTGCACCAGAACTAGACGAAGTGTGAGCAGAAGGAGATCAGAGTTCGGCTAGAAACAGGGGTTCCGTGGGCTAGCTTGACTGGGATGGAGCGGTACAGGCCAACATCCAGTTTGCGGCCTCGTATAAGAAGGGCTTTTATGGGCTTGGTGCCCTTGTCACGGAAGCTTATGGCTCGCACTGGTATGGGCTGTCAATGTGGTGTCATGCTTCTGTGTCCTATTTGTCCAACTCCAGCAGACGTACTAGATGGATGATGCACCGCTGCCTTGATGAACAGAGCCTCTTGTCTTCCAACAGTAAGCTGCAAAATTCAGTGTAGCAACCAACAGTTGCATGAGGAACTCATGAGCATGGCTCGATCTGACTCTCCTCAGTCCTCCTCCTGGCTAAGTTCATATTCAGGGTTTCATTTCATTTTCAGTAACAAGCTACCTGCCACTGATGTTTTTCTTCTGCTGCTGAGCACGCCTTGTACCGAGCTGTTTAAGGAGTGGTAGTGTCTTGAGGGCCGGCCCTCAATTTTTGTATAGTTGTTACTGTATCAAGGTTTTCTAGCCTCCATTTTGTTCTTGTATAAATATTTTTTGGCAATAAAGGTTGGGGGACTACTTCCACCGCAGCTGTTTCCTAGAAATAAATGACAGTAGACCTACATATGAAGCAGTACCCTTTTATGCTAACTGCTAGTTAGCATATGCTGCAAGTCAATCCAATGCTACCCTTTTGTACCAGCAGCTGCAATTCAATTCAATGCAAGTCTAATTTTTTATTTCCAAACCACTCAGTTAAAATAACAAGCAACTCCACTTCCTGTCAAAAAAATGGAAAGGATAAGTTTAATCAAATGTCTGAACATGAGCATTTTTTATTAAAATTTACACAAGATGTCACAGAGGATCTGGAAAAGAAAGTCAAAGAGAATCTAGTTATTGAGAAATAGGCAACTCAATCGACAATAGAGCAATTCATGTAGGCATAATAAAAAATTGGAAAAAAGAAAAAAGTCAACAGAAAATACAAATTATAAATATTTTCACTTACAGTCAACTCCTTGACCATGACAAGGAACTCGCTGAAAATCTTCAAGTTGAAAAAAGTCGAGAGTGAATATGACAAGGTGTCGCCCATGGCATATACTTATAGCGATCTAACTGACCTGATCTTCCCATAAAAAAGAAGAAAAAGGGAAAAAGCAATAGGTCATCACCCTCTTTGTCCCATGTTTACACAGTACGCAGTAATGACATACAGAATCCATGGAAAGCTTTTCAAGAGTGCACTTTGGCCATCAAACTAGTTATCAAACATCATGAACAGCCGATTACCATGATATGTAAAGTATAAACTACTGGATCAAACAATAAGCTCTCGACTTAACAAATTAATTGTACTCATGAAAATTGATAAATTAGCCAAGATGTACAATGTAAAATCATGAAGAAAAAACATGATAAAATGTCAGGCTATATAATCTATGCACCCACGACAATCAAGAGGCGTAAAATACAAACCTTGTGAAATTGACAAAAGGAGTCAACACCTACAACATAGAAAGGTACCAGAAACAAATTAACAATTACCAGTTATTAAAATAGTTATAACATTGTATATAATGAAAATCAACATTTGAGCATCAAGAAAAGATAAAAAGGAACATTTTAAAATACCTCTAATGCAAACCTCAAATTTTCAGCATTGATATAAGTCATACAACTCTTTTCATTGTTAATTAGAAAGGTCAACGAATTTTTTTATTATATCAGCTACTCAATGACTAGCAATATTGTTTTTCCCTTTAAAGGGGAACTAAGGAATGCACCTGATGTTCGGCCATTCTTCTCTGAAACACCTAGTTTCGGAAGAGCCTCTAGAAATTCGTAGCAAGGCTTTGTCATCACCAAGACCCACATGCAATTTTTTGACATTGTCAAAGTGAACACACCAAACAAATTTAGTCATTTTAATAAGAATTACTCAACTATTTTTTCATATACCAATAGTTTTGCATAGAGTTAAGGAAACCGGTGGAAAATAATAAACACGAGAAAAGATTATTTGAAAATGTTTTGGTTATTTTTAACTCATTAACTTACATAATGTCACTGGCATACAAATTAAATTTATTGAAGAATGTGTCTGATGAATTATGCAAAAAAATTAAGCTACTTATAGCATTATTAAAAACTTGGGCCGGTTCTTAGTTATGGGCAAAATCTTAGGAGCAACTTCCAAAGTTTCCGTCAACAGAATTTCGCTTCCATTATCTGAAATAATATCTATGATGCTAATGGTGCATAACCAAAAGCTATAAAACCCAAAAATATGAAGCTATTCAATGATCATATTGGATCAATAGACTAGGTTTAACAAGCAGTATCAAGAACTTGATTGACTTGATGGATCAGTGGCTGAACCTACCATTTTATTGGCACATTTAAGACCATTACAATTGTTCTCGGCACATTTAAGATGATTACAAATTTTAAACAAGCTTATTTACTTTGAGCAGCACTTAAAAAAGGAGTAACTAGAGGAATATCGAAAACAAAAGAAAACTTGCAAAGTAGCAGGTGGAAGCACAAGCAGAAGAAGGGAATTTCAAAGAAAATGTGTGTCAAAATAGCAGTTTTTACCCTCAAAGTAAGCATGCAAAGATCATATGGAGCTGGACTTTTTTCAGAGATGCAAAACGTGGAGCTGGACAATCTTGAACCCTTCCAGTCAAATCCTTACACCAGATTCAGCACACTTAGTCTGCATGGTTTCACTCCAGTCTCCTCTCTCTTCTCAACCATAAGAAGAAAGAAGATGCAACAATCATCTAACCTGAACAAGTAACATGGAGTCTGCCACTCTGTCCACCGTATTATATGTAATCTGGTTTCACAAGATGCAGAAATTGCAGTTGTAGGATGCATCGCCAACAACCAATTTATAACATGTGAATCCTTGAGTTTATAGTTTCAGCGCAACTCAAGGCAAAATTTCAGAATGATCTTGAAATCAATTTCTCTTTCCATTGATGTTTCCACTTTGGCTGTTACGCCCTTAGATAAACCCTACCAATAGTCTTTGCAGGAGCACAAACCATTCTTGAAATGATGAAACCTATTAGCATCCCTTAGTACAATTTCCCTTTGAACAAGTCTTGAGACAAACTTGAACCAAGCATGACAATCATTGCAAACTCTAAGATTTTTCATGATCCTTAATGTGCTTCCATCAGCAGTACTGATCAACCCAAAAGCAACAGCAAGCTTCTCGCTGTGGTGACTCAACAGTTGTTCTTTCAACTCCTCCTCAAGATCATGCAAGACTGAGCTAGTATCCGGTTGATAACCTAACTCCCTAACTTGACAGCAAAGCTTGCTGACCATTGCATAGATCTGCTCTCTCAGTGGATGAAACGAATCTTGTACACCAAAAACATGCACTTTCTTCTTGATTTGAATCCAGCTACATCCTGGTTCTTTCTTTACCTTTCTGTCCTTCATTATCTTCCTAATTTCAGCTGCCTCCTGCCATTCACCATATGAAGCATATACATTGGCGATTACTGCATATGCTCCACTATTCTCTGGCTCAATCGCTAGTAGTTTCTCTGCTGCCCTTCTGGCCAAAACCACATTGTTATGAATTCTACATGCTGAGAGGAGGGCACCCCATACCACGACATCTGGTTCGACAGGCATACTTCTAATAAATTCATCAGCCTCTTTTAGCAAGCCAGCACGCCCAAAAAGATCAATCATGCATGCATAGTGACTCATCTGTGGCTCTATTGCATGCTTTTTATGCATCATCTGGAAATGGTGCCGACCTAGATCAACCAACCCTGCATGACTGCAGGCAGCCAGAACACCTATATAAGTAATATGATCAGGCTTTATCCTTTGCTCCATCATCTCATCAAACAGCTCTATAGCCTCATTTCCTAGACCATGTTGTGCTTTGGCCATGATCATGCTTGTGTAAGACACTGCATCATGCACACCTGCATGCTTGAAAACATATTCAGCAGCAATCAAGCTTCCACATCGTGCATACATTGTTACAAGTGCATTTGAGACAGAATTTGTTAGCCTAATATCATTTCTAAGCACATGAGCATGCAACTGTTTGCCATAATCCAAAACTCCAGAGCTTGCACATACACTAAGCAAACAAGCAATAGTGTAGTCATTCGGTTCAATCCCCTCAAGAAACATAATGCGGAAGAGTGTCAGTGCATCATGATCTAGTCCATGTTGAGCATATCCGACAATCATTGCTGTCCATAATACCACATCCTTATCACAAACCGAATCAAACACATCTCGAGCAAGCTGCAATTCACCAAATTTGATGTAGCCGTGCATAAGTGCAGTCAATGCAATTACATTAAGATCATGTGTCCGATCAGCAATTTTACGAGCAATTTCTAGCCTTCCTGACTTTGAGTACATTGCAATTAAGGCATTTCTAAGGGGACCATAAGAATCGAACAGAAATTTTATGATATAGGCATGCAGCTGCATGCCTGTCTTCAAGAATTCAAGATTGGCACAAGCGGTAATAGTACTGGTTAATGTAAAACTATCAGCTCTAACATGATGGTTTTGCATCTGAACAAATAATTCCAGTGCCTGCAAGTCAAATCCTTGTTGATTGTACCCCGCAATTACTGAGTTCCATGAGACACAGTCTCGATCAGACATTGTTTCAAACAGCTCTCTAGCTTGTTCAATCTGACCAGACTGCGCATACAAAGAAATCAAAGAATTCCATGACGAGATGCTCCTCACCCGCATACTGTTGAACACAGCTTGCGCAACTTCCTGGTCACCGCACTTGGCATACATGTTGAGAAGCGAATTAGCAACAGAGACATATGCACTCAGTCCAAACTTGGCCACACAGGAGTGCACCTTCCTGCCAGTATCTAAATCACCAAGCGCAGCACAAGAAGCAAGGATGTTGGTGAACGTGAACTGGGTAGGGACCACACCCTCCCGTATCATCTCTAGCAAAAGCCCGATGGCATGTTCATGTAGGCCGGAAAGATTCAAGCCGACAATCATGGCAGTCCATGAGATCGAGTCTCGTTCGGGCATCCCGTCGAACAATTTTCGTGCAACTCCAAGCTGCCCGCATTTGGCGTGCATGGAGATGACGGTGTTCCACGAAGAGATATTCCGTTCAGGCATTTCGTCGAACAATCTGCGTGCATCTTCAACAAGACCATTTTTGCCGTAAAAATTGATGAGATTATTGCAGAGGAAGATGCCAACGCGAAAATTCAGTTTCACCAGCAGAGAATGGACGGATTTCCCAGACTTCACGTCCCGGGTGTAGAGACAGGATCGCAGAAGAGAGACGTATCGGTCGACGGAGCACGAATCGATACGCATCGCGCCACCCGATTGGATTCATGTTCGAGGCATCAGCTGGCATTTGGCTCCTAACCTGAACACGAAAGAAAAATGGTTTGCATGAGAGTTTTGTGGACCGTCTAAAGTCGCAAATGAAGCGTCACAATCTCTGGTTGTTTCAGACTTCAGAGGACGGATTCCGACCAAAAACGTATTAGAGGACGAAACCAATTTATCTTCTTACTTGCTCTCAAACTATGGCTGTGATTGTTTATCTCCGATCTGAGTTTCAATGCTCTGCTCACATCTCATACATCAGGTGTTACGACTTAATGTGGATTTGAAACATACATTGCTGAAATCTACAATTTCTTCAAATAATAGTTCTCGGGAAGTATGGATTTAAAGAGCAACCTTGTATCGATACAGGGCAGAGCCAGGATTTGATGTTTAGGGGCCCGAATGGTTCTGAAAAAAAAAAAAAAAAGGATTGAAATTTTTTAATAAAAAACAACTTCTCTTTTCAAAAGTTTTACAGGAACCGAACTAATTTTTTCGAAAACTTTAATAGTAATTTAAAATTTTCAAAACTTAAAGAGCTGGGATGGCTCCTGCCGGCCCCCGTTCCCTCCTCGTGCTTGGATACGAGATTCATTGCTAACAAACATTTTGTGGCGCTATAAGTTGGTGCATATGAGTTGATTGAAGAAGAGACCTTGAAGGAGACCTAAAGCCTAAAGATTTGCTTTAATATTCCTCACAAAAAAAATGCCGGCCTTGAAGAAGAGACCTCAATGTGAATATGGGGAGAGAGTGGAAACTCAAGGGGTAACCAACTGATCCTCCTTTTTTTCTTTCTGCTACTCTTTTCTTTTGTCCACAAATTAGATCCCTCTCTCTCACGAACAAGATTGCCATTACCTATGATTTTCATTGTTGGTATACATGATCGAGGATCGGAAAGACTACACAGGGGCAAACAAGAGAAGCTTAATTCCTTGGCGTGCTTTTATTGGAACGGGCATTATGAGGAATTTAAAATGTTATCATGTCCGAACAAAGAGAAGGACACTTGGTGAGAGTTGCTCCTAAACAGCAAACTATGGGGGGTGTGATCAGTATGCCGCTTCTGTATAGGTTTCAAAGCAATCCTGAACCATATAAACAAACAAAAAAAGGTAGAAATTTGGCCCTCAAGGCATCACTGCACATCCTGAAGTTTAGTGGTCGACTCCTGACCACAATTAAAAAGGGGAAAATGTTCAGCTTACCTTGAGTTTGAAATCACAAGTCTCGACTGACGGAGATGTGCATGGCAACAGTGCTCCAAAAGTTTTAGCTGCCGGAAATGTCTGTACCACTGAAGCTCTGTCTTTGTGAACATGTTTGTGTTCCAAACTTTTCTCCTTTTGAGACAAACTAGATGAAGAGGCTTTAATAAAAGCGATTGTTTTATTGACAGCAACAGGTTCGGTTTGGGAGCCTTTTCTCCTTTTTCCTTCCTCATATAATCTACATTCGGGCGCATAGGAACCCTTACTCTTTGCTGGTCCATGAATCACATCTAAGCTAAAGAGTGGTAGAAGTCCACCGTTCAGACTGCAACCTCTCTTCATCTGGTGGAACACTGAAGCTAGGGACCCAATCGTTTCAGTTTTTGGTGTACAGATCTGTCAAAGTTTCACGCATCGTTCCAGGAATCTCAACAAGAGGTTGGTCATTGGTGTCGCGCTTTCCGTTTCCCATAAGCATGAAAGTTATTCATTGTTTTCGTAGTGGGGTTGGGTGAAAAATGATAAACAACTTAAACCGTGGGCATGTGTAACAAGTATCTGCTTCAATCGTGTCCACATCATTTTTTTGTCTCATCAACAATTGACGTAGTTCTGTCACCGTGTTTGTCTTTCTGTGAAGACTCCAAGTCTCTGGCCAATCTATAGAAGCAAAACTCTTCTATTTCCATTGTCTAGCTTAAATGGTCGTCTTGCTTTGCATCGTTTTCATCTTGAATTTGACCGAGCGCCTAACGATGTCGGCAGAATATGCAGTATGTGCATTTTCTTTTCCTTAGATTCAGTCATTTTTTTTCAATCAGTGTAGCCAATTGCTTGACGGAAGTTTATTATGACTCACATTTAGGCGGACAGAAATTAGGGATCGGTTTCATGCCTATAAATGTTACCAACCTCTGTTTTCATTGCTTTGCCGTCGAGGTTTGGGATCCATCTCTGTTATAACTTCGTTTGCCTGCTTATTATATGGTTCTTGAAGAATTTATAGTTCGGTTTGGGTTTGCAGTGGCTCTCTGAGTAGAAGTTGGTGGTCGCTCTACTTCACCTGGCTCCGGCATTTACAGAAGGAGGTTGATTACAATCTTCAGGTAACTGAAAGGGAATTTTTGCTGCTATTCCTTCAGATACTTTTGCATCATCTTATTGTCAATCCTGTCTTAAATCAACTTCCGTACCGGATAGTACATACATATATCGTATTTCACGTTGAATAGGATCCATTCAGGATTCAGTCAGCACGCCGTTCACGATGGCATGGAAATGATGCCTGGATTGTAGAGGAATACAAGAGCTGGCTTGTCTTCAAGGCAAAAGCCCACGGTCCTGTCCGCCCGGGAGTTTTCTTTTCTTTTTTTTTTCCCATCTGAGTTTAAGTTTTTGCTGGTACACGTTGGGTGATCAGGTTGTTTTGTAGCAGAACGGCTTTTATAGCTCTGAAACAGTCAGTCAAAATGATTAGAACTGGTAAAAATCGCGCTTCCTAGCAAGCACAAACAAGATATTGAAAATCACTATCCCTTGCATATATATGGGAATCACGATTCCCCGTACCATAGGACACAATTCCATTGCTCAGGGTTCTGGTTCCATCATATGTAAATCCTGCTCTTGTTACATGACAATTCTGAACTGCACAGCCCAGAAATTGTCTCCCTAGTCATATGCTCTAATGTTTCTCATCGCCGACTCTAATACCACCGATTTTTAGATCAATCGCAGAAGGAAGGAACTGTACGGAACTGCCGGACTATCCGGTTAAGCGCATATGGCAGGAAACGATATATACACAGGAGATGGAACTGTTGATATGAAAGGCAACCGTGCCGTGAAAAGCAAAACAGGAACTTGGAAAACTTGCCCCTTCATATTAGGTACAACTTTTGAAAGCTTATTTTGTGCAAAAAAGTGTTGCGGTTTCTTGTATAGTATTGTGATTTGTGTGGCCATTTTACAGGAAATGAGTGCTGTGGAAGATTGGCATACTATGGGATGAGCACCAATCTGGTGAACTATTTGATCAATCGTCTTAACCAGGGAAGTGCTCAGGCAGCCAATAATATCACGAACTGGTCGGGAACATGCTACATAACTACACTGATTGGAGCCTTTTTAGCTGATGCATATTTGGGGCGATTTTGGGTTATTGCTATTTTCTCTTCCATCTATGTTTCGGTAAGGTTCATTTACAAGCTATGGCGTTACTGTGTTTTATTGAAGACATGAACCAATGCATTACATTCATATGCACTTGTTTGAAGAAACTGAAAGAAAAACTAGTTTGGTTGCAGGGAACGACATTGTTGAAAAACTAGTTTGGTTGCAGGGAATGACATTGTTGACTTTATCTGCATCAGTAAATGGTTTAAAACCTGAATGTCACAGAGGCACATGCCATGCAAAAGAAGAAAACGTGGCAGTGTTCTTTGTGGCTCTTTATCTAATTGCTCTAGGGACTGGCGGAATCAAGCCCTGCGTCTCGTCAGACCAGTTTGATGAAACTGATGAAAAAAAAAGAAATGGAAAAGCTCCTTCTTCAATTGGTTCTACTTTTCAATCAATATTGGCGCTCTCATCGCCTCATCTGTGTTGGTTTACATCCAGGAGCATGTGGGATGGGGCTGGGGTTTTGGAACTCCGGCAGTTTTAATGGCAGTTGCTATTGTTTCCTTCTTTTCTGGCTTAAGATTGTATCGGAATCAAAAACCCGGAGGTAGCCCCTTGACACGTATTGCTCAGGTCCTGGTCGCGTCATTGAGGAAGTACAATTTGATGGTACCTTCTGATAAGTCTCTGTTATATGACACTGAAGATGCCGAATCTGGAATTCAAGGGAGCAGAAAGCTTGATCATACAAAACAATTTGGGTACGTCCACTAAATTTCATGTCCAATGGGGTTTAGATCAGATTTTGCAGCTTAAATCGCCAAATCTGTATAGCTTATTTATACTTCTTGCTTTACTATTTGCTTTAGTCCTCCCTGTCTGCAACTTTTAGAATTTAAAATCCTCTTCGTGAGCATATGCCCTTGGTAGTTGTCTACATTGGCAAAAAGGTACTCATTCAGTTTGCATATTTGTTTATTTTATATACTAGGGAGTTCTTCGTGTTCAAACCAATGTTATAAAAGGCGTAGCGTATCGCGTATCAGTCAGGCCGACCTATACGCTGTATCGTAATGTATCGTAAACGTAGCGTAACGTATCGTAAAATTAATTTTTTTAATTTTAAAAAATATTTAAAAATCAGAAAAAATAGACAAAAATCTGAAAAAAAATCTGAAAAAATGAACAAAAAATCAAAAATCAAGAAAAAAAATGTATTCAAATATAAAAAAGATCATCATACATAAGGAACATTCATGTGTATACTATCAAGTATCAACAACACATTCAAAAATAAGAAATCAAATATTCAAATTAACATAATAAGCATCCATCACAATTTTAAACTTGAAAATTTTATAAAATTTTAGGACTTAGAGTCTTAAGACTTGGAGTTTTAGGACTTAGATTACATCATAATTTTATAAGTTCAAACATACAATCATCATCTTTCATGATTCAATGATGATATCTCTCAAATTGATGAATCCTCGGTTAATTTTTATGAAAATAGGCAAAATCTCTCTCTCTTATGTCTATTGGAGTCTTTAAATAGAATAAGAGAGAGAGAGAGAGAAAAGTGTTTAAACTTTTAAAAAATAAGGAATTTTATGTTTTCTCTCGTATCGTACGATACGAGGGTGTATCGCCCGTATCGTACGATACGGGCGATACGCACGCGTATCGTAAATTTATGGCGTACCGTATCGTTTATCTTGATACAGACGATACGTATCGTACGACACGGATAACATTGGTTCAAACTATGTTATGCTTGATTACTAAAGTGTCGATCGTCCGTTAATTTTTTCTTTTTTCCCCCTTGAGTATTGGACGAAGGTAGGAAAAAGGGACAGGGAAGATGAACACAGAAGAGGCTAAATATCAGAAGGCAAATTTTCACGAGGATACTGCATGTTCACTTATAGATAGTTGTTAGCATGATGTGTACTGCTGGCTTGATTCATTATCGCCAATCATAGCCGAAACGTGCTGAGCATGGATTTGTTGTTATTCAAAGTTTACAAAATTACAAAAATCTATGCAGGTTTTTTGACAAGGCAGCTGTTCAGACAGAACATGATCAGGTGAAAGGCATCCATAACCCATGGAAACTTTGCACGGTGACACAGGTAGAGGAGCTGAAGTCTATCATCAGGATTCTTCGTATCTGGGCGAGCGGGATCGTCTTTGCCACGGTATACAGTCAGATGTCCACACTCTTTGTAGAACAAGGTGACAAGATGGATCCCCGCATGGGACCAAACTTCTACATCCCAGCCGCATCTCTTTCAGTATTCGATACAATCAGTGTGATCACCTGGGTTCCAATCTATGATCGTCTAATCGTACCATTCGCTAGAAAGTACACTGGCCATGAGAGAGGATTCACACAGCTTCAGCGCATGGGAATTGGACTCGTGATCTCTATCTTCTCCATGGTCGTGGCAGCCATTGTTGAGATTGTCAGACTTGATTTAGTAAAGAAGCATAACTACTACGATCTGAAGCAAATGCCGATGTCAATTTTCTGGCAAGTTCCTCAATACTTTCTTATCGGTGCTGCAGAGGTCTTCACATTCATTGGGCAGTTGGAGTTTTTCTATGATCAGGCACCAGATGCCATGAGAAGCATGTGCACCGCATTGTCACTCACTACAATTGCATTGGGAAACTACTTGAGCACACTCCTGGTAACCATAGTGACTAAGGTGACCACGCGCCACGGGAAATTGGGTTGGATACCTAATAATCTCAACCATGGCCATCTTGATTACTTCTTTTTGTTACTTGTGGTCTTGAGTGTTCTGAATTTCTTGGTGTACTTGTGCATTTCAAGCTGGTACAAGTACAAGAGACCGATAGGAAGCTTTAACTGAGCATTTCCAGCAATTTCAAAACGACAAGACACCTTTAAGCACATATCAGATTACCGAATGGACAATGTATGTGGCTCAGTGGCCTGTTGCACCTCAATTATGCCATTGAAACTTCAATTACGTCGATGTCCTTGCATGCAACCTATGTATATGAATGTAATTGACTTCATATTCTTAATTTGAACTCTTGCTCCTTCAGTTGGATGGAAAGAAAATACGAATTCAAAGACCCGCTGTCTGTCGTCTTGCTCACGACTAGCTTCATCTGCAGAGATGCTGCTTGTCTAGTTTGGTATATAGATGAAGTAAGGAACTCTCATGAATTCATAAATCCGGGCAAACAAATAACTTCATAGACGGAATGATGGGGGACATGATGAACCTTAATGATACTGACTTTTAAATTGCGAAGATGCGCAGGAAACCAACTTTTTGCATGAACAAGCATAAAATGTACATGACCAACAGCTCAGGAGGGCCTTTGGTGCAATAGTGAAGCAGGTCTGCACAGACTACGGCCCTTGCAACTGGCTCAAATTGGTGTTGCGACAGCTAGTGAATATGCGTACGCGTCACAGACGCTGTAAAAAATCACCTCGATCCATACTCCAACAGAAAGTTCTGGTTTGCTGCAACCCAATGAATACTGGTGCAAGAGGATATGAACTTGGACAGCAGTTGGTCGAAAAAGATGCCCATGACACAGATGGGCCGTCGAAAGTTAGGTTGCCTCTTGCATCTGTGAGCAAGTCCAAAGTTCAACTGTTTAAGCATGTTGATGGTAAAGAATGCATACTTCCGGCATAGCATTCTCTAACATGGTCAGAAAAGGACAGCAGAAAAGATACAGCTGTTAATAGAGTGGATCTTAAAAGCTATTACGGACATTAGTTTCTTACGCTTAAAAAATTGGGTTAACATAATATCTTTTCCGTTTTTACTGGTGGAAAGCTGGGGGAGCGATGAGAAGGATAAGAAGGCATCTTTTGCTTCCTGCTGATCGCCTTCATTGATACTGTAGCCTGTACAGCTGTATAATGCAAGGGCAGAAGAACCAAAATATGAGTAAAATAACTGCAAACAAGAAAGAGAGAGAGAGAGAGCAGAAAGCAGAGAGCAGAGATGTATCAACATTACTGTGAAACGATCAGATTGACAATAATGTAGCATGACATAATACACCCCAGAGAGTTCTTGCACCTGAGGTTTGATACGACAAGCATAGTTTGCTTTTGCATCTGACTTCATCTTGACAATATTTCTGCCATTGCCAAGAAATGTAACTCAAATTGATCAATGTCCGATGCATAGTGGTTCGCAAAAGCGTTGTCGTGCTGATAAAGTGTCATGACAGCCTATTGAAATGGCACTAGCATTCAAATGTGGAATATCAAAATGAATGATCTAAAACAACTGTGTGAGTAGATGTGCACATATACGGACTATCAAGATGGATGAGATAAACTGATTCTGTATATTTGTTCCTTTGCTCAGACATGAAATACAGAAGTCTCATTTATCCATCCTGGAATAATAAAGACCTTTGATCAGAATTCGGCATAAGCATCTGTTAAAGGCAAAAACTGAATAAAACATTCAAAGACAATACCTGTTAATCAAAATTAACATGATATATGACTTAGAGAAGACCAATATCGAAGTATATATAATACATATCAATTTGGAAGTACATTTAATACGTAAGAACCAATCCCAAGTGATCAGGGTGTTTTAATCTTTGTTTATTATTATATGGCATTAGCAGCAAATCAAATTCCAAGCTTTATCAAACGAGGGTCTCAAATCTGATGGTGATCGAATTTAAAATCCACAACTTTCAGTTTTAAATGACAAGATCTCAATTAAGACCCTATAAAGCTCTGACATTAAATCTGAGGATTTCAGGGCTGGTGAAACTCACTTCAGCTAATATCTGAGACTATTAAACCCTTAATATACAACAGAGCATAAGCCAAGACGATGCCGAGTCCAAACAAATGCTCGCACCACTTAGCTACACACTATCTTCCTTGGGATCAAAATCAACCCAATGTCCGAACGAAAAAGGTTTGAAGATAAGAACCTGTGCAGGAAAATGGCCTACTGTCATTATCAAATCATAAAATGAATGGCATCCATGAACAATTGAAAAACAATTCTACGTACCTATTATGTCATTGTATGTCATGAACTACAAGCTGGGAATATTCTGAACTAAGAACGTAATCTCAAAAGCAGCCTTTGCTTTAGTGCTTTCTGAAGTAATCTTCTAGTAAAGTTGCTTCTTCAAGCGGGAAGGTTATTGTGAACTGCAGCAACATCAGGCTAGTCCTCATATTGACGTGAAGTAATCGTTCAACGACGCTCAGTTTGGAGTGCAGCATCAGGCTCATACTCAGGCTGACCCGTGTCGTTCTCAGCTCCAAATTAACTATCTAACGAGAGGAAAACAAACACTGTTTAGTTCCCTGGGCTGCTCTACCGCAATTGCAAATACATTCTTAAATGTGAGCATTGTGAGGGCAAAAGTTTATGTACTTCAAGATTGCTCGCAAAGAGGTGCACAAATCCACACTACCAAGGAGAAGCAGCTTCAGCATCATAACTTCCTCACCTTCCAGGAAACGTTTTACTGATAAATTCAAAGACGCATGATCGACAACCAAGGCATCTAATAAGAGTCATCGTCATGCACCATGCTCACTCTCTGCTCATCGTTAAATACTGCTCTAGTTAATATGTGCCACGTGATAGCAGTTGGAGATATGCCCTTTTGTAAAGCATCTTCTAGCATAAGCACCGCTTCAGGTATTCTTCCCCAGTTGCAAAGTCCATAGATAACCGTGTTGTATGAAACGATATCTGGCTCGAAACCCTCTCTAGATATCTCCTTCCACATATCCGAGGCCCTTTCAAATGCACCTAGTTGACAAAATCCATCAAGAAGTACGTTCAAAGTTGCAAGTTTGGGCTTGCAATTCTTACTCTTCATCTCTGAGTAAAGCATGAATGCTGGTTCGGCTTCACCAGCTGAGCACAAACCACGAATCACAACATTGTACATGACGACATCAGGCCGAATCTTGCTACGAACCCGTTCCCACATTCTCAAAGCATCATCGACCTTCTGATCACGAAAAAGGCCATCCATTAGCGCGCTATATGTGACCACATCAGGCTTCAAGCCTTTAGAAAGCATTTCATCAAGTAGCTTATAAGACTCTTTGAACATTTGAGCCTTACAGAAACCACTTATCAATGTATTATACGTCATAACAGAGGGGATACAACCATGAACAACCATTTCAGCAAATATCCGCATTGCATCTTCGAATCTAAATGCTCGACAGAAGCCATTGATAAGCGAATTATACGTGTGAGTGCTTGGCTTACAACCACGTTTTAGCATCCGGTCGAAAACACAGACTGCTTCCTCCAGTTTTTCTCGTCCTTCTGCACACAAACCACTAATGATGGAAGAATAAGCAACCACGTCCAACGCGCCTCCACCCTCCTCCATCTCTTCCAAAACCACCAACGCTCTGTTTACACACCCAATTTCACATAACCCATGAATCAGAGTACCACAAGTAGTAGAATCCGGATCGCAGAAGGCATTCACCTTCATCCCTGTCCACACGGATATGGCTTCCTCCGCGAGCTTCGCTCTGCACAGACCTCCAATCCATGTATTGTAGCTAACAACGTTGCGCCCATGCTTGCCATCCTCCATCAAATTCCAGATTTTTCGAGCATCATCGAGCCTTCCCAATTTGCAGAATCCATCTAGCAAAGAGTTATGGGTAACCAAGTCAGCTTCAACGCCGCTTTCAACCATGGCTACATAAATACGATAAGCGCCTTCTATGCTCCCCTGCTCACAGAGCCCATGAATAAGAGTGGCATAGCTAAACTTGTCCGGCTGGCAACCATTTTGAACCATCTTCTGCCAAATCCCAACAGCCTCACGAAACCTTCCGAGCTTGCACAATCCGTTAAGCATGGAATTGTAGCTGACGACACTAGGACTACAGTTCGAGCCCTCCTCCACCAGCTTTTCCCAAACCTCCAGAGCCCTCTCTGCATCCCCCTCCTTGAAGAACCCATCGATCAACACATTGTAGCAAACAACGTCGGGGTCGCATCCCATATCCGTCATCTCCGCGAACAATTCGGCCCCAGCAGCGGTCTTGCCGTTCTTGCAGAGAGCGCTAATTATCGTGCAGTAGGTGAACTTATCGGGTTGAAGACCCTGGTCAGCCAAAAACCCTAGCAAAGCCCTAGCCTTATCAAACCGCTTCCTCGTGCAGAGACCCTTGATCAAGACATTAAACGTCTGCAAATTGGGCTTAATCTCTTGGGTTCTGAAGTACTCGAAGAACGACTCTGCATCACCCCACCGGTTCGCCTGGACGAAGGCATTGAGAAGAGCATTGTAGCAAAGCACGCCCGGGCGGCAGCCGAAGAGGTCGCGGCAGCGACGGAAAACGTCAAGCGCGTCATCGGGCATGCAGTTGCGTCCGTAGATTCGAATGACGATGCAGGCGAGGGATTCGTGGCAGCGGCACCGCTGGGAGCGGATGACGGTGAGGACGCGAGGAAGGTCGGCGAACATCCGACCGGCGCCAAGCCTCTCGAGGACAAGGCGGAAGACGTTGGGAGTGTGGCGGAATCCCGGGAGGCCGGTGGCCGCGTCGAAGAGAGCGAGGACTGCCGAGGGGCTGCGCTCCGCCTCGAGGAGCCTGACCAGCTCCTTCGGGGAGAGGGTCTTCGGAAGCGAAGCCATCGCCGAAGCGTCCCTCGCGGCCCGCCCGCCATTCACTCGATCATTGCCTTAGAAGGGAAAAAGAGAAACATTGACGCAAGAAATGGAGACCAGGTCGAGGTACCCTGTGCCGTGGATCAATAAGAACGGGCACAATGTCATTTCCGGCAGATCACATTTACACAATCTAACCAACTTTGTTTGACGGCTCGCCCGAGTGGTGACCTGAGCTCAGTTTATATCAATCGGCCTAACCTCGGGACGTATGGTTTGTACTGATATCTCCAAATTTATAACATGGTCTGAAAGAACGTTGGTCCTTCTGATATAGCGTCTCAAAAGTACTTTGAGATCCCAACCTTTCAAACACGCCCTAATATTCATTTGCACCCACAAGTTCAAGGCACATTTATGGCCATGATTTGCTTAACATTTTTGTAGTCCATGAAAATTTTCTTTCATATTCAAAAAGTTGAAATCTATTTTTATCAAAGGTTTTCTTTTGTTAATAAAGATTGCCTGCATGAGTACCGTCACTGCATATTAACTAGAGGTTACGGCCAAAACTTATATAATGCTTGACATTCTAGGCTGTGTGGGTCAAGAGTAAGTATATATATTGTAATTAAACCCCTGTTAGGTCATGCGTGTAGCAAATACATCAGTCCCATGGGTGTGTGGATAGAGCCGGATTGAGGTTTAAACCGTGGGCAAAACCAAGCCAAAGCTTCCCAGCACGTTGGTCACCGCTCGCGCTCACGGTGGCCCGTCCGCCGTCGCATCGGTTCCCTCCGGTAGAACATGCTCAGTCCGCGTGAGTTACCTGGTGCCTGAGTTCCCTCGCTCTCTCTCTCCCTCCCTCGCTCTTTCTGGAGAACATGGACAGAGTGCGAGAGTATCTAGGGTCGAGCAGCCATGAATTGGAAACTCCGGTTTTTGAACACCGAGCCGGAGAAGAACCGAGTTTCTTCGAGGCCTTCATCTTGAAGGGCATCAGAGTGGAGGAGATCCGACCCGGGTTCTTCTCCTGCTCCTTCCGTGTTCCTTCACGTCTTACGGTTCGCCCTCTCTCTCTCTCTCTCTCTCTCTCTCTCTATCTGATGGGGCATTACGGGCCGCGGATGATATTTTCTTCTTTTCATCATCGGAATTGGATATGGTTTAGTGGGCAAACATGTTTCTTATCTTTCCCTTTCTTTTCATGGTTGACAAGCTATTGGTGTTTTAGCAGATGAAGTTTTGGTAATTAGCCCTTATGCCTTTTCGAGGTTGAAACTTTAGCATTTGAACTTTTTCTTTTCTTCCTCCTATTTTCATGGTAAAAATTGTTGCTTGAGCGAGCTTATCTTCCTTTATTTCTTTTTCCTTTTATCTTGGGAGATGAATTGTTCTGCTGCGTGTGTTTGCGACATAATTCTATTTCCAGGATGCTTCGGGAAATCTATCGGCAGGAGCCATCGCTGATCTTGTTGATGAGGTGGGAGGTGCCGTTATCTATACCCATGGCCATCCCATGAAAGTCTCGGTTGACATGTCTATCACATACCTCTCACAGGCCAAGGCCCATGTATGTAGTACCAAGAACCCATGCCTCCATGTGTTGAGTGAATACGTTACCTGGTTGCTGTCAGATCAGATGGATGAATGCCTTTGGTGATGAATTCGTGATGATTATTGCAGGATGAGTTAGAGATCTCCTCAACTGTGCTAGGACATAAAGGGGGCTATTCAGGAACTCGGGTCGAGCTCAGAAACAGGGCTACTGGTGAGCTTGTTGCAGAAGGCCGGCACTCGTTGTTTGGTAAATTGAAGAGCAAGATCTGATCTTCTTCATTGTACTTGCTTCATGGTGTCTGTTTTCTCAAGAAAGTTGTTGCTAAAAAGAACTATAACCTTGTCATTCTTATCACACGTCTCGTGATAGCAGTTGTAAGTGCCATCTCCATCTTTGGTGAGGGTAGTGTAGTTTATTTGTCTAATAAGTACTTTGAACTCGATTGTTTTGGTCAGTATGGTTCCTATTTATATCTCCTGTAAAAATAAAGTAGGGAGAAACTTTTAAGCTGCCGCATTTGCTTTTTCTTTTTGTTTCTCCTTTCTCCTTATCAGAAGAAGTATGGGGATACTTGTTAGCGCTTTTGAAGAACAACAAGCATTTGTTGGAAGATTGTGTATGACAGTTGCGTAAATGAGGCTGTAGAGATGCTATCACCAATTACATAGTGAACCTTGGTAATTATGGAGGTGACATCTGTGGGTTGGGAAATTGGCTACTTCCTGAATAATGAGTATTAAAGTGAAAGGATGACTTTAAGAAGATAGAATGATAACTAGAGATATAACTTGAAAGAGCTGAAGTTCCTTGTCAGTGCATTTTAAGAATGGCGTGAACATGTGTGCTTATTAGTTTCAGCAGTGAACAGTGGATCTGAGACAGGGTCACAAAATGGTGGCAGTTCTTAGAATTCGTACAACCAAGGGAATGAAAGAGAGTTTAAAGCCATTCACAATTGTAAGGCGACCTTTGGTTGCAAACTTTTATATAGACCAAATGAAGAAACATTTAGTAAGTTACTAACAGGTGCATATATTTTCCAGGAACAAGTTTGTGAACTGCAATATGTCAAATGAAAACGAGTCATCAAACAGCACCTGCAGGGAAGTATTTATGTGTGGGAGTTGTATGATATTATACATGAATTATGTTCTCTGGTCAATCATTTGATTGGCAAATGGTTCCTACAATACTCTGATATCCATAATCCAAAAGCTGTAATGATTATCTCCCTTTAACAGTGGAAATTCAGGCAACACAAACTTTCTAATATGCATGTCCCTTATTTTTCTTACCTCTCTTTGTTCTATGGCAGTCAGAGAAAATGTTGCTAGCATTGGATATCCAAACTTTGTGAAATTTAAAGCTTGTAAGCTATTGCTGTGGTTTAAACCAGCTAGAATCAGTAATTGTCAATATTAGTAATTTGTAAATATTTGAGTTGCATCATGGAATGCATTTAAAGCATTTGTCCTAACCTTCTTAATTGATTTCATCTTATTCCATTTCCTTTTTGTTTTTTTTCTTTTTCACTATCAATTGTTTTGCTCATCTTGGTAGTTGCTTTATTTTTATTTGTTTTGATGCTCATAAGATATTCAAATGCTTCTTATGAGTAAGTCTTGGTTTTTTATGTTGCAATTCTGTCTCTCGCAGATGATGGTACAGGCGATGACTTTCATGTCGTTTTGTCCAACCAACGTTCATTCACTAGAAACTTCCATCTTTTTTCAAGCTTTGTCATAAAATCTATCCGTTCATTCTCTTATACCCTTTGATGCCGGAAGTTTGTTTTTTTCGTTTTCATGTTAACCATGAAATGCATCCTTGAAGAATGACTGCATGAATTTGGTGAACTCTGTAATTGGGCCCATAAGGTAGTGGGCAAAGCGTGCATTGCTAGCCCTAGAGGTTGCTTACCAATTGTAGAAGTGAATCAGCGGTTCCACTTGACAAGTCTGATGCCTTAGCTGTCTAAAACTTTTAAATCCACGTCAAAAATCGCTATCCAATCGAGATCCAAACAAAACGTGGTCGGTATTCTTCCCAAGAGTTGGTTTGATGGTGACACGATATATGTGTTGGTAATTCTGATACAAATGTGTGCGTAATTCTGAATCACTTGCTTCTGTTCATTGAGTTCAGGCTAATCAAGCACACCAAAATTATGTTCTCCAGCGTCCAGACCTGTTTGTTTAATGGTTTCTAATTAAAGAACTACTAGATGATCACCTTCCGACAAACCTGCAGCATGTTACTATGATTGGGAGAATTGGGTGGCTTCGCTTTCATCACCTCTGAGCGGGTAAAGATTATGGAGATGCTCGCCTATGTACCTCCTCAGCATTGCCAGATGTGGAGCTAGAAAATTTGTGTGAGCATAAAAGTTTAGACTTTAAGGGGCACATATACGTAAATAAGTGAAAATTTAATGAACTACCAATATATAAAGGTAAAAATTTAGTGAGGTACCAATATATAAATACTGTAAATTTTTTTGCATAAGGTCAGGGGGACGATTTGGCGGATTACCGAATGTTAGTGAAGTGTGTTGATCTCTGGAGAGGGTTTTACCCTAATCGGAGAAAAATGAGCTTGACGTGTTCGAACTTAACTCTTTTTTGCAAGAAGGATGAGGACAGCCTGATCAAGGAATGTGTTAAACAAGTTAACCACTTGCACAACCAAACAAGCATGAAATATACAAGTACAACCTATATTATCAGACAACCGCCATTTGCGAGTTGATTCTCAAGATAGACACTGCAGCCATCACATTTTCCATTGGGTCCACTGCCTGTCTGATGCAAATACCCACCTTGTAGAATCAACCACTTGTTTTGTCTAGAATACGTAGACCATGAAGAAGAATCTGCACTTGCAATCAACTTGCCGTAGTTCTATCCACTCTTCTGCTTCTTGGAAGGGGATCACGCTAGCAAACTGCTGCTTGCGAAGCGGAGGAAAATGCAGATAATCTGTTCTTTCGGTGCCAACTTGCATCTCATTGTGCAGGGGCAGAGCGAAGTGGGGCCAGGGGCCCACTTCATATTTAAAAAATAATAATTTACTGCTTATAATTTTGAATAATTTCAATTTGGGCCTAGTAGATTTTGAAAAATATTGACCGCGACAAAAATTGGTCTTCAGTTAAAAATTTCTGGCTCCAACCCGATTGTGGGACCATGATCCTTTCAAATTTCAATCACAACAGGCCACCACAACAAAGTGTAATCAGAGTGTGGTTTTCTGATAATTTCAAAGGGGCTGAGTGTCGAACTGGTGGCAATCTGTTTTGCTAGTCATATGGGCATATGTAATGTACCGGTAGGAGCAAATTCATGGCAGATGGAGGGAAGGGGAGCGTTGAAATGGAAGCAAAGAAAATCTGGCGTCGGTGCAAAGAGAGCTTTCTGGCCTTGGCCAGAACATCGAAGATCGAAAGGGACAGAATTAGATGCTGGTTACACACAGATTGTTTCTATGGACACTGGCCTTCTTGCCCACCTGATGGTTTATGTATGCAAATTGTGACGGATTTCAAGGGTCGAAACAGATGGACGGTTTTTGGTATGAAAAAAGTATGGTGAAAAGGTGAGACACAAGGACGCTTCTTGCAAAAATAGGCACCGCTTCCAATAGTTCTGTGAAATTAACAACACACTTTTTCTTTCCAATTCCATGATGGGATTTCCCATTTCACATAACAAAGGTTCCCCCAAGAAAAAACCAGCAGCTAGTATGGAGGAGACACACACAGAGAGAGAGAGAGGTAAAGTAATCAGATGTTGCTCTTTGATTACGAAAAATATGGTAAGTTAACTGCATCCGTAAATCAAGATATACAGTAAGCAACTCTAGGCCATTCTTTCCTGATCATAGCCATCTAATGGTTCATTCTCCAAGTAATTCTACTAATTAAACAAATCTTAACCATGTTCGATGTTCTCTCTTCAAGACTTGCCTGAATTGCATATGATACGTCGCAATACTTGGAACTTCACTTCATGCCAGTGTGCAGGAGTTCGTTCCACATGACATCTGTGCCAGCTCAGACTTGGGCAAGTCACGAGAGGATACGCACTTTCCACCGAGAAGCAGCCAAGAACCTTTCAGCTGACCAAAAAGGGCATCAAACCCCTAGTTGCACCATAAGTTGGGGAGAAGCCACCAAAGACAGAAGCCACCAAAGACAGGTACGAATGTCAATCTTCGTCATCAACCTTCTGTTTTTTCCATTTATAAGCAGCTTCCAAAATTTTAAGGTTCGGTGCCATTGCCACTTCATCGGGAAATATATAGTCATAATACTCTTCGTACCTGCATAATTTAGGAGATTACTCGGGTTCAGCACAGCAATCCTAATAAAGATGCAAAACCACGAACAAAGAGGCGGAAGGAAAAAAGAACAGTCAAAACAAAACTATAATGAACTAGGTCATACCCAGCAGGGGTACTATCTTCAGTAACAATAGCTCTCTTCCTTTTGACCTTTCTCGGTAACTTCTTCTGGACCAGACTAACATCACCAATACTGCCAAACTTACTTTCCATATTCAGCCACTCTTCTAGAAGCATAGCTCTCTCTTCCTTTTGTTCAGGGGCAGATGTTCTGAAGTAGTCAAAAGCCCTTTCAAATACACCTGTTTCATATGATATTCAAGGGAGAAACAATAGAATCTTATGTTAATACTCTGATACAAGACAAGAAAGAAAATCAAATAGAATTCCAAGTTGGTAACTCACCACGAGAGCGCAAAAGTCGCTGCTCAATAAGTGCTTCATCTTGCATCTCAATTTCATTGGTTTCTTCTTCTATACCAGAAGTAGCCTCAAACATGGCATAACTAATCCACACCTTCAAATGCTTTGTGCGATCAAGCAACCTGTCATATAGCTGCCTCGTTCTATCAGGCTCACCCTCAGCTATCTCAAAGTCTATGTATGCCTGCACCAATGGGTCCACACATTATCAACCATTAAACGAAATATTCACAAGGAACACAAACACACACACACACACACACACATATATATATATATCCCACTTGGATACGGGACAAAAAGAGGACCCATTAAAATTAATTATTAAGGGTTTTTTTTTGGGCAATCTAACCTTAGAGATATGATCTTAAGAGTGATCTGGCGAGAAACATTTATTAAGTTGATCAGTTTTTTAGTAATCGGAAAATGAACCGCTCTTATAACATCAAAATTTTGGTAGTAGAAAAGATTAATTTTTATAAAAAACAACATGAACTAAAACATGATTCATATTAAAGTAGTGTTTATAAACACATTAGAATGTTCACATTTTGTTTAAAACACTTCTTAGCACAAATTTAAGAGGTCTGGTTTTTATGCCTTACTCAAGTGGTCTGGTATTTACCAATTACTCTTATATATATATTCATGAGATCAGGTTTCATCTGGAAGATTGTGATCAAGGCCCAACTATTGGTACAGACTACAGAGAACAAGCCATACAGATGCCTCAATCAGTTGTCATCCAATTTCTCATGTTTCAGTCATGCTCCCACGAGGACATAATTGAGACTTATGTCTTAAGAGCTTATACCTTTTATGCCTCATTAATCTATATACCTCACTGCTTAAGCTAGAAAGGGCTTCAGCATCGTACTTTGAAAGACTTCAGCATCTATCTGAGGTTCCCAGATTCTAAGAACTGGAACTTGGATATTAGTCAAGTAGAATAAAATTGAGTTTAGAAATTACCGTCCCGCAAGTTGGTACAAGATACAAAGTGAAAAACTACCAGCAAGCAGATGGGATAAATGGAAAGAAGCAAGAAACAAACCTTCCATAGCAGTTCAGGCATATCCAATGCAGGTTGAGCTATTGCCAGTTCAAAAATTGCTCTGGCCCGTTCTGTCTCACCTAGGGACCTTTCCAGTTCAGCAAACTTACTCCAAGCATAGCAATTTGCAGGAGCCCATTCAAGATATTTTTCATACAGAGTCCGGCAGCGGTTGAAGTTTCCAAGTTGCAATTCAATTTCTATGTACTTCTTAAATATCTACAGTACATGAAAACGGTAAGTGACATAACAAATCATAAACATATATTACAATGAACCTGACCTACAAAAAAAGTTTATGTGAGCTACAAAAGTATCTTGAATATCTGTGGCATAAATATGTGAACATGTCAAACATAAAGGTTGGAGATTGTAGGAAGGTAATTACATGCCACATCAACACTTAACAACGGTCAGCAAGAAAACTAGCATACTTTATCTTTTGGTGCCATCCCAATTGCATTTCCTAACACCTGGCGTGCAGCCTTGAGATTTTTTTGTCGGATTTCAAACTGCGCAGCCATCATCCACATCTTCGCAAATGTAAATTTCTTGTGGGGAATCAATTTTAGACATTCTCTGCATAAAATGGAAAGTACAACACGACATTATCAGGGACAGAAAAATCAGACATAAAACTCTAAAAATGAATAACTTTCAAGAGGCAAACCAGTGAACCAAACAAATTTATGGCACAAAGTTTTGCATCTTCCATAGCCAAGGGGTGTTTCCTGTCTGTGATTTAGTGTACTTTGATTAGGAGAAGTCAGCATAAATAAAATACATGACTTGCCCATAGGATTCACAGAAAAGGTGTAACCATGGCAAGTAAGTTGGTTAATGCTAAAAGGCATTCCGTTTCAAACAAGGATCAGCTAACACCTAATTCTTTAGTCTGGTGGGAACGCAAAAATATACAATTATTACCAAGACACAGTACAAACAAAACATGAGTATATACTCCATATATTGTACTTACAAGATAAGGAGTTCGTGTAAGTGGCTCACTGGCCATGATATCCATTAAGTCAGTTTTCCCAATACAAGGCTTTCTATAACAGGCTTTACAAAATGAAGTCCATCATACCAAAACACCTCCTAGGGTAGCAAAAAATATCCAACACAGATGCCAAGCTCAATCTATCTCATCTACGACCTAAAAAGGATAAGCGACTGTAAGGTTAGTTTCAAGTGAACATCACAAGAAGTCTGAAAAATAATTTCACGGCAAAGGCACACCAGCTAATAGCCCAAAATATAACACCCTATAAACATCATGATCTTACATGGTCATCACATATCCTACAAGGACAAGAAACATTACATATATGAAGGGTACTTAGAATGTTGTAACCAAAATACCAAATGTCTACCCTTTAGTGGTACAATATACATAGGTTGACACCTGCTGGCAAATGGGCCAAACATCAATATGACATAAATGTAGGTCAATAGAACATTATGCTACAACTGCACAAGTTGAGTCATAACAGGTCCTACATCCACTTTTTTCATCATTTTTCAACACAAAATGCAAACCATAAATTTGCCACCATGAAGCATATAGACTCATAGACTAGGGGATAATTCTATATAACTAAGCTCAGAACTTATTGCAGCAGCAGGGCACAACCATCAGAATCAGCTGGTGTGAGTGACTTGCCTCACTACAAACCAAGTTGGAGGACCAAGGAGATGCCTAAGCTTTCCTTAAACAACTGTCAGGCCAGATCTAACAATGGTAGTCCCTTCTCTCTCTAACGCAATCAAAAGCCCAGCTTCCAAGTGTTAACCAGTAAGTTTCCTTCATGATTAGGGTTTAATGTCTCTTGCACTATATACAGCATGCAGTTGGGTTGGGTTTATTACATGGTTAGACTGAACAATCGACCCACTTTACTGATATGACTCTGAACAGGACTCTAACAGAGGTCACTAAGGACCCAACACAGCAAGAAAACACAAAACAACAGGACTCCACTGACATTACCTTATTAAAAAAATTCCAAATCCACCTAATCTGGATCCCATGCCCAACAAAAACATACAATGCATCGCACACACCAAAGCTTTCCAATGGGTGTGATTGACTAGGTGGAACTCATATATTCAGGTCCAACTCATTACTTCCCAAACAGAACAAAATTGGCCTAATCTTTACTCAATCTAACTTGTAATGCTTGAACTACTGACCAACAGTTCAAAACATACACTATTCAACATATACATGAGAGTTGAGACTACTAAGGGCCTTAATACATGGATCCACATGGTCAGCCATATGATTTGATATTTGTATGAAGCAATAACACTGAAAACTAAATACCTCTAACTTGACACTATGCCTACTGCGGCACTGCCATAGTGAAGTCTTGGCTTGGGCTACTAAGGCTTGACACCATCAATGAGCTATTATACAAGAGGTTGCACAAGCATGTTGTAATCCCAATTCCTTAATTGCCCTCAAACTTCACATGCAGATCTCCCACATTCACTGAAACACTGAAAGTGACAAGCATACATATAAATGATTATCATCAATCAAGGTCTCATCATCCCCATGGGGTCATGAGTGACCCTTCTCCTCCACTGGCGAGTTCTCCCCTAAATCGATGATTTATCACTTAAATGAGCGATTTTTCTAGAAAACTAGCAAAACTTCCTACTCCCACAGCTGTTAGACATGTTCAGAAAAAGGGAGGAAGGGGCTTTAAAAAAAAAATGAAAAGCCATGATACAGGTAATACACCTATGATATATAAGTGGATCGTGTATCGTAGGGGTATCCTATAAGTTTTCCTTCCAAACCTATACGATACATATCACACGATATGGGGCTTGTATTGTGCGGTACGAGTAACACTGCTGGTAGGTGTTTCTTGCTGGTGGACCTCATTTTCGAAAATCCTATTGTACAAACATTGTCTTAAGAAAAGTAATATAAAGGACATTGTGACCAGTAACCCGCTGTAGTAGCTCCTTATCTTTCAAATACTATGTACACAAAGCTTATGTTCAATATAAACCATAAACATTTCTCTTAATCTTTGTGCTTAAGGAAAAGCTCAATTTTTAAGTCTGCATCACAATCTTTGTAAGGCATTCAATTGAGATTGATTTATTGAAGAAGATTTACTTAAAATTTCAATAGTAGCAACTTCACATAGCAATAGGATATCTACAAATTCAAGGGAAACTGTATACCTGTAAACTTCTTGTGTCCGGTCCATGTCTTGAGCCTCAAGTTCCTCAAAAACAGCATAGTAAATCCTGCATTGATCCCATAAAGTAACAAAGACAAAAGATAGGTGAGCGACAAAGCGTACAGAGCCATTACAGTTATTACTGAAATAGACGAGCTCCCAAAGAACTTACCACAGGTAAATGTATCTTTGCCAATATCTCTTCTCTTCGGCTGGGGGCAGATTGGCAATTGCTCGTTCATACACTTCCCTTATCCTTTCTTTGTTGCCAGCGTTCTCTTCCAAGCGGACATAATCAAACCAAGTATCATAGTTGAGTGGATTCTTTGCAATCTCTTCCTCATACTGGAATCTCCGCTTCCCCACTATGACATCCTCTATCCCCTCTCGATCACCATACTGCTTCTCAAAGGTGACAAACTTCCTGTACAATTCTTCAGCTTGACCCTTAGGGATGTGATCAAGCGCATATTTGTAGATTACCCTTGCCCTCTCAATCTCCTTGCACCGCTCCTCAAACTCAGCAAATGCGACGAACAACTCCTCCGTCTGCCCATCCTCCCCCAGCCGTTCAATCGCGCGTTCATAGCAGTTCCGTGCCCTAGCAACCTCCCCATTCTTCATCTCGAACTTTGCGAATCTAATCCAGGATTTCACCGTTGGATGACACCGAACATACCTCTCATATATCTCTCTAGCCCGCCCAACCTCATTGTACCGCAATTCAAACTTGATGTACGCTGCCCAACCATGATGGTCTGGTTCCCAAGCCATCCACCGCTCAAAAATCTGTCTCGCTCCCGCGACATTGCCGAGCATCTCTTCCATGTGGATGTACTTGTACCACAGCTGATCGATGCGGGGAAGCAACTGTACCGCACGATCCCAAACGTTCCGAGCATGGTTGATGAAGCGGTTCTTCATCTCAACCTCTGCGTACTTGAGCCATAGCGTCGGATTCCGATAATCCACCTCGAGGGCTCGCTCCCAAACAGAGCGGGCGCGGGCGAAGTCCTTCTGGCTCTCTTCCCATTGGGCATACTTGACCCAGACACTGGTGTTCCACCGAACGCGGCGGATGAGGTCCTCGAACTCCTTGCGCTTTCGGAGGCGGTAGTCGGCAAGCTCGGAGGCATCTGTAATTTTCTGCTTGGGAGGGCGGATCTCTGCCTCCTGCCGCTCCCGTGCTTCCCGAAGGAGCTGCTCAGCTGTGATCTGAATGGGCGCCGGCGTCTTGTTCTTGACCCTTGTTGGCCTGGGCAGCTTCACCTCAGTCTCCTTCTTCGTCAAGTACCCCAGAGATGGATCCGACTCCCTCATTGCTGCCATCTTCTCCAAGCACCTCTCTCTCTCTCTCTCTCTCTCTCTCTCTCTGTGCGACACCAGAGAAACCCTACAAGCCTCTCTCTCTCTCTCCAAATATAAACTCACAACTTTATTGTCAAATATTAATAGTAAAAATACAACATTCAATGGGCTATTACAAAATTCGAACTAATTAACTTTTCACACAATCTGAACAAAAAAATAAGACCTAACGCCCTGCGAGCCTGCACTGAAACACATGAAAAATCTTAACTGATGCTCTAGCCACCAACATGGAGACCCTATCCCTCATTTTTACCATTCTGGCCCACTGTCATATGCCCTGCAAAACGCTAACAAAAAACAAGAGCAAGAGAAATAGATTAAAAAAGAGCCCTGGTTCTATAGTTGGACTCCGGAACATAAAACTTTATATAAGTACGAAAAATCTAGTCTAAATATTGCTGTAAACAAGAAAAAGGAACTTGAAGTTAAAACAAACATTTGAAAGCAAATACATATCTTTGAAAAACAAAAACAAATGAAAACAAAGTTTTGAACAGAACCGATAATTAACATCTTGAAAGGCAGTATATTTCTCAGAAATTCTAACAAAAATCACTACATTAATCTACATTCTCTCGAGAAACTACAAAAAAAATGAATGCAGAATTAGATTCCTACGCCATAAGAAAGCCAGAAAAATAAACTAAACTCTTGACCCAAAGGATCTCAGGTTTCTATAAAACAGAAAAGTAGAAACATTCAAAAAACCACAGGATATTAAACATAACTCCAAAATCTAAACGTTTCAATATAGAAGCTAGCAGGCCGGCTTATGTATGCTACAAGGGAATTAGTATTTGTTATCAATAGATGTTTTCTTTTTACAAAAAGCATTGATATGTATCTCCTACCAAACACTAACAAGTAACAAGTACATATTTCTCTCTCGCATGTGCAACCACATACTAAGACAGATTCATTTCTTACAAGTGACAACTAGGTCGCAGGGAGTGACTTTAAGCAGGACTTTTCAGAACTTTTTTGTTGTTGAGTAACTTGAGCTTAAAGCAATGACAAAATTAGTGCGTTCAGTTTGAAAAGATTACAGTCCATAATATCAAGATTGTCACTACATAGCAACATTTAGCGCACACATATCATTTTAAAATAATTTTAAACACAATAAATAATAATCAAAATACAATATGATGATATAATCTTAACTTGCTTTGAATTAAGTCAACTCATGCATATTTAATAATAGTAGATACAGGAATAACTGAAAGCAGTAACTCATGGATTATTAATAAAAAAACAAACATAAATACTTAAAACCTCATGACTACCTGATAAAAGTAATCTATGTCATAGGGACACCATAGGCATAGAAAATACGAAACATTGGATTGATAGAAAAAGTGTGACTGATTAGCTAGGATGATTCGACTAAGTTCAGGTACAACTATATAAGAGCAGTTAACCCAGGTTTGGAACATGTTTTAAAAATGAAAATATTGTCAGTTGAAACTTAAAAGCAAGTTCCAGTTTTTGCCTGGCTGATGTGGAGGTGTGGAGGTCAAAACCCTACGCAGGTTGATCCAGGAGCAAGCAACAAGGGTATGTGATTAATGTCAACGTAAAATTTCACTTTACCGGTATAAAAATGAAAAAAATAAATATTCTAAAGCAAGACTGAATTATACGTGGGCTAAGATGAATGAAAATTAGATTTGATTCTCAAGGATAACCCGGTTTAAAATCTAAATCCAATTCTAACTTCTTTGCATATTATTTCTTTGCAACGTGTTGGATTCATATTGGAAAGCAAATATGAATAACATGTAAAGCTCAGAGGCTAAAACGTGACTTTCACCAAACCAAATATGGAAGACCCAATTGTAACGCATTTATTTTAATGACCCAAACACTACTTGTCTGATTATATTATGCATCAATGTAATATCAGCAAGGTTATTGAATCTATCACATCTAGTGATACTGCAAAAAACAAAGTAAAGGTGGCATCCAAATGGGAGTTTGGGGCGCCTAGCATAAGAATTGGTGCATTGCAAGTCTCCGTTTGATTTGAATACAGAGACATATCATTCTTGTGGAAACAATTATTCTAGTGGAATATGTACACTGAAGCAACACTTTCTTGGTTTTGGAGGCAATGTGAAGGTATCTGAAATGTCTTGAAAGATATGAAAAGCCAATTCTCAAGTGTGTGCAAGGAACAACAAAAAAGGATAACGAGAAGAAGAAAGGACTTTATTTTGAGGAAAGTTATCAAATACGTTACAAACAAAGAATCAGCACTAGAGCTGAATCACAGTAATCAAATCAGTATCCTTGACTTTGAGTTTCGACTTCCAGAATCCAAGTTCTGTGAAAGCATATGTTCCACTTGAACCAAAATCTCAAACAAAGAAAAAACAAAGCTGTGAACACTCAACAACACATAAAGAAGAAAAAGGAGTGCATGAATATACTAGTACATGCTTCTACTGAGTATCAATATGCCATTAATAGTACAAGGTTGCCCAGCTTTGACACAATATTTGAGGTGACAGAATAGTGTGTCACTAGAAAGAAGGAAGGATCCGACATGAGCTTAAGGAACCTCTCTTTAAGAAGCCAAAATAAACAAGGAATTGGCAAAACTCAAAGACCAATACCACATTTGGATGTCGAACATGTTAAATGGACAGACAGAAGGGGAAAAAAGACCAGTTACAAATGTTTTAGTTTGTCGTCTTTATAAAAACTGAAGCAGAAAAATGTGCTTTGACAAGTGGATGGAAGTAAATACCATTTAATTAAGTCATTAATATTCATTGATAAATCTAGGCATGCTAAGGGATGCTTTCACCTTAGGACTTGAATTACTCATGCGCACATTATCATAAACATAAAAGGAGCGTACACTATTAAACAACGCCAAAGAGAATGGTTCACAATCAGTGACCGGGAGCTTAAGTAATCTAGACAAATTTAGGGATATTTGTAGCCCCCTTTTCATTCTCTGCAAAAGAGGAGTGTTCCACATCCCGTTCTATCTTGGACACCTCTCTCTAGCATGTAAACTCTTTTACATGCCTTCTCCTTTGGTGTCCATTAAAACTAAAGCATAAATCAAAGCCAAACCGTGTTTTCATTTTAATCAATTGTGTGACAATTCACTTTTATCTTTTGTAGATAAAACTGCGGTATATCTGCTTCATAGTTTTTTTCTTTCTTTCTTTTTTTCTTTTTAGTTCTATTTAGCCAAGAATGTGCCAAGCAGCAACCTATCCACAACTGTAGCATGGTCTGAATGGTGTATTAAATTTAGATCAAAGGTAGGTATATCTAGATCCTAATTATTCACATTAAGCGATTGCTGAAACCTGTTTCAACAGATTGTCGAGTGGCTTAATTTGAACATAATATTAATTTCCAATTTCCATTCTTACACCCCTAAACAAGGCTAGTTTGATTAAGGCAGAAACACTTGAACAAAAGTGCATAAACACAATCACAAGGGTTGGAGAACCAATCACCATCTTCTTAAGCGATTCTTTCATTATGTTTATTAGAAAGAAAATACGAACATTTAACCCAAACACTACTTGTCTGATTATGTTATGCATACATAAAGATGATGCATCCAACAAAAAACTTTCAAAGCACTTTCAACAGAAATTCAACTAAGATCCAACTCCATAGAGAGTTCAAATGGCCAAGCTGCTATGTCCTACATTACCAAGTAATCTATACCACACTAATGAACCTTAAGGGGCATTTGATAGGACGAAAAGAAAAGAAAAATAAAATAATGTATGTGGTGGTTGAAACTTGAAATCTTTCTATAGAAAGAATTCAATGTCTTATTGGGGACAGAAAAGCTGCAAAAACCATTAAAAAACTAATGAGAAAGAAGACAATTATTTCAAGATTTTTTTTTTAGCGTGGATGCATGAATACACTCTCGAGATAATGTTTCTTGAAATGTTTTGATGCATAAGTGTACTGGCAAAGATGCTTTCTTATAGTGCCATTCTGTTAAAGGAAAACCAGCAATCTATGTCAGTAGGACTAGACTGTCGAAAAATGTAGAGACATATTAACTCTATCATTATCCATCTGTTGATGCTATCGAATGCTATTCCCTCTTATCATAACCACTGCCTGTCTGCGGCTGTCTAAGCACTGACATTTCATCGTTCCTGCTCGTACTACAGGATGCTCATTTTGATCCCAGTTCTGTCCAAAACACTGTAGTTCCCATTCTAGCTAATAAAAAAACTCCCAATTATTGAGAATCAGAAAAGGTTATCAGCTAAAATATCCCAAAGATACAGGGAAAACGTGTGAAACAATAGTTTCATGGCGCTTGATCTTTAATACCCAAAATCACTAAAGGGTATCTTCTAGTGGATGTGATCGAACAATCCAAAAAATGGATTGATTTCCCTTTTAATTTCACAAGGAGCCACTTCAACCACGGAATACATTTCTACAAAAACTAACGAACTTACGCAGTCTTCATCAGAAGAACACCACAGACTCCATAAGTTTACAAGGAACTTCTTTTATCAAACGCAAACCGTTAAATGCTAAGACTCTGCAAGCAAATAAAGCAAGTTCAGGTCAGAAAGCAGGAAACCTGAGTTTATTCGAACGGAGACTGTCTGAACACACCACAGTCGTACATGAATTTCTTGCGGCTGTTATAGACATTCAATCAGTGGATGTCGTTCGGGCACTGACTGCAATCGATAAAAACAGGTCTCACATTCCACGAAATTCTTGAATATTTTTAGAAGGAAAACTGTGGTCGAACAACAACATTCTTTCAACCAAACAGTCTGAGAGAGAGGAACTCAATGTTTCCGCTTCTCTCTTCAAAAATAATGGGTTTTAGCCTTTTAGGGACCTGAAGGACGCCATCAAGGCGCTTCTCCTCTCTCTCACCGTCTCTTTTTCTCTGTCCCCTCCTCTCTCTCACCGTCTCTTTTTCTCTGTACCCTCCTCTCTCTCACCATCTCTTTTTCTCTGTCCCCTCCTCTCTCTCACCGTCTATTGTTCTCTGTCCCCTCATCTCCATTGGGCAATCTTTGTTGGAACCAGCACAGCGTCTCCCCCGACATTTTTACGGTTACTGGTCGGCTTACTGGAAGGACTTCCTCTCACATTGGGAAGTGTTGGTGCAGGGCTCTTCGTGACTTACACTCCTAAACATACGCCCCTCTTCAACTCGACCAGCAGCCATGACCCTCTCAACACAGAGAAATAGGCAATGTATGTTAACCTAATCAAGAACTACAGCAACCTCCAACACCAAAAAGCATGAATGACTAAAAATAGAACGGTGCCTTCCTAAAAATTTGGCCCCGTTTGACGGCAGGGAATAATTTAACGTGGTAAATTTACCATGGTAAATTTTTCTGAAAAAATGAAATTTCTCCTTCTTCCAATCTGTCAGGCCATGGTTGATGACAGGGAAGAATTCAACATGGTAAAATTTAACCATGTTTGATGCACAAGGTAAAATATATAAGAGACTTTTTTCAGGACTGTTAGATGATCTTCAAAAACAACAAACAGGGCAAGCACATAGTTTGATTGGTTCAAGAAATTTCTTGTACAAGCACATAGTTTGATTGGTTCAAGAAATTTCTTGTACAAGCACATAAGTTCAGATTGGTTCAAGAAATTTCTTGTACAAGCACATAAGTTCAGATTGGTTCAAGAAATATAAAACTGTGGACACTAGCCCTCCCATGTTATGATGCTTTAACATAAGAAATCATAACATACGAAGTTATAAATATGTTCATCCCTTTGACTGTGACCAACTAATATTTCCTTTCCCTAGCTGTTTATGTGCTTGTTAAACACATACCAACAAACTGTAGCCAAAACTACACCAGTTATTAGGAAATGAAACATCAACACTGAAAGAACTGTTAAAACAGCATGCGCCACAGTCCTCCCACTCAGTTCCTTAGTAAGTTGTATTCTCTACTTCTATCAGTTTATCATAATTTTCCTCTCTAAATTCAGAAGTGCAAAACGCAGAAGCTGTAGCCGTTCACATGTCAATATCTTATACTGCATACATGAAGGACTGAGTCAAGTGCTCCCATAGTGTGTTTGGAAGATTGTACAGGAAATGATTTTTAAGCTTCTGGCTTTTCAGTGGATGATACAAAGATGTGATCCCTTGACCTCGTAGCTGACAGTCCAAGCACTGAAACCCAGCAAGAGCTCTGGGTGTCCAATTTTTTTTCCTCTTCTTTAACTCGTCTTGCATAAATCAGAATTCTCTGTCGAGATATGCTATTTTGAGTGTCAATTGTTTTCCTCTTCTCTAAACTCATCGTATATAAATCAGAATTATCTGTGAAAGATCTGCTATTAGATTTTTTTTTTAACTTCTGTTACTTGCAACAAGACTATGATCCGTACACCTGTAGACCTGATACTGAATTGTTCTTGGTTGCTAGAACATATTTATTTCTTGTGCTCCTATTCTTGGTTACCCTTGGTGCAGTCACAGCCATTCATGACAATCATCAAAGTCATCAAAGATGTGGAAATTCAATGCTATTCCTAGATAGACAAACAGAAAAACCACCCATTTGTCCGTTTGATGTTGTAGCCCTAATATCATTGTTAAATTCAACGGAAACACAGGTAGCTGAAGTAAACCAGATAACTGTTACCAGTGAATGAGAAATTGACACATACCTTAGTAAAGGAGCAGCCAAGAGGGAAGAACAGAAATTTCCAGTTGAAGATGGTGCCTGAAGTCCTCCGTGTGAAGAAAGAGAGAGCGAGACAGGAGAGGAACGACAGAACAAGAGAGCAAGAGAGGAGAGGAACGAGAGACCGAGAGAGAGCAAGAGAGGAGAGGAACGAGAGACCGAGAGAGGAGAGGGGAAGAGGCGACGCAGGGGTAAGACAAGAGAAAACGGGGTAGGATGGAGAGAGCGACAGAGCTGCGAGAGCAGAGGAATGAGAGGAGAGGGGAAGCGGCAAGGGACGGGAAAGAGGAGAAATATCCGTGGTAAAAAGTCCGAGCTCTCACCACGGACCTTTCCACGATCGTACGAGTTTTGCGGATGGGGTGAAATTTAACGCGGCCGTACGTTTTTCACCCGCTCCACGACTTTTTCACCCGGCAATCAAACGGGAATGACGAACAAATAATACTTCCTAAAAGGAAAATCATTAAACATACGAACTTTATTGTTGTATGGTGTAAGACATGAAAATAAATCAATTACTAAATTTGAAGGGACTTGATTTTTTGTAAATATAGGGTTCTATAATCTCAGTGAGAATGATGGTATTCTGACCACAACTCAAAAATTATAAATTCAACCAGGATTAAACTTGAAAGCTTGCATTGGATTGGGAGAAGAAGAGTAAACAAGCTCAAAACTCTGTCAAAGGTTTCTTGTCCGTGAAGTCCAGAAAAGATTTTGATCAAGGAGAAGATTGATGGGATGCAAAAACTACTTTCTTTATGAAAATAGACTCTTTAACGGTTTCGAAGAAACTAAGTTCATAACTAGGAAAAATCAAGTTTGCTACCAAGAAACGGGTTCTTTGTAATCCCCACTTCTTTTGAAAAGCTTTGCGTTATGTGAGTCGGTCTAACCCTTCGGGTGAGTGGAGAAGGAATCCGGGCGAGCTTCGGGCACTTTATGCAGACTCGAATTTGGATTTAAAATATCAACTCAGATTCAGATTTGAATTCAGATCGAAGTTAGCCTTAAATAAACATCATACATCTGATATCCTCAACATATGTTAATGGGTCTGGATCTGTTTTTGAAAATCCAATTCGGAAAGGATTCAGATTGTGAAAATTCGGATCCGGATTCGCCTTCAGGCTCTCCCGCTCACCTGAAAGAGTAGTTGGTGGATGATTCCCGAAGTACATTTTCAGAATTATGTACCATACGAAATCTACACCACGTTTGTGCAATTACTAAATGTGTGCGTGTGTACATGTATGCAATGCACATGCATCGATAAGTTGGGATTCTCGCTGTTTCAATAATGTTTATACTATATCGTATATATAACCCAGTCATCAAGAGACCTTGTAAATCAGTGAAGTTCAAAAGGCATTGATGAATTAGAGAATCCAACTAATAATTCAAGAATTCAAGGATAGAGCTGCTTCCCAACAACCAATCAACATTGGCTACATGAAGACAATTTTCATTAGGCAGTCATCAACAGTCGGGATAAGCATGTCCTGCACAGTCGTGGTGGACCTATGCCGATGGAAACTCAATTATCTGCAGCTAGCAGTGAACTTCCGCGAAGAGGAAGAAAACAAGAATACATTTTGCTCCCTCATATACCCGCTTGAAGGAGCAATACGTTGGATTTTAGGCATATCATGAAGCTTACAGAAATTCATCGCCTAAGGTTCAGATTTCTTCTTTCTGAAGAAGGGATATACAGGGAATGATGACTCTTTAAATGTCGTCGTTTCTGTTGACAACCCATGGTTGGAAGCTCTGGCTAGTATGCACCCATTGCAGGACAGACCTGGATATCAAAACTCCAGCAGTAATAATCCCACCTGCGCACTGTTATCAAACATTTGTTACGTTTGGGCATACTACGGCACATTCTTTTATAAAAAATTTTGTAGCCTTTAAAAAGTTAATCCTGTCGATACCTTCAGACCAGAAACTTTTGGGGAACACTATCAAAATCATCAAAATCCAATCTTGTCCTCTCTCTTCCAGCCTGAAGAAAGCGAATTTAAGCTGAGGGTTATAATCTACAAACTATTAACATAAGCATTAAAACTACCTCTGTAACATATGAAGGGTCACATGCAATGCTCTCCTCTACAGTTTTCAGCTTCTTGGAGATGCCCATTATCCTGCAACAAAAGACAGAAGCAATCATATTTATAGGATATCATGAATGTACGAGGAACTAAAATAGGAGAATATGGAACTCCCTGGTAATTGGAAAGAGCGAAGACATCTATCGCACTGTAAGAATAATAACAATTCATAGTTTTTTGAGAAACAAACTTAATTCATGAGAAACTAACATTTATCGACTATTCACCTGATTTCTTAGTCATACTCGCAAATTAATTAGTCTTTCTTCCATATACATGAGCATATTTTGCTAAAATAGATAACTTTTCTGTGTACACGTACATATATTAATAGTACATACATCATCTATCCAATATCATACATGTAGACTTATTTGCTCACATACACACACACACACACACACTTCATACTACAAGAATAACAACATTGTCAATCTTAATGGTTCTGAAGCTGCACAAAAAAACCAACTGAATTCATGAGAAACCAATATTGATTTATTAACCACCTCATTTTTAGTCATAACTCAGCAACTTCAAACTGCTTTTCTGTTAAAAGTGTTATGTCTGCTCCAGTGCTCCTCTCTTCTACATTACTTCTTTTTTCTGTTTGACTTTGTAAAACGTATATCTAGCCATAGACTAGTGGGCTTTATTCCATGACTTCAGATACGGTTCCTGCATACTTTTTTGGTTAATAAGATTCATTATTTCTTAAAGTGCCTCTGTGTACCCATTCAAGTAATTCAATTCAAAGTATCACAATACTTTCTCTAGTCTTGTTCAACCAAATAAATCAACAAGTGGTACAAATAAGGTGTATAATCATATGACTTATATTGATGACAGAGAAATGGACTTGGAACTGTCAATGCAGCTTGTGATGGACAACCATGTACCTTGAAGAGAGAGTCTCAACAGAAATAGTCACAAATATCATTTTCATGTTTTAAAGAGCGATGTTTTTCTTGGGTATAATACGACGAGCTTTAGAAAAATGAAAAAATATGGTAAATTTTTATTTATTTTTTAAATAGTAAAAAATAAGAAAAAATAAAACAAATGAGAAACCAATAAGACAACATAAAAAAAATAAGTAGATAAGCAACAAACAAAAAATTAGAAAATGGAAACAAGTAGCCTAGCATTAAAAAACATGAAAAAATGCCTACGATGAAAAAAAAAAAAGGCTTTTCATGATATTTTCACTTTGGTGTTTTATTTTCAAAATTGCCATTTTCTTCAGCTGACTTAATTTTCACGTTTTTACTTTTTTTTTTCTAAAAAAACATGTTTTTGAAGACTATGATAGAATTACACATGGTTGGCAAACACAGGAATCAAACTCCAAGACCGAGTTAGTGGGTCAACGAGTTGATGCGACAACTCAGTCTGGTCAGGTCATAAATTTTTATAGTGTATTTTTACTGTAATCTTATAGTGTAATCTACTGTCTCACTATCCAGAATAGAGCAACATGATCATGGTTATGATTTGTCAACAACTCTAACCATGAAGCAAGCCATTAATTTGAGAACACTTGCTTAGCTATTATTTATCTCTCTCTCTCTCTCTCTCAACCACCTGACTCTCCATGAGCCTCTGGATGTTTAGAAATTGATGTTGATAGATAATATATTTGCAAATTGTGGGGATAGTATTCCTTCCATGTCCCTAATAAAAGCTTTCATAAGGAAAAAAAAAAATCAAAAAATAGTTAAAAACATAATAAGGAAAATGAATTTTACATTTTAAAACAGTTAAAACCAAACCCGGACAATTATGATCCAAGTCACCGATCGAGTCAGCCAATTCTTGCCCGAGTCGCCCAAGTTTTGGTGCTACCTAGCCCAGTGAAACGACAATCTGAAGCTGACTCATGTGAATCCCAAGTCAACACGCTGAGTTAGCCAACAATGGAATTACAGTAACAGTTCAACTGTTCAAATACCTCCATGAGGAACAAAAGTATGTTTCATGAGAAAAGGGAATATTTGCTACCAAAACCATATTATGATCTGCACTCATATTTATAATTATGCTAAACAAAACCTACCCAAATTTGACATCTCAGCAGCATTTGGTTGTTGCAGATATATCTCTGGTTTTATTTTTGTAATTTTTCTTTTTGTTTCTCTCCTTACGAATATTAACAGTTGTGACTATTTTATAACTTCTAAAATCTAAAGAGTGCCTTAATTGCAGTTCTCTTTCATAGCTTGCACCTCCAGTAATCTGCCCCCATGGTTCCACTGTGCATGCTGGGTAGCATGTGCGGGAAAGGAAAAAAGGAAAAACAGAGTGCTCTTCTTCATGGAGAATGCTCTTTATTAGATAACCTAGAACAGGAGACTACTGCAGAAAGAAAAACACGTAAATAACTGAAGAGAAACACTTCATCAATTCAAAGAAAGGACTGACCAAAAAAAAAAAAAGAAACTTTTTCGACTAAGCTCCAGCCAAATCTCAGCTCTAGCTTAGCCGAGCCAAGCCAAGCTCGAGCCAGATCACCTCGGCTCGTGAACATCCCTACTCTTGTCCACGAATGGTTGTCTCAGTCAGTGACAATGCAAACTAGGCACATTAAGACAGCTAGAGAATGCCCATGTACTGCATTGGAACTTCATCAAAATAGGACAGAAAGGAAAGGTATAAAATACAAACCATGCAATAGATGAATCAAGATGCTGGATCATCTCACAAGTCTTATACTGCTCAGGGTCCTCATGAAAGCTCACCATCCCATCCTTTTGATTGATTGTAGCAAATATTTCACCATCTTGTATCTAAAAGGATGTCAAACCATAGCAAGGATTGAACCTACTAAATCAAGAAAAGGTATATGAATCTATAAATTCATGGGCAACTATAATTCAACTAAAGTACCATTTGAAGCACATGCATCTCGGCTTGCTTGGCATCCTCAACTTCTACTGTGTTTGCTATATCTTGTAGAGATAAAGTCAAGTAGGTTTGAGTCAATCTCTGGATATTGCGTTTGTAAAGAGACGATAAAACTTGTTTCACAAGTCCTACATTGTTGTCCTGTATAAAGTTATCCAAATATGCAGACATGATCATATGGTTAGTCAAGCAAATCAAAAAGACGGTAACATAGAAGAAAAGATCAAGGTTAGTTGCTGAATGTGCATTCAACTACTGGCAAATCCAACACAGTCCAAGTAGCATAATATAAGAAGAATAAGAGGCCAATTCAAACTTTAGCTATTACACATGGAGGGACAAGCAAATAAAAAATGATGGTCCTGATTCTTTATAGACAGACATATTCATCCAAAATATCTAAAGCATAACATATACCTTTTAAAGATCTAGGAGAACAAAAGAAAATAATTGTGGAAGTGCAGAATCATAAAGTATGAGACTTGTAAACTACCAAGAATGAAATACATACATTCTTAAACTTCTCTACATTTGAGTTGAAACAGCTCTGCAACCCTGATATCTTTCCTGTGCCATAGCTACTGGCTAAATCAACATAAGGCTGCAATAACCACTTTCATGTTAGGATGTGCAAAAATGTCCTTTTCCACAAAACCAGATTAGACATCTAATAGAGATGTTTAGCTGTTTGGAATATTAGAAACTGATGCAACAATTACACACTTCACAAAGCACAAATGACAGGTTATCCTTCTAAAATGTATTAAAAATTTAAAAGTGTGTCTAAGAAATCTGTATTCACGAAAACAGCAGTCTATCTAGAGAACAGGTTCAACAAAAATAATCTAACTATGGCACTTGATAAGCAAAATTGTGTTGGATCCTGATTTAGTACAAACGATAATACACCAATGTACCAGGAATTTTAAATAAAAGTTCTGCAATGTGACCCTTGTACCTGATACAGTAAGAACAACGTTCTAATATGACATGAAAATTTTGGAGTGACACATGAGAGTGATCGAAAACACAGGAGCTAAATTGCTGCTCAAACGTAATAATGCATAAAATGGAAGGAAGATAAAAAAGAGGGACTCATGCTGTATCTACATGAATATGATGCAATCATGCATTAGGCCACTGGGTGTGGGTCTGGACAAAAGGTATTCTTTGGTATATGGTGCATTCACTGTTGTCTCCTCTGTACTGTGGCAATTCTCTTTTATGTAGTACGGTATTGTCTAACTAACACAGACACGGCTGAAAGGCTACAGTACCTGTTTCAACAAGCTGACATGGTTATGGCAACATAGCTGGACATGGCAATCTTGATTTTTGCAGGTTTTTTGTGAAATTTTGCAGTTCTTTTAATGAAATTTTGTATTTCTTTGTGGAATTTTGGAATTTTACATTTTTTTGTGATGTTTTCCATATTTCTTGTGGAAATTTGCAAATTTTTAAAGAAATTTTGCATACACAAATACATATAGGTATATATACCTTGTCGTATCCCCATGCCCACAATTTTTTAAATTGTCATGCCCATACCAGTATCCTGTACCTGTACCCATACAGTGTCCATGTGGCTTGGAGTATTTTCATGCTTTGATGTACTAAACCCATAGTATATAATAGAAGAAACTAGGTCACAACCCAGATTGGGTTTGTGATCGTCCTGCACCTCTTATCGTCTCTTATTTCTTGCTGTTGATTGAATCAAATGATATTTCTCAAAGATCTAACATGGTATCAAAGCAGTGTTAGATCCTATGTATGTGAATGCCTATATCCAAGAGATGTCTATCTTTTTCTTGAAGTCATGATTTTATCCTGCTATGTCCCACCAGATATCCATTTCTTCTTGAAGTCAAGATGTTATCCTTCACCCCAATACCTTTTCCTGTTCTTGCCAAGCCCGATTCCCAAAGAATGTTGTTTGTTTTTCCAATCTGTTTTACTTATCTTTTTTTTTCCAATCTGTTTTACTTCAATATTCATCATTATTGACTCTTATCTGACAGGAAAACCCTAATTCGCCTTCACCCCAATTCTTTTTATTGGTGAAACCCTAACCCAATGGAGAAACCCTCGCCCGGATTTTTTCACTCTTGCGTTCCCTTCCTGCATCAAATATTTCCCGCTTGCATTTTTGTTTCTGTTCACATCTCTTTTTGCCAAAAAATTTTGTTGACAATTTGGGCCTTTTGTTGCTTTTGTTCTTGTTTCTGTTCACATCTTGTTTACCCACTTGGATTCACTGAGAAAATGTGCTATAAGAATTACAGTTTATAAATGCTGACAAGCAAAAGTGCCAAAGAAGTGTAAAACAATCTCTTAACTTATTCGGTCATGTTGCAACTCCTTGGAAATTAATACAACCACAAAGGAGGGGAGAAAAACAGTAGAAAGCAAAATGCCTCGAAACCAACACATCCCTAACATTGAAAGGTTGTTTGCAAAGAGGAGGAACAGAGGTAGAGAGAGAGAGAGAGAGAGAGAGAGAGAGAGAGAGAGAGAGAGAGAGAGACTCCTGAAAGACAACAACAGAGGCAACACTAGAGCAGAGAAGGCAAGTGTGCCCACCAGAAGTCTGATCATCACATGGTTATTGTCTTCATCCAAACTAACATAGAGAGAGAGAGAAGAAGAAGAAAAAGGGTTTGGGGTTCAAGCAAACCCATCTTTGTGTGCTTTTGCTTATATGTAATCTAACTGAATCATAGGTCACTCTGTCAAGTCAGATGAATAGGCTGACTTATCCGAATATCACAAAAAATGGTCAAGTTGCTTCTCACTGTGCCTATCACCTTTTTTTACTCGAAAGTTATCCAAGTCACATTGACCCAGCTTGTTCAATAAGTGCAATTCTTCTCTTAACAGAACTATGGATACTTTTGACCAACGAAAAACCTGTGTTACAATAACAGTGATATAGTGATAGTAATAATAACAACAGTAATCATTGCTGTTATTGTTGTTAATGGTGTCAGAATAACTACTCAGCCAGCAGTGGTTATTGAATTAAGAAGTTTTTATTTCACCACCAATCTTGAAGTTTAAGAGCATACAGATCCACAGAACTAATATTAATTAATTAACGCAGGTCAAGAAAATAAGAAACAAAATAATGCTCCAAAAGGAAACCTAAAAGCAAAGTGCACAGAAGGTTGCTCAATTTTTAATGTGACATTCCAGGATAGATCATGGAACACTGTGATCTTTATTCAAGAACTTTTCCCTGTTATCCAGGTTGACATTGTGACCATAGAATTTTTGTTTTCCTTCTCTCCTACTAATATATGACTAGAAAAATTGGCATTATTTTCCCCCCCAACTACAATTATTTTCTCTGACAGTAGCAACAAGTTTCAAACACTACAAACTAGCAAAGCTGAGAATTTTTTTTTTTAAAGGAAAGAAAATAAGCATCAACGCAAACTAGTTGTGAACCACTTAAAATATCAAAAAAGAGAAACACACTTCCATACCTGAGAATATAATTTAAGATAATTCTGTGCTGCACTAGAAGTGTATTTGGGGAAACTTGGTAGCTGTTACAAAGACCATAACATATAAGAAACTGCTTGATATCCATGATCCATCACAGTAGTACTAGAAAAACTTGAAATATTTACATGGAAAATTTAAGGCCTTTAGGCTTCAGCACAACGGAAACCATTTTAATATTGCTACTTCACATTCCACCCTTTTATGAATAAAATAACTTGAAAAAGAACTTGACTTTGCACAGAAACAATAAATATTTGACAGTCATTCTCTGCATCTGAAGAAAGTAGGGCAGCTTATTGTTTCTTAATTAGTGAAAATAAGAGGAACATTACAAGATAGTGACATCATACAGCCAGACAGAATATTACAACAGTTTAGAGATTTCCCGTAGCAACATATGTTGTTCAAGAAACATGAATATTCGATGAAGATCAACCCATGAAAGTGCAAGAATAAATATTGTACCTGCCCATTTTGTATCAGAGACCAAAATGTACTTCTTGTAAGCTTCAACAGCAACAGCATGTATAGCAGGCATCAGAGACGTAGTGGCCTGGATATATACTGTGGTAAGTCCATGTATAATGGTGTAAACTAAAGAAAAGGAAAACCAAACATATCAACCAACTGCCTTAGCAGCATACGTGACGCAAAAACTCCAGTGCTTTATGAAAGCGCTTCAGTCCTATATATATCATCCCTCTGCATGATACAACAATTAATATAACTAAAATTACACTGTTAAGAACAGATAAATCTGAGTGAAAAATAGTGGAAAAGGATGAAAAAGTTCAGTTTTAAAAAAAATCCTGCAAAGAAAACAGGAAGAAGTAGAATCTGACACCACAGCCAGACAGAATATTACAACATTGTATATAATGAAAATCAACATTTGAGCATCAAGAAAAGATAAAAAGGAACATTTTAAAATACCTCTAAACTCAAACTTTCAGTATTGATATGTCATACAACTCTTTTCATTGTTAATTAGAAAGGTCAACGAATTTTTTTATTATACCAGCTACTCAATGACTAGCAATTTATTGTTTTTCCCTTTAAAGGGGAACTAAGGAATGCACCTGATGTTCGGCCATTGTTCTCTGAAACACCTTGTTTCGGAAGAGCCTCTAGAAATTCGTAGCAAGGCTTTGTCATCACCAAGACCCACATGCAATTTTTTGACATTGTCAAAGTGAACACACCAAACAAATTTAGTCATATTAATAAGAATTACTCAACTATTTTTTCATATACCAATAGTTTTGCATAGATTTAAGGAAGCCGGTGGAAAATAATAAACACAAGAAAAGATTATTTGAAAATGTTTTGGTTATTTTTAACTCATTAACTTACATAATGTCACTGGCATACAAATTAAATTTATTGAAGAATGTGTCCGATGAATTATGCAAAAAAGTTAAGCTACTTATAGCACTATTAAAAACTTGGGCCGGTTCTTAGTTATGGGCAAAATCTAATGAGCAACTTCGGAAGTTTCCCTCAACAGAATTTTGCTTCCATTATCTGAAATAATATCTATGATGCTAATGGTGCATAACCAAAAGCTATAAAACCCAAAAATATGAAGCTATTCAATGATCATATTGGATCAATAGACTAGGTTTAACAAGCAGTATCAAGAACTTGATTGACTTGATGGATCAGTGGCTAAACCTACCATTTTATTGGCACATTTAAGACCATTACAATTGTTCTCGGCACATTTAAGATGATTACAAATTTTAAACAAGCTTATTTACTTTGAGCAGCACTTAAAAAAGGAGTAACTAGAGGAATATCGAAAACAAAAGAAAACTTGCAAAGTAGCAGGTGGAAGCACAAGCAGAAGAAAGGAATTTCAAAGAACATGTGTGCGTCAAAATAGCAGTTTTTACCCTCAAAGTAAGCATGCAAAGATCATATGGAGCTGGATTCTTTTCAGAGATGCAAAACGTGGAGCTGGACAATCTTGAACCCTTCCAATCAAATCCTTACACCAGATTCAGCACTCTTAGTCTGCATGGTTTCACTCCAGTCTCCTCTCTTCTCAACCATAAGAAGAAAGAAGATGCAACAATCATCTAACCTGAACAAGTAACATGGAGTCTGCCACTCTGTCCACCGTATTATATGTAATCTGGTTTCACAAGATGCAGAAATTGCAGTTGTAGGATGCATCGCCAACAACCAATTTATAAAATGTGAATCCTTGAGTTTATAGTTTCAGTGCAACTCAAGGCAAAATTTCAGAATGATCTTGAAATCAATTTCTCTTTCCATTGATGTTTCCACTTTGGCTGTTACGCCCTTAGATAAACCCTACCAATAGTCTTTGCAGGAGCACAAACCATTCTTGAAATGATGAAACCTATTAGCATCCCTTAGTACAATTTCCCTTTGAACAAGTCTTGAGACAAACTTGAACCAAGCATGACAATCATTGCAAACTCTAAGATTTTTCATGATCCTTAATGTGCTTCCATCAGCAGTACTGATCAACTCAAAAGCAACAGCAAGCTTCTCGCTGTGGTGACTCAACAGTTGTTCTTTCAACTCCTCCTCAAGATCATGCAAGACTGAGCTAGTATCCGGTTGATAACCTAACTCCCTAACTTGACAGCAAAGCTTGCTGACCATTGCATAGATCTGCTCTCTCAGTGGATGAAACGAATCTTGTACACCAAAAACATGCACTTTCTTCTTGATTTGAATCCAGCAACATCCTGGTTCTTTCTTTACCCCTCTGTCCTTCATTATCTTCCTAATTTCAGCTGCCTCCTGCCATTCACCATACGAAGCATATACATTGGCAATTACTGCATATGCTCCACTATTCTCTGGCTCAATTGCTAGTAGTTTCTCTGCTGCCCTTCTAGCCAAATCCACATTGTTATGAATTCTACATGCCGAGAGGAGGGCACCCCGTACCACCACATCTGGTTCGACAGGCATACTTCTAATAAATTCATCAGCCTCTTTTAGCAAGCCAGCACGCCCAAAAGGATCAATCATGCATGCATAGTGACTCATCTGTGGCTCTATTGCATGCTTTTTATGCATCATCTGGAAATGGTGCCAACCTAGATCAACCAACCCTGCATGACTGCAGGCAGCCAGAACACCTATATAAGTAATATGATCAGGCTTTTTCCTTTGCTCCATCATCTCATCAAACAGCTCTATAGCCTCATTTCCTAGACCATGTTGTGCTTTGGCCATGATCATGCTTGTGTAAGACACTGCATCATGCACACCTGCATGCTTGAAAACATATTCAGCAGCAATCAAGCTTCCACATCGTGCATACATTGTTACAAGTGCATTTGAGACAGAAATTGTTAGCCTAATATCATTTCTAAGCACATGAGCATGCAACTGTTTGCCATAATCCAAAACTCCAGAGCTTGCACATACACTAAGCAAACAAGCAATAGTGTAGTCATTCGGTTCAATCCCCTCAAGAAACATAATGCAGAAGAGTGTCAGTGCATCATGATCTAGTCCATGTTGAGCATATCCGACAATCATTGCCGTCCACAATACCACATCCTTATCACTAACCGAATCAAACACATCTCGAGCAAGCTGCAATTCACCAAATTTGATGTAGCCGTGCATAAGTGCAGTCAATGGAATTACATTAAGATCATGTGTCCCATCAGCAATTTTACGAGCAATTTCTAGCCTACCTGACTTTGAGTACATTGCAATTAAGGCATTTCTAAGGGGACCATAAGAATCGAACAGAATTTTATGATATAGGCATGCAGCTGCGTGCCTGTCTTCAAGAATTCAAGATTGGCACAAGCGGTAATAGTAATGGTTAATGTAAAACTATCAGCTCTAACATGATGGTTTTGCATCTGAACAAATAATTCCAGTGCCTGCAAGTCAAATCCTTGTTGATTGTACCCAGCAATTACTGAGTTCCATGAGACACAGTCTCGATCAGACATTGTTTCAAACAGCTCTCTAGCTTGTTCAATCTGACCAGACTGCGCATACAAAGAAATCAAAGAATTCCATGACGAGATGCTCCTCACCCGCATACTGTTGAACACAGCTTGCGCAACTTCCTGGTCACCGCACTTGGCATACATGTTGAGAAGCGAATTAGCAACAGAGACATATGCACTCAGTCCAAACTTGGCCACACAGGAGTGCACCTTCCTGCCAGTATCTAAATCACCAAGCGCAGCACAAGAAGCAAGGATGTTGGTGAACGTGAACTGGGTAGGGACCACACCCTCCCGTATCATCTCTAGCAAAAGCCCGATGGCATGTTCATGTAGGCCGGAAAGATTCATGCCTACAATCATGGCTGTCCATGAGATCGAGTCTCGTTCGGGCATCCCGTCGAACAATTTTCGTGCAACTCCAAGCTGCCCGCATTTGGCGTGCATGGAGATGACGGTATTCCACGAAGAGATATTCCGCTCAGGCATTTCGTCGAACAATCTGCGTGCATCTTCAACAAGACCATTTTTGCCGTAAAAGTTGATCAGATTATTGCAGAGGAAGATGCCAACGCGAAGATTCAGTTTCACCAGCAGAGAATGGACGGATTTCCCAGACTTCACGTCCCGGGTGTCGAGACAGGAGCGCATAAGAGAGACGTATCGGTCGACGGAGAACGAATCGATACGCATCGCGCCACCCGATTGGATTCATGTTCGAGGCATCAGCGGGCATTTGGCATCGCGCCACCCGTTCCCTCCTGCTTGGATACGAGATTCATGGCTATCAAACATATTGTGGCGCTATAAGTTCGTGCAAATAAACTTCCATTGGTGAGTATCCTTGTCTCTTTATCTCATCCAGCCATACAAGGAAGCGAGTCCTAACTAAGAGAGAGCGCATCCAATAAATTTAGACAACATTTATTTTGATGATCAATAGATTACAGGGAAAGAAAAGCCAGTGTTGCGGAGCAATCATATACAGAGAGAGGATCCATGGTTGGATTTAAAGTTTTATATAAAAAATGCAATTCAAGATGTCTCATAGAAGTGATTTCATATATGTATGCAAAGTTAACTAAGTTTTTTTTTTTTTTCTTGGATTAAAGGGAAAGAGAAAGAAAACGGGAAACCATTAATTGATGTTGGAGAAGAAAGTGGAGGTGTTGATGGCCTTGATCATTGGACATAGACACTGATGAGACACAAGATTGATATTAAAAAAATGGTATTTAAAATGGAACATGAATATTGTCATTAATTTTTTCCGTTGATAGCATCCATAGGGTTCTCCTTTTCTTTTTTCTTTTTTTTACTGAAGTATCTTCAATTATGAAGTTTGTAATGTTTTTGACTTGGATGGTGCATTTCACAGCTCAAGTTTTTCTTTTTTGTGTTTGCAGATATTATTTATTTAGTCATAGACAGATTAAATGTTTATTAACTTTTTTTAAAAAATAATTTGAGTGAAAAGGTGTGCGTGTTTTGCTTTGAAGCCTATGCCTTGCCTCAAGGACGTTCTTTCCGCTTTCGACAACATTGAATGGTATCTCTTTTATATATATATATATATATATATATATATATATATATATATATATATATATGTGTTTAAGTTTAATATTTTATATATATGCTTTAATCATTTGTATCTCAACCTTGCTTAATTTCGCCAAGCTGGATATCTTTTAAAACCTTAATAACGAATAGTGCAGAGTAACTCTCTTGTGTATTATTAGATTTTAAGAAACAAAGAAAAAAGAATGAATATATATATATATATATATATATATAGAGAGAGAGAGAGAGAGAGAGAGAGAGAGAGTATTTTCCTATAAACCCTCGGTCAACATGTGAATGTCGACCACATATAATTCGCCAAAATGCATTTGTGATCGAATTACTATATGTTGGTTTTCTAAATAGATTTACTTAAATACGACACAATTGGATAAAGAAACCCTGATCTAAATATCATGTTCAGCCCACTTACAACTCGACCCGACCCGACCCGACCCGATTAGATGGGCTGTGTCCTTCAAGAGATGGGTCCCACGTCGGTGTGGGAGGATCAGAAATTGGTGGCAGGGCGGTGGGGGCCACGCTCGCTTCGTACTCCGTAATAAAATAAAAGGACCCAAAGGAGAAAGGGGCATTGCCCCTTACTTAGGGGTACCCTACGCCTGGGGAACCCCAAAAATAGTCCGTAGGGGTAAAATCGGCATTATGTTTTAAATTCCGAAAGCCAGTCCATCTTCTTTTTCTTAATCATGGTGCCTGCTGTGAAAGGGGATCGACTTTCCTTCCAAATTTTTCTTATTTTGCTCTGTACTCAAATTTTTTCTTGAAAATAATTTTCCAAAAAAACTTATTTCAGAACATTAAAAGAAGTCTGAGGACTTAACTCAAGATTTCACGACCTTAAATTTTAAGATCTTTTTTTTTTTTTTTTTTTAGAATTTCTGTATAGATGGTTCTCAAGTTAGATCTTCTTTTTCTTTTCGCAATAAAAAAACACAGGGATTCAAAAGTATATGGAAGATATAAAGTTTATTATCTTGAAATCTACAATTAGTTCTAAGGTCTGCACTTTCCCATAAAGTTGCTGCTCTATCTAGATTTAGCACTTTGTTCATAAGATTAAATGGTTGAAATTAAGATATAAGAGTAATCAAACGCCTTCATATATATTTGCGATTGGGATAAGAACAAACCAAGTACAAGCATAAATGGCGAAATAATTCTTACCAGATTCAACTAATTTCAATAGAATAAAATTGGTCAAAATCCTTATATCCAATTGGGTTTATGTAAGGGGTCTTTGGACTAACTATTTTAAGTAGATTCATAAATGTTATATTGTTCTAAATGGGCATTTGATATACTCAGAATCATGGAGTTTTTATAATCAAAATGATTAATTTTTAAGAAATTATAATTATTAAACAAATGAAGCATTTTGGTGTTCAGAATTAGGAAACTGAAACTTGGAATTTTGATTTCATTCGGTATGAGGAAGAATTATGATTTTAAAATTTTGAATCAAAATTTCAAATCATCAAACACCCCATAAATTTACTTAAATTTTTAGGGCAGATTCATGTAACAATAACAAACTATTAATGTTATCAAGATTCAAACGACTCTTTACGGATCTAATACTTATTAGATTCATCTTATTTGCAACTACAAAGATTAGTAGAAATGAGGGGCAAGAAGAAGAGAAAAGACTTGTTGTTAGCAACTACCAGCAATATGCCTTTGTTTTGGATGGACTTGGTGTTAGCAACATTAGGTGATCTAGAACAGCTCTTTGCATGTCTTAGGTCATAGGTCAAGCAAAAATTGTACCAAAAAGTTAAGGCATTTTCATGGAACTTTAAAAATTGTACAAAAAGTTTTCTTCAATTTTTGAAGCAGGTATGTAAAACAATAACATTCTATTGCTATTGTCAAACAGCTTATTTGGGTGTGTTTGGCAAGCAAGAACACTAGCATAGTGCTCAATGAAACTATTTAAAAATATTAGAAAAAAATCATGAAATACTAGAACACCGTGTTCTATAAAATTACACATTTATTAAACACCGTGTAAGTATTGTTTATGCTCTTAGATTACAAAGAACAAAAACTCGGCTTTAAGAAAACCGGGTTTGTTTTGCTTATCAGCAAAAAAAAAACAAAAAACAAAAACAAATGCAAGTTATGTCCAAAATCAAGGGTTTGTTTAGGTGACGCTCCTACCAACCCAATTTTGACAAAGCCATCTTTTGAAAGACGACACGATTCTTAGGGGTTGTTTGGGTGACACTCCAAATCAGGTTTAAAGAATTGGATTTGAAGAAAACTCAGTTTTGAAAAAACCTGGTTTTGTAAAAAGAAGGGTAAACCCCTTTTAAGTTATTTAGCGGTTAGGTTTTGGCGTAGCTTAGCTGGTTGGATTAGGGGAGGCAGTTCTATAATTCGATTCTAGTCTAAGGTGGTAGGGCACGACATCCAAGTTAAACAGTGCACTGTTGCTATTGCTGACACTTATGCAATTTAAGACCCTGAAGACAGGAGGAATGGGGGGCGCTTTGGGCCTCGCTTTGGACATCTCGCTCACTCAAACAACAAAACGAAGTTTCTAAAATTCATTAAAAAGTTGTTGGTTTTCATAAAACTTAGTATTTACAAAACTGAATTAATTGAGGGTGTCATCCAAAATGCTCCCTTAAATTTTTCATGACTTGTCACCTAAACACACAGTCCCCTGATTTTTTTTAAAAAAAAAAGTTTTTATGAAACCTGGTTTTTACAAAACGACATTGTTGCATGTTATCATTTCATACGCGACTTGAGTTTTCAAAAACACCGAGTTAATTTACCCAAAACCGTGATATGAATCCAGGTTTGAACGGCAAAAGGCACGATTTTTCAAGTTTTTTTTTGTTGCTGCGAATTTAAAATTTCACATTTCCACTCAATGACAGATGAGCCGGTTGGAATCATCTGCGTCAGTAAAATCTACATCTCAAATTTAGTCTTTGTGTGGCCCCAACCATATTTTACTTCTCAACGTGGATGGGCACACGTGGCCAGCTTAAACCTAGCTCATCATCATAAGTAGGGTAGGTTCGGCCAAGACTATTGAGGTCACCAGCCTAGTCTGATACTAGCCCGTGTTCGTATGCTCAAGGTTGAGCAAACAGTCTTTGTGGAAAAAACAGAATATAATAAGTGAAAATTCACTCTCTCTTTTTGTAAAGAATCTAAATAGGTGACACCAAAAAAAAAAAAAAAAAAAGTTCTACCTCAAAAAAGTGTAAAAGTGAAATACTGTCGTGATTTTGTCTCATAACTTGCCTTTGTCCCAATCTATTAGCAGTTCACTTATATATATATATATATATATATATATATATATATATATCCCAATCTATTAGCAGTTCACTTATAGATATATATAGACAATATATAATAATCTAGTGTGTTTATAAATATGAGTTCAGCATAAATTATGCTTAATGTAAATTGCTTTTAAGGAAGACATTGATTTTTATACCATTAAAAGCTCTTCATTTTGACAGTTATAGAAACATGTTACACTAAATTACTCTCTCTCTCTCTCTCTCTTTCCCTATATATATATATATATATATATATATATATATATATATATATGGAACATTTACCCTTAGATGCAAGACCTGTGAGAAATTATTTTGGTCCTTTATTTTTCTAAGGTGGAAGGCTGTGAAAAAATCAAAGAGAAAAATTTGTTAATAATTCTAGCTGACTAAAAATAATTTGTTTCCTCTTATCATTCATTTCTTCTAGTCTTCCACCTTGGAAAGATTAATTATCAAGATGATTCCTTGTGAGTTTTATGCCTTAGGGTCATATACCCCTCAATATAAGAAATTGAGAGGTACCACATTCCTGTAAGGTGATAGACTTGTCTGGAATCATATTAGTCATCCATCTTTTCAAGATGGACAGTTAAGAAAAATAAAAATAAAAAGTTGTTAATTAATACTTTTATATTTAATAATAACATGGGAGAAATTCAAACTTTTAGTTGCACTTTTCAACTGTGGTCAATTGGTGTAGGTAAGCACATCATGTCTGTTGATCCAGCCTTCAAAAAAGTGTCAAAATCTTTGAATATGGTTAACAAAAGTATAATATTTAACTTGAGTGTAAGAAAGTAGGGGACAAGCCCTAGCAGTGACCCGGGTCAAGATATTTGACTTAAACATTAAGCGACTAGAAGGTAAGGCTTGGATATATACAAGAGTCGCAAAAGTCACAAAGTTGTTGAGCCATACAAGAGCGATTCATTTACGCTATCATGATGAGTATAATGACAACTCTAGTAGTTAAGCGACTCAATCAACACACAGGCCGAATTTTTGTATATGTTTAGTGAGTTTGAAGATAGACATGCATCAAAAAATGTATCCTATCAATATATTAAAATTAGTACTGGTTGGCCTGGTCGGCTGGTGAGAGTCTGGTTGTCAGTTCAATTTTCAATGGGCGTTAGTTTTTTGGATTGCAAACGATGGATAGAATCTGGTTGTCAGTTCAATTTTCATGGGCGTTACTTTTTTGGATTGCAAACGATGGATTTGTCATACTCTTAGTTGACGGATGTCCCTCTTCTCACCCACATTTCAAAGATTCTGGAAACGAGAAAGAGGGTGGTTTCGACTTCTCGTCGAATTGCTAAATATTGAATAACATGTCTAGTTTCATTCAAGTTAGGTGAGATTAAACTTGTGTGAAGCATACGTTTGACGCGCTTAGCACTTTTTATTGCACTTGGAATGACCAATTTAGATTACATTCCGAGCAAGAGTTGGGCCACTTGGCTTTAAGTTGAAATATTGTATTGTACTTGGACTAATAGCATCACTGATACCTTAATTTCAATAGTCCAGTTGGATGCATTACACTCTAATTGACGGGAGTCTTGCTCTTTACCCAGATCCCAAGGATTACGGAAACGATGAAAGGGATGCTTTTGACCACCCAAACAATGAATAACATGTCCAGTTTCACTCAAATTAGGTGGGATTGAATTTGTGTGAAGCATCTGTTTGACGCTTGGCACTTTTTATTGTACTTTGAACGACCAATTTAGATTAATTTCCGAGCAAGATTTGAGCCATTTGGATTTAAATTGGATTTATTGTACTTGGACTAATAGCATCACTGATAGCTTATTTTCGACAGTGTAGTTGGATGTGTCAGACTTTAGTTGACGAGTGTCCCGCTTTCCACGCAAATCCCAAAGATTTTGGAAACGAAGAAAGTCGTGGTTTCGACCTCTTGTCGAATTGTCAATATTGCATAACATGTCTAGTTTCATTCAAGTTAGGTGGGATTAAACTTTTGTGAAGAATCCCTTTGATGTTTGACACTTTTTATTGCACTTCAAATGACCAATTAGATTAGATTCTCAGAGAGTTTTGGGTCATTTGGCTTTAAATTTGATTGTATTATAGTTGGACTAATAGCATAGCTTAATTTCGACAATCTAGTTGGATGTTTTGCACTGTAGTTGACAGGTATCCTGCTTCCCACTCAAACCCCAAGGATTCTGGAAATGATGAAAGGGGATGCTTTTAATTGCTCCTTGAATTGCCAAATATTGAATAACATGTCTAGTTTCATTGAAGTTAAGTGATATTGAACTTGTGTGAAGCATCTGTTTGACGCTTGGCACTTTTTATTGCACTTCGAATGACCAGTTTAGATTAAATTATGGACAAGATTTGGGCCATTCGGCTTTAAATTGGATTGTTTTGTACTTAGACTAATAGCATTATTGATAGCTTAATTTCGACAATCTAGTTGCATGTGTTACACTCTAGTTGACGAGTGTCCTAATTTCCACGCAAATCCTCGAAAACGAAAGGTTGGTTCTGACTTCCCCTTAAATTGCTAAAGACTGAATAACATGTCTAGTTTTCGTCGTATCACGTCATATGAGCGACTATTTTTTGGACCTAAAAATAGTTGGTTCTCTCTCTTCCCCCCTCTCTCAATCATATTAGAGTCAAATAAATCCTACAATCTAACCTTTAGCACCATTGGTACGACAAACATCTAACCTAAGAGGTCCCCAAGGCTTGGGGTCTGACTTGTAGATCCCTGCTGATCTCAAATCCGCATTAGACAAAATCCACCGTAGAAGCAAACAGTGGATGTCATATACGATGATTTGATTTGATATGTTTTGGTATGTGCATTAAATTACAAAAACCATGTACATGTGGTGGGAGAGAAAAAACTAAGTACAAATGTATGGTTTCAAAAGCATTGTCACAGAAAATGCGTTTTATTCGGAAAAAAACGTGAAAAAACAAGTCAATCACATAAAACTTGAAAAACAAGTCAGTCTTATAAAACGTGAAAAAACATGTTTTTTTTAATGCTAAAAAATAAAAAACGTGAAAAAATGCATATATAATATGTGTTTTTTCACTCTTTTTCCATATATTTATTAGTTTTTATTTTTTATAAATTTTAGGATTTATTAAATGTTTAAAATTTTTTAAAAATTCAACAAGATTTTCTCAAGATATTCCTGAGATGTACAAGTTTGTTGTATTATACCAAAAAAATTACTCTTACACATTTTTTGTGACAATGGTTTTAAGATCTCTGTATCTATGTTAGCCAGCATCTTAGATGAGAGATTGCTATTAATTATCAAACATAGCTTAAAGTTTGAGATTCATGAGGATCTGAAATGGATCTCAAATCCATGTTACATTATAAAAAATGTGGATTTGAAGTCCGACTAAATGGAGGGTGGTTAGACCTCAAAACTAAGGACCTCATATCCGTAGTAATCAAATCAAATGCAACCTAATTCGATAGCCATTGAAAAATATTTGAAAAAAAAAAAATCTCCCCCCTTGAAATAAACAAAAAAAAAGTCAAGCCTTAATAGGCTCCGATTATTGTTGTTGTAAAGGGGGAAGTGAATCCGTATGCACGAAGATTCGTGGTGTATCGGTGAGAGGATCAACTAACTAACAAAAATATTATAATTCGGTCAATGTTTCTATTTATAATTAATTAAATATTTAGACAGTGTGGTCGCACTGGCACGAATTCGCTGCTCCCCATAGGCCTCCATCCCCTACACTGCACGAGCACAGGAAATTTTACACGTGGCAACACCCCACTTGCCTTAAATAAATTTTCTTTAATGTGCAGGGTAAAACAAAAAAAAAGATACTTAAATATGGGGGGAGAAAGAGAGAAGACAAGCATGAGTGCCTTCCAGGAGGCTTCTTGTCGTGAATTAATGGCTGCTATGTGTGTGTGAGAGAGAAAGAGACAAAGAGGAGAGAGAGAGAGAGAAGTATAATTCACCCCTAAAAAAAATGATAGAGTCAATGCAATTTCATTTTGATGTCGTGTTCTATCTTCCCTATAAAGTAGTAACACTCCCGAGAGTTGATATAGACGCAGCTTTGTGAGACGATAAGTATTTAGAAAAAAAATGGATGATGAGTTTGCTAAACAGCAAGAATACTCTATGTGAGTGTCTCATAAATCTATCGCCTATCGTATCTTTTGGATAGATTCACGAGACACTTGTTCTTGTATATCCACCCTATATTTTAGGTAGATTTATGAGACACTTGTTTTCGTATTTCACTAATCTGCTTTAATACGTAAGGCGGATTAATGAAACAAACACAAAATATTACGGCTACGAAATGAGTAAGATAAGTTCCGCTGGTACCAAACCAACCAATTTTAACTTTGTAGGGTTTGGATCAATATAGATTGAGATCTAAATCCAGATCCAGACTCATATTAGCTACCATGGTTCGCTTTCTATGGTCCAAGACCCACATCAGTAGCACGCACATGAGATTGCTAGCTCCTTTCGCTGCCTATTTAATGGCTTAGCCATCTGATCAACGCGTAAACAGTGTCTGCACGGAAGTGGGAGAAAGAAGTCAAGAAAACATTGTAAATGGTTGTTGGACTCTTTCTCCCAAACTTCAAAGATGGGATGAAATATCGCACGGATGAGAAATTAATGGAGACGACTATGATCTCGAGGGAGCAGACAGACGGATGAATGAACCATGACAGTGAGCCAAGAGTGCAGAAAGCTTTATTGGAATTACCTTTTCCAGCATTGTAAGAAGTTTTCTTTTTCCACTTCTCGAAATTCAAAAAAGAAGATCCTGGCATTGCCCACTGAGTTCACCTTACAATGGTCGCCCACAAGGCGACATGATCCACTTTCTATGTTGTGAAAATGGGAAAGGGAAATCCCAAGTTGTTGCCTTTCACATCAGAATCAAACGGATGCTTGGAAAATCTTTTCTCCACCCAACCTCATCTTTAAAAAAGATGCCTTATGCATAAAAAAAAAAATGCATGATAATAAAACTGAAAGATTCATTTTGTGACGCACTCAAGTAAAATCGTATTTACAAGAATGCGATAAGTACTCAAAAAAATTAAATGTGACTAAAACAGTATATGGTCTAATTTCACGATAAAAAGGCGTTTACTATAAAGTTGTAAGCAGTTAGAGAAAATAGATTGCGATAGCACAATCCTGCACAATCCTGTTTTAGAAGGATTCATTGTAGTATGTAATCGTTTCATAAATATAACATAAAGATTTTGATATATTTATGAAATACTTTACAAAGTATTTTATGAATATACAACTCTTGAGATGGATTCATAAAACCATTACAAACTGTTCTATTTGCCAAACAAACTAGAAGGGCAGAAACACTCAAGTTTCTTTAACGGACTTGAACTACTGACATGTAGAAAGCAATATGCGCCGACGGTCCTAGGTGGTGCAAGTGAGTCCAATTTATTCGAACCAATTTGAATTTGATACCTTGTTTTTAGGACATGGGCGGTACGACTAGGGTTTGGATTTTGGACTTTATGTCTTTGGAACTTTTTGGATTTGAAATTGGATCTGCAACATTGTTTCATTTTGCCAACAAGAACTCTGTACTAGGGCACCGAATGGCGCCTTAATCAAAATTTCATGAAGCGGGAAGCTGCATCTTCATATAAAACAACTACTCGAGAAAAAAGGAGCACAAGTGAAAATGGCAAGGTAAAAAAGTTCATATAAGTAAGAAACAAGAAATCAGTGACAAGTGAAATGAGCTTAGTAACAATTCGAGGTTATGTAAAAATTAATTACCCTCAAGAAACATAAAATACACTGAGGACAAGTGAGTATTGGATAATGGGAACAAAAAGTTGGTAGGGGAGAATCTGTTGTTCAGCTAAAGTAGCATATGTAGTTGAGAAACATTTATAAATGAAATGTGCTTATCATGGAAGGATGATTAAAAAAAGGCAGATGTGGAAAAAAATAATGTTTGATTAAGAAATCAGATCTGATTCAGAAATGAAAAAAATTGCAGGCGATCGGATTCATATTTCAATTTTAAGCAAATACAAAATCGGATTTGGATTCATATTTGCCGGATTTAATTTCAAATAAATATCATACGTTCAATATTTATTCGTTTTGAAAGTTTGTTCGTAATATATCAAAATGCATTTTGATTTTGTTTGCTTCTTTAAAATTCGGAGTAGGAAGTGAAAGTAAAATCGGTTGTTAATTTAAAAATCAGATTCAAAATGGTATAAATTTTTCCTTCTTCGTATTAAAATATAAATTTGAACCCGTAATATATGAATATCCGATAACTAAAATATCATAAAAAGATTACATATCCAATTTCAATCCAATATCTTGACATCCCTGCTTATTAGATCATGCCTAATTAATTATAGAAAAAAAAAACTTTAAAAAATGAAGAGATTAGAGAAAAATATCATAGTCCATCTATGGGATATAAATAGGCAACAATTTAGCCTGATTCATTTGGTCACAATTGGCTCAATTAAGAACTTGGGGTTATGTTTGATAGTCTTGGATCTTTGATCCAAACCCACCACAGATTTTAAAATCTTAGATCTGTGGTCATACCCTCCTCCTCTGACTCCGTGGTTTTCACAACGTAAAACAGATTTGAGATCTTTAAGAAATCCACTGTTTGTTTAAGCTGTGGATTTAACTTAATATAAACTTAAATTCACCCACAAATCCCATACCAAACATGGCCTCATCACCTTGATGAAGATCAAGATTTCTAACACCCAAGTCCAAATCTTTGTCGAAATAATCTCTGTAGAATATATATATATATATATATATATATATATATATATATAATATTGTATCTATCTGCCTTGGATTGAACATAATCACCAATCAAGTTGTTGGATTTGAATTTGACATTCGGCGTCGGTACCGATATCGACTTCCTACTCACAAAGTAAAGATCTGGATCTATACATCTTGACAAGACATTTGCTCTAAATTAGTGAGTTTGGACCACAGAACACGAATCCAGATCAGTCCAAATCAGGTGATGTAATTGAGCGGTTGGATCAGATGGTCTAACTTGATGCTGTTCTGCAACAAGGCACCTCTCAAGTTGGTCACCTCAAGCGGAGAGCTACCCTACTTGGTAGGCGGATCATGCATGGGCCATGGCCCTCTTTTCTACACCTTCACTATTCTCCTCCTTCCTTTCATCAATCATCACCTTGTTAACATCAACAGACTGCACATGCACTGTGATTTTAATGGCGAAAACTACTGTAATGATAATTGTTCATAGCTCGAGCACACCGACGGGCCGTGCAAATGTAGGACCGTTGGCACATACTATACTCTGGACTGGAGTTCAGGCCCATATCATGTCGGCCACAAACAAGGTGACAAAAGTTTCATCCAAGATCCGATCCAACTCGAACTCTGGATCGCTTAACTTGAATTTGGTACACGCTTGATCCAATTCGAGTTCGAGAAAAAGGTGATGAACATTTTCATCATCTAATATCAGTTCGCACTGTTTTTTCTTTGTTTTTCTCTCAACCATCCATCTGCTTTAGATAGACGGCCTTAGTTAAACCACTTAATGAAACTTGATTATTATTAATCGAATCGAGAGCATTTGAGATCAATGAAGTCAAGATCAAACCTTTCTCCCGCTCATTTTGAAGGAGACGTTTTTAACGATACAAGAAGAAGAAGTGACATGAGGACCTTAGGTCTCGCCTAACAATATCTTTAGGTTAATGAATCATAGATTCTTGTGTACATTTTATAGTACATTAGGAAACTATGTCACATCGCATTTATGGATCTAAAAATTCAAGGTAATGAAACACCCTTTTAAGAGTGTTTCGTATTTCGTATAGAAGATTCATTCACAATCCCTTTCATGTGAGACCTACAACGTAAACCAACAGTAGATTTCACTATTGTGTAACAATTGAAGATTTGAGATCCAATTGTCTACCCAACACATTTATTGAAGTACATTAAATAAATGCTTGGTATTGGCAACAAAAACAATTTGTTATTGTTTCAAAAATTAGGACAATTTCATTGTTCTGTTGATCTATCCCAGCTTTCAAAATAGATTTATAAAGCGGTAATAAACTGTTTAGGTTTCCGAACGGCCTTTAAATGTCAGATGAGAACGTAAAACATGCTTTTCTTGTCGTTGGAATAATTGATCGGGTCGGGTTGGTCACCTAAGGATCCGAAGCAGAAGAAAGACAGTTGGACTAGGACCCAACCCGCCATGCTGAGCGGACCCGGTTTTCATTCTCCCCGAAATGGCGTCATGCTCCGCGCGAGTCGCTGCTTCCGCAGCCAGACCGCTGGAGTCAAACGCCAAAGCTGTCCAGTTCACGGCGCACTACTTGGTGCTTTCCCGGGAAGCAGAGAGGCCACCGGAGGCAGAAGAGGCTCACCGTGGAAAGCGAGGTCACCGCCGCTCGTTACGCGACGGCGAAAGTGGCCGGCCCTAATGAAGACGCACGGAGCCGGAGAGGTCAGCTCCGGCGGTGGTCGGCCGAGAGCGGAGGCTCCGGCGGTGGTTGGAGGAGACCGGAGGCCCCGGCGGCGGAGGTCGCCGGAGTGGCGCGGAAAGGAATACAAACTAAGTGAAAAATGAAAAAGGGCAAAAAATAAAAGGAAAAGGAGGCGAGCCGTACCGATGTGGGACCCACCGTTAAAAATTAAAATAGGAAAAGGAGTAAACCTAGAGTTAAATTTTTAACCGCAGTTAGTTCCCGCTTATAAGTGCCTGCCCTTTTTGACTCTCACACCCCCACCCTGGCGCTCTCTTATTTCAAAGTCTCTCTCTCTCTCTCTCTCTCGGGACTTGGAAGGGTGTTTGGCTGAGGCTATGAAGGCCTGAGAGTTTACGGTATAGAAGATCGGCAATGACGGTGTTCGCGCACTCTTCCGGCGGGTTTCTCGCCGGGAAGCAGGTGTTTCCGGTAGATTACGAGGCAGAGGTGTCGCAGAGGTTGGTGGATGCTTGCGTCTCCGGCGACGTCAAGGGGGCTCTCGAGTGCGTCGCCGATCCCTTCGTCGATGTCAACTTCGTCGGCGCGGTCTGCCTGCGGGCGCGCCGGGCGGAGGTCGTGCTGCGGGAGGAAGCGCCCGACGAGGTCGTCGCGGAGAGCGAGGAGTTGAGGACGGATGCCACGCCGCTCTTCCTCGCCGCCCACACGGGGAACGTCACGCTCGTGCGGAAGCTCCTGGTGAGCTCTCTCTCTCTCTCTCTCTGATTATCTGACGATGCTTTCATTCATCCTCTGCTTCTCGTCATTAGTTGCTCTGTTGATTTTGCGTTCTTCTTCTTGCTTTGCTGTTGATGCATCATCATTCTCGATTGTCAGCGTGATCTCCTCCTTCCCGGCATTTGCTTGCTCGATACTCTGACTTGCAATGGTTATTTTTCCCTAAATTTTTGTTGTGGCTTTTTTCTTTTCATTTCCAGCTGGAATAGACTCACATGGCTGCTCCTAACTTGTGTAGCCATGACCTTTCTAATTTCCTTTTCTGGCTTTGAAGGAGATGCACCGTTACGGCGCTTGTGGTCTCCTGGTCTCTTTTCTCGCAATACTTCTTGTTGCTTGCGTTTTCTGGTCTTTCGAGACTTAGTCCTAACCGTCAGTGGTTTTTCGTTTTTCCTCTTTCGGGTAAGAGTAGACCTTGCTATTGAGATTATAGCAAGAAAAGATGATGAAAGGAGTCCGTTCGAGTCAAAGATTTATGAATCTATAGTGCTTTATTTTTGAAAGGACATGAAAATGTGGAAGTAGCAAAACAAGGAAATAGCGGAAAGGAAGCACTTTAATGTGGCTCTCAATAACATCTACGGTATTTTTTTTATAGTCCCGGTTTCTGAAATTAATTTTCTCGAAACATGCAAATTTTCATTGATTAGGGCTGTTACGATTATGTTCTGTTGAAATTTGAAACGTCTGTTGTGTCCCTATCAACTTATGGAAAATGTTTAAATGGGGTCCTTTCTCGGAAAAAAGTTTTCAATTCTCCGTCCTTTTATCGGCAAATGAGATTTTCCTTCCTTTTCCTTTTGCGTCATGCCTCAGCCTTCCGGGGGAACTTGCAAAATGGATCTGATTTCATGAAAGTCGTTGATGAACTTGAACTTGCAGCTGTGCTTCCCTAAGAAGACAAAATTTTCTGCTTTTCATTGTTTTCTCGTTTTTTTGTTCACCCGTGGTCTGTCCGAACCGGCAAGACCAGCGTCCTTCTCCATAAGCGTCCTATTTTCCACGATTTTTTTTTCGTGAATCGCGAGAAAATATGGTAATTGGAAATGTCGCTTTTTTAAGGGTAAAATCGTCATTTAAGAATGACAAGTTCCCTTCCACTATGTGGGTAAAGTAATAACAAGCTATAACGTCAAATGTGTTTGATCTCGTTGCCTGAGTACTTTATTCTCCTTATGCTATTGAAGATGACCAGCATACCCCCTGGGTGACAACACATTTGCAGTTATTGTTGTTATTGAATACATTGCAAAAGGCCGCTTGACCTTTAATGAAATGACCCGAGAAGCTTTAAGTTTCAAAATTCTTCCATTTATTATTCTATTTTGTGTGAAACGTAATAACGTACTTCCATTTCATGCTGTGTTTGTGAGTTTTTTTATTCTTTCAAAGGGGTTCCGGCGAAACGTTCTTGTAATATTTGATTCGTTACTGTCGGCGTGAGGTGGGACGTGCACACCGTATAGGAAACAAATAGGGTCGCGTAACTCGCTTTCAGTTTTCTCCCTTCTGGGTTTAATTTTCTGCCTGCAGTCCTAGCCTCGGACAGGAAACTCCATGAGCGCCATGTTAAGGTGGCGCTCTTCATGCACTTGCCCTGAACTACTAGAAGCGCTTGAATGCAATAATTTGATCACGGGTCTCGTGCGAGCAATGCGCCTACAACTGCTTCTTTACAAGAGAAAGCGACGGAAATACCTGAGGGTGCGCTGAGAAACCCATTATGTCATTATCTAATTTGGGGTTCTGAGACTGACTAGGTGTCTCGTCCTGGTCAACAACTGGGGAGGACGGTCGCCGAATTTGGCTTTCCGTCGCATGTGGGGTGGGCTGTGGCACATGAAACTTTAGCTTGCCCCTATAGCAGGGGCTAAAGGGTAGTATGGTCATCAAAAGTTATGGTCGCCTTGGAGAAATGGCGACTTTCCTCCCTCCTGCTCTACCCCGGCAACTTGCCGGTTCTGCTGCCATTTCGCTCATCGTGCCTCGCGATTCTCTACAGCGGCTGACATGGCACGTGAAGTGAAATTCCATTTCTCATACTGAACTGTTTTCGTTAAGCATGATATAAAAAAGTAGGCGATCTGCCCATTTTGCACGGGGTTCTAGGCTTGGTTATGGTGCCTGCCTTTCTTTTCCTATCTAGACGTGTAAAAGAGAGAAGTAAACCTCCGAAACAGTAGCACGCGGTTGTGGGAAGTGGGTGAATCCACTGTCCGGCGAGGGTAAATATGGCGATGGTTGCCTGCATGCCTATCTTTTTGTCGATATTTGCAGCCATTCATCGGCACGATTGGGATGCGGTTGTTTAGTCGCAGTAGGGGGATGGTCTTCAAGGATATTGCCTGGGATTTCCAACAATTAGGTATTTTAGGAAAATGACATGATCCCAGTTTCTTGGGTGTTGGGTGTGCTCATGCGGCTTTGAGGTGTCGGCATGGTCCTTCCCACTTGGTTGTTGGCTTGTTGCTATCGCCAAGATAAGGTAAGAGCTCCCAATCGACTCCAAGTCTCCAATGGAGCGTTCGTCTGGAAGTGGGCTTTTTCCAACCAATGCACTGAACCGCATTGGGTTGTTTGGTTTTGAATGATATTCTTCCCAATAAAACCTAAAGTCTCCATGTCTCATTTTTTGCCCTAGAGCTATCTTCCTTTGCTGTTTCTTCGCGCAAACATTAATGTGTCCCTGTCAACTGTTTCAATTCATTGATTGGCACTGTGACCCCTCGATGAAAAGTAATTAAGACCCTGCCACTGCTTGCTGGAGGTGCTTTTCTCCCCTCAAATATTAATGCCTGTCCCTTCAAAATTTATTCATTTTCACTGTCCAACTTCTTTGTTAGGTCCTATGTCATTTGGTGGCCATGTTACTCCACTCGCGACACCCGTGATTCTCTTCTGATATTTTCAACCTTTGATCACACAAATGCCTCTCGCGGTCGTACAGCTTGGCTAATTAATCTGCAAACACGTGGAAAATTGTGGTAGTTTGGCTACTGCTTACTCTGAATGTACATTATCGCATAAGCCATTATTTTGTAGCATTGGCAGTGCGCCTCGTTTTGTCTGCCCAGTCTCTTCCAGTGGGAGCCTGGGAGGTGGATAGGTATCCTAGGTTACAGCACTATTGTTATTTTTTGAAACTGTAACTATGTTACTGTTTATTTCTGCTGTGTGGATTATCATGTGGTTCCTGTGTACATGTACGTGAGCCAGGATGACCCGTCTACACTGATTTGTTGTTTTTAATCACTGGTGACGATGGCGATGACGTTTGAGGAAAAATATTCATCCGTATATCATAGATCAAAAGCATGTCTATCTCGCGTTTACCATATTGATTACTTTGTATGGTTTTCTTTTCTGGCGTTTGGTGAACTGGCTGTTATTCGCGGCAGTTTGAGAGAGGTCCGTGGATAAAGAATCTTATTCATTTCTCAAGGAAATCTTTTAATCCCAAAGTCTTCTTCTGAATGCACTTGAAGATTCTCGTTTTCAGTATGCACGTCTCCTCCCCCTTTCTTATTCTCTGAGGAACGCTAGCTGTAATGTGAACATTAAGGCAATGCATTGTTACATAGGGGTCTGCAGGAAATCATCTTCACTGGTAAGCAAATAAATATCTGCCTAGAGAATGTTCTTGGGAGGAGGCGGTTGGATTGTCTTAACCGTGGTGGACGAATTCTATCATGCACGTAGTGGTTGCCAGTCATGTCAATCAATGTCCATTTGTATAGTTACACAATTCCCCGTTTAAATGAATGTTTGCTCGAACTAGTTAACATATAAGCCAAGGATACTTCGATTTAGCCAGCCATAGGATTGGGGCAGTAGAAATGCAAAAGCCTGTTTAATCTGAGAAGAAGCTTGTCGTCAGCAATCAAAGCTCTGGGGCTAGATATCAATATTGTTACTATTTTTTTTATCTCGCCAATAAGACTTCTGACTGCCTAGATGAGAATGACAAATGTAAATTCATGAGGCGTAAAAAAGCTGCCTGTGAAGAGGGATGGAGGACTGTGTTTCTGAACGTGCATTTTTGCGGATTTCAAAATATGCTATTTTGTCTGTTTATCCATTTAACGCTTTGAATTTATTTGCTGCTGTTCTGGTGCATTGTCAATTATCTATCATAAAGGCAGCTGTGGGTTGAAGGTGGGGACACAAATCCATGCATAGGGACCTACGGAAGAGTGTCGGTTGCTATGGACAGTAGATGGTCTGGATAGAAGCGTCTCTTTGGCTCTACATTTCCTTTATTCCATGGTTAAGAGCCTCTAGGGTAAAGCACAAGAATGTCTGCTGGCTTTGCATGAGTTCTTTCATTTATGATGCGATGGTGCTAGTGGGGTCATTTTTTGTTTGTCTATCTGAAATTTCTGGCGATCATCCTCCTCCATACAGATATTTTTTTTTCAATAATGCACATGGGATACCTTTTATCCTCCATAGCTACTACATCCAATTATGTAGTTTTGTTTTTTTTCAGACAACTTGATCTTGGGAATGCATGATTGGGTCCTCCGAATCATTTGAAAATTCTGGAGAATCGTGGAAGTATTTGGGCCTTCACCCTGTTATTTCCCCGGCAATCTTAATATGGACAGTGACTATAAGAATCCGGGTAGCAAATAGGGGAAATCAAAGCCAGACGCACCCACACACTCTCTCTCTCTCTCTCTTTCTATTCTTAAATAACATAATAATACTACACTATATTAATTCTAATTTCGACTAGATATGAAGGGAGTAGACGGTTGTGAGAGAGAACTTTATGATTCTATCCACGTGTGGCTTGCTCATTTTTTCTTTTGCAATTTTGGCATATACGACAGATCGTCGGTGCTGATGTGAATCAGAAGGTGTTCAGGGGGTTCGCGTCGACAGCTGCTGCCAGAGAGGGCCACACTGAGATACTGGAGATATTGTTGAAGACAGGGGCTTCCCAGCCAGCATGTGAAGAGGCCCTGCTGGAGGCCTGCAGCCATGGCCGTGCGAAGCTTGCTGAGCTGTTGATGGCATCTGATATGATCAGGCCCAACGTTGCAGTCCATTCACTAGTTACCGCCAGCTGCAGGGGGTTCACCGATGTTGTTGCGACCCTCATTAAGGTAAACTTTCTACCCTCGTAAAGGTAAAATTTCTATCAAGAATTCATTTTGCTGTTGTTGGTAAAGTATGTGGGGCCATCAATGCAATAGGCTGCATCAAGGCTAGCGTGGTCGAGTATAGAGTTAGGCCATACTGCCGTTTGGCCGACGAGATTTAGGCTTGGTCTAAGTAACCATCATTTCATTGAGAAATCTTTAGAAAGGACCCTTCACATCAAAGGCTGTTATTTAAGTCCAAACTTCTATTAGATGCTGTTCTGTGGTTCTAACCAATGACCTTATTCCAGTTTTTGGGGTTCTTTATTTTTTCACTTCATGCCTGTAAGAGAGACCAAAGGTCTCTGTGATAGTTTAACTTGATGCGGTTCCTGGAGTTGTTTCAGGCTTTAATCAAGTGCATGCATGTTCCCTGATAGGCTGCAACTTTCAAGTTGATTCAGTTTACTCTGAACTAAACTGACACTCGTAACCGGATTGTAAGTCGTTCTGTTCCGGACTTGTTTTTGCACTTTTCCTGGCTCTGTGAATAAGGGTGCCTCTTATGCTTCCTTCCAAGTAGTTCTTTTTGTACTGTCCTCGTACCCTTCCAATCCCACCTAATAATGTTTTGTAGTAAAACCTCATACGTAGCTTAGGAAATGCTTCTCATGTGTGATGTCCCTTTTAAAGTTCTTCATGGTATTTCTGGATTCCCATGGCTATTATCGGGACTTGATTCCCGCTTGGTAGGGGACGTCTTGTTTGGTATCTTATGTCCAGTTTGTTGCCAGCGTAGGGAAAGAGAATAAATAGGCGAGGGTTTCTTTTCAAGCTCTTCTTTTCATAAACGTACTTGCGTTTCTTTTCCTTTCCTTCACACCCACAAGAGCCAATACTCTTCAACAATCTCCTTTTGTTTTGTGGTGGAGTATTTATTTTGCGTACGAAGTGAATAGTTCCACAGCATTCCTCTGTTACATCATCCCTGCCATAGGTTAGGCCACCGACGAGGCCTGTCCGCCAGGTCACAGTTGCCTATGATTTTATTAGCCATGAGATCACCGTCATGCGTTATTCGCAATGGCCGAGGCGGGTCATTTAATGTTTACAATTAAATATCAAAATGTAACACTACTCCTTTAGTCATTTGGAATATTTCTCTGGTACACCAACATCTAAACTTGCAAATGGAAGACCTGTAAAGTTCTCTTTCACCGTGCCACAATTTCGGTGTTGTAAGAGGCCGCTCCTTCGGCGAATTCAACTGAATTTGACCGTGAACTGGCAGGCTGAGGGGATTTATCTGTGAACTGGCAAAAGTGGAAAAACATAAGAGTTGTTTTTAAAACAAACCAAATACAGATTATATGAGAAATTAATTAAAAACAACAAAAAAGCCTTGAAATATCTTTTGAAATAGTGGTTTTCATGATTCGTGGATCGGCAGGACCATCATAGCTCCGGTAATAGTATCCGGGAGGTGTTATTTTTCGTAACTTAATTCCTATATTGCAGTGTGGGGTGGACGCAAACGCGGTGGACAGAGTGCTTCTTCGTTCATCCAAGCCCGCTTTGCATACTAATGTTGATTGTACAGCCCTTGTTGCAGCCATCGTGAGTAAGCAGGTTGCTGTAGTGAGGCAGTTGCTGCAGGTAATTAAGAACCACAATTCACTTCCTCGTTTTTTCATGACCCAGTTTCTCAATTCTCTTTATCAAAGCTTCAACGGGATTGGATTGCTGTAAATGACGTCACAAGGCGGCAGGCGCAACGTTCAGGCGAACAATGTAGCCATGCCGGGCAGACCCAGGAAGAAAACTGGGTTGGCCCACACGTGGTCCATGGAAACCTGATCTGATCTATGTAGGTTGTTGGGTCTAATCAGGAAGATGATGGAGCAAAGCTGGGTAGGACCAGAAAGGAAACTACTTGGGTGGTCCACGCATGGTTTAACTACTTGCATACTTTGACTATAGGTTGGTCTTACCTCTAGAATTAACACCAGGATTTTAGCTGTATGCCTAACCAGAAGACTTGGGATGGTGGATCGAGTCCTCACGAAAACCTGTATATATGCAGTTTCAACAAAGTCGGTGCTTGCTTTGTATTATTGCTGAAATCCTCATCCTTCGATTCCCCGGAAAAATCAACCATGTTTCTTTTGGTGGGGAGGAGCCCATCTATCTCAGACCCCACCATCTGAGCCGACCTCCTTGGCACATCGCTCGTCTTTGCCTGAAGTTATTTTCCATTCTGTCTAACATCCAAGTAGCATGATGTCCCTGTTATATCTCTTTTTATTGGAAAAGTAGACTGCCATCTGCATTAAAGGAGCGTGATGTTTTCGGTGAATGGTCGTCGTTGCATTTTTAATCTTCACAGTCAGTGATCTTCTTTTCATTTACTTCGCTTCTCAGACCGGCGTTAGGACCGATTGCAAGGTCAGACTTGGAGCATGGTCATGGGACTCTGTTACAGGGGAAGAGCTCCGGGTTGGTGCAGGCATGGCAGAGGCATATGGCCCAGCCTGGTGCGCCGTCGAGTACTTCGAGTCCTCCGGAACCATCCTACAACTGCTTATGCAACACCATCCACCGACCATCAGCAGCTTGTACCAAGGGAGGACCTTGCTTTTCTATGCCATCCTGTGCTCCAACCTGCGTGCAGTCGACATGCTTCTGGCATTGGGAGCAGACCTTGAGTTCGTAGCAAGGTCAAAATCAGGACACGAATTCAGGCCTATCCATTTAGCAGCTAGGCTGGGGCACGCCGCCATCCTCAAGCGCCTCGCGTCTTCAAAATGCGACGTAAATTCCTGCACAGACTCTGGCGAAACGGCGCTTATGGTTTGTGCCAGAGCCAGGCAGGAGGAGTGTCTGCGGGTTCTCCTTTCATCTGGCGCTGACTTAGGAGTCGTGAATAAGGTGGGGCAATCTGCTGCTGCCATTGCAGAGTTGAACAGTTGGACGTCCTGTTTCAATAGATTGGTGCTTGATACAGTCCGGTCCGGAAAGAGGATCACATCAAGCAGGCATAAAGTGTTTTCGCCGCTCCTTCTAGCAGCTTGCTGCGGGGATGTTGATGCACTGAAAGTGCTGATCAAGCAGCCTGAGACCAACCTGAATGAACAGGACGGAGACGGCTTCTCTGCTGTCATGCTTGCAGCTGCTGAAGGTCATGTTGCTGCATTCCGCGTGCTTATATTTGCTGGTGCTGATGTGAAGCTCCTCAACAGTGCCGGTGATTCTGCAATGTCTTTGGCCGAGTTGCATAAGAACAGGGACATGTTTGAGAAGGTGATGCTGGAGTATGCACTAGAGAGAGGCAGCCGGACAGGAGGGTTCCACGCACTGCATTGTGCTGCTAGGCGTGGGGATTATGACGCTGCATTGCAGCTTCTAACCAGCCGCGATAGAGATGACGTGAACATGCTTGATTCGGAAGGCTACACGCCTCTCATGCTCGCAGCTCGCGAGCAACAATTGGAACTCTGTAAACTGCTCATCTCTCATGGTGCAGACTGCGAAGTTGTGAACCAAAGGGGCGAAACTGCGTTGATCCTCGCCAGGAAAAATGGTGGTCGTGGGAAGGACATAGAGAGCGTGATACTGGACAAGCTTGCCCGCGTTCTCGTTCTCAGGGGTGAGAGAGTGCAGAAGCATACAAAGGAAGGCAGGGGAGAGCCGCATCCCAAGGAGCTGCTGATGGTAGCGGGCGGAGGGGTGTTGAGCTGGGGCAAGTCGCAAAGAAGGAACGTAGTTTGCAGGGAGGCCGTGGCAGGTCCGAGCAATGCCTTCAGAAAAAACCGCCGGCAGAAAGGCGACGCGGACGACCCAGGAATATTCCGAATTGTGACCAAGAACAGGGAGGTGCATTTTGTTTGTGCAGATCTTGAAAATGCAAAGCTATGGGTCCGGGGGATCAAGCTCATCACAGAGGAAGCATCTGCCTGCGGTAGCAAAAGCCAATCGGAACTCATGTGAGGGGGTCCAGATGCTGCGACTGAATCTTTTTCTCTCTCTCTCTCTCTCTCTTGTACATGATGCTTGTGGGAAACGTCGTGCTTCGTCTCCGAGTATGTATCTTGTGCTTCCGTTTCGTCTTTCCATGTAAAATTGTGAAAGAAGAGGACGCCATCTCTCTTTGTACAGTTTTTAGGTCGTGTCTTGGGGAAAGAGTGATACTTCTTCTCGAAGTATGGGTTTTTTGGGTCCGTCCTGTCTTCTTCCGTTGTAAAAATTTTGAAAGAGGGAGGAGGTAATGTACCAGGTGTACTTAGCTTAGAATTTGTTTTCCACCGTCCGTTCCAGCAAATGGTGTGCTTTTATATGCATCTGCAAACAAGAATCCTAACGCCACTTATTTTCTACTTTAGTTTACTGTTCCCCACCTGATTGGGTACATTAGGCGCTAATTACATCCGGATAGGGTTTCATACCTTCCGCTCGTCTAAGTTTCAACTCAATTCCCGCGTACTAGAATCATGTCGACCACAGTAAACGAAACCAAAGTAGGAATTTGATTACTTAAACGGGAGGGCTGGGAAGTGAACAGCTTCCAAATGCGATACCTTAGCATAGGCGATGAGACTCGAAAAGTAATGTGTAGCAGGCACAAGATTGAAGCATTTTTTTATTCAAAAGAAACAAGCCTTTTTGTAACCATGGCCCGAGAGAATTGGATTGCACCAGCAAAAGACCCTATTCATATTAGGAAGAAGCCATTATCAGTTTCCACATTGCATCAGTTTGCAGGCAAGTAGGATGACAGAGGACGCCGCAACGACCCGTATCAAATTATTTTCCATATTTTTTATTATACTTCAAAATATTTCATAATGGACACTCTGCTTAGTTTGATTCTGAATCAGAATTTGGTCACCGAAAATTGGATATCCATCGTATTTAATAAGGAAAACTCTGTGCCCTGTCTGCACCTTATCATTAATCGGATGTAAACTTTCTTATCAAATCCAACCACTTGAATTCATGTATGAATTGGACATTAGATAAATACCAACTGCTTACATCAAGGAGCAGAAACCTTATAAAAAGCTGAAAAATACTTATGCTGTTGGGTTCAAACGAAAACTTGAGTACAAGGTTGTATGACTATATTTTTTGAGTTTCAATATCTAGACTTCTTTGGAAAGATCACATGGTTGGTTTCACAAAAAACGCAACCTACTAATCGTGTTCTTTTCATAATAATCAACGCCCATAGCTGCTAAGTCACATGTAGAGTTAATAGGCATATCAAAATCACATAGATGGTACATACACAGCCAAATTTGACCAACAGCTACTGAGATATTTGAGGTACTTGTGCATTGTTCGATAGCTAAGGCTGGTTCCAGATCCCAATCCTTCCCACCTCCGGTCTCAGTTATGTTTAAACAAGAAGAAAATGCTGCTATTCACAGCAATACAAAATCCATATACCAGATTACATTCAGGGATGGCCAAACCAAAATAACAAGTGTCGATCATAAGTGAAAAAACAGAATCGGACACAAAGCAATATATAGAAGTGACCCTCCCTTCTGGCCAAGACATTTACGCCTCACCATAATTGGCTTTCATAATGACATAGACGGCACATGCAGGAGCCATGATTTCATTGAGATGTGCGCCATACTTTGCAAAAACCAAAGCTATAGGTGTATAACCTGGTGTTGAGGAAGTAGAGCCAAAAGAGTTTTACCACTATTGCCAAGAGTATCCATGTTTTCCATTGAACCTTGTTTCGAAGACATAATTACAAAAGTACCGATATGCCACTTCCGCTGTCTCATGAACATTATCATAAGATACAATATACATTTCTTTTTTCACTCTAGAAAACAAATGTGATATATAAAGTACCTCAATTAGCTTAATAGCTAGGATGAAGACTATAAATTTATTTATAAAAACTGCTATTTGGGTGCTTTAGAAGAGCCAATCAGCAGAACTCTGTGGAAAATGAACCAAAATGGCATCTGCACATCAATAGCTGCGCCAGTTTATATTTTAAAGACCTTGGATTAACAATTAAGGATGAAAAACTAGTCAAGCAAACTCAGGCAACCCACTCATGTAAGCTTGTCTCAAATTTTAACATCTTTCCTTTAATTTTTGTTTAAAATATATATTCATATATAAATCAAGTGACATAAGCTAAAAAAGAGTCCAGCTGACTCGAGCTTGAGCTTGCCTCATAAAGCTCGAGTTGAGCAATATGCGACTCTCCCTCATTGTTCGTTGCAAGTAACAATCTCAAGGTTTTGCTTCAGGGGATATTGAAGCAAAACCTTGAATGACATGGGCACCACATCCCTTATGCAAATGGGAAGGAAAGCAATGCGCTAATTGATGTGCAGTGCAGTCTCCAACTCAGGCCAATGCAGCCCTGCACCCTAAGGTACATGGGGAGCTCCAACTCTCATTTGAGAAGAGGGATTTCCTCCCCCTCACCCAAAACAATCTTTGAGGTTTCGAAATGCACAAGATGCTTCAGAACAGCTTCCTGTCGGATCTTTTAAATAGCACAACCACATTTCACCAATTTCAGGCCATACGACTTCACCAGACCAACGACACCCACGCGCATAGAACAAAGAAAAAAGGACGGGTCTTGCAACATAGTGTTTAAAAGATCGGTGCAGAAGAAACACATGAACTTTGCTCTTCAAGGCTCATCAAGCACCATCTGACTTTGTATAAGGTAGGTGAGACCCAATTGATGTCCTTAACGCAAAATATGAATTCTGGAGTCTCTCTCCCTCTCTCCTGTCAAAAAATAAGCTCGAACCTATGAGCAAAACTGGAAACGTTACAGAATCTTTCTTTTGTCAACGTAACCTCTCCGCACCCCAACTTTCCAAGTTTTCAGTATCCTCGAGTTCCAGCTTCTCAAAGTTTCTGCCGGCTTGGAAAGACATAGGCTTTGAGCATCCTAAGAATGTCCTCTCCAACAGATTAATTTTGCCTGCTAGAAAAGTGATCATGCGGCTAACTCCCCTTAATCTCCTTCTCCTTTGCCTTGCACATATCCTCCGCGGATTTGACAAATTTTTTCGTCATCTCATCAACCTGGCCAATTCACCAGATGTTTGTTTTGATAGAGAACATAAACGTACATATAGAAGACACACACACACACATATAGAGAGACAAACGAGTAGCTGCTAGACCTAATGATCTTGGTAATTAATTTTTGCATATGCTGAAAAAGGAGCAAACATTCTGAATACCATATTCTCAAATCAACGGTAGTAATTCTCATGATCTAGGTGCTTAGTTAAAAAAAAGGGCATTTTAAGAGCAAAACGAGACAAGCAACAAAAGCTAGACCAGGAAAAACACATGGGAATCAAGAAAAACGCTAGACAAAACATTATTTCTTGTAGATATAGACTCCAACGATGAAATCATTTTTGAGTATTGTTTTAATGAACAAAGCACAACACTACGCCGTCAGTTTTTGTGGGTTGAAGCTAGTGAAGAAACGCACACAAGCGACCAAATTAACCAAGCTATTGCCCAATTTTATCAGGCAACATCGATATGTTAAAGCAGTACAACTACATGCTCGTCAAACTGACAACCATTTTAAACTATTTACCTCTTTTTCCAGCCTTTTCACATCATCTTTAGGCATACTTGATGATGCTTTTTTTATAGTGTCAAATGCCTGCACAGCCCCAGGAAACAAAAGTATTACATTTCACAAAGCAACATCAGAGAAATTCATATTCAAACATCATAATATATTTGCTTACCTTTTGCCTTGCCCTTCTAATGCTCTGTTTGACATCTTCAGAAGCTTTCACTACAATCTTACACATGGCCTAAAAGAAAACCATTAACATGGATAAAGCTCTCTGCTGGTAAAGGAATATTTTTTAAGACGTGCGCACAGAGTTTCACTCACCTGTACATGCTCCTTTGTGAGACTTTCGAGAAGCACCAAAAAAAAAAACTTGCATGTTAGCACTAGGGAAAAGAGAGAGAGAGAAAGAGAGAAGGTGGATGTCATACTTACGGTGGAACAGCTGCAATGAGCCTTTGACCTTCAATTGATGGGTTTAGACCCAGTGGAGAGGAGGCAATGCCACGCTCTAACTCTTTTAGTGACTGAAACATCCAGTGAAACCCTTTCAGTCAGTTTATCAGTGAGGTTATGTGGTTCAACTCATAGGATACCAATTTCACTAAAGCTTTAAAAAAATTTTTTAATGATGGTTCAAAAGATAATGTCAAAATAACACCAGACATCTATATTGTAATGCAGACAGGTGCTTTTCCTTAACAATCTGAATGTTAATTGAGCTATGGACAGACCACCAATTACCCAATAGAAGAGGTTTTCTACTCAGACATAAAGAGGACACTGGTCTTCTTAGATGTATAAAAAGTTTACACATTATACAATGTGTCTTTTTGCTAGTGCCAACATGATCTAGACACAATTACACAGGCAATAACAAATTGTTAACCATAAAATTTACATGAGCAATCTAATAATTGGTATGAACAAAGGCAGTTCCTCGCATGACACATTCCTGTCAGTTCGGCATGCCTAATAGAAGATGAGGGTACAAAACACACTTTAGAAACTTTTACAGCACCATAATGTTAGCCAATTAGGAGAAAAGGACAACCATTCCAGTTGGACAACTAAGACACAGAAAACTATCCAGTGCATCAAAACATAACTCACGCATCCCATAACTTTCATAATTTTTACCTACACTTTGATCATGCATTGTGCAGCTACCTAACTAAAATTAAGCTATTGATTCATGTCAGGCAGATCCCCGAGGGTGTAAACGACATTACATTTATGTGATGTATGCAATTGATCTTAGTAGCATATTCTGAAATATAAGCAATTATCAAAACTTACATCAGGATCATATGGGGTCACAGAAAGAGTATGTGCATCTATAACAGAAACAACAGCAAGATGACTTAGAGGACTCTTGATCCCATGTGCTTCTATGATGATGTGATCCAGCATTCCTGCAAGAACATATGCCACATGACTACTAGTCTACTAGTCTAACATATTTAAACATGCAGTGGATGTATAACAATATAAGGCACCATCCTACCCGCTGAAGCCCTTCCAGTTCTCAGTTTACTTAATTCTCGTGACAGTGCATCTATTGCAGCTTCCATCTGTAAAGAAGCAGCAGGTCTGACACTTGGTCCAATGTCCGGTATTACTTCAACTGTGTCATTATCATCTTCTACAAAATTGCAACTGAAGCATCATAAGTTCAGAGAGTGACAAACATATGACTTTTATAATGGAAAATATCACTGTTACAAGATGAAAGCTGTACTTGCAAGAAAGTGGAACTGAATTCTCCAACAGGTTCTAGAATCTAAACATAGAACCAAATCTATAAGGCAGTGCTGGAAACCACAATCTATAGAAAAATTTAGTAAACTCAGAAAACATCATGCCTTCGTGAAACCAAAGTTAATTTCAGGTCTTATAAGTGCTGAATGGCATAAAAATGTGATCAAATGTCTCCAGAGTCCAGGCCAACTAATCCAAAACATCAAATTTGGCATTAATTAGATGATTTTGGACTATACTATAGAACATGATCTTATAGCTTTTATATGAGTGTATATAAAGCTAGTATTAGGTACTTAAATTTCATTTTATGATTATGCAATGTCATGTACAATGAGTAAACGATCCGGTTTACTTGATTCACAATGATGATTTAGGTCTCCTTTTACTTTTACATATCAAGCACCGTGTTTCTACATTTTTTATCGATTTTATTTTAATCGACCAACTCGGCCCGACTAATTCTCACTAGTTTTTTTTCAGGGTTTTTTCTGAGCTGCTCCCCAACGTCTGAAATTGACAACTTAGAGCCAACATAAAACAATCAATTCGTGGGAGCTACTAAACAAGCATTTTAAGAAGAAGATAAAATGTCCTCCATGTCATGTGCATTGCACATGACATTTACAAGGGTAGTAATCTTCAAGAAAATTCCAGTACTTCCTCGAAATTCATAAAAGGTCAAGCCTTTTGGTTGGAATAAAATCTTATGCACGGCCCAATTTGAAGGCCACATCAGGCAACGAACTCTTGCATCATGACAGTAGGCAAAGAGTGAATCGAACAGACCTGGTACACACACTTAGATGATGTCTGTTTCATAGAGAAGTAAGAACATGATAAACAGCCATTATGACTATCAAATGTCATTTTTCGTTAGGCCTTGCCAACTGACATGCATAACGAGACGCATTCAGCAGAAACAAGAGAAAATTTATTCATTTTGCACCATGCTCGTATAGCCTGCAAACCAATATCCAAGAGCAGACTATGAATTTCTTGGTGCCGCCATAAAGAAACAATAAAAATCTAAAATACAAGGACCACGGCATCAGCAACATCGTGATTCATTAAATCTTGCTCCACTACATAGCTTAGGCCTCATGGCTCCTATCTCTCCATGTTTCTTAGCAAAAACAACAAACCTCTTGTACTTGCAATAGCGACAAGATTAAATCACCAAAAAAAAAAAGAAAGAAAATATGTTACGAACGATTCCGATCGTTTCGATAAAACCAGCGAAGAGAAAGCTATCCCCACGTTCATTCATATCCTCAATCTGCCACAGGTTTTCCGGCAAAAAGTAACGGAACAAAAGTCCATATATCGTCAATCTATGGAAGAATCACCACAAGGAATCGTGACATAAGGATTTAAACCTCGCTAGTGCTTACTTGACTTCCTCCCTTTGGCGAAGCCCCTCTGGAAATCCCTATGAAGGAAAGCACTCGATTGGGAGATTTCGTGTTTCTGAACGGAATGATGAATGGTGATGGAATGGTAAGAAATGAACGAGGAAGAGCGGACACCACCCAAAAAACGAGAGCAACGAAGAATATGAGCTCTAGAAGTCAATGTGCGCCTGAGAACAGTTGCAGTAGCCATGGATCCTCTCCCTATTCTTCACTTCAGTCTCATAGAACACAGAGGAAGAAGCGCTGGATGGAGCTGCTGCTACAAGGAGTGTTCTGGCGGCTCGCGGTAGGGTTTTTGCGAAAGTCGACGGTCCTCCTTACGGTGGACCCCACTCGGCTGCGTAAGACACGCGATGCGGAGGAGCCCCAAACAAGGGTGTCGTGCGACTCGTACCAGAGAATGCGATGCGTATCGGTTTGAACTCTTCACAAAAATCAAAGTAAAAATTGTTGAACCAATTTACTGTTCCTTTTTTGTTAGCATGTCGACAGATAGAAGGTGTACCGACGGATGTGGATCGATTTCTGAATATTTGGTCTCGCATCGGCCTATTTTTCTTATGTAATGTAGGAGTGTTTGATGAATCGAGCTAACCTCAACTCAGATAAACTTCCCTCGAATTCGACTCGTTTATAGGTAGAAGAACTGTTCAATTGAATCGAGCTTGACTCAAACTCATTTAAGCGGGCTCGATTCATTTAATAAACGAGTCGAGTTCGAGTTAACCTAAATGAGTCCAACTCGAGTTAAGTGGGTTTGACTCGTTTAAGCTCCACAAAGAAAATATATATAATATGTCTCATAAAATAATAATAAAAAAAATTGCTCAAATGGGTATGCACCTAGTATGTGGGAGGTTCCATGTTAAAATCTATAGGTCACCTCTTTCTTTGAATTTTTTTTTTAATGAAATGTTTGGCTCGCCTCAAGCCAAACTTCGACTTGAGCTTAATCAAGCCAATTGATCCAAGCTTGAGTTTTAAGAACTCGAGCCGAGTCGAGCTTGAGCTGTTGAAATCAAACTCGACTCAAGCTTGAGCCAAGTTCTAGTTTCTTTTAAGACACTCATGGAGAGGTCGAGCCGGCTCAACTCGGCTCAAATTTGCTTAAGAACAGCCCTACAGTTAGAAGTTATTTGGAAGGAATAATATTATGTAATTGGCTCATGAATATGCCTCAAAGATTGAGTTAGATTCATAGAATATTAGTTCTAGTATTCCATGAATATATCCAATATTTATACATATTCACTAGACACTCACATAGGGTCTTTACTGCCAAACAGCCATTAACATGTTTAAGACAACAATTCACGAGACACTCACATAGTATATGTACTGCCAAACAACCAAAGACAACAAGCTGTAGGAGCTGATATGAACCGTGGGTTCCAATCTTTACAACTTTGAGTCGCTGTCCAATTTATTTGGATTCGACTACCCCTTGCCCTGCGGTTCAAAGCCTACTTCAAGGCCTAGATGTTTGTGACATTATTGTTTATGGTCTGAAGGAGTAGTGTGCAAAAAAACCTTTATTTTTATATTTCTACCTTCAAATGATTGACTATCTATATACATTGGTTTTCCTCCAAGTACAGAAATTTTAGATTAATGTCCCTTCGGCCAAAATTTTTATAGAGTAGCACCTATTAAAATGGAACCAATGACGTGATGCTTACATCCCAACCGGATCGCTTAGCCATGCTACACACTCCTCGAAGCAATGAAAATATTATAAATATGAGAGAAAGCCAAGACTCCTTGTCCTGTTAGTTGTATGTTTACATATGGTCCTTTGGTAATAGAAATAGTAAGATATTATTTTGTTTATCTACCCCAAGTATTGAGGCATATGTATAAATGTGATCTTTTGACAATAGAACAGCAACATTTTGTTTTGTATTAATGGGATTGAGACACTTTGTCTATTTTTAAAGTATAACTCCGTGGTCTAATTCAAATCAGGTCAGTAGATTTAGAGGCCAATCCGAGAGTGAGAGATGTCAGGGACCGATCTAGCTGCACTCTCAAATTGAATGTTTAGTTATCTTGGACTGGAAAATATTTGAGCGATCAAAAGCAGCGTGTTTAACTTAATTTAAATGTATATTATGATGATGCGTATGTAAACTTCTTATTTATTGAAAGCAAATTTTTTTGCCTAAAATTCTGAATTCTTCACCATCAAACGTTCAATGTTATAAAAGATGCTGGTTTTTTTATAGTAAAAAGGCTCACTAAACCTCAAATAAGGACTAACTTAAAATCATTTTTAAGCTCTCATGTAAAATCCTAGGTTACTGAAAAAAAAATCTCTGAAGTATTTTATCCCTTACACAAGTTTGGATACGAAATTCCCACATGGATCATATCATCCATTTCTTAATGCTCAAAAAGGGAGATTTGAAAATAAACCGTAAGATTTGATGATTTTTAGTGCTATGAAAGTGTATGCATAGCATTCTGCATGTTAACATTTAACAAATTATTTACATAGAAGGTCAGGCACCGTTAATTTTATTAATTATTTTATATTAATTTGATTGCCTGCCATTATCAAATTCATAAATATGGAAACTATGTTGACCTCTGCCATGACATGTTAAAGTTTTGGAGTGAGTGGAGGAGACCCACTGGCCAGCAAAGAACTGAAGGTTTCACTGAACCATTTGTTCTCGTTAAAGTACAAGATCTACTTTTGTGTCTTGAGATACCCTGTGCTTTCAACTTGTGCATTGTTGACTCTTTTTGCAACACGAAAGCTTGATGTCCTGACATTCTAAATAGAAGTCTGCCAAGTTGTTGAACCAACCCTCTTGAAGACATGTCATATTAACGTTTAATGTTGGAGTTTTAGTTAGGGATCAACTCGAGTTAGCCACTGTACTACAATTTATAGAGAAAAAAATCGTTGAATTTCTTACAAATATAGATTGAAAAATCTAACCAAAAGATGGGACAATATACAAAACATTTCAGCTAGTTAACATAAAACTTTACACGGTTTAACATATATTGAGACTACTGGCAAATACCATCCAATTCTCAAGGCAAGTAGTTTAATAGAGGCACAAGCTTAAGGAATTTACTAGGACCAACATAAGCCAAAGCCACCGACATTGAGAACTAGCTTGTAATTCACAGTAGAGCATGTATTAAAGTATAATTTCAAGCAAAATATAAGCTTAAAAAATTTCCCATTAGGGCAAAAAAGTAGGTACTAGTTGTATGATTGACACTAGTTCTTTTTTTTTTTTTTGTATTCCTATTGTCTCTTACTTCTCTCTTCCAAACAAAGTCACTTATAGTCTAGTTGTCATATGGTAGACCCTAGACTCAATAAAATCAGACACTGCAAGCCAGTTGACCCATTAAGGAGGAATATCTGGAACAATAAGGCTATTCATAGAGTTATGAACTCTATTTTTAGCATATGAAGGGATGTTTTTTTACTACTGATAGATTGCAACAATAGATTGCAAGGTCTTGATACCTCTTCGAAAGCCTGGGATCCGGCCGACCAGGCCTGGCCCGATAAGGAGTCAGACTCGAGCCGGCCCAACACTTGAAACTCTGGCCCGAATCGATTAAATTTAAAAATTATATAGTTAAACATAAAATAATATATAAATATAACTAATTGTAATAAAATATTATAACTATATATAAAAATTAACAAAAATATATATTAAAAATATAATCGCCTCCCACCCCCTAGTCAGCCCAATGCTTTTTTTTTCTAGGCCCAGTGCCCTTTTTCACAAGCCTAAGTAGGGCCGAGTGCCGGGTGTACCCAAGCTTACCTATTGACACAAATCTAATCCATCAATCACATGATTTTGTACATTGTAGCCAAAGATGCTTGGAAATTTGTGCATGGGCCGGGCTCAGCCCTAAATTTTAGCCAGAGGGGCATTAATCCAAAGTTTTCATGTTTGGTGGGACACCAATATATATATAAATAATCAAATATATATAAATAATCAAATATTTGAAGGTAAAAATGTAAAAAATTAAAGTATTTTGTAGGGTTGGTAAAATTAAAAGTATTTTGTAAGACCTATGAGCTCAGAGGTTATTGTAAATCTCAAATCAGCGTATCGTAAGTGCCGATAAAGTTTGGGCTTTAGTTATTTGCATTATCGATCAAAAAGTTCTCTACAATACAGGACATTAAGAAGGTTTACACCTAAAATCTTTACCTGCAAAGGTAAATGGTAACCTTTCACGTCAAAAGCCATCGGATTGGATAAGAAGATCCTACTGGATATTCGACAAGGATATCTGAACTTTAAAATGAGTGTTCAAAATTTGGATTTTCTAAAAGTAATTTAAGTCTGGATTTGGATCTAAGTCTTATAGGTGAAAATTCTATTAGTTGGTTATAGCAAGATTTTTGCAATTTAATTTCCTAGGTGATAATGGCTAAGGAGTTGAAGAACCAAACGTGTTTCTATCTTAAAAATAAAGGATAATAAAGAATTAATAGTTGTTCTTTATATGTTTTTTAGTAACCAAAGATTAAGATAAACATGGGAAACAAATGTTTCGAGTACTTGATCTTTATTTCCCTATAAATAGGCAACAGCTTAGTCGCATGCATCACCTTTTCTTCTTCTTTCTTTCTCATGATCCATTGATCGTGTCAAGATCATGGCTTCCAAAGTAAGAAGTGTTTTGTTCCTTGTTCTCTCTCTGCTGCTGTTCTTCAATGGAGGAAGGTCAGCTAGAAACCCTGTTTCGGTAAGCCACGATGGAAGGAGTTTGAAAATCAACGACCAACGTCGTCTCGTCATCTCTGGCTCTATACATTACCCAAGAAGTACTCCAGAGGTATCACATTGTATCGCGCATTTATCGTAAGCTTCTTCAATGATATTCTCTTAATGTTATTTTTCCTTTTTGAGAAGTGGATATCATATGTATGAACTGCAAAAGAACTAACTAATTGAACAATCACAAAGAAAGCTACATTCTTTGGGTCTTAGCTTTCAAAGAAGAACCTCACTGTCAAAACAGTCAAGAAGGAAAGATAAAGAACCAACGAATATCATCGAACTTCTCATTGGTGCCAATCTAAATTGTGACTGTCTCAGGTTCAACAAATTTTCTACTTTTAGAAGATTCCTTTTGCACGTATTTTTCTCTTAAAAAACTTCCGATGACCTTTCTGTGATCTTATATTTTGTCTCTTAATGAAAAAAAAAGTTTCATACTTTGCCTTTCCAATGAGTCCATATGTACCAAGCAATCCATCCGATTGACGGTGTATTTAATGATCTTATATTATTTTGGGACATGATTTAGATGTGGCCCAAGTTGATTGAATATGCAAAGGATGGAGGCTTGGATGCCATTGAGACATACATCTTCTGGAACGCTCATGAACCCCAACGTCGTCAGGTAATGCTTTCAGCTCATCAACCATGTCGATACACACACACACACACACACACATATGATGACAAAGCACTAAAAGTATATTTCTTAAACTGCAGTATAATTTCGAGGGTCGGCTGGATTTCGTTAAGTTTTTGAAGACAGTACAGGAAGGAGGATTGTATGCTGTGGTCCGTATTGGCCCATATGTCTGTGCAGAGTGGAACTATGGGTGAGATTTCTACTTCTTGTTGTATAAATATGGTCGCAAACAGAGACTGTAACTGACCGTTCAAGTTCCTGATTTTGGCTTCTTTCACATTATTCCAAACTTCAAGTTCTTGAACCAGTACAGAAAGCAAGGTGTCTCTGATTTTTCTCTTCTTGATTGTTTATTTTCTTTTCTTTCTTCTTAGAGGACTGCCCGTTTGGCTGCACAATATTCCTGGGATGGAGATTCGAACAAACAACGACGCGTTTAAGGTAAGGCTGCAGTCAGATCTTTTCTTTTTAATGTGAAAAAAATTGTCAGATTTATATGAAATGTAAGATTTTTTTTTATAGCCTTGAGATATTTTTATTTATTGCTACACTCTTTTGATATTGAAATGTACAATAAATACATCTTTAAATATGTTTGGCAGTATGAAATGGCGACTTTCACAAGAAAAATATTTTCCATGATGGAGGATGAAGGTCTGCTTGCATGGCAAGGGGGACCAGTCATCCTGCTTCAGGTTGGTACTTTGTATCATACTCCATTACTTTGCGAGCTTGGTTCTTGTTGTAAAAGATTATGGGAAAAAAGAAGAAGTAAGGGTAAAGATACGTTACACAAATTAAAGCGACCAATTGTCAATTAGATTTCTGTTAATCGGCAATGCAGATTGAGAATGAATATGGAAATGTGATGCAACAATATGGCAATGCGGGGAAAGAGTACCTAAAATGGGCTGCAGGCATGGCTGTGTCCTTGAACGCGTCCGTGCCGTGGATCATGTGTCAACAATCAGATGCTCCTGCTCCAATGGTGGCTTCGAATTCCTTTTCCTTTCACACTTGTTTCTGGTTAACAGCTCCTGGTTTCTCAAGTGCTTAACTGAATGTGATTTTGAAACAGATAAACACATGCAACGGCTTCTACTGCCATGATTTCGAACCGAATTCTCCGACTAGCCCGAAGATGTGGACTGAAAACTGGACTGGATGGTCTGTTTCCCTTTCTTTCTGCTACAGAACCAATCTTCTAAGACCCTATGAATCTGAACTTAAACTAAAGTTAACATAATGGTGGAATTTTTAGGTTCAAGGCCTTTGGAAGTACTAATCCACATAGACCAGCAGAAGACCTTGCTTACTCAGTGGCTAGATTCTTCCAGACAGGAGGAACTTTCCAGAACTACTATATGGTGAGTCCATCAAGATTGACTAAGTCTTTGGGTTCCTGCAGCATTGAAGTCTGAGGACAAAATTTCTGTGCCAATGTTAATTTATCATTGTTTGATCTTACAGTATCATGGAGGAACCAATTTTGGCAGAACAGCAGGTGGCCCGTTCATCACTACATCTTACGATTATGATGCACCTCTGGATGAGTATGGTACTGCAAATAAATCACACAACGTGAACAAATAGAAGTTGAATTAATTTTTTCCGGCGTATTAAGCTTGTATCCTAATAGTAATCTCTAAATGTTACTTCTTATGTGATTTAACAGTTTTTATTCTAATTTCACAGGGCAACCAAGACAGCCAAAGTGGGGTCACTTGAGGAATCTTCATTCTGCGCTTAAGCAGATGGAGAAGGCTTTGATCTATGGTACTCGACAGAACGTCAGCCTTGGTAATGACTTGGAGGTATCTTCTACAAACTTTTCTCTGTCCTTTTATTTTTTCTTCAACGTAATAGAATACTAGAAAGATGAGCTGAGCCATATATTTGATGGGATGCTTAGGCTTCAATATACAAGACAGAGGATGGTACAACTGGCTGCTTTTTAAGCAATACAAATACTGCATTGGATGCCACAGTTACATTCAATGGGAACAGTTACTCTCTGCCAGCTTGGTCTGTCACCATCTTGCCTGATTGTGTGAACTCCATCTACAACACAGCACAGGTTTGACATTTCTCTCTTTGCCACATTATTAAATATATAATAAGCTAATTACATGAAGCGGTCTGGATGAGAAGAATCTGAACTCTCAAGAAGTGAACGAGAACTGTCACTTTTCTTGCTTTTAAAGAAGATCCTCAGTCTCCGACGATCTTAGTTACTTTGGTTGATGCTTTGTGCTTTTCCTCTGTTGAAAATTCGCTTTTTCTTTCTCAAATATTTTGCATAAATCAAATTTACCAATTGTTCCATACCATGTCTTACTGCCGTTTCTACGTCTGTTTTTCCATCGAATTTTATAAAACATGAATTGACCAGTGCCCTCATTTCCAATTCAAGTATTAGTTTATTCAATTTTTATTCTGAAAATTAACTATAAAATCTCAGTTTTAAACGTCTACCAATAGTTTATGATTATATTGCAACACTAGCTTTTTATTTAGCTTCTGCAGCATGAATTTGATGTGGTATTGCATGTGGCTTTGTAGGTCCCTGTCGCTCCACAAACTGTGACTTCAAAGCAGACAAAGGACGATGAAACTGGAGTTGAGAATGTGGTATGGCATAAAGAGAGCATTTTTTATAATATAAGGTCGAAGGATCTTTTCCCTGCAAAGAAATTGCTTGAGCAAATTACCACCGCAGCAGATAGGAGTGATTACATGTGGTATACAACTGGGTGAGTATTCAGAAAGATTTTCCCAAGGCAATGCTAATTAATTCTTAGGATTTTATTGGCAAAAAAAAACGTGTCTTCTCATGTAATTTTTTTTAAAACCTTATTAGAATATTATCGAATATTGCTTTAATCCAAGTAAAAGAAAAACAGAAGAAGGGAGTTATTCTGAAGCCAAAATTTTTTTAATTGTTGTACTGCTCCATTGGCTGATTCCTCTCCTCTGCATACAGTGTTCATGTCACTGAGGATGACTCTTTCTGGAACCAAGGTCGAGTTATATTGAGAGTGAATACTTCAGGCCATTCACTTCATGTGTTTGTCAACAGTGAACATGCGGGTACCCCTGTCTCTCTCTCTCTCTCTCTCTCTCTATATATATATATATATATATATATACACACACACTCAGCTTGTATGTCTGTTTCCTAGATAACATGATACTTACAACTACTCTAATTCTCGAGATGTGATTGTCAATCAGGATTTGCTTATGGAGGATATGGGCATGGAGCATTCAACTTTGAGCAACCAATCAATCTTAAGCCAGGGAAAAATTATATCACTCTTCTCAGTGCAACCGTTGGTCTTCAGGTATTGTTCAATCTCCATATTTGCTCTTGCGGCTTTACTATCAAGATATATAATATATATAAAATGTCATATATCTAACATGGTTCGGTCTTTTGCATCTTGAATTAGAACTACGGGCCTCTGTTTGAGCTTGTTCCAGCAGGGATCAACACTGGTCCGGTTGAAATTGTCGGCAGCAACAATGCTACCAAAGATCTGTCAAGAAAAGTTTGGCTATACAAGGTAATGAATCGTCTACACAATGTATCAGATACTGACTTTAGGAGGCAAGTGATTCAAATAGTCTATTATGCGCTTATATTTTTCCAATGTATGCATCAAATGCAGATTGGTTTGAGAGGTGAAGATGACCTCTTTACTAATCCAAAGGATTTCACATGGACGTCAGCAAGTGACCTGCCAGTCAATACTCTATTCATTTGGTACAAGGTACACTTTCTGTTCACTTTAAGTTTAAAAAGTTGCACAGAATTGTGAATTTTCTGATATTTTCGATTCATGGCTGCGCAGGCTGAGTTCAGGGCACCAAATGGTAGTGAATCGGTGATTGTGAACCTTGGGAGCATGGGGAAAGGGCAGGCTTGGATCAATGGCGAGAGCATTGGACGATACTGGCCTCTTTACACTTCCCCAGAGGATGAGTGCTCGGAGCCCTGTGATTACAGAGGGCCCTATAATCCATCCAAATGCACCACACAGTGCGGTGAAGGAACTCAGATCTGGTATTCACTTCCCATACCTCCTTTTCCTTTTGCTCTTGCAGCAGAGAAGATCTGATGAATCCTCAGTTTTTTACTAATCGGATCGTTTTTTGTTTTTTGGCAGGTATCATGTGCCAAGATCATGGCTCAATGAAGGGTTGAACACCTTGGTCTTATTCGAGGAGCTGGGAGGAAATCCGTCTCAGATCAAATTCAGAACTGTTCACTAGTGATCGAGGAGAGGACGCTGCTGGACTTCTCTACAAATTTGATGACAATGGTTTAATTTTTCTGTTTTTATTATTCATCGTTTTGAGTTTTAGGATTTCTTTTCTAGCTCCTTGAATGGCTGGTAGCTGTCTCCAGTAGAAAAGTCTTTGCTTGAAACATTATAGTCCAATTGATTTTTCTTTTTGAACGAAGATGACAACTTGGAATTGTTTGATGGTTTAAATTTGGTACATCTTCGAGAACTGCCGTTTTGTCACTCTGCACTGCCATTTCTTGAAAGGAAACTAAATTTTACAGAAGCACGCCCAACTTTTGAAGGTGCAGCGGAGACACACTTGAGTTTTAATTTCTTTTATTTAACTACTTGAATTTTTTCAGTTTAATGGCTTGAACTGAGCGGCATAAGTAATGGGTGCTTAAGAATCTTAAGCTTGTGTCATACCAAACTTAAATCTGAAATATGAAATATGCAAGCAGAAGAACATATAGTATGGCAAAAGTTCTCTAAAACGTCACTTCCGAATGTCATCGATTCAACCAGAACTTTCGAATTCAATTCCATCGTCTTTGATTGTCACCGCTATCTTCGTATCGACATCTCAAACACAACTGAACACTACCATCAAATTCAGTTCTTTCAATTTTTTGAAAAGGAATTCTCCATCTTACGGGGTAACTTTCACCATCACAATTTAGGAAGAGAAACGTAATCAATCTTCCTGGGTTGGTAACAAAATGCTACAAGAGAGGCTACCATCTCTAAGCGGACCTTTCCCCTATCGATGGCAACAGAGAGGCTTGGCCTCCCTTGAGTTTCCGTCGTTCCAGGTACACACACACAGAAACAGATCCCTGCAAGAGAAATATCATGCGTGACAGCAGTGGGGAAGCTGGCAAACACCATTTCCTTTGCATCCATCCAAACACCATTTTACATTCTCCTTTCTTTCCCTCTCATTTTAAATGCCCTTGAATGTTGCCAAAATATAACAAAAAAAGTCTTTTCGGATCAAATTGACCCCTTTCATGTGATGTGATGCAGTAGCTGATTCGAAGGCCTTAAACAATGAGCCGACTTTTTAATTAAGTCTCTTGGATCTTTCTGGCCTTCAGGGAAAAAAAAAAATCAAGTCCAAGTCCATTTTCCTTTAAACCAAGAAGTTGAGTTGAGTTGGATGGCATGTTATAGTCACATCTTTAGTTCAAATCTTGAAGAGTGCTATATTGATGGTATTAAAAAATGTTGAGCTTAATTATGGGAAGTGAACTATTTTCTTTCTCTCTTCAATGCAGGTAAAGAGCCGATAAAATGAGAATATATAACAAAATTTGGGGACAAGAGGTCCCCTAGATACAAAAACAAACCGCAAAAACAAGAGCAAAAGATGAAATATACAATACAATGCACAAAAGAAGAAGAGAGGCAAGAAGAGAGAAAAAATACGAGGCGACACAGTCACGTATCCACAGACGTACAGCGGTACCTCAATCTAATGGCAAACTGGACATCCCCCTGCACAAGACGAGCCACAGAATCTGACGAAGAGAAGGCGCCCTTGAAGACTTTGTTGTTGCGCTCCTCCCAAATGCGCCACCAAGCTGAAATGAATCACGACCTCCAAACACGACCCCAGGAAGCAGACAAGTGGGGGGAAGGACAAAAGAGAAAAAAAAAAGTTGCAGTATGTTCAATGGAGGTAAAAGAGGATGAACAGGGTACATGGTTCCTTGGCTAAAGACTCACCCTTTAAAAGTTGCAGTATTTTTCAATAGAGAGAGCGATAGATTCTTTTCAACATTCCCTTCTTCTCCAGAAACCTTTTTTTTATCTGACGGAAGCCCAGCATGCAAGATTTCAAAATACTTTTTCCTGTTTTTTGCGTTAAGATATTATTATTAAGATACTATTAATATTATTAAGTTATCATTTTAAATATCTTAATCTCCTATTACTACTATTTGAAGTGTTTATGCTTATTAAGTATTTCTTTGACTTTTTATAAACTACTGAAATAAAAGGTTTACCATAAAAATGGAACTATCTAACAATGCATTAACCAAATTGAAGCCTGAGCCTGACCACCTGTAATCACCAAGAAGTTTTCAAAAGTCTATATTTAGCATTTTTCGAACATTAAATGATAATTTTGTGTCAGCTTCAAGGATTTTCGACTTCAAACACTTCAATTTTTCTTAATTCTAGTCAATTTCTTCTTTTATTTGACTATCAACTATATTTGAGACTTATTTGGGTCTAATTCAAACATTGGACACAAAGTCCAATCTCAATTCAGACTTATTTTATAATTACTAGGGATTCAGTCCAAAAACTCATATAGAAACCTAAACAAATCCCTAAATCCATATTCAAATCCAAACTACAGCTCTAGATCCAAAAAAAAAATCTCAAGTTCTAGATCCATCTCCAAGTTATAGCTCTAATTCCAAAATGAATCCATATCCAAATCCAAATTCTAAAGCCATATTCAAAACAGAATTTACATCTGTACCTAGATCCAAATTCAATTCTAGACTCATTTAATCCCTATTTGTCCCTTCAATCCATTTTAGATCCGATCCAGACTCAAGATCCAAAATATAGATCCATATCCTTGTTTGGTTCCAAATTCTTAATCTAGATCCAAATTTAGATCTAATTCTATGTTTTTACCTCAATCCAGATCTAAATATGATATTTTGATCTAAATATGAATTTTAGATCCAAATTAAAGATCCAAATCTAAATATATTATTGTTTATAATTCTAAGCTTTTGATCCAGATCTAGCTTCAAATATGAGACATAGACCCATTTGTGTATCTAAATCCAAGTCATCATTCAAGTATGGAGACATTACCATCTTTTTTCAAATACCAATAATTTTTTATTCAAAATACCCTTTGATTTTTCAAAACTGCCCTTAGTTTTTTGAATTATTAAATTTTCCAATACGCCCTTCTTTTTTTATCAAAATACCCTTGTGGGGCCCCCGGTCGGGTTAGCAGGCTGACCAGACACGACCCTGGCCTGGCCAATCATAGGCTCGATCAGCCTGGGTGCGCCTCTCCCGGCCTGGGTGCGCCTGGCCTGGCCAGGCTAGGCTAACAACTAGCCAAGCCCAGCCGGTGGCTTGCTAGAATATGCCTGTGACGGTTCAACATGGCCTTTTTAGGTCTGCCAGTGAGCTAGGCTTAGGCCGCGGGGCCCTTGGGGAGGTGCCAGCCGGATTTAGTCAACCTATTTTTAGACAGATTTGACCATTTTAGTGTTCATAAGTTATTTTAAGTCAATAAAGATTAATTAATGACTAACTTCACTTTTAAAAAAAGACCAAAATGCCCTTGAGCCTCCCTCCTTTATAAATACCTCATCATTTCTCTCATTTAACATCAATCCATTATCTTTCATGTCTCTCCTCTTCTGTTTTTTTCCAACATATTACCTTGATTTTCAAATATTTGCAATATTACAAAATTTCTCTCTTTGAACCTATGATGAATGGTCATCATCCCTCTAAATCAAGATTTTAATTTTCAAAACAAAGTTTAGTTAACTTGTTTTTATACAAAAAAACAAGTTGAAGCCATGTTTTGCAAAACAAGTAATTTAAAAATATGTTTCTAATCATATTTCTTTAAATAAATGGAAAACTTTAATTTTCAAGAAAATCTTTGAACATAACTTATATTTTATTTGAATTATAGTGACATATTTGAAGAACTCAAATAATTTTAAGAACATATCTCTTTGAACAATTTATTTTCTAAACTATTCCTACATTTCAATCTCAACTTTCTATCATTTGAGGTTTATTGAACATCCTTAAAATCATAGTTTAAAACGTGAAGGCACAATATTTAAAACCAAATCTCGTTTAACCTCGCCAAGTTTTGCTTTAATACATTAAAAATTTCTCTTAATTCGAAGAGACATGCATATAAGATTTTGAGATAATACTTTAAAATATTGAAATGTACAAAACAAAAGCTAGTTATTGACCGTGTTACCCCAAATAAAAATTTTAGGAAAGACCGAACCTTGTACCAACGAATGAGTTACTTTCTTTCTTATTTCAAAATAAAACACTCCAAAACCAAGTCAATTTTAAAATGCAAAACACCGCCCAAGGCACAAGATACTGGGTTCAAGCGCGCTCAGCCAGGGAAGGTTACGTTTGAACCTGGTCTCTACGCACCCGAATAACGGCGTACAAGTGTTTTTTACATGTAATGAGAAGATTAGATCTAGCCGAGAGAGAGAGAGAGAGTCGGAATTTCACAAACATTAGAATCCAATTTACATGTACAAATCTTGATGTCCTATTTTATGTACCAACCCAAATCCAGTTCTGAATCAAATCAAGTAACATGAACAGTGGGGCGATAGCTTAGCCGAGCCAATTTCGATCAATTGACATCTCGAGCCCGTTTTGCATGTACAAATTGTGTAAAAGGTGTCCATCCTTGGAAAAAACGTCCCGACTCCCATCCAGATAGATTACTTTTCCAAGGAAATAAGTACTCGGCCACGAACGAATACTTTGTCTAAGAAAAAAGAAAAAAGTCACTCTTACGAATCCCATCTGTTTCACCACCTTTTCCACACAGAAGATTTTCAAAAGAAAAAAACCGCCTATAGAAAAGTTAGATTTCTCCCATGTTCGAAAGGGAGATGTTAACCTGGGACGTTCTTAACCCAGCCCAGCTTTCTTAGGCCAAGTCAGGGAGGACCTAGCTTCATCGTTTGTTACATATCGAAGCACGAGTACTATGAAGTCGGTCAATAATATTTAAAGATTAGAATACACAAAATCCTTCAAGATGAAGGGAAGGGAAAAAATTTCAAGAGTCTCCGACTCTCCATCCGCTTCCTCGCGAAGATAGTCAGTAATTCTTATGAGTCATTCAACCAAATTTATGATCCTTAACCTACAAAAGCTTTACCAAACAATAGCATCTTCTCAATGTCTTCAAGCACATGCCCATTCAATTGGCCTCGCCGACAAGTCTATTCTCCTGCTGTATAGATATTTTGCCAAGCTGAGCCTTGCCAAGGAGCAAGGAAGCGGCATATTATACACAAACCAAAAGTGGCCTGCAAAGCATGAAAGAGAGTTGATTATGAACCATCTCAAAATAGATAAACATCAAAGGCAGAGGAACGAAAACAGACAAGAAGGTGCTTTGAGATCAGAAAAACAGAAATAACAATAATGGTGTTATCATCAACCAAAGTGTTACCATTAGGGATGGGCGTTAGGCAAAGGGACTCCATGTTATCAAGAAAATCTTCATGATAACAAGATATTGCAGAAACTATTGTCAATGATAATGCTGAAACTCAGGATGGAATGGAATCTATTGAAGTAAAGATGAATGCTAGCAAGATAATGAGATCTACAACCTGCTAAGAGAATAAATTTGACCGCTGCATTTAAATCAAATAATATCTTGTCTAACAGCTTCTATATGCTAGGAGAAATACTAAGAGGCGATTGTCAACAGAAAGCAGAAGCATGTCTTGATAAGGATTTCCTCCAAGGCTATGATAACTAATTTATAAGAACAAGGGTAATGAAGCATATTGGTGCATAGATATCTTCACATGTTACAACCACCCAAGTAAACACAGCAAGGGAACAAAATTCAATTCTAAAGCAAGACCATTTTTTCCGTACCTCAAGAATTAGGTAACAGCATATATATACACAAACAAGATCAAGATGCAAGAACTCGGCAACCTAACTCATACTTGGCCTAGTTGTATCAAATCACAATCCATCTTTTTGCCTTAAAGGACCAACCTCAGCACAAAACTACGATGCAAAACACAAAATAGAAAGGAGAAACAAATTTGATAAACCATAAACATCTTTAGTTCTATGACCCACTAGCCTCCCTCTTAAGCCCTTCTGGGCCTGAGACATGAAGGAACTCAATATGATTTTAGCAATGAAACATGATGCATGTACATAAAATAATCATCAATGAAACATACCAGAGCACTAAGATTCTTTCGGAAGATTAGATGGAATCTGCAACTGATCCAGAGATTTCCTCAAGAATTCTGAAATTTTGGAGCTTGCAGCTTGGCCTTTTTGTAGGCAATTGAAATAATTATCCACTATAGCATCAAAGTAAAGCCAGATTAGAAAATGAGCAATAGGAATCTGAACTAGTAAATTGAGTGAAATACAAAAAAACTAAAGAAACAATCCCAAAGGCCCAAACATGCATACATGCAGAAGTAGCTTTTAAAAAATGAACCTGAAAAAGAAAAGCAATACCTGACACTTGGCCATGTGTAACAGAAGTAATTATTCCATTGTCCTTAAGTTCATTTTCAACTAAATGACCACTAGGCGAGACCAACTTAGATGAGCTGGGGAAAACTAAACAAACTGTTGCTTGCAATTCCTGCCATACAACATAAAGATATAACTTAACAGCCTCTAACTTGCAAGTTTCCTATTGAAATCGTTAGATGGCAAAATATATAACTTTACCTGGCTAACGGGATGATCATTACAATAACAATAACAAAACCCAACGACAAGAATATAGCAAGAACATTGAACATTTGAGCAAAAATATTAGAAGTGTCAGAAAGCTATTTATTAATATTTCCAGAGATCATCTCAAGAATAATCAAACATTAGCAACATGGCTGTGACCATGATCGTTTATGGAGAAAAGAAATACCACACATACATACCATCAAAATTTCTCTCTCTCTCTCTCAGGTGGGAACAGTATATTACTTGAAGTTATATGTGTTATTAAATACATGCTTGTCAATATTTAATAATTTTGACATTTTAACTATGACTTTTTTTGTTACATTTACTGTTTTAACTTTTTCCAAAGACCTCCCAATGTTGCCTAGACTCCAGGATCCTCGCAAAACTCAGCATTTAGACGCTACCTGGTGTTTTTTACCATGTAGATTTTGTCCCCAGCACCAATCATACAATGCCCATTTGTTGACAAGCATATCCACATTTTCATCCCATACCCTGTTTGTATGACAGAGACCTCCTAGTGCTGCCTAGTCCTGTCTAGGCTCCAGGCAGTACACACAGCCTAGGCTCTGCCTGGTGCTTTTGACTATGTAGTTTTAGTCCTTTGCCCTAGTTATTCAAGAATCATTTGTTGACAAGTATGTCCACGCTTCGCCCCATACCCTGTCTCTGTAAAAGAACAAGCCACAAAGCAAGAAAGGAAACCAAAACATATAGGTGGCATCAGCATTTAATCTATTTGATGCACTAAACCAATGAGAATAGTGAGCCTAGAAGAATCCAAATGAGCGAGATAGATCAAATCAAAGAAAATATAGATGATGAACATATTTTCCGATTTTCCAGCATAAAGACTATAGCCATTATGAAACAGACTTATCTATAAGGGGAAAACATGCTGGGGTTGAACTAGTAGATTGGGCACCTCTTCTTCAATCTTGGTAGGATCAAACATCACAAGTCCTTTGTCTGTTACACCACAACAAACTGCAACTGCATATGTAGCAACATAAATCAGTAAAACCTGCATATGAAGATAATCCACAAATATAAACTGCAAGATCCTAGTTATGAGCTTACCAGAAAGATATTTTAAAGGTATACTGGCATCAACAAGAGCAGCACATGCTGCATTTATGGCACATGTGAGCAGCTAAACAAGCTTTTGGTCAAGAAATTTTCCTTTAGGAATTGAAGCAGCTAGTACTCAAAAGTTATGACAAGTAGTGACCACCTCAGTTGGCTAAAAGTTAAAGTTTGTAATATTTAAAAGAGAACTACATAAACTACGATGGACTTGAATGACCCCAAAAAAGTAAAAACAATTAAAGGATTGAAAAATACATCCATGGTAACTTTGTTCAGCTTAATAAAGAGATGGACACCCCTACACCAATCCAATGTTCAAACCACGATCCCATTGAGAAGATTTATGCTCTTTCAAGCCTAACCAAATTTATCAAAAAAAAAAAGGCAAACGAATTTTGATGATGGACAAAAAAGAATTTTTGTAAGCAAACACATACACAATGGTTACTCATTGGTTGCAGAAAATGAAAGGGTAGACAACTAATCCAAAATAACATATCTAAAAAATTTATAGAACACAAAATGCCAAACCTAGGCAGATAAACCAAAAAGAAATGTGCTAAAAGAAAAGTTGAACTGCCCCTAGTGTTCTATCATTTGAAATAGTTTGTTGTTTCTTCTAATTATCTTAAAGAATGGACATACAGCAGGTAATTTATACAACAGTCATAGTAGGATTTTTACAACTACTTGCCCCATGCATTTTTTGTGAGTAAACTGCATGGAGGATAGGTGTATCCAGCATAGATTTCTTCAAGGAGATTAGATATTTAAATGAAATGGATGAACAATACATTTAAAACTTAAATGACCAAAAATATGGCAGCAAAGAAATAGATGGGCGTGTGATATACGTATAATAGAAAATTACATATATAGCATGAATTACTTTTGTGAAAGATACAGCTCCATCATCATTGACAACCTGCAGGAAACATGAAATCATAAAATTACTTAGCACATTAGCATTTTGAAAGAAGTATGATCATAATGTCTCTGTCAACTAATTTACAAATAGAAATATGAAAGAACCATTCAAATGTAAGAAGCTAGAATAGCAGGTTTCAAATGTAGTGAATTGTGACTAGCTACTATAACCGAATTGTGCATATAAACAAAGCTAACCCATATCGTTTAACCATTCTGGCTCATGAACCCCCTACAAAATTTTAGCATCAAGGTGGAACCAAACCTCACCACCTATTTATCCATATTCTCAAGGGAACCAGTATCTTGTCAAGACCACAGCTTTCAAAAAAGTTCTCGGTAAATAAAACTGAACGTGCATCCAAAGACAAACTACAGATACGATGAATATGAGTGCAAGCGCAGGTTGTTTAAGCTTACTCCACACACGTATGGCCAGACTTGAGCTCCGCTTGGCTATGCAGCACCAAACTCTAAACGATGAAAAGAATATATGATAAAGGAACCAAGGCCTACTACCACTTGAATGGAAAAGAAGAGCGATAGCCACTGTACCATATACATATAAGGGAGGAGTTTAAGCATGGGTAAACGCTCAGCTAACTAAATCAGTAAGGACTTCATTTAAGGTTAGAGCTTACATCTACCAAGATTGAGCTTCTCATGGAGAAGCTCGGTTTATTGCCAACCTTGGAAGACACATGCACATGTGCAGAAATCATAATAGTTTTACTCGCACATTTAATTTTTTGTCTAGAAAGGAATTGATACACATAAATGGTGGCGACTTCAAACTTTAAAGATACTCCAAGGGTTCGGTAGAAGAAAAGAGGATTTCTCACATCTTTAGTTTGTTCAAAACCACATGATTTTTAGATTGACTTTCATTTGTTTGACCAGTTTTTTGCAGTCACGCAAGCTTAGGATTGAAAACCAGTGAAGGAGGAAGAGGGTGGTTTTTCTTTGCTAATTGCTAGTCCAAAAGGGAGAGACATTCACAATTATGACGACCTAATAGAGATTAGAATGAACTTCTTTTGATGAGTTATCAAGTGTAACGTGTTCTCGGTCAACCAGCCTTTGTATCCTAAACAAGGGATAATCATTTTTCATGCAAATCAGACCAAGATGAACATCTTTACTTCTTTGATCCCCCAAACCTTCATTTTAGTTTGCTGGTTCAGGTGACCAGAAGCTGCAAACCCCGCCATCTAGCAGGTCGTTTGGCTGACGTGCGGAGATACAAGTGGCTGATCCATTCTATCCCAAGAAGAAGTGAATGGGTGAAGTGAACAAGCAACCTTCCCATATGTCTTAGGATAAAATAGAACAATCAACATTTTCAATTATGAAGACAAAGCCTTGAGAGGCAAATGCGAAATTAAATAATCAAAAAATAATTATTAATTACATGAAAGAGAAGTTTATCAAATACCTGAATAATTACTGATGTTGTTGTATTTGGATGAACATTTAGAAGACAAATGCTTCGCAAAGTTCGCATGAGTATCATCTCACACTCCTTCTCTGCTTTTCCTGGAGAGAAACCAAATACTCAACAATTTAAAGAAGAAAAAGAAATGTTGCAGAATGAAAGCCCATTTGTTAAACAACAAGAAAGACTACATTACCAATTGGTCCAAACATTGGTTTCCATATAACCTCAATGGATGCTCTCTCAGGGTTCTCATTCTTCTTTGTCCCAGCTTTTGGCCCGTAAACTGCAGCCAAAACGATTGTATCCCCTAAAAAAACAAAAGTAGTTTTAAATTAGTTGTAAATAGGGAATGATCTATACATAACTTAGCTCGTACCTAAGCAAAAAAAGACTGCGCAGATAAACCTCTGACCTTGCGACCAGCGTGCAGAGCCATGAGCACGATGAAGTACACTATATGAACATGCAAGTGGCCTTAATTGGTTTTGAGAACGGCCATCTGCTCTAGACAGCTCCATCCTAACATCCGTGTCACCAAATAATTAAAATTTCTGCCAATTTCCTTCACAGACATGCACATATGAAAAAGGAATTTCATTCTTGATATCTCAATTAAAATGTAAAACGGACTTGAAAGGCAAAAGATTCAGACAAATACGCGCACATGAGATAGAGAAAGGCTCATTTTCTTGTCCTAATCGAAGTCCATGACGGACTTCAAAGGCAAGGGATGCAACAAACAGTAGCAGGATCAACAAATAAATGGGCAGTTTCAGTACCAAAACTAAATCAACTGTGAGAATGACCCGTCTCCTGACCCAAAAAAGAACTTCGCAGAACCAAGTCAACCCGCAATGACGACTTTTTGTCCCCCTACCCCCACCCCCACCCCCAAAGGAAAAGCACGTAGTTCTAATCCCCTACATACAGGGTTAGTGCAAAGCAATTGTCAACATTGGTACTGAAGTTCATTGATTGCAATCATCAACCATTGATTACCATCATCGGAATATCGAGTTACGCTCTTCAAAGGTAGTAACTTACGAAACAATAGATTATTTAGGACAAACCCATGGTGCCCACATGCTCACCAGGCTAGAGAGAGAGAGAGAGAGAAAGAGAGAGATCACAACGAGCTTCTTCTTCGTAGAGGGAAAGAAAAAGAGATTCGGAACAGGGAACAGAAGCCGTATGACAGATTGGCACATGAACTTTGGCGTTCAAAGTGTTCCTCCACAAAGCACTCGACTAAGAAAAAATCATTTTCCATGCCAAACGATTGGATCTTAACAGGAAGGTTCACCAAACAAACAAAACCTTCAAAACGGATACATGAGAAGCAATTGCTACAGCCAGCCATTAACATTTTTTCAGTCTCAGACTCTCAAACCTAGTGTGCACATGGAAACAAGCATTCATTCTTGGAAGAAAATGTAGGCTGTTGTATTCGTTAATAGCAAAATTTGGAGTCAGTAAACACGACAAAGCAGAAACCAACAAAATCACCGGAAGAGGAAGAAAGGTTCTTATACGCTATGAATGAGGAAAAGAAGGAGGTCGGCCGCGCCGGCCATGATCGGAAGAGAGGCAGACCTTCCCAATTTTCCTGTTCCTGCTGCGGGTGGAAGCAGAGAGGGGAGGCATACCTGTTGCCGCCAGTCACGGCGAGAAGTTGATGATGGCGAGCGAGCAGGCTAAGAGTGGTGGCAACAATCGCGAGTGAGCAGTGATGCTGCGAGCAGAGAGAAAAGAAAGAGGGAGAGGAGAAGAAACGCGCGAAATTTTTTTGGCGGTGCCCTAGCGGGCCGAATAAAACACTGGACTGGAAATCCAATTCCTCGGGGCCGGATTACAATTCCGGCCTTTCGTTTCACCATGTTTGAAAACGACATTTTATTTCTCGAGAAACATAAACGAAACGCCTCTAAACTGACGAGAGACCCATGTGTTCTTGGTTAAACTGATTGAAATGCTCCCAATACATAAATGGAAGACCCATCTCTTTATAATGGAAAAAATGAAGTCTTTAAAAATTACCTTTGATACAATTGAAAATAACATGGGGTGGAGGACGCATAAATAAAAATGTGGCAAGATTAATACCCGAAAACAAACCTGTATTGCAAAAAAACAATGTTTAACAGGTTTTAACCAAACCTGAAGGCCACATTATTTCTGCGTAGTATAAGCGATGCACTCACCTTCCTACTGGCTACTGTTCATGTTTTCCTGCGGGTGAGGTGACTTGGCCTGCCAAACGTCAAGAGTCAGCCCATGGGAGGTTGGGATGGAGTCCACCAAGCCACGGATCAGCTTTCCTCTCTGTCCTTCCATAAGAAGAAAGCGAGGTTTCTGGGCAGCCCCGACCTAGCAGAAGCAGAGATACTCAGAGAGACGGTGCCAGCACTTCGTATTCTCCGGTGGCGGGACTGATTCCGGCGATCAGCTGCTTGATCCCACCATTGATGAACTACAACAGCTTCCCTTCTTGGGGCATGCAAGGAGCTAGGGGCGGCTCGGTTTTTTCCGTTACACGACTTCTCAACGCTGATCAAGACCCACCACCGTTCATTCTCCGGTAGCCACCTTGGGTTGGACTTTGGAGCAGCAGAACTCTCCCTAACTGGAATTATGGATCCGCAGACCCCTCCGCCAGCACATGCAGGTTCTCCCAGTCCGAGTGGCCGACTGGCCGTCACCGGAGAGCTGCAGCCCGGCGCAGAACGCGGAAACTGATGGATGTGAGAGATAATCAAAGCAGCTTGCCTAAAGGTCATGATGGCTGCTTTCTTCAGCTATTTGTGAAGACCATATGGACCGAACAAAGCATCGAGGCGGGGAAGCTGGTACCCTGGCGGTCACCACAAAGCAAGCTGGAGTGGGTACTGAGTTAAGCAACCATAGAGGGTCCGACAAGGCTGCAGTCAGGTCTTTGCGTTTCAATGTGAAAACATTGTTAAATTTATGTAATGTTTCTATTTATTGATATATTCTTTTGGAATTGAGATATACACTAAGTGTTTTCTTAAACATGCTTGGCAGTATCAAATGGCGACTTTCACAAGAAAAATGTTGTCCATGATGAAGGATGAAGGTCTGCTAGGCTGCTAGCATATTAAAGGGAACCAGTCATCCTACTTCAGGTTTGTATCATGTTTTTCCATTTACTTTGCGAGCTTGATTCTTGTTTTAAAAGACTAGGAAAAGAAAAGGTAAATATTCGTTGTGCAAATTAAAGCGATCAATCATAAGTAAACTTCTTTTAATCGCGATCCATCTACAACACAGCACAGGTTTGACATTTCTCTCTTTGCCACATTGTGAAATAGATACAATATAAACTAATTATGTGGAGCACTTTGGATGAGAAAAATCTAAACTTCAATAAGTGAAGGAGAACTTTCATGAATCCTGATTCTTAAAAAAGATCATCAGTTCTCTGACCATCTTAGTTACTTACTTTGGTTGATGCTTTGTGCTATTCATGTCTTAGAAATTCTCTTTTTTCTTTCCCTGACACTGTTCATAAATCAAATTTATCCGCTGTTCCACATTATGTTCTTAATGCCACTTTTGCATATGTTTCCCTATCTAATTATCTAAAACAAGAATCAACCAGTGCCCTCAGTTCCAATTTCAGTATTGATTTCTCCTTCTGCTTTTTGTTCTGTGAATTAACTATAGAATCTCAGTTTTAAACTTCTTACCAATACTATATGATAATATTGGAGCACTAGCTTTTTATTTCGTCTCTGTAGCAGAAATTGATCGTGGTACTGCATTTTTTTTTTTATTGTAGGTCACTCTTGTTCCACAAACTGTGACTTCAAAGAATGCTTATGATGATGAAACTGGAGTTGAGAATGTGGTATGGCATATTGACAATATACGGTCAGGATCTTTTCCGTGAACAAAAATTGCTTGAGCAAATTACCAGAGCAGCAGATAGGACTGATTACATGTGGACCTGTGGTACACAACTGGGTGAGTACTGAGTACTCAAAAAGCTGTCCCCAAGGCAGTGCTAATTGATTCTTCGGATTTTATTGGCTAAGAAAAAGCAACGGTTTCTCATGTGATCTTCCTTTTTTAACTTCTAGTAGAATATTATCAGATGTTGCATTAATAAAAGTAAAAAGAAAACCAGAAAAAGGGAGCTACTTTTGAAGCTGAAATTGATGTACTGCTCCATTTGTCTGATTTCTCTGTTTTGCGTTTAGTGTTCATGACACAGATGATGACTCTTTCTGGAACCAATAACAAGTCATACTGAGAGTGAATACCTTAGGCCATCATTTGTTTGTCAACGGGGAAAACGTGCAGGTCCTCCTTCCTTCTTCCCGCCCTCCACACCCCCCCTCCCCCTTCCTGTTCTGTCTACCCAGCTTGTTTTCTTTTTCCCACATAACTTCATACTTACAACTACCTCTAATTTTTGAAATGTGATTAGCAATCAGGATTTGGTTGTAGAGGATATGGGCATGGAGCATTCAACTTTGAGCAACCAATCATTCTGAAACCAGGGAAAACTATATCACTCTTGTCAGTGCAACCGTTGGTCTTCAGGTTTTGTCAACCTCCATATTTGCTCTTGCTGTTACTAATAATATATATAAACTGTCATCGGTTTGATCTTATGCGTCTTGAAAGTTGAAACAGAACTGTGGCCCTCTGTTTGAAATGGTTCCAGCAGCAGCAGGGATCAACACAACACTGGTCCAGTTGAAATTGTTGGCAGCCACAATGCTACCAAAATATGTCAAGAAAAGTTTGGCTGTAATATATATTTGTCAGATATTAACTTTAAGAAAGTCCTAATTCAGAATAGTCTCTTGTGCGCTCATATTTTTCAGTGTCTGCATCAAATGCAGATTGGTTTGAGAGGTGAAGCAGACCTCTTTATAATCCAAAGGGTTTCCGATGGATGTCAACAAGTGACCTCCCAGTCAAACTCCATTCGTTTGGTATAAGGTATGCTTTCCATTAATTTAAAACTAGAAGTTGCTATAAAAATTTAATTTGCTATTAAACTTCAACTGAAACGTGATTTTGGATTGCTGGCTGAGCAGCCTGAGTTCAGGGCACCAAATATTAGCGAATCGGTGATTGCGAACCCTTGGAAGCACGGGAAAGGGGCAGGCTTGGGTCGACGTCGACACTGGCCTCTCTACACCTGTGACTACAGAGGGCCCTAAATGCATCACACAGTGCGGCAAAGGAACTTAGATCTGGTACCGAGTGTACCTACTTCCCCCACCTCCTTTTCCTTTTTGCTCGTAGAGAAGATCTCATGGATCCTCAGCTTTGTTACTAATCGTGCTGTTGCTCTTTGGCAGATATCATGTACCAAGATCATGGCTCAATGAAGGGATTAACACCTTGATCTTACTGGAGGAGACGGGACGAGATCCGTCTCAGATCAAATTAAGAACTGTTCATTAGTGATCGAGAAGAGGACGCTGCTGGACTTCTCTATAAATTTGATGACCATAGTTATTTAAGTTTTCCGTTTTTATTATTGTGTTTTGAGTATCTTTTCTAGCGCCATTAATGGCTGGTAGCTGTCTCTGGTAGGAACGTCTTTAGTGCTTGAAACAATATAGTCTAAGACTCTAACTGATTTCTCTTTTGAATGAAGATGACAATTTGGAATTGGTTTGATAGTCTAAATTTGGTATCTGTTGGAGAACTGCTGTTGTGTCACTCTGCACTGCCATTTCTTGAAAGGAAACTAAATTTTACAAAACATGCCCAGCTTTTGAAGGAGCAGCAGAAACACACTTAAGTTAGTTCAAAATTCGTTCATTTAATTTAAGTACTCGAGACTTTTTCGGTTTCATTGCATGAATTGAGTGACATATATAATGCGTGCTTAAAGATCTTTAACCATGTTTCTGTTATACCCCAGAAAGATGGACACCGTTTTTGTAAAATTTTCTTTTGGAGACTCTGGTGGTGGGCACGAGCCCTACGATTTTAAGTGAAAGGCCATGTAGGGCTTGTCAAATTCAGATACTTGTTTCTGTCTTTTCTCTTTTCAAAATTGCAAAATTTAGGTTCCTTTTTCTGAGTTCCTCTAAATGGTAGAATTTGGAAAAATCCACAAAACTGAGAAAACGAAATTCCAGGTTTTCTTTTTCATCTGTTTGGAAATCATTCTGGAATTTGAATCTCTCTCTCACTTCCCCCCTTTTATTATAATGCCGTGGACTAACTACCCAACCATCTCAGTCCACCTTACCTATTGGTAAAGATTATTTTCACATTAAAAATTTCCAACGTCACTAGATTCTCCCTCCTACTTTCACTGTCATAAAAATTACAGAGATATGCAAAATGCAAGAAGAAAACATACAGTATCACAAACCTTCTTCTAAAAGTTACATTCGTGTGTGATTGATGGAACCAGAACTTTCAACGTCAACGCTATCATCTTTAATCGTCACCTCTATTTTGTACACACATATCCCATGCAATTGAACACTAACATCAAATTTTTAATCAATTTTTAGGAGCCACTCTGAGCGCCAAAAGTCTTTCCCTGATGATTTTGGAAAGAAATTCTCCGTCTTCGCGACCACAATTTCAGGCTACAGGAACGTAATCAATTTTCTCATTTGGATAGTAACAGCATGCCACAAGAGTGGGGGGGAAAAAAAGCAGCAAAAGGTAATTACAATCACGGTTTTTTGTAAAGAATGACAGAGTATCATCCTATCAGCTACCATCTCAAAATGTTCTACAAATACGGTCTTGAAAACATAAAAATATCATACATCCAGAACAAACCTACATTGGCATGGAGGATATACACAAGGAGAAGCAGAAAAGTAATGCAGGAAGGGCAGACATCAAAGGGAACCGTAAGCCAATTCTCAAAAACTGTTAACAGTAAAATCAAGTTTTCTCTGAAAATCCTGAGAAATATCTGAGGCAAACTTTGTATTTGCGTATTCCTCTCAAAACGTAAGGCCTTCCACATGTGGCACCAAACACATCCATGAGCTCAATTAGTCTTCAAGCCGATCATAATAGCTATTACTGCAATCCATAACCAACTGATTTCCTAGTGATGAAAAAGAGGATCATATGAACATCAATCGGATACAAAAACCAAATCGTATCAGGAAAAAGTTTGAACAGTCTAAGATATGAACAGAGTAGACAAAGCAATCAAGCTACTAAGCCTGCTACACCAAGCAAAACATTTCCACCCACGATGAACCTAGTTTGAACTATCTACAAGGGCCGGCTTGCTGGACTGGCCCTCCTCCACCCGTGAGTTCAATTTGCCCTGCTCGGAAGCCTTTGCAGTGTCGTAAGATGCATGAAGCCCCACAAAGAAATAGTACACCAGCAGGAACGCAGTCCACACCCCAAACCTCATGAACGACTTCTTATCGATCGAACCAAGCAGAAAGATGTTGACAGCAATGGAAGCGGACGGAAGCCATGGCACCAGCGGAACGCCCCACAGCTTCGGAGCCCTCGCTTGAGGCACAAACACGGCGAGGCCCAGCGTACCCAAGAACCAGATAGGAACGGTGACACAGAAGGCCACCCAGCCGGTGCTGGTAGCCCAATACACCGCAGTCGCAACAGAGGATCCAAGTATCAGCACCATGAAGGCGATGAACTTCGTCTGGTCCGTCCGATTCGTCTGACCGGCGGCATAGTACCGGCGTACCAGCAGAGCAACGGCTACCAACATGAAGATGAACAGGGTAGAGATGGAGAGGAGGTTGGACAAGATGCTGAGGCTGGTGAAGAAGGCGATGACAGCGGTCGCTGCTAGCATGGCAATGGTAGCATTAACCGGAGTGCCGGTGCGCTTGTTTACCAGCGCAAACCAAGGAGGGATCATGTGGGTGCGGGAGATGTGGGTCAGGTACCGAGCCTGACCCACCGCGCTCACCAGCAGCACCGTGGTCATGCCCTTCAACGCCCCGAAGGCGACAATATACTTGGCCCAGCTCATGCCCACGCTGCCGAAGGCGATCGAGAAGGGCGCGTCAGAGTCGATGGTCTTGTAGTTCTGCATCAAGCAGAGGGTCAGGGCCATCAGGCAGTACAGCAGCGTCGTCACGGACATCGAGCCCACCAGGCCGATGGGCACGTCCCTCGCCGGGTTCTTGGTCTCCTCGGCCATGGTGGACACGGCATCGAACCCCACATACGCGAAGAAGAGGACCGCAGAGGCCTTGAAGATGCCGCGCGGCCCATACGGCGCGAAGTCCGCGTAGTTCTGGGTATCCGCTTTGCTCAGGCCGGCGGCGATGACGAAGACGATGACGGCGAGATGGACGATGGACGCGACGTAGTTGAGACGGGATGAGGCTTTGGTGCTGAGCGAAGCAATGATGCCGATGATGGCGGTCACGGCGACGGCGATAGGATCGAGATGGTTGTAGTCGGGGGCGAGGGAGTGAACGATGACTCGGAACTGATCGGGGTGATGGCCTAGGAGGGTCGCAAAGTAAGAGGTCCAGGCCCTGGCCACGGCTGCGCCGCCGATCACGTACTCCAGTATAATGTTTCCGGCTGCGATGAATGCTACGAAATCGCCGAGTTCAACACGAAGATAGGCAAAGGAACCACCTGATTCACACAAATTAACAGAGTTAGGACTATCATATATAGACATCGGATCTTGTATTTTGGATCTAGGAAGACTTGGATCCGTTTTCAGCTATTTACTACTACCATGCATGAAAATTACCACTGTGGAAATATGAGATCGAGTTGGTGCACACGCATAATATACATCAAAAGAGGAAAAAAGAAGGAGAGTTGCGGTATTTTTTAATTTTTTTATTAAAAAAATGTCTCCTTTATATTATTAACTTTTTTTATAAAACATTTTTGTCCTTTAAAAATGTTTTTTTTTTACTTCAAATAGGAATATTTTCCACTTCATAAATATATTAGAAATTTTCGTAAAAGATATTTAAGGAAACTGAGATTGCAGGGGGAGTTGAATGTGAACGGAAGAATCAGTCACGCAAAGATTGCGGACGAAAGGATCTCACCAGCCACCGGGATCTCCACGGCGAACTCGGTGTAGCAGAAGACGGAGAGCATGGCGGACACGCCGGAAACGACGTAGGAGAGTATGACGGCGGGGCCGGCGTCCTGCTTTGCCTCCAGCCCGGTAAGAACGAATATGCCGGCTCCGATGACGGCCCCCATCCCGAACCATATCAGGTCCCACCATGTGAGCGTCTTCTTCATCTCGTGCTGGCTCCTCGCCCGCACCTCGTTGAGCTCCGCGTCGTCCACCGACCTGGCCATGAGCCGGTCGGCGAGCCGTGTCCTCGTCTGGCCGAGGGCCTTGACGTAGCTGCCCCAGCTGCTGAAGGACTCCTCGGGAAAGAATCCCCAGGTTCCCCCCTTCTCCTCCGCCATCTCTCTCTCACGGCTTCCAAGTTGTTCCTGAATCTGGAGAACCAGGGGAGCCTTTCCTTCCCTCTCGTTGGTTGGGGAGCTTTCCTCTGGTGGTACTGTGAATTCAATCTCTCTGCATGGTAAGCAATGAAGTCTTGAGATGGATGAAGAGCTTAAAAAGAAGATTGCTTGCGCCAATAAACTTGGAAAACCGAATGAAATTGATGATGAGGAAATAACTAACTTCTATTTTATCGAGAGAGGAAAGAACGGCCGGAAAAACGAAAGTGTAATAAGAAAGCAACATTTACCAACGAGAATCTTTAGAGAGAGATGTATAAATTAAGCAGAGGGGGTCAACCCAGAAGGACTGAAAGTCACATTATTTCCCGGAAAAACAAAAATCAAAGTTGAAGATAAAAACATATACCTACAGGAAACTTCCTGGGAAGTTCTGAATGGTGGCAGAAAGAGAGATTATTACAAAACCATTCAAAAGGGACACGCTATTCTAGCAGGGATATCCTGATATTTCTGGAAAATCAAGGAAGAAGAACAACAAGGGTGATCTACCATGAGAAATAGCAAATGGGTAGAGAAGAAAGTCCCTCACCATTGACCCGCAAGCTTGAAGCAGGAGACTCAGCAGGATCGGAGAAGAGAAACGAATTCCATTCCTCCGCAGACCCCCACTCCACCAGGTAGGTAGAGAGATAGAGAGAGAGAGAGAGAGAGGATTTTCTGATTTTAGGAGAAGTTTAATACGTCCAAATGCATTTGATTCTGAAAACGTCTTTTATAGCAGAATGCAAAGCATGAACGGAAAGAGTTCCCTTCCGTAACGCTTCCATTCTTGTGAGCTAGTTTCCAAGCTGGTCTCTTTATTTTGACTTTCAAAGTCAAGCACTTCCTTTTGGATATTTGGACCGTGGTCCTGTTTGGCGATGCTCGTTGTGTGCACACTACTGTGCACTGAAAATTGTGCACAAGGTAAATAAAACGATCGAAACATTTTTGTTAAAATAAAAGAAAAAAAATGTTCAAAATAATAAAAAAAATTGTAAAAAAAAATTAAGAAGTTTAAAATTATTATTTCATGAAAAAAAAATCAAAAATAACTCAAATCCCTTTTGATGCATGTGTGCATAGATAAATCGCGTTCTGATTTCTGAACGGCAAAGAAGACATTTGGCCGTTCCTTTTCCAAGCGAGAGTCCAAAGTTTTTCATGTTTGCAAGCTTTTGACTTTTCTTTGTGAAAGAATTACAAACTTGCAGCCTACCAACAAATCAACGCCTAACTTTTGCAAGTCAACAATCAGTTCGTCAAACAGCGGCTCTGCCATGGAAGCCGTTCTAAGCAAAGAAACCATTTTAGAAAATTATCCTTTCCAATTAAATTGATCTTCAAAGGAAAAGACAAGCAGTGGTCCTAGTCTTCGCTGTCGCAGTCTAAGTGTCGGCATCAGGAATCGAACTTGGACGGTGGCCCTGGTTCAGCTTTGAATCTCAAGCCCTAATTAATATATAAATGTAATTAATTGTAATAAAGTATACATAATTATGGGGTTGAGTCTAGTCGAGTCGAGTTTGACAATTTTTGAGTCCAAATCGAGTTAACTACGGACGGTGTCTCCATCCGCTTTTAATAGACGGGTAGTGAACAATGCAAGAGCCCAAAGGCAGCACCACAGGAAAGTGAGCTGAAAGATGCAGATCAGCACCCAATGAGAGCGTAGTTTAATGGTGGATATGATTCCAATTTACACTGACACAAAAAATGCGTATAATGTGCCAAAATATAGTCATCATATAATATCTATACAAAACGCATTTTTTCAGTCATATAATATCTATACAAAACTCATTTAAAAAAAAAAAACTATAAAATAAAAAACATGAAAAAACATATATTATACGCATTTTTTTTATGATTTTCATGATTTATTAAATGTTTTATATTTTTAAAAACTTTGCCCATATTTTCTCTTTTTATTCCTGATATATACAACTTTGTCGTATTATACATGATAAATTTATTATCGTATAATACTCATACATGTTTTTTTTTTACAATGATTTCAAGTATAGACATATGCAACAGTGATGGAGGAAAAAGCTATAGGCATTGACTAGAATAACAGATCTTCAACTAGTAATAGTGGCCCAAGAGGGTCTCCATCCACAAGACTAAGAAACAAAACTCTAAGCTAGAATGGGGGCTCCCATGGATTTAAGGTGATGAAGTATGAAAAAACAGTGGGTGTGCGTCCATTTTGTTCTTTTTTCTATCATGTACAGCACCTCAAAGTCAGACACCCCCATAAGTCAATATCAGCCTTTGAATGTAGGGGTTCAACAGACTACATTGTTGAGGGGAAAAGGTTAGGATAATGGAAAAGGAATGTAAAAGAAAAAACCATTTGTATGGCGAAGAAGACTCTTTCTATTTGTCGAGTAGGCTTGGGTACTAGGTTTGGTCACCACCATGTACCTGATACCCGGCCCGAACCAGGCTCGGGCCTGGGTACTATAGAAGTGGATCCGGGCCAGTGCCATAAGACCCAGCCCAGCACGGTAACTTCTCGGGCCGGGTATCGAGCATTCCATGCGGCCCATTGAGGGCCCGGCAAGCCCAGCAATTTCTTTATTCTTAAAATTTTAAAAGTATTTTAAAGTCCACTTTCTAAGTTAGAGTTTTCAACTTTTGATTTTTGAAAGTTTGCTTCGAGTCTTCGTTTTCAACCATGTCTTCCTTCGTGTATTGTTTGGATTTGAATTAAGTTTGGTCCTACTTGAACAGGTTGGACTGTTTGACTTCCCCCTAAAAAAAATTCTACTTTCGACCCAGAAGATAGAAAAGGTCACACAGTAGTTAAAGAGCTTGCTGGGTGGAAAGAGGTGAAGGACAATAATAAGTAGGGATTTGGCTAGTCCAGTTGATGGGATCGTGAAGGCTGCAAAAATGGGTCAGGAACTAGAGCTAGGTCTTGGACATCTTGTTCATCACACTACACATGGTATGGTGAGATTGAGTTGGGTGCACACAACAAATGTATACTAAAAAAAACAAAAGGATACAAGTGCATTTAAAATTTTTTATACAAGTATGTACATTTCAAATTTTTAATATTTTTTTTCATTTAAAAAATCTTATATTTTTTTAATTTTAGTAAGAGCACTTTAGTTGTTGCACACCGATGTGCATGCACTAAACTGTGCAAGCAATCAGCTTTGTTACGTGAACATCTATAGCAATGCCACAAGGAAGAATTAACATCCGTGGAAGTTGAACAAGGGACCATGGTAAGAGCACTTGGTTAATGGAGGGCCGTTGTTAGAGAATTATTTTGTTAACCTACGCAGTGGTTTGTTACATCTGAAAGGTTCAGCCGCTTTTTGAAACGGTAAAAGGAGAAGTGGCTTTCTGGAATATTTGAAGTTTTGAACTCACCCCGCGTAAGTTTTCCCCTCCCTGGCTCCCTCCCACTGTGTCAGTTTACCTGATTTGCTTCCCTCGCTCTTTTTCCTTTCAACCGACTTGCTCCCTCCCACTGCGTGCGTGTGTGTGTGTGTGTGCCTGCGATGGAGCTGCCGATCCTGAAATTCGAGGAGGAGATTGTCGAGACAGTGAGGAAGAACTCCGTCGTCGTGTTGATTGGGGAGACGGGCTCCGGCAAGAGCACACAACTTTCCCAGATCCTTCACCGCCACGGCTACACGAAGTCCCGCGCCATCGGCATCACCCAACCCCGCCGCGTTGCCGCCGTCTCCGTCTCGAGGTACTTTTCATCTTGAGTGATTATTTTCCCTCGCTTTGGGGATTCCGTGGTGCGTATGACGTTCGTGTTCGTGATTTGTTTCTTTGAGTGAGCGTAGGCATAGGAGAAAATAGTCAGTCGCGGTATTGCAGCGTGCTTCACATTCACAGTTCATGAAGCAATTTGGAAGCCTGACTTCTCCAGAAAATTTGACGCGTTGAATGTTTTCCATTCTTGTTCAGGTTTTTCGGACGTTAGTTTTGAAGAGATTCAGGCAGCCTAGGCTTTGCAACGTGCTGTCCACTGTTTTTCAGTTTTCAATCATGATATTTTGGGGTAATATCGAGAAAAGGGAAAAGGACCTTGGTTGTCAACTTGGATTAGCTACACATTGAACCCTTGTACTCTACCTTGAGTTTTGGTAGGTTGGGATGTGAACAGATTAAACATCTAGTAATTGCTTAAATTCAATATCTAAAGATTTCTTTCCATTTAACCTAAAGCGAGAAAAGCTCGGTTCCATGGTTATCTATTTTTTGAGACAGTGGATTAACACGTCGAATTTTGGTTCTTGAAATCGTACTGAGGAAAGAACGAGGATCATGGTTTTTTGTGTCAGATCATTTGGTTCACAGGGACACTATCTAAAATTTGCTTTTCCGCCAAATCAAGAAGAAGAAAAACTCAAATTCCATATTCTTTTTCTTTTTCCCTTTTCCTCGGCAATCTGCATAGTTTATTCGAAATGCTTCAAGCCAGGGTCATTTCTGTGTTATTTCTGGATCCGATACCATTGAAATCGCAACTTCAGTGAAGTTTTTAACGAAAATAAAAATGAAAAGGTGGTTTAAGACAGAAATACTGCTACGTCTTGCGTCTTACATTAATCGTTAAAAAAAAAAACATCCACTATGCACCGAAACTTATCATACAAAGAATCAGGATTTCTGTTGAAACAATTTAGACTGAAACTTGTTCCAGCTGAAGAAGCAGAGAGAAAGATTACTGTAATCCCATTGATTATGTCCAACCTAAATTGTTCATACTTGAAATTACGACTTTCCGGTGGACAGGATTACAGTGTCATCACTCATCAGTGCTGCCAAATGTTTGACTCTGTACTGCAAATATGTGTATATATATGTTTGGCTTATCTGCGTGAATATAGTATGCAATATAATGGTTTTCCAGGTTCTCACCGATTTTTTGTATGACACTCAGGCGAGTTGCATCTGAACTTGGTGTTACTCTTGGTGAGGAAGTGGGATATGCCATTCGATTTGAAGATCGGACATCACAGAAGACATGTATTAAGTAAGGTCTCTTTCCATATCTGTAGGTACCAACGTCACGCTAGTTATGAGAGTTTGTGTTTGTTTTGCTCAAATGGGCATTCTAGTTTTGTCTTTTATATAATAGAAAAGTGCTCTAATTCTGAACCTGGAGACTTTCAGGTATCTTACAGATGGTGTTCTCCTCCGTGAAAGCCTTTCTGACCCTGAGCTGAATCATTACTCGGTTATTATATTGGACGAGGCTCATGAAAGAAGTTTAAATACGTAAGCTTTTCAGATTTTCTCTATTCCTTCTTTGAGAAAACACTTTCTGTGCAGATATATCGATCTTATTATTTTTCTCGTCTGCCAGGTGCCCAACGTATGTTGTAGTAGCTTAACTTTAGTCATATGCAATATTTGATTTTGGATTTCAGTATCTGACTAGAGTCTCCTTTTTTTATTGTAAAAAATTCACGAAGCACTTTAATCTTTTGTCCTAAGATAATGTAAGTTGATGTTCTGTTTGTTGCCGTATTCCTACTATCTTTTATTCTTTTGCTTTGTTGTTTTTCATGTATTTTCTGTTTTGGTTTTTTTCCCATTGTCGTTCATCTTTCCTTTTCACTTACTGATATTGAAGAGTCAACATATAACTTGATGTTAAGAGCTATGAAGAGAAAATATTTCTGATTGGATTGCTTTATAATTGTGGCAGTGGCTTGGTAATGTTGCATCAAACCTAGGCTATCTTTACGCCATATTTTATCTTTTTTTGGAGCATTATATAACATTGTATGCTGTTTAAGGTTGGTATTAGTGCAGCATATTGGATACTCTTTTTTGGCACTATCCCCTATCCCCTATCCCCTTGTAGGTTAGGTTCAGTTCATGCAAGGCCGCACAAAAGAGGTTCTGTCCCCAAATCTGAGATAGATAACAAGTTGACTCTGATGCTTAAATCTGATATCCTGTTTTTGAATTTAAATTGCTTCTTAGTATGTTGTTAAAAGTTTTTCCTTTGTATGGACCATAATCACATATATCATTTTCGGATTTTAAACGGGTGGGGTTTTTCTCTGGTATAATGTGAGCTTGATCTTCTTGGAAAAAACGAGAAAAAGCAGAAAATTTTAAGTACAGAAAATCAATTGATAAAAACACACAGAAAATCGATTAAGAAAAACACAGAAATGAAAAACCTACCTCACTGAATGCAGCAGGAATCAGCATCTCATCCTTGGCCACGCAGCAATAGTCTTCCCCAAATGCTCATCTATTGCAGGCTGAAGGCAGAAAATCTCCCCATATGTTGATGATTTTTCCCCAAATCAAAACCCTAAAGTAAGCTCTCTTCCCCTTCCCAAACTAAAGAAACGTTGCCTTCTTTCCTCTAAGGTTCTAAACTCTAAAGAAGTTGTCTCCAAAGAAGTAGAGGTCTTCTCTTAAGAGCTGTTCCTGTTTGGCATTAATTTTTTTCCAAATTACATGTCAAAATTCACATGCAGAAAACGAGATGAGAAAAAATGCGAAAACACATTTTTTTCCCGTCTTTTTCATCTTGCTGTTTTTTAGAAATATGTGATATTTTTCCCCCTTTTTTCAGCTGAATTATTTTTCAAGTTTTTAACACGTGTTTTCAAAAAAGACACAATATATGTGACTATGGCATGGACATTGATAATAAAAAGATATGCTTCTTAGTAAATAGTCTTCCCATTAGTTGCCTAGAGTCTAGACCTTTACGACATAATACTGTGATGTTCCTCATGTAGTTACTTACTTTTTTGACATGCCTACTTAGCTCTCGTTTCCTCCATCTTTGGGACCATAATTTTTTTTATTTCTCCAATGTCATTTAAAATTTTAAATATTAAATAACCACCTGTGGAAGTAGGTGAAACATAGCAACTGTAAATATGATCCATCATCCAGAGATCTGGCTTTTGGTTCTTGGTGACTTTAAGTTAAGTGATTGATACTGGATACAAACTGGTTTCCTGCGTCATTTTCAGCGATAGTTGGTATTATGAGCAGCTTTTGGCTGAAGTCTGCACTTTCTTAATCTATATTTTTCTTAACAAGTTGATAACGGTAACTAACTTAGTGGTTGGATTCATGGATTAGATTGGCCTCTTGTTGATCTTGTGAGAAGTTTGTTTGCCATTTGAGAAAAATCAAGCTGGCAGGCAAACTGAAATACCACTTTTTTAGATCCTCTCATTTGAAGTTTGGGCTTATTCAGTAAGCGTTCACGAGGTTCAAGTATCCTGTAGCATCAGTCAGTTGACAATAAGTTCAGCTCATCTAGGCTCCGTTGCCTCTGTTCAGCTCATCTAGGCTCCTATAGGTGGGTCACCTTCCTCCTTATTTGCACATCCCTCTTAGGTCTGACAACATGTTGACGTTTAAATTTTGGTGGTGCATGCATCTCACAGTCTTTCCCTGCCAAAGGGGAATTCTTCTCTTGCTCCTTATAAATATAAATGAAGAATGTTGATTGGTAGTTTCTGGACAACTAATGTCTCATACAGTTGCTGATATCTGCCTTTAAGAGATACACCTGCATGCCTTTTTACATATCCAAACACATGGGTGCACTTTTCATTGTTTTAACAACTAGAACTAGAAGTCTATTAAGTAATTCTTTGGAACAAATGAGACTGAAAAGGGCACCTCATTGCAGTGCAACTTGAACTTTTGCTTTTTTGATCTCTATAGAATCATGACTTGAGCACTTAACATTAAATGCACATTCAAATGTATCTTATCTGCTAAGTAAGCAACAGAAATCCCATTTACAATTTTCGGTGAAACAAAATGCACAAACAACTAATCCTTTTATATTTCCGGGATGCTCTTACATTTAAATTGTTTGATCTTGTTGAAGTATGTTAGATGGGTCTTGGGACCGGGTCCGGATCCGTATCCGATCCAACTTGTAGCCCTTGTTGGGCATTATTTAAGTTGTGTAACCCTAATCCTTATTGTGTGAATGAAAGACAAAGGAGAGAGAGAGTCTGGCGGCTAGTGGGCACCGGCTCCTCCTCATTCGTGGTTTTTTTCCTCTTGTTGAGGGTTTTTCCACGTTACATCGTGATCGTTGTTTCTCTTCCTCTTCTTGTTCGTGTTTCTACATGGTATCAGAGCCGACGAGTTTGGGAAATTTTTAGGGTTTGTGAAGTTCCAACCCTAATATCTCTCACCGCTACCATCGCCACCACTGCAGTCACCGCCGCCGCTGCCGCTGCCACTACAGCCGCCGCCGCCGCCACTGCCGCTGCCGCCGTTGCTGCAGCAGCCACCGCCGCTGCCGCCACCGTTGCTGCAGCAGCCACCGCCGCTGCCGCCACCGTTGCTGCAGCAGCCACCGCCGCCGGTGTACCCAATACCACTGTCGCTGTTTCCGCCGCCGCCGGTGTCACTCTTTGCGCCATCGCCATCGCAGCCACTCTTGCGGCGTCGCTCTTGCGCCGTCGCCCTTGTGTTGTTGACCGTCGCCGTCACCGTTGTCCCTTGCGCCACTGCCTTTTGCGCCGTAGTCTTGCTTCCCGAAGAAGAAAGAAGATATGCGTGCTTAGGCGCTTCCTAAGCTTGCCTCCCCCTATTCATGTCACTTCCTAGGGGTCTTTTGCAAATCCGGTGAAGTGCATCCGCCTCTTACCTGCAATATATTGCTTGGTTGATCTTTGATTCCATCTTCTTGTTTTTGTTTGGCGCCCACCGTGCAAGAAGAGGTGGCTGGTCCGTGACTTGGTAGAGGACGTAAAGGAGGAGAGGAGTGTAACTTGAGGATTGCCTCAACGTCTGCCGGCGCTCCGACGATCGTTTCCCCCAATCGACATTCTGTTCACTCTTGGGGCTGATTGGGAATCCGGATATTACTGCCCGTTGGTGCTCTCTGTTGTCATCGGTGCCTCTCTTGTTGCCTCCTGTTGGACTATCTGTGATTATGGCAGCTTCTTCATCTATAGACGTTATGGCGGATTGCCGTATGGGAGAGTGGATCATTGATAGTGGCGCTACTCACCACATGACCGGCGATCCTAAGGTCTTTCATGGGTATAAGCTTTCATCAGGAAAGGATCGTGTTTCCCTTGCCGATGGTTCATCTATCTCTGTGGCTGGAAAAGGGAGTCTCCCACTTTTGAACAAGTTCTTAGTCCACAATGCTCTACATGTTCCTCATATTCCCTTGAATCTCTTGTCGGTTAGCAAGATCACGAAGGAGTTAAATTGCGAACTTATATTTTCCGCTGATCGCTGTGTTATGCAGGACTTGGTGACAGGGAAGAGGATTGGGATTGGCCTAGCTTCTGACGGGCTCTATCGTTTACCTATGCGTGCTGCTCAGGCTCTCATGACGGCAGTCAGCCAAGCCACGAAGAATAGAGAGGACTCCCTTCAGTTGCTTCTACGATGGCATGAGCGCCTTGGACACTTGCCTTTTGGCCTTCTTAGACAGTTGTTTCCTGATATATGTTCCAGGTTAGATATGACTATGGTGTCTTGTGATGTCTGTCACCTGGCCAAACATGTTAGGGCTTCGTACCCATTGTCTAGCCATCGGTCTAATGCGGTATTTGCCATGATTCATTCTGATGTGTGGGGGCCTGCAGGGATTCCTTCTTGTCATGGTTTTCAATATTTTATCACCTTTATAGATGATTATTCTCGTAACACTATTGTCTACTTGCTAAAAGACCGTAGTGAAGTTCCTACTGTCATAGAGACTTTCATTGCCTATGTGGAAACTCAATATGGAGCATCTGTTAAGACATTTCGATCTGACAATGCTCGAGAGTATATGTGCCAGTCTGTTGATAGCTTCTTTCGAAAAAAGGGAATTGTTCATGAGACTTCCTGTAGTTATACCCCTCCTCAAAATGGACTTGCTGAACGAAAAAATCGTCAGTTATTGAATATGACTCGGGCTCTTCTTTTTCAACGTCATGTTCCAAAAAAGTATTGGGGGGATGCTGTGTTGACCAGTGCGTATCTTATAAACCGGTTGCCTAGTCGCGTGTTGAATGGGAAGACGCCTCACTCTCTGTTACCGGGGACTCGTGAACCTTTCTCTCTTCCACTCAGAGTTTTTGGTTGTGTTTGCTTTATTCACAACCATAGTCCTCACATTAAAAAGCTTGATCCAAGATCTATTAAGGGCATTTTTTTAGGGTATTCTCCCACTCAAAAAGGGTACAAGTGTCGAGACCCTTCCACTGGTCGGGCCTATGTTACCAAAGATGTGACTTTCCTTGAACATGTTTCCTATTTTGGTGAGAATCCTCTTCAGGGGGAGTACTCTATGTCACGGGAAGAGTATTCTCCGAGTCAGGAAATTCAGTTTACAGATTTTTTGGACTACAGGCGTGACTCCGTTGGTCCATCTAGTGAGGTGCATGAACAAGAGAAAAATGGTCCATCTAGTGAGGTGCATGAACAGGAGAAAAATGGAGAGTGTTCCACTGAGGCAGAAGAGAAGTGCAATCGTTTATTTGGGCAAGTTTACTCTAGGCGAAGAGTTTGTACAGATGAGATGACAGGTGGTGAGAATTCTACTCCCAATCCAATTAGTCCTTCCCTGGATGACCCAAGTCGTGCGCAGAAGCAACCTGTTGAAGAAGAGATTCAGACTGTTGCTGCTAGTGAAGAGCTTCCCATCGCCCTGCGAAAGGGTGTCAGGTCATGTACTCAACATCCTATTGGTAACTTTGTTTCATATTCTAGACTGAGCAAGGACTACAAATGCTTTGTATCTTCTCTTTCTTTGACTATGATTCCCAGGAATGTTGCTGAGGCTCAGAGTGATCCTAAGTGGACCTATGCTATGCAAGAAGAGATGGAAGCCTTGCGAAGAAACATGACATGGGAAGTTGTAAAGATTCCTGAGGCGGCTCACTTGGTTGGATCTAAGTGGGTCTACACCATCAAGTACAAACCAGATGGGAGTGTTGAAAGATACAAAGCTCGTCTTGTGGCCAAGGGGTTTAGTCAGAAATATGGGATTGATTATTTGGAGACCTTTGCTCCTGTTGCGAAGATGAAGACGGTCAGAGTCATTATCTCTTTAGCTGTGATGAAGGAGTGGAAGATGTACCAACTTGATGTCAAGAACGCATTTCTCAATGGAGACCTTGAAGAGGAAGTATATATGTGTATGCCTCCAGGATATGAGGAACCTGGAAAATGTTGCAAGCTAAGGAAGGCTTTATATGGGCTCAAGCAATCTCCTCGAGCATGGTTTGAACGACTCAGACTTGTCATGAGACAATGTGGATACCATCAAGGGAATGGAGATCATACACTTTTTGTGAAGAGAAATAAGCAAAAGGTTACTATTCTGTTGGTATATGTTGATGATATGATTGTCACAGGTGATGATGAAGATGAAATAATGAAGTTAAAGAAACTGTTGGCGATCGAGTTTGATCTTAAGGACCTTGGTAAGTTGAAATACTTCCTTGGCATAGAAATTGCTAGGTCTGGGACTAGCCTTGTGCTAAATCAACGGAAGTACACTCTAGATTTGTTAAAGGAGACTGGGAAACTAGGGTGTAGACCAGCTTCTACTCCTCTAGATGCTGGCCATAAGCTAAGTCTGAGAGACGGGGAGCCACTCTGTGAAGAGGCAAAAAGAAGATATCAATGTCTTGTAGGGAAGTTAATTTACCTTACTCTCACTAGACCTGATATTACCTTTGCTGTGAATGTGATGAGCCAGTTCATGCATGCTCCCACGGATGCCCACTTGAAGGCTGTTGACAGGATCTTGTGCTACTTGAAGAGGAATCCTGGCAAAGGTCTCTTATATGTCAAGCAAGACACTCTTGGGATTGAAGGTTATTCAGATGCAGACCGGGCAGGCTGTATTGACACTAGGAGGTCCACCTCTGGCTATTGTATTTATTTGGGAGGGAATCTCATAGTGTGGAGAAGTAAAAGGCAAGATGTTTGTTCGCGTTCCAGTGCTGAAGCAGAATATAGAGCTGTTGCTATGGGAGTTTCTGAGCTTTTGTGGCTGAAAGTATTGTTGACTGATATTGGTATAAAAGTTGAAGAACCAATGAAGATGTATTGCGATAACAAGTCTGCAATTAACTTGGCCAACAACCCTGTGCTTCATGACAGAACAAAGCATGTTGAGATTGACCGACATTTCATTCGAGAGAGAATTGATGCTAAAGAACTTATACTTCCTTACATGAGATCTGAAGACCAAACGGCTGATGTTCTGACGAAGGCTTTATCTTCGACCTCATTTGAGAGAAATGTATCCAAGTTGGGCATGTTTGATATGTATGCCCAACTTGAGGGGGAGTGTTGAAGTATGTTAGATGGGTCTTGGGACCGGGTCCGGATCCGTATCCGATCCAACTTGTAGCCCTTGTTGGGCATTATTTAAGTTGTGTAACCCTAATCCTTATTGTGTGAATGAAAGACAAAGGAGAGAGAGAGTCTGGCGGCTAGTGGGCACCGGCTCCTCCTCATTCGTGGTTTTTTTCCTCTTGTTGAGGGTTTTTCCACGTTACATCGTGATCGTTGTTTCTCTTCCTCTTCTTGTTCGTGTTTCTACAGATCTGATGACACATGCATTCATACATTTCATGCTTACATGTCTGAGAGTGTGTGTGCATGTTTCTGTACGATCATTGTTCTTGACTGTATGTAAGTGTTGTATATTGTAGGAACAGTAAAACCGAGAAGAACAACAAACGTAACGTGGAAAACCCCTCAACTAGAGGGTGAAAACCATGGGTGAGGAGGACTGGTGCCCACTAGCAACCAAATACTCTCTCTCTTAAAATTTCATTCATCAATGAAAAGAGGGATTACAAAGGGTATAAATAGAACCCAACAACATAACAAAGCGGATCGGGTCCAAACCCAGACCCTAAACAACCAAACCCGTCAACATTCCCCCTCAAGTTGGGCATATAGATCAAACATGCCCAACTTGGATACATTTCTCTCAAATGAAGTCGAAGACAAGGCTTTGGTTAGAACATCAGCTGTTTGATCTTCAGATTTCATGTAAGGAAGAACAAGTTCTTTAGCATCAATTCTCTCTCGAATGAAATGACGGTCAATCTCAACATGCTTTGTTCTGTCATGTAACACAAGGTTATTGGCCAAATTGATTGCTGACTTGTTATCGCAATACATCTTCATTGGTCCTTCAATCTTTACACCAATATCGGTCAACAATATTTTCAACCACAGTAGCTCAGAAACACCCATAGAAATTGCTCTGTATTCTGCTTCAGCACTGGAACGAGAGCAGACGTCTTGTCTCTTACTCTTCCATGCTACGAGATTCTCTCCTAAATAGATACAGTAGCTCGAAGTGGACCTCCTAGTGTCAATACAACCTGCTCAGTCTTGCTTAACATATAGGAGACCCTTGCCAGGATTCCTCTTCAAATAGCACAAGATCCTGTCGACAACCTTCCAGTGTGCGTCTGTAGGAGCATGCATGAATTGACTCATCACATTCACAACGAAGGTAATATCGGGTCTAGTGAGAGTAAGATAAATCAACTTCTCAACTAGACGTTGATATCTTCCCTTGGCCTCTTCACAGAGAGACTCCCCATCTCTAAGACTCAGCTTGTGCCCAACATCAAGAGGAGTAGAAGCAGGTCTACACCCCAGTTTTCCGGTTTCCTTTAACAAATCTAGAATGTATTTTCATTGATTTAGCACAAGACTAGTACCAGACCTAGAAATTTCTATGCCAAGGAAGTATTTTAGCTTACCAAGGTCCTTGACATCGAACTCGATCGCCAATAGTTTTTTTAACTTAGTGATTTCATTTTCATCATCACCTGTGACAATCATATCATCTACATATACCAACAAAAGAGTAACTTTTTGCTCATTCCTCTTCACAAAGAGTGTATGATCTCCATTTCCTTGACAATATTCATATTGTCTCATTACAAGTCTAAGTCGTTCAAACCAAGCTCGAGGGGATTGCTTAAGCCCATACAAAGCTTTCCTTAGCTTGCAACATTTTCCAGGTTCCTCATATCTTGGAGGCATACACATATACACCTCCTCTTCAAGGTCTCTATTGAGAAAAACATTATTGACATCAAGTTGGTACATTTTCCACTCTTTTATCACTTGCTAAGGAGATAATGATTCTGACTGTCTTTATTTTCGTAACTGGAGCAAAGGTCTTCAAGTAGTCAATTCCATATTTCTGACTGAACCCCTTGGCAACAAGACGAGTTTTATATCTGTCTACACTCCCATCTGGCTTATATTTAATGGTGTAAACCCACTTTGATCTCACCAGATGAGCCGCTTCAGGAATCTTTACCACCTCCTATGTCATGTTTTTGTTCAAGGCTTCCATTTCTTCTTGCATAGCAAAAGTTCACTTGGGATCACTCCGAGCCTCAGCAACAGTCTTGGGAATCACAACCAAAGAAAGAGATGAAACAAAACAATTATATTCCTTGCTCGGTCTAGAATATGACATGAAGTTACCAATAGGGTGTTGAGTACATGACCTGACACCTTTCTGAGAGCAATGGATAATTCTTCACTTTCAGCCTCTGCCTGAGTACCTTCAACTGACATCTTTTGAGCGCGACTTGGGTCATCCAGGGAAGGAGTGGGATTAGGATTGGGAATAAGATCTTTGTCACTAGAGGGCATCACTTCGTCAACTCCACTAGTGGGTCCTGCGGCAGGCAACCTTCGCCTAGAGTAAACCTGCCCAAACAAACGGTCTTGTTCCTCCTCATTCACAGTCGAACAGTCATCAACTTTATTGTGCTCTAGAGGGTTTGTAACCTGAGTCTCTTCCTTCTTGTAATCAAAAAAATCTGTAAACTGAATTTCTTGATTGGGAGAATACTCTTTTCTCATTGTAGACCTCTCCCCCTGAAGAGAATTCTCACCAAAATAGGAAGCATGTTCCAGGAAGGTGACATCTTTAGTAAGATAGGCACGACCAGTAGTAGGGTCTCGACACTTGTATCCTTTTTGAGTGGGAGAATAACCTAGAAATATGCCCTTAATCGACCTTGGATCAAGCTTTTTAATATTAGGACTGTGATTGTGAATAAAACAGACGCAACCAAAAACTCTAGGTGGAAGAGAGAAAGGTTCACGACTCCTCGGTAACATAGAATGAGGCATCTGCCCATTCAACACACGACTAGGCATACGGTTGATTAGATACGCACTGGTCAATACAACATCCCCCCAATACTTTTTTGGAACATGACGTTGAAAGAGAAGAGCCCGAGTCACATTCAGTAACTGGCGATTCTTTCGTTCCTCAACTCTATTTTGAGGAGTATAACTACATGAAGTCTCATGAACAATTCCTTTTTTTCGAAAGAGGCTATCAACAGACTGACACGTATATTCACGAGCATTGTCAGACCGAAAGGTCTTAACAGATTCTCCATATTGAGTTTCCACATAAGCAATGAAAGTCTCTATGACATTAGGTACTTCATTACGGTCTTTCAGCAAGTAAACAAAAGTGTTAAGAGAACAATAATCTATAAAGGTGATAAAATACTGAAAGCCATGACAAGAAGGAATTCCCGAAGGCCCGCACACATCAGAATGAATCAAGGCAAACACCTCATTAGAATGATGGATAGAAATAGGGTACGAAGCTCTAACATGTTTAGCTAGGTGACAGACATCACAAGACACCATAGTCATATCTAACCTGGAACATAAATCAGGAAACAACTGTCTAAGAATTCCAAAAGGAAGGTGTCCAAGGCACTCATGCCAACGCATAATCAATTGAAGGGAGTCCTCTCTATTTTTCTTTGTTTTGCTGGCGGCCATCATGAGAGCTGTAGCGGCATGCATAGGTAACTGATATAGCCCCTCAAAAACCAAACCAATCTCAATCCGCTTCCCTGTCACCAAGTCCTGCAGAACACAATGATCAGCAAAAAAAATAAGTTCGCAATTCAACTCTTTCGTAATCTTGCTGACTAACAAGAGGTTCAAGGGAAGATGAGGAACATGTAGAGCATTGTGAACTAATAACTTGTTCAAAAGTGAGAAACTCCCTTTTCCAGCCACAGAAATAGAGGAACCATCGGCAAGAGACACACGTTCCTTTCCTGACGAAAGCTTATACCCATGAAAGACCTTAGGATCGCCAGTCATGTGGTGGGTAGCACCACTGTCAACAATCCACTCTCGCACATTAGAATCCGCCATCACAGAAGGTTCACCAACGTAGCAAAAAAGGAGGCAGCAAAACAGGCGCAACAGTAGCTGAAAAGAGGTAGCGACAATACTGCGCAATGGAGCAAACGCCTTCCAAACTGCAGCAGCACAGGCCAGGCAGAGAGGCCTATCACACTGCAGCAGACTCAGGCGACACCACTGGACCAGGCGACGCAGAAGACCTTGCTCCACAGTAGAGAGCAGCAACAACAGTGAGCAGCGACGACAACAAGCCTGGGGTCTGGCAGAGACGAAGGAACAACAGTAGAAGATGCAGCGGAGTCGGACGACCCTCAAGCGACAGGGGATTTCACTGAAACAAGGATAGGGAGGCGACACCACAGTTGAACCGTGAGACAACAGAGAGAAGTAGAGAGACATAGCAGAGCAAGCACCGCTGAAGACTGGACAGTGTTCTCAGGCGTTGGCAATACAAGTGGTGGACGGTGATTGGAAGCCGAGCAGCAGGAGGAAGCACTACAGAGCAGGGAGTACAGCGGAGCAGAGGGAAGCGACAGAGTAATGGGACACTTGTTCGAATGAAGGAATGGAGCTCAGGCGATGGCAGAAGAGGGAGGCGACCAGCTGACACTGGTAGGCGGTGGTCTGAAGCAGGGCGACTCTGGGTGATGCTCGCTCGAGGGAAGACAATAGTGGACTCCGTCGGCAGATGGATGGCTTCGTCTGGGAGAGCGTCGGGTGACAGTGGGCGATGCTCGCTCGAGAGAAGATCACAACAACGACAGAAGGAGCGTCAGGCGAGGGTGACGTCGGCCGATGCAGGCAGTGGGTGGCCGCCGGAACTTCACGGCGGCAGCAGAAAGCAGACAACAAGGGATCCTTCACCCAAACACGGTCCAAGGATTTTCGGTCCAAACTGAACAGTAAATTCAGAACCAGTCGGCTCTGATACCATGTAGGAATAGTAAAACCGAGAAGAACAATGGACATAACGTGGAAATCCCCTCAACTAGAGGGTAAAAACCACGGGTGAGGAGGCTTGGTGCCCACTAGCAGCCAGACATTCTCTCTCTTAGAATTTCATTCGTCAATGAAAGAGGGATTACAAAGGGTATAAATAGAACCCATCTACATAACAAAGCGGATCGGGTCCAAACCCAGACCCGAAACAACCAAACCTGTCAACATATATCTATATTGCTATCTTGTATATGTGTGTATGAGCTGTGTGTGTTGTTGTGGCTTCCTTCATGCTTGCTTTTCTCTAACACTAAAGTGGTCCATTGTACTTTTATTTGTAGTGACATATTATTGGGCCTGATGAAGCGCTTGATTAAGGTTCGTCCCTCAAATTTGAAAGTTCTTATAACCTCTGCAACTCTGGATGGTGCCAAGGTATCAAAGTTTTTCTCAGGTTGTCCTGTGTTGACTATTCCTGGAAAGCTGTTTCCCGTGGAAATACTTTACAGCAAAGGGACCCCTGCCAGCTATCTTGAAGCTTCTATACACACAGCACTTGGTAAGGAAGATATCTTCTGTTATTCATCTAGTGAGTGGAAAGGAATGTCTTTTGTTTTTCCTCTAGCGAGCGTTGCATTTCAACTTTCTGCTGCAGCATACTGGTGTCATTTGCTAACAACGATTTGCTTCTTTATGACATTCATTTCTCTTGGTGGCTTCCCTTTGAGAGTCATCAAGAGTTTGCCCTTTATGACACAGCTTCTCCACTTGTATTATTTATATGAGAGCACACAAAATGTTTTGTGCATAGTTATTATTTTCTTAATGGTGTTGCTGGAAGCAGTGATATATATGTGATGTAGGGTATCATAAGATGCATCATCTTATGTATCATAACTATGGAAACCAATACTTATACCTCTGAAACTGTATCAACTATCAAGTGTAACTTATTAATACACACCTGTTTCTTATATTAATATAATATGGGGTGTGTTTACATTACACCTTTGAATTACAAAAGCGCGAAGTTTTCCTTTTTGGAACTTAAAATTGCATAATTTCATCAAGAATACATATTAAGTTTGTCATGAAGAATATTCTTATGCATTTAACAAAAAAAGGACTGATTTCATGCAGCAAAATTAGAGCTTTCTGGTTTTTTGTATAACAGCCCATCTTTATTCTCCAAAAATTTAAAATTTCAAGTTTCGTGACTATTAAGTTATTTCAACTTTCAAGATTCTCCAAATAATAAGCCACACCTAATAACACTTTATTTGATGCCCATTTAGTTTGGAGGAATAATGGTCAAATTTAAGGTTTAGTGATTTCTAATGACAATGTGCAAGTTCTAGGTAGCATATGCTCATTAATTTTTGTTATTTTTATATCAATTCATGCTTTTCACGAAGAGAATATATATCACGAAGAGAATATATATTTATATATATATATATATATTAATTATTACTGTTTGTGTGTTTGATGTTTTTTTATTTTTTATGATCTTTTCTTATTTAAAAAATTAATTTGTGATATGGTACATTACATATCTAACTGTGGTTTGCATTCTACAACATTGGCTGTACACAATGCAAGCTAAGCAGCCTCATCCATTCAGGATAACTGAGAATCTCTACTCCGGCCTTCACAAAAACACAAGCTTAAAGGATGAAGAGATGCATTAGACTCCCTATGGAAAACCAGTAGGGGTTAAGTCATCTATGGCAGAGACAGTTCTACAAGTCAAGGCAGGGAACAATAACCATGTTGGCAGCAAGCTCAGAAGGTATGGTAGAGGCTAGACGAACAACAGTAGTGCTTCCAACATGTCATGAGGAAAAGGGTTGGCAGGAAAAGCGTGGTGATAAGGCTGGCCAAGAAAGTAAAAATGAAAGGTAGAAAACAGGGTAACTGTGGAACAGAAAAAGGAAAAGAAAGAGGAACTAGGGGAGGATAGGTTAAGGCAGTCAGAAAAAGGAAGAATGTCAAGAGAATCTCAGCCATGACCCCAAGGAGTTTCCCTTAGAAGGCTGGTTGGGTACTACATAGGAAATGAGAATCTCAGAAGTGTGTGTTCATACTTCTTAGGAAACTTATTTTGTTTGATACGTAGCATTCATAGCATATGGAACAGAAGACCAACTAAAATAGCAAATAAACACCTATAAAGTAGGTTGTAGAAAAGTAAGTGGCAGTTAGGTTCTTGAGCTGCCAGTTTTGCTTTTGTAACTGTCTGTTTAAACCTGATCAAATAGTAATTTGGGCTATACGACTCCTTCATATTTCTGGGCGTTTGAATTCAAAAGTGTTGTATAGAGACCCATTTCAGTAAAAAATATCTGGGATAATTTAAAAATGTCTTGATTCTTTCGGCAATAAGGAGAGTATTAGCGGAAAGTTATCGTTGTATTTTTATAATATTGCCAACAAGGTAAACCTTGCATTATGTTATTTCTAAAAATTAATTTCTTTACAGTAGAAGAAGAAACGAAGAAAAAACAAGGAAAAAGTGGTAGAAACGAAGAAAGAAAATAGAGAAAGAAACAATATAATGAAAAAGGAAAGGACGATGAAAGGAAGAAAGAAAGGAAGGAAGGAAGGAAGGAAGAATGGATGGACAATGAAAGGAAGAAAGGGGAAACAAAAGGATGAAAGGAGGAAAGGGAACAAGGAAGAAAGAGTCAAGGGAAGAAAAGAAAAAGAAAGGGAACATTATTTTCATGTATGTATATGCATTATGCATAACATCTGTACATACATTATGTATGTATTATTTCTATTATCTGTATTATATTTTATTCTTTTTTCTTGGATTTGTAAATTGTAAATAGCGTTTTGCTTAGAGGCAGGTAGTTTATTATTATGCAATATTGCAATTACCACCCTTCCAACTGTTAGGAGGTCCAAAAGGCTAAGATGGTCTTCTCTTCCATTGACACAGAAAACTCGTTCTATTCGAAAAAGTGCGTATAAAACGTAGAAAACAAGTCAGCCGTATAAAACGTGACAAAAATGCGTTTTTAGAAAAAATGCCAAAAAATAAAAAACGCAAAAAAAATGCATATAATATGTGTATAATACGCGTTTCCCCGTATTTTTCATATTTTTATTAATTTTTATTTTTTTATAATTTTCAGGATTTATTAAATGTTTTAAATTTTTTAAAAATTTGTCGAAATTTTTCCGAGATATACAACTTTGCTGTACTATACTCGAGAAATTCCTCGCCGTATAATACCCATACACGTTTCTTGTGATAATGTTCTCTTCTCTATCATACTTGGACCTGAACCCTCTTGAGAGCAGTGATAAAACCTGCTAGTCATCCTTCTAATGGTTGTAGATTGTGCACCTATAACTTTGGTTTGCACGGGGAGAAATGTCCATGGGAATCAATCTTGACTGCTAAGGTAGCAGCTAAGCAACCCCTTTGGGTGTTCAAACTCATAAAATTTATCAAGAAGCCAGAAAGTAACTTTTTCTTGACAAAATATCTGGAGGAGGCATATCTGGCATTTCCAAACGAACATTTTTGTTTGTGTATATGTTTATGCTTTTCGTTTTAGTGTTCTGGCTCATTAAAAGTCTCAGAATTTACTCTGAACGATTGGTTATTGTATCCTCTTCCTTTGGGATGCCTGTCTTTTAATGTGCTATTAGAATTTTAAGCATGTCTGGCTTTCATCTTAGTTTTCTGTCTTTCACAGATATACATATTCGGGAGCCACCAGGAGACGTTCTATTATTTATGACAGGCCAGGTGAGACATTTGTTGTAGAAAGTGAGGTTATGGTTTCAAAGTTGATTAATATCTCAGTTCTTGTTTTCACACTTTCACTATTTTATGCTAATATTTTGTCCAATTCCAAGGATGATATAGACAAAGCTGTTAAGAAACTGGAGGAAAGAGTTACAACTATGGAGGAGGGTTCATGTATGGATGCCATTATTCTTCCGCTTCATGGTTCTTTGCCTCCAGAAATGCAGGCAAGTCCGGAACATTTTCTGTGTTCCTTCTGTTATCCTATTTTGGTCTGACTAGTTGCTAGCAATCCACTAGCTTCCAGCCTCCAAATCGCCAGGGCCCGTGGATGACTAGTTGTTGTTGATATTACTGTTTTGTAACTTTCTGTACGTATATTCAACTATACATGTATTATGTATATATTATATGCATCTTATTACTTTTGGCGCTTTAAATATGTCCTTATACTTCCTCATTCATGTCATTTTAGTCAACTGACTTGGACCGGCTGGTCTTGACTGGGCTTCTTAGGGCCTTGAGTCTTGACTGGCTGATGTTTGACTTGGATTTCAATCACTTAGCCGTTCCCTCATCTCCACATTTGTGTAGAAAATGCAGCATGTAATTGCTATCACAATTGTTTGAAATTTTGAACATGTAAATTCAACTTACACCAAAGCGAGCATATCTGTTTACGTGTACAATCTTCAAACTTAAGTGGAATACCAGAACATCTTCTTGGCAGGGTTCCAATCAAGAAAGAATGTGACTGGCACACTTTGAGGTTTAGGAGGCAAATATTTTGCGCCAGTGCTTTATTTGGCTTAAAACTACTTTGATTTTAACATAGTTATTAACTTACTATAATTTATGTGCACATTGGTAAAAGCTTTAGTTTGCTTGCTTCATATGAACAAGTTAAGCTTGAGCCAGGTCCTATGATTGGTTCCTGAATGATCTGATCCATTGTGCTTGTTTAAGTATCATATAGCTATATTTCAAAAGTGTGGCAGAAGAGGCAGGCCTTAATGTTAGGTCCTCGAAAGTAGTTTTTTCTTAGTTCAGGGGTAGGTTGTCGATCCTTTAGTGCTACCTCTTTACTGTTCGAACATATGCATAGTTCTATTTCAAGTTATTTGTATGTTCTTTTACTAAATAGTTAGCAGTTATCTAGGTCATTATAATAAGTAGTAGCCTGTGCTAGACTCACAGACATATTCACTAATAATGTACTTGACTCCATATGTTGAAACTTCAAGTTCCCTTATACCCATTTTGGCCTGATGAACCTATTGATTTAAAACTGAAATTAAGGCAAGATAATGACATGGTAATGAAGATTTAGTTCTCAACTAACAAGTGCAAAATAACAATCACGATGTAACAAATATATATAGCTTCCATGTGGAAAAGGAAAAAACACGGAAGATAGTGGAAGTGTTTGATTTTGGCCTGCCCATTAGGATGGATGATTTTTTTGTGTGTGCACATGTGATTGCATGCATGTGGGAATGTGTTCCTTAGGTCATTTCTTGCCCGATATTAGGTTCTTGAACAAATATGGTTGTTTGATTGATCTAATTTTTAAACCATCAGATATGTCTTTATTGCATATTTGCTCAACCCCAAGCATGGGTTTTGACTGGTTCTGTAAAAGCTAAAATCAAACATTTCATTGTTCAATTTTAGTACAATCAAGAACAATACAAAACTATATGTTTTTCATAGGGGCTTTAAATGAGGCCTGAAAGATGGTTCCTGGGGATCTCGCCCTCTCTCTTTCTCTCTCAGGAAAAGATGCTTTAGATTGACAGTACTGTTGTGGTTATGCTCGTTTCTTTGTTTGTAAAAATGCAATGCTCTTATTCTTTAGTTAATTTTATTTTTTATTTCTTCAAGTATTGTTTGTTTGGAGTTTACAGGTAAGAGTTTTCCTCCCAGCACCCCCAAATTGTAGACGGATTATTGTGGCTACAAATATTGCTGAGACGTCATTGACTGTTGATGGTGTAGTGTAAGAACCACTGATTCTTCTTCTTTCATATTTAATGTCTGCAGTTTATTAGAGGATGATGGTTTCCCAGTTGTTAAAATGGTCACATGTCTTATCACATTTTGGCATTAATTCTCATGAATGAGATTAGGAATGTGAATGCTCCCTCACTCGGAATACTGGAGGGCGTTTATTGTTGATTGTTTGTATTAGGTCTGGTTGTTTGCTCCATGTAAAGATTAGACTTTGTGAAGATTAACTGTAACCAAAGAAGTAAAGAATAGAGGAGAAGAAGAGAAAAGGTGAGAGAAGGGAACGAGAGAGAGAGAGAATAATCTACCAGCCTACTTTGTTAGGACTGATCCTTATGTTAAGGAACTAAGAATTAGTAAAAGGTTAAAAACCAAAACCCACTAAACTTAAAAAAATTACAAAAGGGACTTAAATATCTGTTGCAGCGGTGAAATAAGAAGGTCTGTCGTGAGATGTGGAGAGAGCGAGAGAGAGGGAGATAGAGAGAGAGGCAGCCGTATGGCTAAACCAAAAAAGTTATTATTACGTTAACCCTAATCTCCCTTATAAAAGAGATTAGGGTAGAAAAGAGATTTACAAAATAAATCAATGAGAAACAACGAAAATATTAAAGAGATCTTATAACTCTTTAATATTACGAAGAGCCTCCTAAAACATAAAACTTTTCTAATTCAACACTCCCCCTCAAGCTGGAGCATACATATTAAACATGCTCAGCTTGTCACAACATCTAGAGAAATCACCAATAGGAAGAGCTTTGGTGAAGATATCTGCAGCTTGATCTTCTGAAGGAACATGAATAGTGGCAATGGTTCCTGCTTGAACGAGATCCCGAATGTAATGGCAATCCACTTCAATATGTTTAGTTCTTTCATGGAAAACTGGATTGTTTGCAATGTGTGTGGCTGCTTGATTGTCACAATACATCTTCATGGGAAGTGGAATCGACACACTTAGGCTGGATAGCATAGATCTAGCCCAAGTCATTTCTGCTGCTGTTTGAGCCATAGCTCTGTATTCAGATTCTGCACTAGATCTTGACACCACACCTTGTTTTTTGCTTCTCCACGATATAAGATTGCCTCCCACAAATACACAAAATCCTGTGGTAGATTTTCTGTCCTCTACTGAGCCAGCATAGTCAGCATCACTATAGGCTTCCACTTCCAGAGTCTTGCCTTTCGTGAACAAAAGGCCTTTGCCAAGAGACGATTTCAGATATTTAACCACCATCAAGGCAGCATCCCAATGAACTTTCTTTGGTTTTTCCATAAATTGACTTAGTTTTCCCACTGCAAAACTAATGTCTGGTCTTGTCACAGTAACATAGAGTAGTTTTCCAATAAGGGATCTGTAAGATCGAGAATCCACTAATTCTGTTTGGTCATCATGAAGATGTATACGTGGATTCATAGGTAAATTAGCCGGTTTAGCTCCTAGCATCCCTGTGTCCTGCAATAAATCAAGAACATGCTTCTGTTGAGAGAGAACAACACCCTCCCTATTGCGAGCAACTTCTATTCCCAAGAAGTATCGTAGAGGACCAAGATCTTTCGTCACAAAGTGTTTTTGAAGAAACAACTTTGCATCAGAAATTTCTTGATCAGAGTCACCTGTCAGGATAATATCATCAACATAAACCACGAGAACGGTTATACCTCTGGAAGCCTTCTTGATAAACAAAGAATGATCAAGAGGAGATCTCACAAAGCCACACTTTGAGACTACCTCAGAAAACTTGTGAAACCACGCACGAGGACTCTGTTTGAGTCCATAAATAGCTTTCCTCAGCTTGCACACTTTGCCACACTCCCCCTGTCGTTCAAATCCTGGTGGTTGTTGCATATAGACAGTCTCATCGAGATCACCATACAAAAAGGCGTTTTTGACATCCAGTTGATACATGTGCCAGTCATGGTGGACAGCCACAAAAATGATAAGATGAATGGTTCCCAACCGAGCAACTGGAGAGAAGGTCTCAAAGAAATCCACACCGTAGGTCTGCGTGTAGCCCTTAGCAACCAACCGAGCTTTGTATCGTTCCATAGAACCATCAGAATTATATTTCACTGTGAATACCCACTTTGAGCCAACAATATCACAACGAGGAGGAGGATCAACAAGTTCCCAAGTGCCTCTCTGCACTAAGGCATCCATCTCATCTTGCATAGCCCGTCTCCATTGGGTGTCTAATAAAGCCTGTTGGTGACACGTAGGAACTGTATGAGCAGCTAGAGCTTGAATGAACTGTTGCATATTTTTACCAACACCATCAGTAGACACAAAATGAGATATAGGATGTAAAGTACATTGTCGCTTGCCTTTGCGAAGAGCAATAGGTAAGTCTTCACAGGGATCAGAATGAGTAGGGCTATGCACTTCAGATGTACTTACCTCCTGAGAAACGGTTGGCAAAGGATTATGAGAAGGGTCTTGTCGACGTGTGTAGACCAGCGGAGGATCACGAAACTTGGACACAACAGAAGAGGGAGATTCAAAAGGGAACGACTCCAAAGGAATAGGAGGAATAGGCAGTGGGTCTGGTGACCGTGGCATCTCAGTAGATATAAGAGTGAGGCTATAATAAGGTTGAGATTCAAAGAATGTGACATCCGCACTGATATACTCTTTTTGAGTCAAGGGATCAAAGCATTTGTAGCCTTTATGGTTTCTGGAGTAGCCAATGAAAATACATTTAATGGCTTGGGCCCCCAATTTGTCACGTGTGGGTCCAAGAATGTGAACAAAGCATGTGCAACCAAATACTTTGGGAGCTACTGGAAACAAGGGTCTTTGTGGGTGCACAAGTTTAATGGGGACTTGGTTATCAATGGAGGATGAGGGTAAACGATTGGTCAAGTAGCAAGCAGTAAGAATAGCATCTCCCCAAAAATATGCAGGTAGATTAGTATGAAGCATAAGGGAACGAGCCACATTTAAAATTTGGCGATGTTTTCGCTCAACTATTCCATTTTGTTGGGAGGTATGGGGACATGTAAACTGAGGAGAAATGCCATTATCTGAGTAAAACTTCATTAAGGTAGATGCCTTGAACTCAAGAGCATTATCAGTGCGAATGTTTTTAACAAGAATACCAAACTGGGTCTTTATTTCAATAATAAGGTTTTTGAGAGTACATACGACTTCAGACCTTTCCTTCAAAAGGAATACCCAAGTGACTCGAGAATAATCATCTACAATAACAAGGAAATAACAAAATCTTGACCTACTAGCAACTCTGCTAGGACCCCACACATCAACATGAAGAAGATCAAATAGTCCACAACTAGACGGACTAAGACTCGATGAATAACTACTACGAGTGTGTTTGCCAAGTTGACAGGCTTCACACTGGAACGACTCTGGTAATGAAAGATGTGGAAGAAGATGACGGAGCTTGGAGACAGATGGATGACCAAGTCTGAGATGCCACTGGAAAGAGGAGGACAACGATGTGATCGATGATGCTGCAATACCCACGCGATCCGACAGGAAGTAGATGCCCCCTTTCTCATAGCCTCCACCAATCGTCTTCCCAGTTTGCAAGTCCTGAAATGAACATAAACCAGAGTCAAACGTAACACGACAATGTAAATCATTAATCAATTGTCCAACAGATAACAAATTTGTGGGAAACTTAGGAGCATATAACACATTTGGAATAGTCATAGACTGAGAAATCTTGATATCTCCATAACCCATAATAGGTGACCATCTACCATCTGCAAGTCTCACATGACGTATCTGAGGTAATGAGTGTAGCACAGTAAACATAGAAGGTTTACTACAAAAGTGCCTCGATGCCCCTGAATCAATAATCCAAGTAGTACCTGTATCATATGAGATAGTGTCAACAGACATAGCGCTGTCACTCATAACTGTGGAGGCCGACGACTGAGTAGATCTGTGTGCTAGAAAGTCCTCATACTCTGACTTATTGATACTCACAGTCACTGTCTCAGGCTGAGAAGAAGATAAAGACCCATCTACCACTGATGACGCTGCTTGGGCCGATCCAATAGAAGACTGTAAAGAGTTAGTCCCCAGCTTCGATGTAACATTTCTTCCTAAGGGTGGCGCTGCGGTAGGACGACCATGTTTATCCCAACATCTGTCTTCCAAATGACCTATTTTCCCACAATAGGTGCACTGAAATCTCCCCCGACCTCCTCCTGACCCACGGCCCATGCCTCTTCCCCTAAATAAACCACGTCCACGACCTCCTGAGGCTGCCAGGGCAGAGGCATGAATATCACTAGAGGGTGAAGAGAGGGTCACAACAAGACGACTGAGTCTATTGTAGGCTTCAGCTAGGTCAGGGATTTCTGCTCCAGTCAACATCTGAGCCTTTGCTACTGCATATTCAGAGGAGAGACCCTGTAGGAACTTCGCAACCATAGACTGTTCACCATGGGTCTTATAGCATGTTGGACATGGAGGATGTAATGCTTTAAGTCGTTCAGAGATGGACTTAAGGGAAGCGAAGTACTGAGCAAGACTTTGGTTACCCTGTTGCAGATTAAGTAGTTCCTCCTCTACCTGCAATATCTTGCTAACATTCTTGTCATTTGAGTAAGTTTGTTTCAAGAAATCCCACATTTGCTTGGCCGAGGTGTAGTATGCAATAGTTGATGCAATTTGAGGTTGCACACTATTATCCATGACATGACAATATTATTATCTCCCTTCCATGAACCATATTTTCCACTATTTTCAACAGGTTCGTTTTCTTCTATAACATGCTCCTTCTGATGTCCAATCACAGACATCATAAACACACGAGACCAAATCTCATAGTTAGATCCATCTAACTTTACAGTAGAACCATAAGAAAATGGATTTCCTCCACTTTTAGAAAAATCAGATTTATTAATTTCAGCCATTGCAAGTCTGCCCACAAATGATCACCCACCAAGCAAGCGGAAAAAATGTATATATAAATCAATAGCGACTGCAACTGATCAACAATAGCATAAGTCCAATCACCACACGGCAACGTTAGATGCAAACCACTATTCCACACGATAGACTGCTGTCCAACAGTCCCACAATAAATACGTTTCAGCAATACAAATAGAAGACCAAAAGCACCAGCAATACAAGTAGAAGACTGCTGTCCAAGAACCCCACGATGGAGAAAATCCAGAAATCCGACGCCAAAAAAAAACCACACTGCTTGCAATGGCTTTAGCAACCAACAACGTATCTACTTGCATCTAACGCTGCTGTACCACAGTTTTATTTTCTACGAATCATGAATAGCAACGAAAGCATTCAACATAAACTATCGCAGACTCCCACCCAGCTGCGAAAAAAAAAATATATGTAGATACCCATAGCTGGAGTCTATTCACGCAGATTTCATAGCGTGAATAGACTCCTCCACACGGGTCAGCTGCTGGAAAACAGTCAGCTCAACCCAGTCGTGTCGTGTGTAGTAGGAGAAGGAGACGGAAGAGGGAGAAGGGAAGGAGACGGTGGAAGAGATAGCCTGAAGAGGAGAAGTCGACAGCCTGAAGAGGAGAAGTCGACAGCCTGATTCACGTCGCCAGCCTGATTTACGCCTCAGAAACGTCGACAACAGATTTTTTTTTTTTGTTTCTCACGTCGCCAGCCTGATTCACGCCTCAGAAACGTCGACAACAGATTTTTTTTTTTTGTTTCTCACGTCGCCAGCCTGATTCACGCCTGCTCTGATACCATGTTGCAGCGGTGAAATAAGAAGGTCTGTCGTGAGATGTGGAGAGAGCGAGAGAGAGGGAGATAGAGAGAGAGGCAGCCGTATGGCTAAACCAAAAAAGTTATTATTACGTTAACCCTTGTAGAAACACGAACAAGAAGAGGAAGAGAAACAACGATCACGATGTAACGTGGAAAAACCCTCAACAAGAGGAAAAAAACCACGAATGAGGAGGAGCCGGTGCCCACTAGCCGCCAGACTCTCTCTCTCCTTTGTCTTTCATTCACACAATAAGGATTAGGGTTACACAACTTAAATAATGCCCAACAAGGGCTACAAGTTGGATCGGATACGGATCCGGACCCGGTCCCAAGACCCATCTAACATACTTCAACACTCCCCCTCAAGTTGGGCATACATATCAAACATGCCCAACTTGGATACATTTCTCTCAAATGAGGTCGAAGATAAAGCCTTCGTCAGAACATCAGCCGTTTGGTCTTCAGATCTCATGTAAGGAAGTATAAGTTCTTTAGCATCAATTCTCTCTCGAATGAAATGTCGGTCAATCTCAACATGCTTTGTTCTGTCATGAAGCACAGGGTTGTTGGCCAAGTTAATTGCAGACTTGTTATCGCAATACATCTTCATTGGTTCTTCAACTTTTATACCAATATCAGTCAACAATACTTTCAGCCACAAAAGCTCAGAAACTCCCATAGCAACAGCTCTATATTCTGCTTCAGCACTGGAACGCGAACAAACATCTTGCCTTTTACTTCTCCACACTATGAGATTCCCTCCCAAATAAATACAATAGCCAGAGGTGGACCTCCTAGTGTCAATACAGCCTGCCCAGTCTGCATCTGAATAACCTTCAATCCCAAGAGTGTCTTGCTTGACATATAAGAGACCTTTGCCAGGATTCCTCTTCAAGTAGCACAAGATCCTGTCAACAGCCTTCAAGTGGGCATCCGTGGGAGCATGCATGAACTGGCTCATCACATTCACAGCAAAGGTAATATCAGGTCTAGTGAGAGTAAGGTAAATTAACTTCCCTACAAGACATTGATATCTTCTTTTTGCCTCTTCACAGAGTGGCTCCCCGTCTCTCAGACTTAGCTTATGGCCAGCATCTAGAGGAGTAGAAGCTGGTCTACACCCTAGTTTCCCAGTCTCCTTTAACAAATCTAGAGTGTACTTCCGTTGATTTAGCACAAGGCTAGTCCCAGACCTAGCAATTTCTATGCCAAGGAAGTATTTCAACTTACCAAGGTCCTTAAGATCAAACTCGATCGCCAACAGTTTCTTTAACTTCATTATTTCATCTTCATCATCACCTGTGACAATCATATCATCAACATATACCAACAGAATAGTAACCTTTTGCTTATTTCTCTTCACAAAAAGTGTATGATCTCCATTCCCTTGATGGTATCCACATTGTCTCATGACAAGTCTGAGTCGTTCAAACCATGCTCGAGGAGATTGCTTGAGCCCATATAAAGCCTTCCTTAGCTTGCAACATTTTCCAGGTTCCTCATATCCTGGAGGCATACACATATATACTTCCTCTTCAAGGTCTCCATTGAGAAATGCGTTCTTGACATCAAGTTGGTACATCTTCCACTCCTTCATCACAGCTAAAGAGATAATGACTCTGACCGTCTTCATCTTCGCAACAGGAGCAAAGGTCTCCAAATAATCAATCCCATATTTCTGACTAAACCCCTTGGCCACAAGACGAGCTTTGTATCTTTCAACACTCCCATCTGGTTTGTACTTGATGGTGTAGACCCACTTAGATCCAACCAAGTGAGCCGCCTCAGGAATCTTTACAACTTCCCATGTCATGTTTCTTCGCAAGGCTTCCATCTCTTCTTGCATAGCATAGGTCCACTTAGGATCACTCTGAGCCTCAGCAACATTCCTGGGAATCATAGTCAAAGAAAGAGAAGATACAAAGCATTTGTAGTCCTTGCTCAGTCTAGAATATGAAACAAAGTTACCAATAGGATGTTGAGTACATGACCTGACACCCTTTCGCAGGGCGATGGGAAGCTCTTCACTAGCAGCAACAGTCTGAATCTCTTCTTCAACAGGTTGCTTCTGCGCACGACTTGGGTCATCCAGGGAAGGACTAATTGGATTGGGAGTAGAATTCTCACCACCTGTCATCTCATCTGTACAAACTCTTCGCCTAGAGTAAACTTGCCCAAATAAACGATTGCACTTCTCTTCTGCCTCAGTGGAACACTCTCCATTTTTCTCCTGTTCATGCACCTCACTAGATGGACCATTTTTCTCTTGTTCATGCACCTCACTAGATGGACCAACGGAGTCACGCCTGTAGTCCAAAAAATCTGTAAACTGAATTTCCTGACTCGGAGAATACTCTTCCCGTGACATAGAGTACTCCCCCTGAAGAGGATTCTCACCAAAATAGGAAACATGTTCAAGGAAAGTCACATCTTTGGTAACATAGGCCCGACCAGTGGAAGGGTCTCGACACTTGTACCCTTTTTGAGTGGGAGAATACCCTAAAAAAATGCCCTTAATAGATCTTGGATCAAGCTTTTTAATGTGAGGACTATGGTTGTGAATAAAGCAAACACAACCAAAAACTCTGAGTGGAAGAGAGAAAGGTTCACGAGTCCCCGGTAACAGAGAGTGAGGCGTCTTCCCATTCAACACGCGACTAGGCAACCGGTTTATAAGATACGCACTGGTCAACACAGCATCCCCCCAATACTTTTTTGGAACATGACGTTGAAAAGAAGAGCCCGAGTCATATTCAATAACTGACGATTTTTTCGTTCAGCAAGTCCATTTTGAGGAGGGGTATAACTACAGGAAGTCTCATGAACAATTCCCTTTTTTCGAAAGAAGCTATCAACAGACTGGCACATATACTCTCGAGCATTGTCAGATCGAAATGTCTTAACAGATGCTCCATATTGAGTTTCCACATAGGCAATGAAAGTCTCTATGACAGTAGGAACTTCACTACGGTCTTTTAGCAAGTAGACAATAGTGTTACGAGAATAATCATCTATAAAGGTGATAAAATATTGAAAACCATGACAAGAAGGAATCCCTGCAGGCCCCCACACATCAGAATGAATCATGGCAAATACCGCATTAGACCGATGGCTAGACAATGGGTACGAAGCCCTAACATGTTTGGCCAGGTGACAGACATCACAAGACACCATAGTCATATCTAACCTGGAACATATATCAGGAAACAACTGTCTAAGAAGGCCAAAAGGCAAGTGTCCAAGGCGCTCATGCCATCGTAGAAGCAACTGAAGGGAGTCCTCTCTATTCTTCGTGGCTTGGCTGACTGCCGTCATGAGAGCCTGAGCAGCACGCATAGGTAAACGATAGAGCCCGTCAGAAGCTAGGCCAATCCCAATCCTCTTCCCTGTCACCAAGTCCTGCATAACACAGCGATCAGCGGAAAATATAAGTTCGCAATTTAACTCCTTCGTGATCTTGCTAACCGACAAGAGATTCAAGGGAATATGAGGAACATGTAGAGCATTGTGGACTAAGAACTTGTTCAAAAGTGGGAGACTCCCTTTTCCAGCCACAGAGATAGATGAACCATCGGCAAGGGAAACACGATCCTTTCCTGATGAAAGCTTATACCCATGAAAGACCTTAGGATCGCCGGTCATGTGGTGAGTAGCGCCACTATCAATGATCCACTCTCCCATACGGCAATCCGCCATAACGTCTATAGATGAAGAAGCTGCCATAATCACAGATAGTCCAACAGGAGGCAACAAGAGAGGCACCGATGACAACAGAGAGCACCAACGGGCAGTAATATCCGGATTCCCAATCAGCCCCAAGAGTGAACAGAATGTCGATTGGGGGAAACGATCGTCGGAGCGCCGGCAGACGTTGAGGCAATCCTCAAGTTACACTCCTCTCCTCCTTTACGTCCTCTACCAAGTCACGGACCAGCCACCTCTTCTTGCACGGTGGGCGCCAAACAAAAACAAGAAGATGGAATCAAAGATCAACCAAGCAATATATTGCAGGTAAGAGGCGGATGCACTTCACCGGATTTGCAAAAGACCCCTAGGAAGTGACATGAATAGGGGGAGGCAAGCTTAGGAAGCGCCTAAGCACGCATATCTTCTTTCTTCTTCGGGAAGCAAGACTACGGCGCAAAAGGCAGTGGCGCAAGGGACAACGGTGACGGCGACGGTCAACAACACAAGGGCGACGGCGCAAGAGCGACGCCGCAAGAGTGGCTGCGATGGCGATGGCGCAAAGAGTGACACCGGCGGCGGCGGAAACAGCGACAGTGGTATTGGGTACACCGGCGGCGGTGGCTGCTGCAGCAACGGTGGCGGCAGCGGCGGTGGCTGCTGCAGCAACGGCGGCAGCGGCAGTGGCGGCGGCGGCGGCGGCGGCGGCGGCGGCTGTAGTGGCAGCGGCAGCGGCGACGGTGACTGCAGTGGTGGCGATGGTAGCGGTGAGAGATATTAGGGTTGGAACTTCACAAACCCTAAAAATTTCCCAAACTCGTCGGCTCTGATACCATGTAGAAACACGAACAAGAAGAGGAAGAGAAACAACGATCACGATGTAACGTGGAAAAACCCTCAACAAGAGGAAAAAAACCACGAATGAGGAGGAGCCGGTGCCCACTAGCCGCCAGACTCTCTCTCTCCTTTGTCTTTCATTCACACAATAAGGATTAGGGTTACACAACTTAAATAATGCCCAACAAGGGCTACAAGTTGGATCGGATACGGATCCGGACCCGGTCCCAAGACCCATCTAACATACTTCAACAACCCTAATCTCCCTTATAAAAGAGATTAGGGTAGAAAAGAGATTCACAAAATAAATCAATGAGAAACAACGAAAATATTAAAGAGATCTTATAACTCTTTAATATTACGAAGAGCCTCCTAAAACATAAAACTTTTCTAATTCAACAATATCTAAAAAGTAAATTCTAACTATTCCATAATAAATATATTAATTTTTAACATTCCCCCTCAAGCTGGAGCATAGATATCAATCATGCTCAACTTGGTGTAGCACTTAGCAAAACCTGATACTGCCAAAAGTTTTGGTGAAAATGTTTGCAACTTGTTCTTTGGAAGACACACGAGTTGTGATACAGGTCCAACTTGCACTAAATCACATATATAATGACAATCAACTTTAATGTACTGGGTCCTCTATGGAAAACTGGGTAATTGCTTATATATGCGTCTGCTTCATTATCACACATCATTAACATCAGGGATGACAACTTTGTTTGTTAATCTCTTAAGACAGACCTAAATCCATATAGTTTCAACTGCAGTTTGGGCCATAGCTCTATACTTGGATCCAACATTTGACTTGTCACCACATATTGTTTCGTGTTTCTCCATACCACAAATTTCCTCCCACAAACACGCAAAACCTAGTAGTAGACTTTCTATCATTAATAAATCCTGCATAATCAACATCCAAATATGTAACAAAATTGGGCAAAAGGTTTTGTTTGAATGACAACCGTTTTCCAGGTGAACATTTTAAGTATCTAAGAATCATCATTTCTGCCTCAGTGTGCACCTTAGTAGGCCTATCCGTGAATTGGCTCACCTTGTTCACAACCAAATCAATGCCAGATCTTGTTACAGTCACATATGATAACTTTCCAACAAAAAACCTAAAACTTTTACCATCCACACATTCAATTTGTCCATCATATAAGTGAAGTTTTGGATCCATAGGCATGTCTGCAAGCTTGGCCCCAACATTCCAGCCTCCTTCACTTGTTCAACATATAATTGTGTTGAGATTAAACTAATCCTTCTTTGTTTCTAAGAAAATGAAGAGATGAAAAAGAAAAGGGAGACGAGATGTAGGTCTCTCTCTCTCTCTCTCTCTCTCTCTCTCTGACACACACACGCACACACACACACACACACAAGGGCACACGTAGAAGGGCTGGACCTCTTGCTCTCTGTTTGACTCCTTTGAGGTGTGGGGAGGATACCCAGCCCTTGTTCTATTGTGGCATTTCCTCACTTTTTTTTTTTCAATAAGCCCCTTTAAGAAAAACAATTTACTGAAACATTCCTTGATTAAATAAACTTTTCCTCAAACCTTATTAATTTAATATTTTTCATTACCTCCAAGTTTCGAACATCATTTGTAAATTCCCAATAAATATGGAGAATCCCAGCAGGTTATACGCTTCTAGTTTTGTTGCTTGATGTTTTTGACATATTTTGTCCATTTAGTTTGATTCTTGACTATGCTATACCTTTAATTTTGCATGTCTATGAATCTTTATATTCTGCAGGTATGTCATTGATGCCGGTTATGTGAAGCAGCGACAGTACAATCCTTCAACTGGAATGTATTCACTTGATGTTGTGAAAATTAGCAGGTACTTCATTACTTTCTACACATGCTGTATAGATATATTGAAAACATGCATGTTTGCTTTATCCTACAATTTCTATTTATATCTGTTCAAACTTTCTAACTGCCACCTTTATCTACAAGCTGAACTTTTTGTTTTTGTACATCTTAGTTCATCATTCACAATTCTTTAATGTTTATATAAACTGAGTCTCATTCGCTTCAAGGTCTGCTTATGTGATCCTGAAAACCAGGTTACTCAAACCTAGTTTTAGGTGTGGAATCAAATTTGAGAGTGAAAACTTGGTATGGTTACTTGTTTAGATAACTAGCTTAGGCTCTTGACGACATAGCTGAGGTTGAATTACGTTAGTGTAGTGGAATTATGTCCGACTTTGATGGAATCAATGTTAGTTCTTGGCATGGACTTGCTCCACAATAATAAACATGTCATATATGAACAGGGTTTTGGTGTTCAGCTCCTTTTTCTGATACAAATTTTTGAATTTTCATACTCGTATTTCTACCTAAGGTCCTAAATATGATCCAGTCTATATGTATGTCCTGTACATAGGTTTTATATGTACTTTTGTTTTTTTTCTTTTCTGTATTTTTCTTTTTTTAGCTAAACTAGCTGTTGGTCACTCCAAACTAGCCATTGGGACCAGCCCATCAGGTAGCTGCTCCCTTTCTTATTTCTTTTCTATAAGGGACTCTGCTGCTATGGCCCGAATGCCAGTTTTTGAACCTGTTTTTATTCATAGATACGTTTCTGTTTTCCCAAGAGCTGTGGGTTTCCTTAGAAGTTATATGCCTGAGAATTCTATTTTGTTTCCCTAAGGCTGTAGTCCTGGCTGGAAAGTGGTCTTGTGCTCTGGGTTACAAGATCTTGGAATCTAGATCATAGGATCTTAAACCCATGGTTTTCAACCCGGACCATAAATCCTTCGTTTGAAAGATAAGTGAACTACAAAGAGAAAGAAGTTTGTATCCATGCATCTTTAACCCTTGTGTCTGAAGTCAGACCTTCACCCCACCATGGATCTGGGAGATAATAGGGGGGATTTAAATCCATGGTTTGGAAATCTGAAGTTTGTAAAAGACCATGGATTTAAGGTCTGCATACAACAGATCAGACTTTGGATCTGTAATATGATGCCCGCTCATAGTTTCGTCTATAGGCCCATGAAACATCTCGGTATTTAAGCTATTGCTTCGATTTCCAAAAAGAACCTGTGTATAATCATATATAATAGTAACAAAAGAAGACAATGAGTACACATTGCATTGTCCTATGTAAACACGCTACTTGCAGGTCATTTTCTTTATATTTCAATCAGTTCCTGTCTTCATGACATGAAATTTTTTTTTTAGGTACAGAAGCTTGAAATGGCCTGAAAAATAACAAATGCTACTATAAGTTACAAAATCTTATTCATGGGTGTTGAACCTAGGATTGATATTTTATTTGCTATAACTCTGTGGCTGATTCAGCCAGATTTCAATGCCTATTTCTTATTTATTATTTTTTTGGGCATCTTTGTAGAGTGCAAGCGGATCAACGTTCTGGCAGAGCTGGGAGAACTCGTCCAGGAAAATGTTTCCGCCTTTATCCATCCTCTGTGTACCATGAGGAACTTCTAGAAGCAACTATTCCAGAAATACAACGTTCATCTCTTGCTGGAACTGTCCTTTACTTGAAATCACTGGGCCTTGCTGATATCGATGTTCTTCGATTTGATTTTCTAGATCAGCCATCGTGTAAGAAATCAAGTCATATGATGTTCTGTGATTGGTGTATGTGTATTGGTTTACTGGTGTATTTTACTACTCCCCTTTGTTTGTAGCATGCATTTTGTGACGTAGGATTTGTTTCTTGTAATTTCCGGTTTTTGCTGATATTAATGTTCTGCAATTTGATAGGTTTCACACTTCGTAACTTGTTGTTTGCTGTCTCGGAGTTCTTTGTTGTCTGCATAAACTGTGTTGTGAGCTTGATACTCTTAATGCAGATGAGTCATTAGAAGATGCTTTGAAGCAGTTATACCTCATCGATGCAATTGATGGGAAAGGTTCTGTTACAGACATTGGAAGAATGATGGCAGGTATAACATTTCCATAGGAAGGTTCTCCTTTTCTTGTTCATTTGGCCGAGAGTATTTTTTTTATGTACAATTAAAGTTGGTACTTAGACATGCTAACTGCCAAATTGGTTGTCTATTGCATCTCCACATGGTGGAACAGGCTGGGTATATAGGTCATTTTCTTTGCCTAAGATTTAACATCAAAACTTTCAAATTCTAATTGTTGTAAGTTTTCCTAATATGTAGTGTCATCCAACCAGGAACTGAATCGACAAAACATATGGTACTTGCTTGTTCAAATGATAATAAATACTGGTTATGGATGTTTTAAGGGGAGTCTGCACAAGTAATGGTGAGGCTAACTGATGAAAAAGTTGAAAGTAAATTTTAAGCTAACTAGGAACATGGCTACTAGACGTTTGGATTGACTTTGACTGGAGGATAAATGTGAGAATTACCACTTTGGAATTTGACGACCCACTTCTTTCATCTATGCTTGGGCACCAAATCAAGAGGTTGTCTTAATGCTGTTGAGGCAGCTCTGTGTTATCAAAGGCTGCCTAGGCTTGCCCAGGGTCTCCCTAGCTTGGCTGATTGCCTCGGCTAGTTGTTCTTTGCTGGTCTACCATTTAGAAACACCTAAAACATCACTTAGGATGCCTAGGTTTGCCTGGGCACTTGATAGCTTTGGTTTTTTCTCATTGACAATTTAAATTTTGTTATTTTATTATTTTTTTTCTTCTTTTGTTCACTTTTTTTTCTTTTTGATCATATTTTTTTCTTCTCTTGAGATATAATTTGTTTTCTTCTTCTGTTTTTTTTCCCTTTCTTTAACTTTTTTTTTTGTTTCATGTGATTTTGCATTAAAAGAATGTGCAGGTATATGTGCCTGCATATTATAGCTACAGTTACAATTCATGTACTGATATATTTTCAACATTATATGTTATTCTAAATTTTTAGCTTGCATATATATATATAATCTCGTTATATTTTTTTGTTGCTTATTGGATTTACAATAGCAAGTAATTTTATAACAAAACAATGTTAACATGATCTATGATGATAGTAGAATACATGGTTCCCCCTCTTTTTCTAAATTAGATCAGTGATTTTAAGCTTTGTTTTAGAATTTTAGTTTTAGAAATTAGAATTAGAGATTTATCAGTTGGCATTTAGGAAATGGTAAGATTTTGCATGCTCTATGACATTGAAAATAATTGACGTTTACTGTAAGCCTTTTCTTTGTGCTATATAACTTGTAAATGTTAATGGTTCAACTTCATTAATTTTGATCTTTCAAACTTTTAGTTATGCTTACTATAATGCTATGGAAATGTTTAATGTACTTGTGTCATCGTGCATTTTAATTGTTTTACAGTTATTAAGAAATGCTTCAGTTTTGTTGTCAATATTTACAATTATCATTGCATTTTATTGGTTTACCCTTTTTGTCCATGCCTGCATAATGCACCTAGTCATGCCTAGGCTCTGGACTCATCTACCTACCTGCCTAGGCTGCATTTAATACACACACACACACACACACACACACATGTATATGGGTTTCAACCAGCCTCATTTTCAGATTGGTTTTCTAACCTTTTTTCCCTCTTATCTGATGTCACCCATTTAATTTGTCTCTCCCTTCTTTTTTATTTTTCTTTTACACAGTCACCCTCTCCACCCTAGGGTTGGTGAAGCTTAAGGAGGAAAGGAGACTTGAAAATCCAGCCTCATTTTGGCGCTGGTTTAACTCTCTCTCTCTCTCTCTCACACACACACACACATATCATAGTCACAGAAAATGCATATTAAAAAACACATTGAAAATGTTAAAATCAAGTCAGCCATAAAAATAGGAGAAAATTAGAAAAAGCACATTGTTTTAAAATATGCTAAAATGAAAAAACAAACATGAAAAAACATGTTTTTTGTTGTTTCACGTTTTTTTACCTTTTTATTGCCACATTTTTATCTTTGCATTTTATTTTTGGATGTTTTAGAAATTGCTGAAATTTTCCTGAGAAAAACAGCTCTGTCACATTATACCTGAGAAAAAGCTTGCCGTTTAAAACCCGAAAATGGTATATCTACGGCTATGATATATATATATATATATATATATATATATATATATATATATATATATATTTCTGTATTATTTTAACAGTGCTTATGTGATTATATGTGACTGGTAATGTGTTTATAACTTTATATACGTCAATATATATTTAAAAATTATTGTATATTATTTTAATAGTCTCTATGTGATTGTATGTAATTTTTTATGTCTTTATATATATGATATAAGCATGTGTGTTTATAACTTTATATATCTGACTATATATAGTGACATTCACTTTTGTATTTTATTCGTTTATGTAATCTTTTTTTTTTTGTTACCACTTAAAGCACTTAGTCCAGCCTAGGCGTACCTAGGATCTAACCTCTACTCAATACTTAGGCTTTGCTGAATGCTTTTAATGTTATAGGCCAGGCATGAGGATGACTAAAAATTGGAGTTTAGTGCCTTATTATGATCTTAAAAGATTGTATGTTTGCGTTTGTGTTTGTATCTTTAGATTCATAATTGGGTACATGGGGGCCTTTATGCATGCTTGTTTCTATGAGGAAATATCCGTAGTAGTATCAGCTAGGTCCCTTAGGGATCTAGGAAAATAGATGGTACTTAAGGCCCCAAAAACAAGGCAAAGTATTCAACATACAAGGAGAAAATCTTAGTAGGTAATGAATCAAGGTACTATTAAAGAAAAGTAAACTCTGAGGCCCTGAAATACAAGGAGGCTCACTAGTACCATTAAAGAAAAGTAAACTCTGAGGCCCTGAAATACAAGGAGACTCAACCCTATGTATACACACAAAGGGAATAGCTGTTAGACACTTAGACCAGTCCCAACGGTTAGTAATCTAGCTGTTGGCTAGCCGTTTCTATCTGTTGGGACTATCCACCGGCTTGGCTAGTACAACAGGATTATTCTAGCTGAACAAAAGGAAAAAAATGCATAAATTGATATAATAAAGAAATAAAATACATGAGATCACAACCTATGCTACCAGAAAAAAAGAGCACACATCACTAGGTATGTACTTTAGCATTTTCATGTATCTAAATCCATGACCATGTGCATGGTGAATGTCTGAAATGCAGCATAAGATATATAACATTCATTTGTTGCTTCATGTCTAATACTGCATTTGAAGACCTTCTAGGAGAAAATTTTTGAATTTTCATGCTTAGATCCATGCTATATATAATCAATGGCTACTTGTTCCTTAACCATCCTAAAAAGTTAAAAATAAATCAGGTAGTAGCAAAAGCTTCATGTGGTCAAGGATTAGAAAACTATTTTAGCAGCAGCTGTCGAATGAGCAATCATTGTGGAACATCGCTATAATGTGCCATTCCGGAGTTTTCCCTGTCCCATCTAAATCACATCGTAAAAGTTGAAGAATTCTCCAGGAAACTAAATTTGTAACTAAATTCTTAGCTAATCATTCCCTTGTCTGATGTTGGAAAATCTTTCATCCAACCTTGTCTCTCACTGATTCTGCTCACATTTCACACAACTCACAAGTTTTGCCCCAAATGCTCTATACCATCCATTTGGCCATGTTTGTGCATTGTCTGCTTTGTTTATATCTAGCCATACCCACGTAGCAACAGATTCTGAAATTGCCACGTAGTATAATGTATACTTGCCTCTCTACCTTCACCGACATCTGTACCCACAGGTCCCACACCTATGTGCCTTAGATGGCAGCTGTTTTCTTCTTCTTTTAAATGAAAAATTCAGCCATAAATGAATTGTCTTCCAATGCAATCTTCAAGGTCTTTATCTTAATTTTTAATTTTTATATTTTTTTAATAAAATTTTGGTGGTGAATGACTTACATAGGATGTCTAATCAAATATGACGAACAGGAAAAAATGAGGAAGTCGATTGATTAGAACAGAAAGAAGGAACACATACTTGAAGAAAGAAAAGGACTAAGAAATTGAATTTGTTGAAAATTTAATGTTTCCTTAGATAATGAATTGAAGCTTGATCTGGGTGTGCACCTTGAGTTTTAAGAGTGAACTAAAGAAAACAGTGAAGAATACAAATAACATTACTATGTGGTACTATATATGCTATCAGGGATCCCTTTACAATCCCTTTACATAGTAACCAATTTCATGATTATGAAGCCATTACATCCTTAAAATTTTTTAGTTCGCTTCATCGATGATCTATTCCCAAATTAGTCCTAGTTGTGACTTTGAAAAGTAAGCTTTCTGTGATTCACTAAATGTTATTTGGATTTGTTAAGATCATCAGTTGGATCTGCACATTATATTCTGTTAATGATGATGTAAATATTTATATAATCATTGTTATCATATCATTGGTGTCATCGTTAAATCGCTCTTACTCTGTTATCAGTTTCATTGTTGGAATGATTCCATTCTCATGATGTGCTTATACAGAACTGCCGTTGGAACCATCACTTTCAAGGACTTTGATTGCTGCCAATGAGTTAGGTTGTTTGCCCCAAGCATTAACAGTTGCTGCTATGCTATCTGCTGAGAACATTTGGGCTCAAACCTCTAGGTTAGTTTACTGAGCTGTTTCTGTTTAAATATAATTATGTTTGATCTATAGTTTCTTATCATAAAGAGTTTTACTTTTATGGGGAATAAGATAAAAATTATTTTTTTTACAAAACATGTATTTCAGCACATTCTTTGTGACTGCTTTGTAAATAAAGTGACAATTCCAAGCTGATTATAGGACACCAGGACTAATAAGGTGTTGAAATCTGACTCAAGAAATTGTTCCATGGAGCAGCTGACGATCAGATTAGGGCTTGATAAACAATTTATTACACTTGAACAAAGCTACTGGTGGATGACGTGATCTTTGATAATGTGGTATTGGTATCTCATATTGGTTGAGTTTAGCATCAGAAATCTTTGTTGAAAACAAGTTGTCATTGTTAGATTTGATAGGCACCATGGAGATTTGCAAGAAGAAGAATAGAGGGGAAGAGAAAGAGGTGCCCAAAACAGTTGCACACCAAAATCCGAAAAACTGTTTTTTTTTTTTTTGCTTTTTTTTAATTTTAATGTTTTTTTCAAACAAATGGTGTTCTTTTAAGGTTAAACGCCAAATTTATTTATCGCGTTTTTTACGCATTTTTTTCCCAAGATGAGTGCGTTTTTTGTGGCTATGATTCTAATTCATATTAACAAAAACACATTTTTTTTCCGAAAAAAAGCGCATCATAGTACAAGATTCCATAAAATAATATGCTCATTACAAAACAAAGTGTGTATGTGGACCGGATCCAGATCTGATCCATGATGACTCTGCTTGAAACTCTCCCTCAAATTATATATGGCCTTGGGCTGTAGTCTACTTGCTGTTCAGAATGCTAGAATCTTTGCTTGTCGATGTTCTCGTGAATAAATCAGGCACTTGATGCTTTATTCAAACAAATGAGGTTCAAAGTCTTTGTTTCGACTGTTTGCCTTACGAAGTGGTGATCTATTTCAAATGCTTTTTTCGATTATGATTTATGAGGTTGAAGGTTATTTTAATGCCACTCTTATTATCACACAAGAGAAGTGTTCTTGAGATCTCTTCTCTTAGTTCTGTCAGCAAATGCCTTGCCCATGTTTTCTCGGCTTTGGCTGCAACCATTGGGCAACATTTAAGCTCAATGCTTGACCTAGCAATAGCCCTTTGTTTCTATTATTCCAGTCACATCAAATTTCTTTCATGAAATATGCAATAACCAGAATATGATTTTCTTTCATTAGGATGACCTGCCCATTCTTCATATACTGTGTGTTAACTACTAGGATCACCATACTACTCTCCATCTTGTTGAGTTTATAATTCAATATACTTAGAGTGGCCAAAGGCCCAAAGGCTTGCAATCATTCATTCCTGCGTTGCTCAGTAGATCTAGAGGATACTTGTACTGAGTTGACATAAGGAAGTCATCTTTCAGGTCAATTTTATTTCCAAGAAAGTACCTGAGATCTCGAAGATCTTTCATCTTGAACTTTTGATTCAAGAGATCTTTAGCAACCTTAATGTGCTGACTTGAGTTTCCTACAATGATCATGTCTGTTGAAAGAAAATATATTACTTAGGATCAACTAGAATCTACGATTGAGTGTTTAACCCTGCCTTGCAATTTTCAGAACGTTGCGGACCTGAGTATAACCTTTTACTAATGCTGACTTAAAGGAAGGGATTAGCCCTAATGTGACTCATGACATTCTCTCTTTTCTTCACTTTGTCTTTTATTTTATCATTGCTGTGTTTATTGCTGTCTAGATCCTCTTTGGCTGATCTTAACATGGTATTAGAGTCTGGACTACACTTGGGTGTCTGATTTTTCTTTTTTGGAGAATCTGGTTATCACGGTGCTAGGTTGTTGGGTCACCTTAAAAAATTGTTAATCAATGCCACACGGACATGTCAAATCGCCACTCCCATGTTGCGATGTGGGTGCGGGTGCATGTGCGAGTGTACCCTTCCAACTCTCTAATGCTTTCCCTCTCCCTCATTTTGGAAAATACTTTCCCTCACTCTCTTTGTAAAGAAAAACAAACTCTCTCTCTCTCTTCCCCCCATAAGAATGATGTCTCGTCTGTTATGAAAAAATGATCGTGTGGTCCTTTTAGAAGAACTACACCCTCATTTCACCATGTCATTTTTATGAAAAGAGATGGCCATGCTGTCCTTTTAAAAGGATGAGATCATCATTTCAACTTTTTTAAAAAGTTCAGACACCCTCTAAAAATCCTAGACTAAAATAGCCTCCTGTTAGGGTCTGGAGTCTGGACTCGGTTTCAGGCCGACAATTTATTTTACAGCGTACTTTCTGAGTTTTATTTTGCTTCCTGTAGCTGTATTTCTGTTATACAGGTAAGTCAGGTGGATTAGCGGGTCGATAGATGGACCCTTGTAATAACCCACCCATGGCATATGCATACTCATACTGCCTCATCGTGAGGGATTACCCCAGCCCTCATGAAATTCTGATTACTCGACTGAGGCTGGCTTCTGTCTGGTGTGCATGACTTGGCTCTGTGGGAGAGCTAATACCTCCACATAAAACTTTATTTACAACATTGGAAGTCAAGGAAAAAAAATGGGCGAATAAGGCTATTAAATAACTATAACAAATGATATATTTGTATATGTATATGTATATTATGTGCTCTTGCGACAAAAGTTTTTGAAAGTTACTGTGCCCCCACTCGCACTTATACCGTGCAAATGCATGACGTTAAGCTGCCAGACTCTGTGAGTTAGGTCTCTAATATTTCAGAGTCTAGTGCCAGACTTTGTTTTTGCCTTTTTGTTGTGTTTTTTTTTTGGCGGTCTAGAATTAGTTTAGTATGATCAGTCTACTACTGCTGCAAAGATGCAGTAGTAAACTTAGATTCAGACTGTAGCTGACTAGAATCAGATCAATACTGCTGTAAAAGTGAAGTGGTAATACATTGTATTTTATTCAAAATTTGAAGCCTTAACACTCCAAATCCCTGTTCTCTTTATATTGACAATTTGTCAAACCTGAACCAATATGAACGACAGTATGTAAAGCCTCTGACTAAAGATTAATGGCTGCATTACTATCATATGTAGCATACTCATGGCACTTTCAACAATTTTGCTGTGTTTATGCTATGATGGCTTATCCTATTATTTCAAAGGAAATCAATAAAGTCATTCAAGGAGTATTCTACCTTCCATCACATTGAACATACACAATATTAGAAGAGTCAACTAGACCATGAAATTGTCGGAATAGTTGGCAATCCTTAGAAAACCTCATATTTTATGTTTCATGAAGTGTATCCATGTATAATGAGAATACGAATCAGTGGACGACATAATATCAACTACCAGATAAAGAACAAAAGGGAGCAGATCCCCATACATCGAAATAAATTTCAAAAGGTTTGCAGGCTCTTTTATTTATGGAACATGAAAGAGAAGTACATGACTTTTGCATAAATCGCAACTAGAACACTTCTGGACATATGAAGCAGAACATAAACTTGATTTTAGAATGAAATTTTAAGAGAAGCCTTTCAATAAAACCATGACTACAGTGACCTAGACACCCCTTCCATAATGCAGTGAGAGATAACGTGGACATCAAACTAACAAGGGATAAGACTTCAAATCAATGGCTTTGAGGAAGGAAGCTCTGAAGATTAGAGACTCTGAAGAGGAAGACTTTAAATAAGAAACTGAAAAAGTAGCCGGATTTTCTTTGAAGACACACATATTTCCTTTTTCGCTTTCTCTTAGTGAAAGTCTTTTTTGTTTAAAGATCCTTGACATACACAAAAGTGGGAATAAATTTGATGGAAGAATTCATATCATTGATAAGATTAGAGACACAGACTGTTTTTTTAATATTTGGAGCAAGTAACATGTAGGACAAACTAAAAAAATAGTCATCAGAGACTTAGGAATCAAAAAGTGAAAGAGTCATCTGTGGCAATATTCCTGGACGGACTGGTGACCTTTGTGTAGGGGTCAACACTGGAAAAAGGTACAATCTACCTTTTCAGTTCTTAGTTTTGGTTTTAGAGTGGAGGACTTAAAATAGTATTGACATAATTCCGAGTCTCCTAAGCAATATGCATAATGTTGCATATCAGGTTAACTAGACTCACGCTGTCCCAGTCCGACTCAGGGATCCCATTTTCCGAATGATTGAAATCTGATTTCTTCAAAGCTTGGATTCATATGGGTCAAATGCTGCATTGTGGCCCATAAGATAGCTCATCTGGGCTCACTTTGTTGATTCCTGAGTCAGCTCACTAGGTTTTCCAACTATGGTCACGTTAGAGACACATCATATTATGAAATTTCGCTGTGTAATATTTTTCCTGGTACCATGGTTTTGACACAGAATACTTGTGCTAAATTGAAAGTCCAAACAATTAAACGTGTTTTTCATTTTCACACGGATAAGTGGTGACAAGGTGTCCTAATGACTATTCATTTATATGCTTTTATATGCTTTGAGTTCATGGATAGTGGTCCTGAAGTCTGTATAAAATCACATTCCTCTCTATCATTCAATGACACACACACACACACACACACACACACACACACACACACATATATATATATATATATATATTTCTACGAGGTTCTTACTTCAACCTTCTTTCAGAACTTAGCTAAATGGCATGAGCTCACATAACAAGCCAATTCTAATGCTGTAAATTTATATTCTCCATAGGTTTATCTAATCAACTTTTGTTTTTATTTGACTGTTAAAAATGCATGTATCATTAATGCAAGCATGCTTCTTGGCAGGCCATCAATTGCCTAATATGCATGGAGAGCATAATTATAAATTCTTGAAAGATAAATCACAAAAAGTGAACTTATTTGGCATCCTTTTTTGGAAAAAATGATGTACATGAGATGCCAGGTCAAATGGAAAGTTCCTTGTCCTTGCTAACTGAATCTCAAACTTGGTTTTTGTTTTCCAAAAAAAAAAAAATATATATTTTTCTGGGAAAGGACACATGGTTCCCTAAATTTATGTGTTTTATTAGCATTCTGGGATGTGGACAATAACATTTTCTACCATGAAATTTAAATGTATTGTTATTTTAGCGTGTTGGAAGTGAGATTGCTGACCAAAGTGCAAGTGTTTCCTTTTTGGTATAATTAAGTTGATTTATTAAAATTTATTTATTTGATTCTCTATATTCTTGTGTGTGAAATGGTTTTGTATTTTTGTCTAGAAAAAACAATGATAAGAAAAGGAAGCCTATTCAGAATCTGCCTGATGGTTCTGGCTGGGGTGATCACATACAATTGCTGCAAATATATGAGACTTGGTCGCAGGCTGATTATGATCCAAAATGGTGCATTGACCATAACCTCCAGGTACTTATTTACTGGTATTTTCAAAAATAATACAAACATAGTGTGTCTTGAGAAAGTACAACTTATAACCAAACTGGCTCTAAGTGATCCTTTTTTTGTTCTCTAAAAAAAGTATCTCATGATGCTGCATCTGCTTTAATGGGAGTAATATGAAACGGCAGTGCTGGAGGGCCTCGTCTTCGAGTAAAATAGCAATGATTATATGTGTGTGCTTATGGGGAAACATTTGGTTATGGCTCAAGAATCCTATGTTGCCTCCAGAAGCCATGGTTGGAAACAGGGAGTTTGTAGTTCTTGTTTTCCATTGTTTTGTACCTTGCCTACCGTATTTTTATAGTCCTTGATATTTTTGGTGAGTGTTCTGCTGGTTGAACATTTCACTACTTGCTATTCTTAAATATATGCCTTTATTCTAAAAGTTGTCTTCAAGGGAAATCCTTTTTCTAAATTTGAGATGTTTATTTTGTGCTTTTAATCCATTCTACATGTAGAACTGAAGTTCTATATTTACAACTTTCCGTAGATTCATTCTTCTCACTGGATTCTAGTACAATCGTGAATTGGAAGATCTCCTTTTTCCTACTTTTAATAAGTATTAATTGATTACAAACATGCTGGTGTTGTCAGCTGATAGAAAAGTGTGTGGTCAGGGGTTGATCACATTTAAAAATTCTCAATTCTATATCAGCAACATACCAGTCTCAATGGAAAATTCTGTGTTAAAGTTGTTGTCTGTGCAATAACCAATATTTATGCAAATTTGGAGGTTTAGCGCTGGACTTCGTGCAACATAATATTAAGTCTCTTACAGGTACAGATGCAAATAGGTTTAGCGAGGATTGCTACTTTTCCTGTTGGGGCATGATACAAATTCGGTACAGCAGATGATGGCAACACGCTTTACTAGATCTCTTCTATTGGAGCCCTACTTGCAAACGGGAGTTCAATAGGATGCTTAGACCAGGGTCTCAGAACATTCTAAACCTAGCTCAGGTAGCACTTGAGTTGAGGAATAAAGAACGAGTCCTTTGCTTTTGTTAAGATCTCCCTTGTTCACAAGTTGAACCACCAATTTTTCTACTGGAGAACTGTGACCATCTTGGCTTAAATGATTGGTTTGGGCAGTAATTGGGGCAACCCTAGCTTGTTTATTAAAAAAATAATGTATATGCACATTTAAATTTCAAGTTTTTGGGTTGAAACGTTATTATGAGCTTTCTGTCCTGGAGCAGTTACTTTCTTGTCTTTTAAAAAGACACGTGACCACCTTGGCTTGAGTAATTGGGTTTGGATAGTGTTTAGGGCAACCCTAGCTTGTCTATTAAAAGCCATATATATGCACATGTCAATTTCAGTCTTTATTTTTTCTGGTTGAAACACCATTATTAGCTTTCCTTCCTGGGGCAAAACTAGCTTATCTTTTGAAAAGACATGTAATCCAGCTCTGTTAACATATTTCATCATATTAAACATTCAAAGGTGGAACTATGTGAACCAATTCATTTCATCATTCGGTTCAGTTCTTGGCTACATATTTTTCTTAAGAGAAATATGAAGTTTATGATTTATGTAATGAGAAAAAAGATTTCTGGTTTACTGAATTGGAAGGTGTACCTGATGTTCTTTTATGGTGTTACTTCTTTATATATATTATAAGAGGGCAAAGAATGGACATGTCATGAAGCACAAAAAAATTGTTATATCATAATACTAGGATTTTTTCTTCTCATTCTAGGTCCGTGGGATGATGTTCGCTAAGGAAGTCAGAAAACAGTTATCTCAGATAATGCAGAAGATTGCTAGGGGTAAGTAGTAAAAGCTCCATGCATCTTCATGTCAGTGTTTTGGTTCATGCTGGAAAATCGTTTCTAAATTTACCACTTAATTCCAATTTTTTTATTGTTCAAACAAATTATAAAATTATGTCACAGGAACGCTACTAATAATATGGGGAAAGGGCCTTTTACTTGGTTCTTGATGTAATTTGGTGCAGAATGGGAGTCAAGATGGAGTATCACTATAAATAGGATTGCAAACAAAGTTGTACAATGTATAACATAACCCACATCAGTCTGATCCAAAGTTAGATGCATAACATAATATACTAACATGCACAATTTCATTATAAACACACAAAGTTGACCCCTTAAGAATTACTCCTTGGTAGTTGGTACTTGGTAGTATTTAAGTAACTTAATTATCACAAAGTTATCTTAAAAAAAAATGAGAACAATTTTATGCTCCTTTGAATCGTGAAATCTCTATTTTTATTGCTTAAAATCAGCCTTAGATTTTATTTTTTTACTTTAAGTGTGTGAAAATGAACTAATATTCAATCTTTAGTTATTTATGTAACTTTAAATCCAAAATGAAATCTTTTGATACTTCTTTTATATTTTTATGCTACACTTGGTACTGTACTGTTACGTACAATATGGGAATGTATCGTTACAACCAACGTGCTGTAGTCACACTCTTGAAGCTGGTCTCAGGGATGTATCATATTGTTTTCTTTCGTAGTTACATTATGTAACGTAATGTATCACATGCTATGGTGTGTGAAATAGAACACCGAGTACAATGTTTAACTATATGGGGCCATATTATAGGAATACATCTCCATCTTTGAATAAGTTCATGCCTGTCAGTGCCTCTGCTCATGCAGATTATTTTAGTAAAGTCAGGATGAAAAGATGTACTTGAAAGGAACCAATTCCACTGCCGAACTCACACAAATTACAAGCTGAAAGTGGCTGAGTATTGACACAGCACAGTCTATACCAGAGACACACACAACAAAACAGGAATTCCAATCTAAAACTCATTTTACATTTTCAAAAGGACAGAAATTCTATGTTGATTTATATATTTCAAAATGCAGATTACGTCTTCATAATTATTTCTCCAAGGAGACCCTTAAAATGAAGGGTGTGGTAAGACCAGTCCCAAAATAGAATTGGCTTAACATATTTTTCATATATATATGTGCACACACACATACACGCACACACACACACACACACACACACACACACACACACACACACATATAATTTATACATAAAAAGTACATTCAAAACTAAAGTATTTTTATTGTACATTTAACTGGCTTATGCTTTGCTTGCCCCAAAGGCAAACTATGAGTTGAGCTAGATTTTTATTTTGAGTTAAAGAGCTAAACCAAACATGAGTTCATTTGGCTCATTGCTCTGAAACATGGTCATTTCAGTCAATACATGTCTTACTTATCTATAAATGAATTATAATTATACATAATAAAGAAATAAGACGTATAAATTTTTTTTATGTTCTTATTCCTAGTCCATTCTTATGATCCATTGATCCATAGCTTGAGCCGGTTGCCTATTTACTTCTACAGAGTGACATAACATACATGTCTTTATATATTTGAGTAAAGGTTCTGACTATTTTTATTTGTTCAATGAATTCGATTGATTAATTGATTGATTTCAGCATGTTTACTATACCCTTGAACAGATTTGGGTGTAATGGTTTATGCGTTTGTAAGCATGTTCATGTAGACTTATGTTTGGTTCTCTAAGATACGAGTCATGCAAGATGCTCACTCTTTTCCTTGTCAGTTTTGAATACTTTCGAAGAGCTGCAGTTGCCAAATACTTGGAAAACCTCTCTAATGAAAACGTAAAAGAAGTGCCACAATAATAACTAGTAGCTAAGTGATTTCTTGCTCTGAAGAGCTTAATCTTTTTAACTTACAAAGACCTTGTCGCTGTGGGTATCTTTGGCAAATACTTTAGTTCAGAACTTTTGACATCAGATTATCATGGTTGAAAAGGTTCTAATGTATGTTTTCCATTATCAGGGCCTACGGATGTGCAATCAAAATACAGGCGACAAAATAGCTCCGAGGACTATGCCAAATTGAGATGGGCATTGTGCAAGGGCTTTGCAAACCAACTTGCCCAGCGCATGATTCACCATAATGGCTATCGGACATTAAGTCACCGGTCACAACTTGTGCAGGTACTAAAACAAAAATTAAAATATAGGGTCATCAATTCTGGTTTTATTAGGAAGGAGGGACTGGTCATCACCAGAAGGGGTCCAACAATGCACTGGACTATCTCAAAACACAGTATGTCTGGGTGTTGTTGGACTTTAGGATGGCCTAACAGGTTGGTGTGGTTTCGATTAGCCCAGTTCTTGGCATGTCTTCACCTAATCAAGTCAGCTATTGTTTCACATGATGTGCTTTAATAGGCTGTATAGACCAGGATTGAATAAGCTTATTTCTACGTATAAGAGCAGCAAATTCGCAGAGTTAATTAAAGTAACTATATTGTATATGCTGTGGTTTTGATCTTAATTGGATCTTTTGGTGTCCATGTTTGAATTAGCAGCTGAATATGTGCCTACTCTCTGGCTGAGTGCTTACTAGGCGTGATTGTATCAGTTAATCAAACTCCAATTTTTGCAAGCTGGGATTAAGATGGCTCAGATATAGCTATAGTCATCTTACTAGAACAATGAACATTCGTTTGAGAATGAACAAGTCATGAAAAAGATGGATATGTTGAAATATGAACAACTCATGAAAATGGGCCTGAATCTTCGGTGCACATGCTCACACGTTTAAGAGTGAAGTAAAAAAAAAAGAAAAAAAAGAAAAAAGAAAAAAGAACGAATGTTTATAGACATGCAAACACTTGTGTTCACACATATGGAAGATCTTTACCTCAAAACCAGGCAAAGTTCTAGGAGGTATAGGATGTAAATCTGAGATCCATCGTTCAAATGAAACTCAAGCCTCAAGCACTACCTCCTTGCACTTGCATAGTTGGACCCAATGTTGTCACTGGCGTATCGTATCATGTATGACCTATATGCTGTATCGTAACATATCGTAAATGTACCGTAATGTATAAAATTGTTTTTTAATTAAAAAAACACTAAAAATTAGTAAAAAATTATGAAACATCAGGAAAAATCAAGAAAAATAGAAAAAAATGAGAAAAAATTAAAAACAATGTATTTCATATAAAAAAAACTCATCACACATAAAGAACATTAATGATTCATCATTCAGCCTTCATAAACCATAGGCATATGTATCAGCAAAAAAATTCAAAAAATGAAAATTATGACTAAGAGATTCAAAATAACATTAAAACATTCATGATCCATCACAAGTTTAAAGCGCATGTATCACATATGAGTTTGGACTTTAGGGTGTTGTAGACTTCGGTAAGCTACAACACGCATTCATCAAATTGATGGTTTCTTCCTCAAATCAGCGATTTTTTGGAGAAACCTGCAAAATCTCTTCCCTTCGCAGCTTTAGAGAAGTTTAGAGAGAGGAAGAGAGGGTCTCGGTTTAAAAGAATGAAGCAAAAAGGGAAGGCCCCTTTTTTAAATTTTAACCTTGTATCATAAGATACGGGGTATATCTTGTGTATCGTATGATACGCAGGCATATTGTGTATCCAGTCCGTGTCGTCTGGGTTTTCTGAATTTCTTCACCCAGATGAGTTGTATCGGACGATACAGATCTGTATGTACGATACGGATAACACTGGTGGGACAGTTTATACCTGTACAAGAATAACTTGAAGGCTTGAACCAATTCATACATGGATAAAACTAGTGAAACCAAATAAACTTGTGGCTGGATAATCCATTGACATTTTTAATATTATAAGCTACTGGTCTTTGCTTATGTCGATCCCAGGGCCTTAAATCTATAATTTTCCTGGCCATCTCAATCTTTTACCTGCCCGAGCTAAGTCCATTTTTGACCAATACATTTATATCCTTCTAATCATTTCAACTGCTTCGATTCGGAAATATGTGAATTGCTTGTAGACCAAATTGATTTGCCTAGGATATATTTGACTCAAAAGGTTAATATCTAATCCAGCTTTCATCCATTCTGAACTTAAACCAATTGTAGGTATCTATTGGACTTAATAGGCACCTAAACTTCAATGACTGGTGTGGATTTATATTAGATACTGTCCCAAAGTAAAACCCGTGCTCGGCATATTAGCTGCAAAATTGCGCTCGTGAAACTTTTACAGGCCAGCAATGCACCTCTTTTGAATTTATTGTAAAGAATACATCTGCTTTAGCAATGTCAAAGGGGTTGCAGAACCAATTACTTTAAGATAGCCTTGTTGGAGAATCAGTTTGGCCTTGAGAATCTAATAACTTTGCATGCATATTCTTTTGTTTGTATAGGTGCATCCATCTTCTGTACTTCAGCCAGATGAATATGGTAATTTACCAGATTATGTGGTATACAACGAACTGATCACTACATCTAGGCCATTCATGCGTTACGTGTGTGCTGTTAAATTGCCATGGATTATGCCCATCTCAGAGAAACTGGAGAAGATGGATATCAACTTGTTAAGGTAATTTCAAACATCATTCAGCAAACTTCTATTGTTTGATTGACCATTATTTGAATTATAATTTTGTTATCTTTGTCTCTACCCAGTGGTGGTCAATCTGCCAAAAATTTTGGGTCTCTAAGGGCCACATCACCCTCTTGTAATCTGGAGAGTGCACAACATGATGTGACAAAGACTTCAGATGAGCACGAGAAAAAAATACAAGCTGCAAGAGAGCGTTTTCTTGCAAGAAGATTGAAAAAGTAGCTTGGCATTTAATCAGAAGGCACTTTCCTGGTTTGTACTAGAAACCTTCTTGTTACATTTTATTTTGTTTGTGGTTTGAAATGCAAGTGCTTCATTGTGGGAACTTAATGCTGAAATGGTAGATTGAGCTAGGCATTGGTGCTGGTTGAACTACTTGATGTCTTCCAAGGGGGAAATGTCTGTCTTCAAACGCTGCTTTTTCCTCACAGAAGCCTGTAATAGTTAACTTGGCTTGGACATGGGAAGATACCACTTGAGGTAGTAGAGAAATGAGACTAAATCGAAGGGTTATTATATTAAGCAGCAATCGATTTCAATCCGCAGATAACCTTGACTTTTGTGGAAATCACTGAAGTCTGGGTCCTAATATTCGTCAATCCCTCCTTTGTCCTTGAGTTTGTAAAATTCGAGATTATCGTGACTGGTGGTATAGCCATCAGGAGTAATCGGCAGGTACTTTTTGCTGCTATATTTAAATGTAGACTACATCAAATCAGATTGTTCCAGATATCTGTTTGCTGGTAGCTCAAATTCTCATAGTGCACCATACTCCCATCCATCTCTGCTGACCTGCTATAGGTAGAGTGACATTTTGAGGTTGGTCTAGGTCTTTCCTTTGAAGGATGGCAATGAGAACATTGGCACCGGGTACACAACTACACATGCGTGCACACATAGGGACAGGAAACAGTGTGGGTTTTCATATAAATTTCTCATTCCAACCTGCTAAGATCCCTGTTTAATGCCTGTCGAATGTATTTTGTTCTGCATGTTAACATATGTATATGTACGTGTGGATAAGTATAAACCAGTCCCAAAATAGGGCTGGACTTTCAAGTTTCTTTCCATCTCTAGAATTCACCAATCGTGGGGTGAAGAGGATGATCGTGAGAAGGAAAAATAGGAAAAGAAGAATGGGAGAGAAAAAGTGATAGTGAAAGAGGAAAAAAAGAAAAACCAGGCCCACAATGAAATTGGTTGAACATGTTCCCTATACATATGTGTGTGTGTGTGTGTGTACATCTAACGGTCTACATGTTTGATATGTATGTATATGAATATTTTTTTTCTTTCTTCTCTTGTACATTCTGATTTTCTGCTTTGCATTTTTTAGTTTTTACTTTCTTTTTGTAATTTTTTGTTTTATCTTTTGTCAGCTAGTTATTGGCTGAACTGCGGTAGCAGTTGTCCCGCTCTGACATTCTAGCCATTGGAGCTGGCTCCTCTTCCTCATGGTGTATGTAGAGGTTGATCCTTCCTCAAGTGCATCACTTGCAGGAAACCCCCTGCGAATCCGTCAATCTGAGGAGCATGCCGAAAAAATCAAAGGATGGTTGGCTTTCTCCTGTGATCTAATGGACTAGTTGGGATCAGTTTTGAGCATTTTCTGAAGTGGTTGTTCTTTGAGAGTGTTGAAGCCTTTATCCTAGGTTCAGGTGAACACTTTGTTGCCTATAGATCGTAGTCACAAATACCGTTTTTGGGTTTTAAACAGTGAGGTTTTTTTAGGTATAATACAATGGAGTTGCTTTTTCTTGGGAAAATCTGGGCAAATGTTAAAACAATTAAAAGAAATCCGAAAATTAAAATGCAAAAAATGCGAATGTAAAAACTAGGTAATAAAAAATGGAAAGGACACATCTTTTTGCCATTTTTTTGGATGTCTTGTTTTTAACATTTTTAATACCTTTTTTTTTTCAAAAAAGACTGACTATGCTATAGATTCATTTCAAATCTTTTTGTATCCCTGTCCACATTATCTTATTACATGATGCCCAAGCTGATGTTGTGTTTCCTATTACAGATTACTGGCTGCCTCGTGAAGTATGCTCATAGTGAAAGGTCGTTGTTTAAAGGAAGATCTTGTTCATGCCACCATTGTGAGCTTTGTTCACTTGAAGAAGTACTTTCTGGGTCTCCAAAGCTTCATCGAAAGGTTGGTGACTTGGTGTCTGTTTTTCGTTAATTGATTTGTTATGGAGGATGAGGAGTTTAGCTCCATCTCCTTTCTCAAACTACAGCCAATTATGTTACATGGGCTTCTACCTTAGAACATTGAGTTGTTGGCAATGGTCTTTGGAGTTTCTAGGTGGTTCCAATAATTAGCCTAAGGTTGTCGTTACCCAAAAGATATTCATATTACGGGTTTTGTTTAACAAGTTTATTCTTCAATAATTGTAATTAAATGTGCATTATGCAACAAGGAGGTAGATTAATGAGAACATTTGGGAACTCTTACTCAACTTTGGAATGAGCTTCTTCTTTGTAAAAAAAATCTAAATCATTTGAGCAACTTGGCAAAAAATCGACCAATGTTTTAGGACCTTTGGATTGGCCCATGCATTGAATAAAGAAGGGACTGATTCAAACTGATTTTTTTGGACTGCTTACGATAAAGAAGGGACTGATTCAAATTCAGTCAACTGATTCAAACTGATTTTTTTGGACTGCTTACGAAAGTCATAAAGACAGCTTTATGTGTAGTAGTTGCATTATAGGAAAAACAGAGATTTTACCTTTTCTCTGATAAACTTTTGTCTAGAACACCTTCGAGACATGTTGCACTCAGCTATTTCGGGTCCTGTACCCATTGTGTCTAAAAGGGTGATTACCTTAATATGTGATATTTGTTGGTGACTTTACTAGGCATTATTTTATTTGTGTTTTCAAATTCATATGCGAAGTATTTCGTAACTTTAAACTACTTGACAGTTGACACTATGAATAAAATGAAGTTAGATCCAACATTGGGATTCTAAGAACCGACTGGTGGGGTATTTTTTAATGAGTTTAAAAAATGTTTGGAAGAAAATGGAATTTTACATCAACCTTCTGGTTAAGAAACCTCCTAATAAAGTGGACTCCTAGGAAGGAAACATATTCAGAGAACTTTTGGATGGAGGCTGCGCTTCGGTATTTTATTTAACAGAATGGCCTCAGAAACCTTGAATGGTTCCTCACCCTTCTGAAAATGTATTTGATGTTGACCTAGATTTTGGGAGAATCTTTGATACAATTTTTTATCTATCAGATGAGAATGATAAACTTTAATCAGAACCCATTCCATGGGTTGTTGTGGCTACTCAGAGACTCAAAAGGTACATCAATTTTATGATCTAAAAAGTAACAAAACATAGCTTTAAGTAATGTAATTTTTGTTGAGAATAAGTTTGTCTTAGTGAGCGCAAGAAAGGAAATACAAGATTATGGGTTGACACCAGATTAATGATAAACATTATGCTTTTTCATCTGACTTGTGACCTAGTTTTAGTGATAATGTTGCTTATGAAGGTGATGATTCAACTAGATTGGAAAACAACTCTGATGTTAATGCTTTTCATAATGATGTGGAACTGTCTAGGGATCTTCAAAATTATAATAAGGGTGAAAAGTTCATATTCGTTACAAAATTTGATTTAAATTTAGAAGCTGCAAATCCTAATGTTCGAACATCTACAAGGACGTCTAGATCTCCTCAAAGTAAAGATTTTCTCAAAAAAGAGTTTTGAATCTCAGTTTTAAGCTTTTTAGCCTATTTCATTGGAATTGTAGTTCTCATTTTGGATGTTTTTCTATCGCAATTTAAATTTGTCTGTGGTGTTATTGAAGGATAAAGATCAATAATGAGGCCATTGCGAGATCCTAAGTCATATGGACAGATAATTGGAGAATTATCTTATTTCATAACTATGCAGCTATATAGTACACATGTTTATGTTGCAAGCTAATATTATCATGCTCCTACTGCGGTTCACATGGGTGCAGCAATGATGTGTATTATTCAGTGCATCAAAAATACAACTTTCGGGGGGTCTATTTTTCATCTTCATCTTCATCATTAGATGTAATTTGCTTACATTAATGCAGATTGGGGTGGACCTAAATATTCATCACTTTCCTGTGAGTTTTGATATTTTTATGATGGTCCCTCTTTTATCGACCAAGTAAGAACCAATGAAAGATCTTTGCGTTCTCTGTTGAAGCACAATATTACGTTCTAAGAAGTCTCAAGGACATGGATCCGAATACTGAAGATACTTCAAAGCTTTGTGTGTGTGTGTATATATATATATGTGTGTGTGTGTGTGTGTAAGAACTTGTTCTATGCAATAACCAAGTACATTGAAATGGGTTGCCACCATATTTGAGAAAAATACATAAGGAAACCATCAGTCTACAATTTGTGTAGTATCCTGAACTAGTTTCCAGTTTAGTCATTATCAGTGGTGAGGGGTGCCCTCAAGTACAGCGTGTAGAGTCTTGCTCAAACGGATGTCAAGAATTTCTCTCATCCACTCTAATGACAACAAGCATATGCATTGTGGCGGTGGTCCATCTGAGCACTAGTTCTTCCACGCCTGATGGTCAGCGGAGGAGCATATGCATTGTTGCTGCATGATGGCCGTGTTCACTCATTTCTCCTCAACTATGTCAGTTCAGAAAGGAAATTTTAAACCTAGTTTGTATGGCTGAGGGGTCGTTTGGCTAATGAAATGGTAACATACTATTTTATGAGACTCCTTCAAAAATTGGGGCAGGTTATTGTATTAGCTTTGACAAATGAAACACTCGGTAAGTATTTCATAAATCTGCCTTAAAGATTGGAGTGGATTTATGGGCATTTAGTTGTAATGTTTCATGAATGTGTTTTAATTTTTGAGATAGATTTATAAAACACTTAGAGTGTTCCAACTGCCAAACGACGACTATTGATTGATGTCCGGAAAGCTGGAACACATGTTTGTGTTGACAGATACAAATAGTACATATTAACAAGATGATGTTCGGTATCTATTCAGGGTTGTATCCAGATGGCGAAACCCAACCTGTGTGTTACTGGGTGTTGTTACTTGGGTTGCTCGTGTCATTTTCAGATTAGAAAGGTGAACAATGCAGGTAAGCAGTAGTGGATTTGAGTCTAGCCAGAACCTTTCCCATTAAAAGCCTTTCATTAGTCAAACATTATTGATCCAAAACAAATAAATGCACTTCTCGATGCCCTGTCAATGGACGTTCGTAGTAGTTAGTTTTTAATTCAATGCTTCTGCCAAAGCCTGATAACCGTTGTTGTTTTGTGACGAGATTTTTAGTCGAGGGCAGTAAAATAGTGACGAACAGTCGTGCATATGCTTAATGGACTGTTTTTTTATCATTCAAATTCAGCACTCTGAATTCTTTTTCTTCATTAATAAAATATTCGCGAAGATGCCACGAAGACAAACATTATTGGAGTAAGAATTAAGAACGCAATATCTAACGTCGAGGACAAGTTTCAATACCCGAGAGCAGTGAACAACATAGCATGAATTCATAGAGTAATTTTATTTTCCTAAATTACATCGACACGACTAGAATGTGTCTCAGTAAAATTTTATATGGTTTAAGGAGCCCATTTAAAGGAAATTGGGCGGGATCGATCTGCTGAATCATCTTCGTTTCTATTATTTTCATCTCTCAAACCTGCCCGTCAATATTATTTTAATCTCAAAAACCTGCTTTGCATCAAAGGAAGTAAACATAATTGAGGAGTAATTTCATTTCCTAAATTTCATACAAGCGTATTGGTAGAACTTTTCATAGTTTAATATGGAAGCCCATGTGAAGGAATTTGGGCAGGACCGATCTGTTGAATCATCTTTGTTTATTACTATTTGACAATATTTTGATCTCACGAACACGCCTGTTTCAACAAATTAAACCTCATTCTTGTGACAATTTGAGAGAAAATGGTCCCGGATAAAGTGGGCATCAGGTTGGGTACCTAATGGCTTTAGCTCAGACCAGGTTGGACCTCCCGCGGTAAAAAAAAGGGTCTCAGGCTGACAATTTCTCGGGCTGGGCCGTCTTTGAGCCCTCGGAATCTGACGCGATTGTAAATTTCCAAAGTCATTCAATCACAAAATGTCAAAATTTGGTGATTTTGCAAGAGTATTAATTAAGCGGAATCAAGGTTGTAGATTTGTATCTACGCAATAAAATTTTGACAACAATAACTTGTAAAGTAGAATTCACCTGGTAGTTCTTTTAATTTCATTGGTCTCGATTCGTTGAAATTATAGAAAATACGTGCTCCTACGACTACTTATATTACAAAGAGCAGGGAAATTTCTTTTTCCATTCTTTCTTTCCTATAATTTCAATTTTTTGCAGTTTTTTAATATGAGTTATACTCCATAATTTTTTTGCAGAAGGGGCTGGCATCAACTTTCCTTGGCTTGAGAAATTAAACCTGTTAGGTGATACATGGTGATAATGAAAAAAATATTTTCTGGCTGTCGGTCTTTGTCAAGTTAACAGGTCCATTGTAAACCCTTATTTGATAACTTTCATGAAATGTGTAGCTCTTATAAAAGGGTCACAAAAAGTAGTCGATTTTTTCAAAGTTATAGAAAACATGGGCCCAAAAATGAAAATGTTCTCTGAAAACAGTATTTAAACTCCACGGTGAGAATGCGAACCCATATAGTTTCCCTTTATGCTTTTAAATCAGAGAGAGAGGGAGCAGGCCGCGAAATCGCCGGTCAAAAGTTCCGACCGGATTTGGCCCTGCCAGCGATGTCAATATCTTTACTCCTTACAAATTTTGCAGTACGGATTCCGTCTGTCCCAAAATTTGTCCAAGAAGGTGGCTAAAAAGAATCGATCTTGACATGATAATGGCCTAATGGGGGTGATGGAAACTCCAAAATCGATGTCATATTCTGTTCATACGTATTAAGGCCTTTCAGAGCATTAACTTCTCCTTCATCCGTCGTGCACTGCTGCCTGAACCTACTCCTAATTCTGGCAAGCATTATTGGACTTTAGTGCGGAGATGGGCCATCTACATCAACGCTACCTGTCTTTCATGTGCCACCGTATGCAGAAAGTAACCGAAGGCTCTCGCGTGAACTTTGGTCATGGACTGGAGGCGAGTCTTCAAAATGAAGGCCCACGGCAACTTCCTCCCAAAGAAGAAGAAGAAAAAATCTCCTTAAGTCTCATTTTACTCATTCTAAATAAGCACGTTAGAGTCAAGGGGTTAAGGGCTTTAGTCTAGTTGGTCGGACTGTTGGGTAGCTGTCAGCACATTTTAATTCCCATGAGCGCTAAGTCGCGATGCTACAAATGGCAGCATATGTGCAGTGGGGAAGGAGGATCCTGCTCAGGCACACCCAAAGTATACTTATCCACACTATTCAGAGCCCTTGGTTCGGTGGATCTCAATCTACTTTGTAACAGTTTTGGCTCAAATTCAGAGCCAACTCCAAAAAGGCTAGAAATGAGGACAACTATTTATTTAATAACTCCATTTTATAAGTTTTTGAAGATGCCTCACAATGTTCAATACTATATTAAATTTATGAGATATTATAATTCAACCCCCTTAATTAAACCCATTCCTAGGCCCGAGCCGATGGTTCGGTAGGTCTCAACCTATTCCCTAGCAGTTTCTACTTCAACCTTAAAAAAACTAAAAACCAGGACAACCATCTATTTTATAATATAAATCTTTAAAGATTCTTCACAAAAATTCTTCACAATCTTTAAATATAGGAGATGTTATAGTTTTAGTCGCTACTCTAAAAAGGCCCACGTTTGTTTATTCCCTTCATTTTGGGCAAAATCTGACCTGCATGCGGATCATCTTCATACTCTATCATCAGCCATATATCAGTTGGCATATGTGAAACAATTGTCCTTGATATTTGTGACAATGGGGATATAAAATAGTTGTGATAATATCGACACTTAAATATCGAATCTCTCTCCCAGATTGCCCATCTCTGACTTTCCCATTCATATGAACCATTAAGTTACACGCTTTCTACCTTTGAGCATTATTTGAAACTCCAGATCCGGTGAATGATTCTTTAGATTTCCCTAGATTTGCCCGAACTAAGGTTTCTTCGCAAATGCAATAATTGCGATAGTTGGAAGCTAACCATCAAGCTGTCCTCTTCCACTTACATCCTATTCGAATTACCTGATACAAACAAATGAAAGATGTTAGCCGGATAAGGATGTCAGTGGTAGTCAGAAACATAATGTAAGGTGGTCGGAAATGTCTGTGGGCGACTTTACATCAGACCAGTTTATTTTGTTCAAACGCAGCTTATGATCAAATGACAATTAAAGAAAAGCTAAGTTGGAGCTCTCGTACTGGAACATCGGCCGTAAAAATGTATCAGATTAGCTATCTAAACATGTTTATGCATATGGCAAACTCGCCTCCGTTCAAATAATTGGAAATAGAGGACATTCAACATCAGATTCTAGTTATTCTTTGACTAGAAAATCGAGGTTAAAAGTTTAGTGCTATTTCTTTTTTTTTCGATTTTTTGGTGCACCGAGACTTCCGGCAAGTAATCAGGTAGGCTTTCATTGTTGCGGAAACAAAATTTATACAGTTTTGGAGCCAGAAAAATTTGTAGAGGGGCATTCATTCACAGATTTTTATATCCGAAAGATAAATACGTATATAACAAAACAAATATTTGAATTTATTAATATAAAAATAAAAAAATATTGAAGGGCTGGTATAGACAACTGTCCACTCCAGCCCATATGTGGCTCTGTCTCTGACCACAGACCTGAAGAACCTGATCTTTCTTAAGGATTTCAAATGTCCCGGAGTTTGGCAACCAGGAATCTTCACTTGTGTATGTATGTGTGTCCATGCGTAGCAAAGAGCGAGCATGTTTGGCCGGAAAAAGTTTCTGGTGTTTTGGAGTTCCTATACTGCACCAGAAGCTAGATTTGAAAATAATTTTCTCGAACTAAATTCTTGTGCAAAAAAAAACAAGATGAACCGTCGACCATATGCGCTTTGTTAAAATAGCGTTTGGGCTACAAAATTCTCTATGGCTCAGGAGGATCACAAGAAATGAACTTCGGGAAAGAGAAAACCCAAGGAAAGCTGACGCTGCAAGGTGGCCATGGCAATAAGCTAAAAGCAACACCACCAACCTAAATGGTAAGTGAGCAAGCTTGTCTCTTGTACAGTATATGTAAAAGCAACGCCCCGTGAACCATATGCAGTCGAGTCGGAAAGTGTTTTTAAGAGAAAAAAGGTACTGTTTTGTTTAGATTCTCGAGGAATCGTCCTGGTACCGCAGATGGCGGTTGCCACTGTGATAGCCATGGTCCGATTCCGCTTAACCTTGTCTGTCAGAATTGAGAAAGAAACTTGAAGGGCGATACCAGAGTGCTCAAGAGAGCTTCACGACTGGCTTTTCTCTTCCAAAAATGCAAAAATAGACACCCACCGGTTCGCAACAGCAAGAACATAGGAAGGAGGCTGTAATTTGACATTACTGATCACGCATCTGCATCGCCACCACTGTTTGCAGAAAGGAAATTGATTGAGAAAAGAGAAAAGGCGTCTTTTGGACAGTGCATATCTTCTCGGCAACCACTTAACAATTAAAATTCTCTACCTTTACTTCTGAATGAAAGTAATGTAAGATAGCTGTTGGCCAGTCTACTTTTTGGAAAAAGGGCACCCGAGTCACGACCACCCATCAGAAGGATTGAAAGAGCGAAACAATAACAGAAGCAATTTTTGATAGCATAGGTCTTGACGAGCTGTAAAGAGGTCAGACTTGAAGAGTTATTATGGCATCGCGATTGTTACATCCACTTCTTTCAGTAAAGAAAAACTACTGCTCAACTTTGCTTTAAACATGAGAAAAGCAATATTTGCCTGCATCCCTGCAAATCTCTCCTTTCCTCTCATCCAATCTTAATCAAGAATCAGGAATAGGCAGCCGGCACATCAAAGTGATTGACAATATTTTTTTTCTTACCGGTTCGACAAAACCCATTATATGAATTTTTTGCTGTAAAATCATGCCAACGAAACAAGAACTAAATTACATTTCCTTGCTGTTTCTGCTGCTTTTCTGTTGCTCGAACGCTATCGGAAGACTGGGGGAAGAAAAAAAAGAAGAGATTCCTACGGTAAGACAAACAGATTCTTGACCACAACACCGTAAAATTATTTGTTAAAGACCGTCAATGGCAAAAGAAGCAAAAATCCTTTCTAGGATCCGACGCTATTACTATACAAACGAATCTGTAAATCTACACTTAGAAGTGACATAGGTCATAGAACATGTAAATATGATTTTTCTGGCAAGAACCATTGCAACTTGCAATGACTAAAACAACAACCGAGAATACTTACGCTCTTCAGAGGCATCTAACCATGCCAAACAAATTATCAAAGTTTACAGACAATCCCCAAACATAAACAAAAAAACTAGCTGGAAGAAAGGTTAGATCAGTTTAACATGGAACAGAAAATCCAACACAAATACGCCTGCGGTTGCTATAAACAGTGAATCAAATGCAACAAATATGGGACGCAAAAGTAATATCATATTACACCAAATTGGCAGTTACACCAATACCCACATTCACTAATTTTCTCAACCCAAACCAGTACAAGTAATACCATAGAAAGCAAAGAAGAGGGAAGAGACTTCAGATCTTGATGATCTTAGCGGCTTTAACCACAGGATTTTCTCTCGCAATTGCCTCTCTTCCCGCAGCTTTGTAGTCATACGAACAACCGTGGGCGTCCGAGTAGCGGTGCCGGGCACAGAAAAGGTCCCCGCAGCGGCACCGGAATCCCGTCAAGCCCACCTTCTTGTGGCAGCTTGAGCACCGAAACACGGTTGTGATCATTTTCGAAGGCCGGTCCTCTATAGCCGAGTCCAGGTCCCGGGGACGCTTCGCGGGCGTCTCTTTTGATGGCGTACACGGTGGCGAGGGTGAAGGAGAAGAACAAGAAGACGGCAGTAGTGGTGGTGTTGCTGTCGGAAGAGGTGGTGGTGCTGATGATGACAGTGATGGATCTTTGGGCGGTGGCAGCGACGTTGGTGGTGGTGGTGGTGCTGCTGCCGCTGCTGCTGCTGATGGAGGTGATGGTGGCGTTGGTGATGGTGAGGAATTGGGCTTTTTCAGGAGGTATTCGCCATAGCATTTGACGCACATGTTGAGGGTGGTAGGGCTACCAAAAAGGCCACAATTGTTGACGCAGAGGATGAGACCCTCCTTGATCTTACAGTCGGTCTCATCCTTCTCCCTTTTCCAGCTTTCCTGAGCCATAAAAGTTTCCTCGCTTCCCTCCACAGGGACCGTATGTCAAAACCCTAGTTCCAAATGGGTTGAAACCACCCAGAAAACTCCCGAAATCGCAAGATTTCCAAATGGCACGTTATCGGAATTACACAAACCGGAATCACGAAAAAGGAGAAAACCCCAACCGGACTCAAACCAAGAGGGAAGGAGCTAATTTGACGACGGGGAAACTTTTAAGCACAAATCGCACGGGAAGCAAGCAAGTTTTTCAGATGAAAACGCAGCATCAGAGAACAAGCAAGCGATTGATGCCGAAAAAAAGAAAAAGGGAAAATGGAGGACGCGAAAAGAGAGATTCGTCAGAAAACCTCATGGCGACCAACACAAGAACAGAAAACAAGAAATAAAACGATTGAAGAAGCTAAAAACCAAATTAGAGAGCTAGGAAGGAACGAAAAAGATAGGGTTTCGGGAGGAATCGATGGAGAAAATGGTCTCCCTCGCATATGATCGATTGATGGGCGTGTCCCGGAACCCTAGCAACCAAAAAAAGGGGGAAGAATTTGGGGGAAATCTCGAGACAGTTTTCCTCCAGAAAAATAAATACCTGGAACCACGAATTAGAGAAAAACCAATTATCAACAATAAAGTATTAATAAATTAGGGAAGAAAGAAGATGACAGTGGATGGGACGGAATTAAATAAAATATTTAACAAACAAAAAGGTTATTGTTGAATAATTTATTTAAAAGGTTTAAAGGTATAGGACAAAAGGTAACTTTTGCACTCAGTTCTTTTTACAGAAGTGCCACCAATTTCGCTCTAGTTACACAAATGCGCGCGCGCGCGCACACACACACATATGCACATAAAAGAAATCCTATACTGCCGTATGTATGATATCATATTAAAATGATCATAAATCATTCTTAAAAAACATGACTCATAGTGTTTTTTTTATTTATAAATTGATAAATAAGGTAAGTCTGTCAGGATTGTTTGATCAATTAAAATGGAATAATATGTAATATGAGTATTTGTGTACCCTTGGCAAAGTTTGTGATATTTCTCCATTCAAAAACCATTGACAAAAAAAAAAATATATATATATATATAATTAACTATACTATGAACGGTGGCTATATCACAATCCTTAGCTAATGTTCATGTGATATTGGTCTTTAACAATGGTTTTGAATTTTTAGCCAAATGGCAATATATAATAACCAAACCTCTTAAATTGTTAATAAAATATATTTTAAATAAAACATAAACATTCTACAATGTTTACAAGCAGTAATTTAATATAAAAATAAGTTTTAATTTGACTTGCTTTTATTAAAAAATGTTGGTCTTTCTATTAGTAAATTTTGATGTTATAACAATTATTCATTTTCCTATTACTCCAAGACATTATTCGACTAAAAAAATGATTAACTTAACGTACGTTTTTACCAAAATAATCTCAATATCATATCTATATGGTTGAACTGTGCAAAAAATTGCTTTAACACACACATTCTATATATATATATATATATATATATATATACAGATTTGATGAGAATCGTTTAAGCCATTAATTTTAAGAAAATCATATGAAGAACCCCGCAATACTGGAGAAACACATTACAATCCTTCCTGAAAAAAAAAAAAAGAAAAAAAAGATTTGTTGAGATTGAGAACAAGGATGTCAGATTCCTACCAAAATAATTGGAAGTTCCATCCAATAAAAATCCTAGTGAACCTAAAAAAAATGATACAAGCCTAACAAAAGTTAACTATTTTTTAAGAGCCTATTTTAAGTTTTGTCTATATATGTTTAGATTGCCAATTCATACTATATTGGATCGAGATTTATTCTATTGAAATTGAGAGAATCATTATATGAGTTTGTTTGGCTCCCAACAAACCATCAAACAGGATTCATTCATTAAGTCAGTTAGATAGAACTAACATCTCCCCCCATTCATTCATAGTGATTTAGATATATCTATTTACATATCATTATCTTAAATAACATATATATTTCAGATGTCTAATCAACCCATTGAAATAAAAGTTGAGGGATTAGATGCATAAGCATGGATTTATCCATATGATCATCTATTTACATTTGTGGTTTGTGTCCAAAGTTCGAAGCCACATGTCGTACCATTCCCATTAAATGAAATGAAAGTTTGTATTATGGTAAAAAAATTGAAATAAGTTGATGAGATTAGGTCCTATCATATCTAGACAATCTTTTTTTGTTATAAAGATATCTATTATAATTATATATTTGAATTATAAGTATATTAATATAATATTCCAAGTTATTAGAATACGAGTGGAAGGAATCCGAAACTAAACTAACAAAAAATAAATAAATAGTGTGCTTACCCATTTTTTTCCAAATGTATGAGAATATTATTATTCTTATTCTTCCCTAACATTTCTAAGTTGATCAAAATAGAAACCTAATTGTATTTTCAAGAAACTTAGATACCATTAAAAGGAGATAAAGAACTCATTAAGAAACTTATTTGTTTCTTTTTGTTTGATGAGTTTTTTAGTCTCTTGAAAACACAATTGAATTACCATTTTTTAAACTTAATCTCAACAGTCTCGACAATTCCTTCAAGTCTGAAACGTGAGGGCTGTTGAACCTATTAAGTTTTTTTTTTTTTTTTTTTTTTTTTTTTTTTTTTTTTTTTACATGAATAGTTGACCATCCATATGGCGGTGTGAGGATGAACAAATGATATATATTTGGGATGTTACCAAATAACTAAAATTTAAAATTTGCACTATAAGTTTCATATACTGCTAGGAACTCTATGGCCCAATGTTAGTATAAACAATGCTTATATGACAGCTAATTTCTAGTGACACATTTTTTTAGTCATTCCCATTTGGCACATGGCATAGTCTTCTTATATATATATATATATATATATATATATATATATATATGTAGAGAGAGAGAGAGAGAGAGAGAGAGAGAGAGAGAGAGAGAGATTGGTTGAAACACTTAGGTCAGAGATAAAAACCAATCCCTTTAATTTTTTGCTAAAAATTAATTTCAAATAACATATAAACATCTTAATATGTTTACAAAACCTATTTTGATATAAAGCATGCTTTGAATCAAATTATTTTAATGAAAAATGTTGAATCTTCTTTTATCAAAATGTTGGTGCTATGAGAGTCATTCAATTTTGCTTGTTATAAAAACATTATTACAACAAAGGAAATGATCAACTTAATATACATTTTTTTATCAATCTATCATTAAGATCATACTGTAAAGTTAGCCTAAAAAACACTTTAAATATCACATTTAATGAGTTTGGTTTTTGTCTCTGACCTATTGGTTCGGCTTCTACCAATATATATGGAAACCATTGAATCAGATGTACGTGATTGATCCCAACTTTTCTGACAGGTTTCATTCCCTCTCTTCCTCTGTCTCCCTTGCCCCATTCTTTAGATTGAGTTGTGCGCACAACTCTATGCATGCAACAAGTATATAGAAATGAGGGGGAGAGCAGGGGCTAAATCAAGATTTTTTTCAATAGCGGGCCAAACGATTCGCGGGTCTAGCCAAGAGGAGCGACGGACTGGGCCACACTAAAAAAAATTGATTTTTCAATATAAAAAAAATTCCTGCGCTCACCCGGGCCATGGCCCAAGCGGGCCCCCCTTCCCTCCGCTCCTGGGTTAGAGGTGGTATTTTTTGGAATTTTTTTAAAAAATAATAGACATTTTAAACTTTTTCATAGTCTTTTTTTACCCTTTTTAAAAAGTTTTTTTTTTTTAAATTTTAATGAATGTATTTTAGTCATTCAACATCCCTGTGCATAATTTTTTCTGCAAATCAATGTGCACATAACATATAACCAGCTTCACCTCTCTCCTCCCTCCGGCTCTCTCTCTTTCCTCCTTGACGCCGTCTCCCACATGAGCTCTCACCTCTGTGAGCAGGTACCAATGGCTGGTAGTAACACCACAGCGGCTACAAATGCCCAATCGCCGGCAAGCACGGACGACCATCTTACCCTGCTATGCTCCTCTCTCTCTTCTCTTTGCTACGGCCGCATGGCCTGGTGACTGTTTCCTTACAAGGGGACTGTGGAGTATCATCTTTCAACCTTTGTTACCAACACATTGGATTTTCACTGATTTTTGAGCTAAGGGGGCTGATGGGTAAGTTGTAACCCATCAAGCTATGAATTAGGGCTCAGATTAAAAGTTAAAAGTGGGTAAGGTTGTTATAGCCAGTACTTTTAAGAACTTGGACCTAGAGTAAGAAAACTAGAGATATCTAGAAGAGTTCCGAGCCCCTCTCCTCTCTCCCCAGTAAGAAGTTCAGTTGAGTATTTAAAGATACATTATTTGTAGTTCATGTGAATAGTGCCCACAAGAATCAAACTGACAATTAATCTTGCATTGTCATTTGGACAGCCACCATCTTGACTTAGTAAACCTTGTTTCTATAATTTATATCCTTTTCCAGTTTAGTGTTGTATTCGAAACTCTTAAAGAAAATTCAAACATTCACTTCCTCTCATTAAAAAATTCAATAGTTCAATTAATTTTATGTTTGCAACAATGGTCTTACAATTGATTTGGCCAAAGATGGGTCTACCAGTCAAGCAGCAATCAGTCACAAAGAGAGAGAACTGACAACTAATAAGTAATAGGGCACAATGGTTGGAAGTTAAAGGCGAAGACACTGGAGATTATCAAAGGTATTAATATGACCGGCAAGTAAAAGCTAGACAAAACCAAAACATGCAGACCGAAAGACCCTAAATACCAAAGTGAAAGACCCAAACATAGTGTGATGGTATGACAAGAAGGTGAAAGTGGTATTTGAGGAAAAGGGCCATATGATAGGTCCACAGGTGGGCAACTCGACAAAGGAGAGGAAGAGGTAAGGCTTTTTAGAGAAGAAGGAGGTAGATGAGGCCGTGCGCGATGGGCAATACTTAGCTTTAAAGAGGCGAAGAAGGGTAGGTTAGAAGTGGCCAAACTCCAAAACATATTTAAACATTTTATTCTTGACAAAGGAAAGCATCCAATGACATTGGATTGAGTGTAGAGCAGTTGTAAATAGCCTTAGCACAGTGCGAGCCAGCGATCTCACCCTAGCAACTCAAATACTGAAGTTGGTGTCTTTTTATACAAGACTAAATTGTCTAGTAAGTTATCAACAGTTGGATGGGTCCTCTCCTCTCTTTATTCGAACTTGGTTATATGTACCATACAAGTGCATAATTTTTCGTGCGCCAGTATGATTAATGACTAAAATACCTTTAGTTCATACTGAAATAGAAATTTTTTTTGTAAAGAGAAAATTAAAAATGGAAAAAATTAAAAGACCACGGAAGATATTTATATTTAATAAATTACCAAAATGTCCTTCCTTCCTAGAGTGTGCTTAATTATGAGGCAGTCGCTTGTCAAGAATTATATGAGTTCAGCTAGAAAGAAACTAACCTTAGTTGCATGTGTACCTCACTTGGTGGATTATTGCCCGATTGAAAGAAATGAAGTATGCAGGCAGCTGTTCTTCAAGAATCCAAGTATTGTATTTAGATGGAATGACTTGAATCCCATTCATAAGAGGGTGCAAGGGTTCACCCTTCATATTTTAAAAAATAATAAAATTTATCATTTATAATTTTGAAAATTTTTATCTGGCACCCATCAACATTTAAAAAATATCCTTCGCCTCTTGTAGCAATTGTGGAAATACTATCCCCCTCCCCTCCCCACCCCAACACACAAAACCAAAATGGACCAAATTAAAAGTTTTCAAAATGTTAACCAATAAAATCTTCTGCCACTCTTAAGGACTCTATGCCAATTAATATTTAAGTATAGGGACATTAACAGATTGGATTTGAATTGGATATACCCTTGAGCATATTTGTTTTTTGGATATTCACATATCTTTTGCGAACAAAGAAAAGTCATATCTGAATCCAAAATTTGATTTCGCAATCCGATTTTTACATTCATATCTGAATCTGAATCCGATTTTCACAAGGTAAGAGCATTTGATGTAGAATAGTTTTTTAAAACCAAATTTGATCCCAATCAAAATCCGAATCCGGTCAGATATTTATACATATCGAAATTTTAGAATCTGATTAAATGTCATTTCTTAAGTCCGAAACTGGTCTGATTTCGTAATCATATGCTAATTTCTTTTCTTCATATATGATCTTTTCAGAACAGTTCGGCCGACTATCTGATTCAAATTAGATATATTGACATGTGTAGTTAAGCATGTGTGCTCTTAAGTGACCGCGGGTTATGGATTCCATGGCCTCCACGTTGAATGGGATGGTTGATAATCACTCATGCAAACCCTACAAGATCATCCCAAAGGAAGTAATGGCACATTCGTTGTGCAATTTCCAGAAGATTCTTGATTGGCATGGGAAATTTTAGCCGGACATAAATTAACATACATAGAAGAAAAATAGACATCCTGGAAATAAACAATGATGAAGATAAAGAAGAAAAATAGACATCCTGGAAATAATGAATGATGAAGATAAAGAAGAAGAAGAGAGTAGACAGGTTGTTGATGATGAGTACACATGTTGAGCTTCATTTTTATTCCTTGATGAATCTCAATAGAAGGAGGGGAGGCAGTTGAAGCACAGTAGGGGGGGCGCACTCTGAGGTGCGGAACACATGCTTTATATTCTATAGAGACAAGAAGTTGGGTGGGAGCTCCTGTTCTCTAGGGGACGGTTGGTCGCGCCCATTCACCCATAATGAACGTCATGAATAGAAAAAAATATATCTACTGATGCCATTGTTTATCACACACGACACCCATAGTTTTAGAGTGGATGTTATTTGCAGAAATCAAGTCGGGAATCTTTAAAAAAAAAAACTGCTTCATACTAAAGATCATGAAGACAAAGTTTATGTCATTTATAACACTATTATTAACTTCAAATAATCAAAATTCTCATATCATAATACAAGTTAGACGTACATAAGATAAATGTTGTTCCATGATTCCATGAGTTCACATTTTAAAGAAAATCGTTCTCACTACAAATACTTTCTACTGCTTCTTTTTCAACTTTATGTAGGTCGACCACGATGTTATATTTTAGACAAATAAATCTAACCTTTTGAAGCTAACGTTCTCGTGTCCAAATAAATTACTCGCTTTGCGTATGTAGGTGCTAAAGAGTTTTAAGTTCAAATTTATATATCTCTAATGTGAACAGTAAGGCCACAAAACATGAGGTCTTGGTATATGCTTCTACGAGCATATTTGAGGGCATTGCTTAATTTGTGACATGCATGGACTCCTTAAAGTGGCTATTTGGCATCAGTAATGTGTGAGTAATACATTGTTTGTAGCAACCCCACCAACTCCTAAGCTCAAGCCCCTGGTTTGGTTTGGTCGATTTAAACCTGCCCCCAGCAGTTTCGGCACCAACCTCAAAAACACTAGGAACTCGGACAACCATCTATTCAATAACCCCTTTTATAAGTAAGCCTTTGAAGATCCCTCACAATCTTCAATACAAGACTAAGTTTTTTGGTTGTTACATTACTACTGTCTCATGAATTTACTCAATGAAGTAGATTTATAAAAATAGTTTTTAAAATGTCCAATAAATCTAACTATTTTTTGCATTAGGTTCTTTGATGTTAGTATTCCTAAGCAGCCCCTAAAGAGCTTACCACACTCATGTCCTACCCAAATCCTTGAGCTCAATCACCAGACAAAATGGTTTCCTTTGTTTTCTCTTTTGAATTCGGATATGTGGTTGTGCAGGTCTTTAGATCCAAAAGAGGCATGTGCCTTCTAAAGGAAACACTTGGAGATAGGGATGTTCAACGAGTCGAGCCGACTTGAGCTCGATTTGAGATCGACTCACAAGTTAAATGAGTTGAATTTGAGCTTAACTAATAACTTGAGTTTGTAAATGGGTCGACGAACTCGACTCGCTGAAATTGATTAGACTCGTTTAACACTAGAAATTAGTTTGTAATTTCAAAAAAATAAAATAGCTTAATAAAAATGCAGAAATTTTAACTTTATTTTATTAAAAAATAATAGTGTTCATCATACATTGGTCACTTGAAAATCATAAAACATATATTAAGGGACATGACTATTTATTTCAGATATTCCTCCAAGCTCATTCAGAAAAGTTCACATTTTGCTTCCATTCTCATCTCCAGATTCAGTAACACCAAAGAACTTGTATATTTTCCAAACTCTCTGGGTTCTTGATTTTCTTGGCTCAGATGTTTGTGGCTATACAAAGGCTACAATTTTCACCTTGTCAATCTAACAAAAGCTATCTGAAATGTGCAATTCATGAACTGGTGAGATAAATTCGTTGAAGTTCTTAAATGCCCAAAACACAAAGTCCATGCGGACCTTTTATTGAATTCCTTAAGCACCCACTTCAGCGATCTGTGAGAAACAATTCCACTGTTCATCCACACATATAATCAACTTAAACTTAGTTTGTTAACAACTCTACTAAAAGAAGATCGGTTGCATTCATGGATGCAACTTCAAAAACACTCTGAGATATGAGGAGATAAAACATGTAACTAGCAGCAGATATTGAAAGTAAAGATAAGATTTCATTCAAGAAGATGCATTCTCTTCATTGTCACTTGCTACAGCTTAAATTTCATCCTCCAAAACCCATTTCACAGCTTTCATATCTTCTTTGGGCACATCCAAGAAACAGAAAAAGTAACTTTATGTAATAAGCGTGTTATAGACACAGCTAATTACTGCGGTAACTGTAAGGTAAATGGAAACATCAGCCTTAAAATTTGGATTGTGTCTGCTAACTATCTGGATAGAGTACAGTAAACGGAGATAGATTCAGCTCTTTAAGTTGTAGCGACAACTAGAGCTGCACATAAGCCGAGTTGAGCTCGAGCTTGGTTCGGACTCGGACTCGAGTCAAGCGCAGCTAAAGTTTAACTTGTCAATAATAGACAACCAGGGCAGGTTAATTTTGATGTTGCTGAAAATACCCTTCTTCTCAATTTATTCTCATACAAGTCTATTAGTTAGTAGGTGAGAAAAAAAGAAGAAAAGAAGCTGAAATCCTCCAACCATCTTGAGTTCCATCCAATCACGGCCACCGAATGCAATACATCAGATGGATGCATTTGAGAACACCGCCCCGATGGGCCTGACCTGCCTGAACCCCAATTAACCTTTACGAGGCTGCGCCAAGCTTGACCTGGGCTCATGCCAGTTCTAAAGAATGGAGCTGAACCCAGCTCATTCTGAAGTATGTCAGCTACCCGACTCGACCGAGCCTAATTGATAATTGTTATTTTTGTTGATCATTATTTTAAAAAAAATTAATTTGTTTATTTAATGGGATGTAATTGGAAAATCCGGATCGAATTTACAACCCAAGCTCCCTCCCTCCCTCTCTCTCTCTCTCTCTCTATATATATATATATATATATATATATATATATATATATATATATATATATATATATATATATATATATATATATATATATATAAAACCAAGTTTTCATAAACTCTATTTTTTCAAATCCAAACTTTTTGAGGGTGTCATCTAAGCACTCCCTTTGTCATTAACAACAAAAGTTAGCAACAATGTTTTGGAGGCAGAACCATTTTTGCCGCTATAACATGAGTTTACATAGTCATCCAAACTAGTAGGACTACGCACAAGACGAGTGTCGAGCTAGTCTAGCAGGGCGACTCAACTCAGCTCAACTCGCACAAGTCGAGTGTCGAGCTCTATCAGGGCGACTCAACTCAGCTCAACTCGAATGTTGCTTTGCTCACGCTCGAGTCAAACCATACCAAATCAGCTCAAGTTGGACTCAATAGACCAAGTCCTACCTCAAACTCAACTTCTTTAAGCATGTTTACTAACTCTTCGTTTGTCTTGATCTCTTTCTTGGTAGTAACATTGAAAATTATAAAAGAAAACAGCAAAAAAAAAAACTAAACAAGCTTACTCAAGTTTATTCAAATCGAGTTCGCTCATTTATAAACTCAAGTTTTCAAACAAATCAAAGTCAAGTTAAAACTTAACCGAACAAGTTAGAGTCGACTTCGATCGGGTTGGTTCGACTTCGACCCCACAGAATATAAGTTCATAACCTCTCAAATTTAAGTGGTTTGGATGAAAAAGAGGAGCATCTGGGGATCCAAAAGCGACAAAATCAAGGCCCGAACCGTTACTTCCAGCCACACGTCGCAACCTGATTAGTTGAAACGCAAATGAAAAGACCGTTAAAAGTCGGGCTCCCAGGAAGTTACAATCTCGTCCTCCTAACTTCCTATTATTACGAAACGGTGCAATGTTTACAAAAGGACGAAACAGAGGCTCCCGGAGGCAAAAGCTGCCCAACGCACGTGGTTTGGCTCTTTCTTTTGTTCTCATCCAAAGCTGAACCCCTTTTGTAGCGATTCTCTAATTCAATACAAACCCCAAGAGTTATGTAATCGCATTTTTAGGAAAACTTGAGCGTTTCAATAAGACAACAACGAATTATTCTGCCTTGACATTAAGCAACATAATTTTATCGTGATCTGCGCGTCTTCTTCTTTCATTTTTTTAGAATATATATTCACTTTCTTTTTTAACAATAATATCATAAATTGGCAATGGATTTTAGCAGTTGTGTTGGCAGATTTTTTAGAATATATATGTTTTGAGCTCTTATGGTGCTAATTTTCCCTGCGGCAAAGGGAAGGGGAGGCAATGAGGAAAGAGACATTGATATGTAGGGGTGAACACGAGTCGAGTCAAGCTTAAGTTCAGTCAGCTCGACTCGACTAATGAAACCTCCAAGTAGCTCGAGCTCGACTTGACAGTTACATGTTGAACTCGAGTTTGACTTGATTATGACTCCACAAACTCATTTGAATAGAATTAACATTCATCATATGTGCTGAGATTGAGCTCGACTAGATTAATGCTCGACAAACTCGTTTGAATATATCGACTTAATTAAGACTCAACAAACTCGATTAAAACATGAGCTCGACTTGACAGTTACGTGTTGAGCTCGAAATCAACTCGATTATTTAAACGAGTTGACCCATGAAGTCAAGTAGCTCGACTCATTGTTCACTCCTATCAATATGTGAGTTGAAACTTAGCGACGATATCACCCCTAAACACCAAAAACGAAGGTTTTATCTTAAGGAGAAGGAGAGACATAGTAGTGGCTCGCAGTTGGGTGATAAGATGAAATACTCCTCCTACTTTTTTTTAAAAAAAATAAGAAAAAAAGATATGCAATTGTTTAACTTTGATGATTATTTTCTATTTTAAAAGTTGGAGATATGAAGTGTGAACCTCAGTTGAGGCCATTTAATGGTTTATGTATAAAATTTTCACAAAAGCATCGGTGAATAAATATTACATTTGTGAACTTGAACAACTCTGCTAACGTCACCTTTGTTATTATGGTTTAAAGTGCATGAGATTCTTTATAAACATTTAAAATGTAATTTTTTTTTGAAATCTTAAAATTTCTTAATCTATCTCAAATGCTTACTTTTTCATAGAGCACCGGTCACTTGTCAATGCTACTTAATCAACTCCTTTGTTTTTCATAAAACTAATCAAAATTGATAAAAGTCGAATAATTTAGATGAAATTATTTGATCAGCAGCCCTGGGACTAAATCTATCAAACATGTCAACTGTGGATAATAATTTCTTCTTCTACGGGTGTACTTTTAGCTCGGCTTTTGGTAAATCTATCTTCGAAATTGATGCAATATTGGATGTGTTTGACACATGTCATTGTATGCAAATAGTGGAGAAGAAAGAAAATGATTTCCTAAGCATTAATATTTATTGAAGCCTATGAGAGAATCAGTATTTAAAGCTCTAATCTAAAATCATGCACAAGTAATTATCAGGATCTTAATTTTCTTGAAGGCCGCCTCATTTCCTTTGCCTTCGGAGTTTTGGGCTACGTCGGTGTAGTGATAGCAACGGTACACCCTTTAACTTGGGTATTACATCATACCACCTTAAAACACAAAAACATAACACCCACGAAAATCAAATTACAGACCTGCTTTTATACATGTTCATAGCTCGACAAGCTACGCTAACTCGTACAATGTACTTGGTGTTGATCTCAGAGAGTGAAAATTTCGTGAAAAGAGAAACGGAGATTAGAGTTGAATTGGTGGTGAATTGCTTCGTGCTTCGACTCGGCGGTCCATTGATTCAAGAGTGCCATGTGCTAGTTTTTAATTAAAAAAAAAAACATTTCAAGAAATTTCTTTGTTTAATTAATTTTCGTATTTTTCTCTCTTCAAGAATTGGTGAGGATACTGATTCACATGTTTTTATACTCGAAGGGGCGCTTGCATGTATAACAAAATAAATATTAAACAAACTTAATATAAAAACGAAAGAACCAAGTTTTAACATAATCTGATTTTTACATTATTACCTTCACTGAATGTAATCTCGGTGATTATCATAGTTTTTATGGGGCATGATTTTTGTAAGAAATCCTACTTCTATTTTACCATGACCATAGCGGGGGAATGAGAACAATAATATTTTCCTGATTTCAGCATTTGTGGATGTACTGAATTCCTGATATTCTGAGTTAGTGTTTGACTATATTTGGGGTGCATTGTCAACCCACAGCCATCCCATGACCACCGTAATGAACGTACTAGCAGGCAGGCAGGCACTTTTTTGCAAAAGAACAAAAGATCTAGTAAAAAGCTGTTAGTAATATTGGTACCCAAAAAAGGTTAGACGAACGAACCCATAAAAGTAGGCCCCTTTTAGGAATTTTCTCAAACTGGTGTAGAAGAATGTCATGTCATTTAGACAGGAGAAAAGTTTTGATAAAAGGATGATGAGAGGCGAGATGGAAAAGTGGGTTAGATTGACAAAAGTAGGTGTTTGTTTTAGGAAAGGATTGCGTTCCAAAAAGTACATGGATTCTGCCATTTTCCAATGGAAGTCATTGATGGGTTCGTCCTAGCTTAGACAAAAATTGCAAAAACAAAAGCTAGGAACAATCAAAGTCATGGACCCACCCAGGGTAGGACCCAATTCAGCCCTATTTTATAATATATAATGTATATTTATTATAATTTTTGTATTTTTTGTAATTAAATATTATATTTATATTTATTTCTTATTGAAATTGGGTTTAGCCTAGGTCAAGGCTGCGGACACAAGCTCGAGGCCAACCCAAGCCCAACTTAAAGTTGGGCTGGGATAAGGTGGCCCAATGCCCAGACCCACTACCCACCATCTATAGGAGAGCAAGGATTTTTTTGTGCGGCTCTTCACGCCCCCATTGTCTCCTTTCACGTCATAAACTTGATGGCGCAGCTGCACTGAAAAAAATGTTTAGAAAATAATTTAAAAATTAAATAAAAAATAAAAATTCTTCAAATGTTTTAAAACTTTTTTGAAGATGATATATGGTAGGACTCTTGAATTTGGCATTTGGTGGGTAGAGTCCTATTACAAGCTTATGACCACGAGCGGAGTCAGATATTTTTCATGAGGCGGATCAAATTAAAGTTTCTAAAATTTGACTAGAACTGAAACATTTTTTTTTAATTTTTATATAAAACAAGTCTTTTTTTTTAAATTTATATGTAATTTATTTATTTATTTTTTAGGTGGGGCCAGGGCCGTACCTTGGCTCGGCCCCTCCTTATGATAGTTGAGTATCTTTTTTGTTGTGTAAAAAAGGAGTGAGTAGGTCTTACGTGCAAGTTATATCTCATTGTCTGGTGCCGACACAACTCTTAATCAAAATAACATTTCAAGCCTATGGAACAACTCGAAATTAGTCTTGTATTTACAATTTTTAGAGTGAAAAAAAGTTGATTTATATTGTGGTTCATGATCCTTTGGGCTTCTGGGTCCAAATTAGAAATTAAGTTCTCCACAATGTGAATCCAGAACGGTCAGATCCAAGTGCTGGATCATTTTCAAACGGATCTCATACAAAAATTAACTTGAGCATAATTTTCTCATTAAAGTTTCTTATTTGCAGGTGAACGTTACTTTGTCTCAAATCTCTTAGAAATCTATGATATAATTAAAATTTGTCTTCTTCTACCTAAATCTATTGTGGAGTTGAAGTTCAAAATCAATTCAGAAAGGTCATACAACAAGTTGAATACTACATGTACTCAAACAACCATCTAGTGGAAAAATTTGCACATGAAACTTTTTCAAGTTTTTTGGACATTTCGATCGAGACAACTTGCCTCAATGTTTATGTCGCGACCATGGATTATATGTGTCATATGCGGCCTTCCAAAACACGTCCTGGATAAGTAATCTATGATACTAGTGGCTTTTAGTGTATCCCTTAAGGATACTTAGATAATAAATATATATGTACGTAAGTTATTATCTCTCTCTCTCTCTCTCTCTCACACACACACACACACATATATATATATATATATATATATATATATATATATATATATATATATATAGTAAAAAAATAAACAGATATTTTGCATCAATATAAGCACCATCTTAGCTAAGATTAATCTTCTAACTGATTGAGTTTAACGGGCACGGACCCACATATATTTAACTGAGGGCACTCGTCGTATACTTGAGGAGCATTTTACATGTAAAGATACAAAAATTTTGGGATTAACCAACATGTAAATAAGAGAGTTTTATTGGGCTGTGTGGGCAATTGCCGGCACATGCTCACATGTGGCTCCACCTCTGGTAACTTCAACGGCTATGTTGATCATGTACAGCAAATGATATTTTTTTCCAAAATACTGCAGATCTTATACCATATTTTCGATTACCAATGTTAATGTTGAGATAAGTTAACGAACTTTTGTCAAATTTTTAGTGACTATATGACATAAACAAAAAAGGAAGAATTTTATTATGTTGTTCGTATTTCGAGTTTCTGTATATTTTCTCACAATTTTATGATAAAAAATGAAAAGCTAAAATATATCGTAGGATGCTTTTCACCAACATTTTTTTTTCCCGGAAACACAGTTAATGACTGTATGTCTCAATTCTCAAACAAGTAGTCAAGTTTGTGTACTCGAAGTTGGCTTAGTTTGTGTTCATGTGGCAGGCTTGACCTGTATCGAAGAAATTAAATCCGGATATATTATTGTTAATTTAACATCTTTTTGAACTAATATGCACTATTAGTATCAAAAGTAAGAGATCACTGATTTGCAAAAGTGAAAACACAGGGTCTGCTCTTCTATATAGTCTATAAGGCAAGGATCATTTGCGATTAAGATTCGATAGTAGAATATAACAATATAACATTATGAAACTATTATCTTAAATGAAAGCGGCATTGCCCCCAACGCTATAACATAGTTAGTCATTGTTCGATTAACTTCAGTTTGAATCTTGTGGGTACTAGTTTTCTTGACTACAAATGGTAGCAGCACGACATTCTAGTTGAAAGCTATACCATAAGACTACCCAAATTCTGAGAAGGCTTCGGCATCTCACTAGACAGTGCGTTTCCTTCTGCTCACTCAGAAAAAGAAAAAAAAGGTAACGAGGAGACAGAAAAAATAAAGAAGAGGACAGAGAAGACTCCTATATTTGTCGCGGAACCATTTATGCGGACCTTGTGTGCAAGTTGGGAAGATTGGAGACAAAGGCCATAAAAGAATGGCGTTTCGTGCTGATCATCAGCTCTGCTGTAGCTGTCGCTTCATCAAGTTGGAACCTGTCTCTTCCCCTTTGCTGCCAAATTGGCCAAACTCAAAGGAGCAAGCAACTCACTCTCTGTCTCAACATGTTACTGTCCACTTCAACATTCATTGATTCCAAAACCAACCTGCCCTTAGTTCAACTATCCATTCAACTTTGGCTCTTGATTTTTCATGGAATGTAATTTGCCATTTTGTCGATCAAATCTTTTCATTAAGTTGGTGTCTATGATTTAGTCGATTGGAGCACATTTTACATTATGGTAGTTCAATACTGAATGCATTTTTTTTCCCCAAAAGCATGACAAACTACTGAATTACTTTTTTTTTATATATATAAAGGGTATTTTTTAATATTTACTTAAGAAAAACCACATTTGGCATAGAACCTTTAAGGTTATACAGATTTTGGCTTACTTCAGGATTTGAATAGACTATGATACATTCTTCAACTTTGGTAGTACACTTGCTACCATTTTCAGCCCAGAAAAATAACACATAGAAGCGAACAATGTATATGAAATGAGCTTAACCAGTTTCACTTGAAAATAGTTATTTCACTCCATTTTTTTTTCTCTCTCCCCTCTCTCTCTCCCCCACCTATTTTATTATCTTTTTTGTTTCTTCCACTCAACGTCCACATTAGAGTTTGTTAGGTCTTAAAACAAAACTTGAAAGCTGATTTCAAAATGATGCTAGTTTTAGTCATTTCTCGTGCACATGCATATGTGTGTTATGAAGTTTATAGTTGTAGGGTCTGGGGGTATGATTTAGTTGAAGTACATACAGACATTGGAAAGTCATTATGATATGTGAGATGGAGAATTATATTGTCATGAAAGTCCAAAAATTGAGACATCTTATATTGGAAATGCCATGGGAAGTGTTTGCCTCAAAGTTGACTATGGTGGTATATTCTATCATCTTAATAGGATAGCTCTGAGGTTGTAAAAAGTAGTCACATATCCAGCTTTTTGGTTTTTGGTTTTAAACTGAGAGGCTTCTTTCGGGTATCATTAAGTATATATATATATAAGATTTGATGCAAACATACAAACTTTTAGTACATCGCCGATGGCTCCATTAGAAACTTTTCGTGTGCCACTTATAGCTCTCTTAAAAACACTTAATATATCGATGTATGCTTTTGAGATATTAAAAAAATGAAATGTTAAGAGTTTCAAATACAGGTAGACATGGAACTAGATACCTAATGGGTATCAAGTTGATGGTCAGGCCCAACTCGATAACTAAGCGGGCTGGGTTTGGACTACTGTCAAAAGCTTTGAGTCGGTCCGAGCCCAACTTTGTCGAGCTTTGAGCCGATCCAGCCTGATGCCCAAACTTACATATAATACAACAATATTGAAAAAATAGGAAAAGTACATTAAATTTAAAAAAAAAAATTAAAAACAACTTAAAAATTAGAGAAAAAATAAAATAAATGAACAACTTATAAGACAATATCAAATGATAAGTAGGTAAGTAACAAATCAAAATTAGAAATGAAAGCAAGAACCGGGCACTAAAAAAAATGGAAAAGACGGCTAAAATGAAAAAGGAAAAAGCACATTTTTTCATGTTTTTTAGCAATTTTTTTCCTTTCTCTCATTTTTAATTTATTTTAAACTTTGCATTTTTTTTACCTTTTTAATGAAAAAACATGTTTTTTGTGACTGACACAAACTTAATCCGGTTAATTATCTCTTGTTTTCCAAAGCTTTGTTAACCCATGAGAACATATTTCATTTCATGCTGTTATCGTTTCCAAATTTGTACCTAATTAATTCTACATATAGAAGGACGCCTTTAAGCTGTTCCACTGTTTTAAACCCTTTTATGTGAGGTCGTAACTGGTTCAACTGGAAGTAAATTCCAAATTCTAGTTTGGTACATAAAACTCTTGTTGCCGATCTGAAGAACCTATTTACCATGGTAAAGGGAATTGACAGATCCGCCAAACGCTAAAGGCAATAAATATTTTAACTACACAGGAATAACCAGATGACTGTAATGGAAAAGTAAAGTTCTAATAAAAAAAGTGTTATTTAATTTGATTAATATTATCTGATCTTGAATTTGTTTAGCCGGAATTGTTAAAAAAAACTTAAATCTGATTAGTAATTAAATTTCAATTCGATATGCAGGTTTCCAAGAAAATTTGAATGAGTCCAATTAGATATCAATGTTGAATTTTATGCTACCTGAATCCAAATAAATTGATGCAAGAGTAACAAAACCGGATTAGTTGAATTCTGTAAATGCAGACTTCTCCTCTCGTGTCTATGTGATAAAGAAAGATTGCTAAGTGGCAGGACGAGAGCTTCTGCAGAGTCAAGAGGGCAGTGTTGAAAAAGAGTTGATGCTTCTTGGGGTTGGCGCCAGTAGCTCGTATTAAAACTCCAGCCCCACTGACTCAAGCCTCTGAGCAGCCACATGAGCAAGATTCCGCTCTGCAATCACCACCATTTCCGATGCCACTCCCCACCACCATTTATTGGAAATAATAAATAATCGTTTAGCATAACTGCAGAATTCCGTCCATTATGGCTGTTGAGATGGAGAAAGAAGCGGAGAACTATGGACACTATCATTTATGGTCTTTCACTTCATGATCTCTCCCTGTTTCCCCTGAATTGAAAATTCGGTATTTCTTTGCATCCCTCTTGCTCTATGCAAAAATGAAGGCACTTTGACCAGTCCACTGATGCCCATGTTGCCAACTGCAGGATTGGTGTTGATCTTTAGAGTTCTGGGAAGTGGTGGGAGGTTTTGTTCCTCTTTTTCTTACTTGGGCTCTTCATTTCTGCTGAACAGGTGAGTTTGGTTGTTCTTGATTTTCTTCTGGGTTATCTTGCCTGGCTTTTTTTATATGTGCCGTGTGGTTGGCTAGTGTATATTGGGTCCTTTGAAGACACAGATCTGGGTAGCTGTTTGGTTTGCGAGATTCGCTACTCTTTGAGAAATTCTGTTTCTCTTCTCATTATCTCTATTATTTTGTTAATTTGGTATTGTATTATTAAGTTTTTTATTTCAATGATAGGTTTCTGTAATCTGGATATTCAGCTTTTCCGGGCAGATTGAGAATCGCTGACTTTGATCGAACAGCGAAAAGAGCATAGGATTTGAAGCTTCCCTACAAATTTGGGTTTTCTCCGTCTTGTTGGCCTTAGTCAATAACTTCGCAATCTTTTTCAGCTCTGAGTAATCTTCAGCAGATCAGATTAAGAACAATAAGAGTGAAAGACTTGGAAGCTGTGGTCCTCTTATTAATGTCGTTGAAGTATTAACGCCAAGTTGATCTTTCTGGTAACCATCTTAGACAGTTATACAATGAAAAAGGTTCATGTATTTGAAGTTGTACTCTGAACGTCGGTCAGTTGTTTACGAGATCAGTGCTAACCGGAGTTTTTCCTTAGACCCTGTTTGTCTATTTTGTTGCAAGATATTTGCATCGGGAAACGAAAATGAAGGCTGCAGAGGATAAGAATTGTTGCGAGTATGGGACTGCAACGGACAGTTTGAGTTCTAATGTCCGCAGTTTTGAGTTCCACAAGGGAATTGGCACAAACAGGGGATCAAATTCTCGAGTGGTTTTGAACTCACTTAATAAACCAGCCCCATCAAAGTGGGATGATGCACAAAAATGGCTTGTTGGCATGTCTAATGGGGTTGATCAGGGGCACTCCAAAATCAACAAACCTAGGAATTCAAATGCAGATGAGCAGAGGCATATATTTCCCACAGCTCAGAAAGGAAGAGTTCCTGGGGAGGGAACTGATTGTGAGCAGGATGTGGTTTTGAACCCAGATGAAGGAGAAACTAAGAAAATTGATTACAGTGAATCATTTTGGAGGATCAATAAGCCATCAGAGGATTCATCAATGATACGGTCAATCTGTGTGAGGGACATGGGCACTGAGATGACTCCAATTGGTAGTCAAGAGCCATCAAGGACAGCTACTCCAATCAGAGCCACAACTCCCTCAGCCAGGAGCCCCATTTCCTCTAGGACCTCATCTCCTGGGAGACGCAATCAAGGAGTGCAATCTATTGAAACCAACCAAGCTCATCAGGGGTCTGCTGGAAACAGACTAGAAACAATGATTCCGGGAAGATCTAGCTTTTCTGGGACTGGGTGGGTAAACAAAGATGAAGATGAATCAGAAGCCTCAAAAATACTGCAAAAGAACAGTTCAGAGAGAGACAGAAGAATGAGTATGCTAGAAGCACGTGCTGTGGCTTGGGATGAGGCAGAGAGAGCAAAGTACATGGCAAGGTAAAAGCAGTTACTTCATTACTCAGTTCTTTTGCCAACTGATTTGTAGCTTGTTTACAAGTCTAGGGCTTGCTTGTGTTTCTTATCATCTTCGTCTGACTTAATTTCTTGCACCAAATTTTTACACGTGGATGTGTATTCTTCAAGGCCTTCTAGCAAAAAATGCAGTTTGCAATGAAGAAACAAGAAAATTAACACTGAGCTCATTGGCATGTAACTGCTTACTTTTGATAGTTACCTTTTTAGTTATTCATGATTGTTTTTATAATCGTCAAGAAGTTGTTTGCTGTGACTGGCATATTGTTCATATGAATATGATGGTTGATGACATATAATGTTCATATGGTGATCAATATCATATAGACAGAATAATGTTCTTTTTTGCCTTCAATAGATTGAACAGTATGGTGATCCATGCATATCAGATGAGAATATGGTGATCCATGCATAATATTCTCACCACTAGATTCCAAGCATTAGCTTCTTTCTTATTGCTGAATGGTGTGGTTTCAGATACAAACGTGAGGAGGTGAAAATTCAAGCCTGGGAAAACAGTCAGAAGAGAAGGGTGGAAGCAGAAATGAGGAGAGTAGAGGTACTTCAATGTCCTATTTAAATGTTTCTTATATGGATGATTCTATGGGTTGGGGGCAGAGGAAAGTTATCCTTCCTTCCCCTGGTCATCAAGCATACTCTGAGTTGTTCTATATCAGTAACAGTTACTTTTCTGGCGAGACAATTTTAGTGAAGTATCAATCTTAAGATGAAAAATTGATAATACATGATAGGTGTTTGTGTTGACTGATCTTGACAATCCAGTCATTTTAGGAAGATGATTGATAACTCTGGTACTGTGTAGAACAACCTTTCATAACCCTGTAAGTCCATGACTAGTCTCTGCTGTTCTTTGTCATTTTTTAGTAATGTGAACTGTTTAGGCTTCCATCATTTCCTGTTTTCATTTTCTCTAACATAAAAATACATCATTTTCCTCACTTTTTCCCAACACTATCTTGGATATTCCCACTTTATGCATGCTAGATATAGTCTATCTGGGATATAGACAACAGTATGTCATTTGATTGTTACCATTTGCCATCACCTAAAGTTTTTGGATATTTATTAATTCGTGCAAAATGCAGGTTAAGGCCGAGAGGTTGAAATCCCGTGCACAGGACAGACTGGCCAACAAGTTAACTACAACTCACCGGAAGGCGGATGAAAAGCGTGCAAATGCAGAGGCCAAAATGAAGGAGCGTGCTGTGAGAACATCAGAGAAAGCTGACTACATTCGAAGAACTGGTCATCTTCCAAATTCCTTCTTTTCCTTCAAGTTGCCATCATTCTTCTTCTGCAAAACCTGTACTCCGATTTGATGTAATGGATCTGGCAAGCAGTGCTCCTGTATTTACAGTTATATGGGGTGTAATCTCCACTCCTGCTGTTGCACTGTCATGCTTTCATTTTAATTGTTTACATTGTAATTTACGTTTTGAACATTACTGCAACTGTTTTCCCGACATACCTGTGCTTTTGTCATGATTTCCTTTTTATGAGATTCTTTAACAGATCACGAGAATTATTAACAGGTCACTCTCAAGCATGAGTGTTATTAACAGATCACTATTTAACTGGCTTGATCGGTTGTTTAATGGACCAATATTCTCACAAAATATCAAAGACTTACAAAAGCATCTTCAGGTTAGATTCAAACGGACAGTTGACTTCTAGAATTTATTAGACCATCTACGAGTAATAAATTGAAAAGGACATGGTTCCCCATGATGTTGGAGCACTTTCAGTGTGCCCAGGTATAGAGAAGTTTGCAATAAGCAACTGGCATGCATGTGCCGAAGTAGTGAGACAACAAATCCTAAGCATATCCTTGGTTACACACGCCCATGATCCAGTGACCATTGTCACCACAACCATGTCTGATGTACAATTCTCTATGAGAATTGAACCCCAAAACTTTTTCAGTGTAAAAGAGGCCCGTTCTTGCTGCATATGCCAAATAACAGATCACGGGTTTGAGTTCTGAAGAAGCCATTTCTTTAGAAAAAGGTTGAATTATAGTTCTATATTCAATCTACGCCAAGCCATGGGACCACACTAGCTGTGGCCTTTAATGTACAGCAGACAATCCTGCAAAATGTAAGCTGGCCTACTGTTACTATAACTGTATATAACATGTTATGCAATTACCTAGGTGCACCATGGTTGTTTAAGTTTTAAACTACCATTTTCCACATTCTGGTTCTGAGTTCTCTGAGCCCACTATAAATTTTTCATTTTTCGCTCCATGTAACTGTACTCCTAAGGTGCAAGATCCCTGTCATTATTCATGCAATATGCTTGAATGCACTTCCGGAACTTTCATGTCCACAATATTTTTCCTTGTCCTCAAGGAGGCGGACATTTCTCTGTATTTGTACTGATTGGATTAAGTTGTTTAAGGATTTTAGGCTATGAACCCAAGGAAAGCGTTGGACGTAGGGGTAAAAACGTTAAAAGCAACAACCCCACTCTTCTTTACCCCCATAGGAGAGCTTCTTCAGCCTTTACAACCCTAGCAGCGAAAGGAAGCAAACAGCCACTTGGTTTGAGGCAAGTAAACTGAGGCCTGTTTTCTCTTAAAAGAAGTGGTGTGCCAAGTGCACCATCTTCGCAACCTTGATCCCGCAGGCCACATCATAGCAAAGCGTTTACTCCACACTGATAGCATGCTGTTGCAACAGGCAACTCAACAAGATGTTATTAGGCATTCTTCTGCCAAGATCGCACAGCAGCACATGCCTGTGCTGCCAACATCGTCCAGCACATGTCCTGCAAATTTTGACTATCATGATATGAGAATCTAACACATCTTCATACACGTGAATGCACATGTTTATGCACTCATGTGCAGAACATTGGTTTTATTGTGAAATATATCCAATACTTTTGTGTCAAAAATGCTGGGCTGGAAGTTCCTCAGTTTACAACTGGCTCTAACTTGGGGGTCTAGATTGTTCAGCTAGAGAAACTTGGCTTTTTCTGAGTTAGATCTGAATAGCCCAATAATTAATTGAATCTTTGAGTTGGTTGTGTTGTTCGACTCTCGTTGAGACTTGCCAATATAATATGTTTCTTGGTCGAGCCAAAATCATGCACGATGATGGTCCAGACTCCAAACACAAATATGCCTGATGAGAGCAGAGCTGGTGATCCTCCAGAGCAGTTCTTAAAATTCTTTTGCTTCAGGTCCAATCTCACGATTCCCAAAAAGAAATGGTAGGGGCCTCAATAAATGTGGTGAGTACATTCTCAATTTGTGGCCATTGATCTTCACAGTGAACAAGATGTAACAGTATTTTAAGAATGTGATTTGGCAGATAATATTGACCTCTTCACATGATCGACTCAGTTCAGCTTTATGTACGTCGGTGACCAGACTGAGTCTGAGGCTTGAAAAACCTCCATTACTGACCATCAGTTAAGAATCTCTAACCAGGAGAATATCGACGCCAGTCTTTTACAGTAGCCACAAGTTCTTTTAAGTGGTAATCCTCAGGCTTCTACCTCTTTTCCTGCACTGTGGTTCATTTAATTTCAACTGACACATCACCACTGACCTGTTTTCTGCTCACTGCAGAGCTTTGTCTCACTAATGAACAAAATGAAAACGTTCAATTTTGCTAGCACAGGCGTTGAAAGTTTGTCTGGACCTTGCTTTTCTAACGATGGGTCCTAATCATACCCATCAATGCTGAACTTCTCAAAAATATCACGATTTGTGAATAACAAAGGTGACAGATATTTTCAGGATACCAATCAGAGCAGATAATAGTATCAGCATCGCATTAAGGGTTCCAGGTTCATCCTTGCTTTCTGAACAATTGAGTACCCATTCATCTCCACCTTATAGCTATTGACAAACTCATTTGTTGTTTAATCAAATATTCAAAATTGATCTTCAAGTTAAAATTGTGAATAAGAACTAGTATTTCTGATGAAATGGCACGAGAGAGAGAGAGAGAGAGAGGGAGGGAGAAGAGAGAGAGAGAGGGGGAGAGAGATGAATGACTTGAACTTGATGATAGAGATTAACCAGGCAATAGAGATGTTAACCAGGCATTACTTAGTTGGACGAGCTGAATGGAAGAAGATTATGGAAAAACTACGGACTGTTCCTTCTGTATGAAATTTAAAATTTTGGACACCAATACCCATTTGCTGACCGCGTGGAAGGCTGCCCACATGGTTGAATTGACAAAATGATCTACTAATTATACTGAAAGTCCGAGAATCAGGGATTGATTTGCCAGTCAAACAAAGCTTTATTTGCATATGCTCTATGAGAGAGAGAGAGAGAGAGTGTATATATATATATATATATATATGGAAATCGGATTTTACACAGTCAAAAGAGGGCCGAAACCCCGGTTTGGAATCTTAGCCATTAACATCCCTGCTGAATGCCCATAACTTGACAGTACATATTCAACTTGCAGCTTCATTTTGGATAATAATTTGCAGTCTTCAGTCTTCACCGCCTAGCATTGGATGCTTCCTGCTCATTTGAGTGCTGCACTGGCTGCAGTTCGGAAACGTAAATGTCAGAAAATAAATTTACCGTGGAATTGGGGCCATGAGAGGTTCCTTATTTATTCCCTTGGCCGGGTCACCGGTAGACAAGTTTTATCCCAATAATGGCTTCACTCGGCCACTCTTTTCCAGCTTGCATATATAGTGGCCTTCCTTGTCTTCGGCAGTTCCTCCGGAGCCACGTTCCGATGATCATTGAAAAATCTTCATTAATCAGAGAAGAAATCGGTAAAAATTATAACTACAAAGCCAAATTAATTCCCCGTAAATTCGCAATTAGTCAGTTACAGATCCACAACTCTGAAGAAGAACACTATGCTTGAATACAGTATCTTAACATTATTATTTACATGTAATTTTTGTGACTTAGATTTACTTATTTGCTAAGTAATTCCATTTGCAGAATTTTGGGCTCAGAAACCGACAATTAATTAAGGGGCACCCCTATATATAAATGAGAAAATTTTTTAATTCATCAATGTTGAAATAGAGTTTTTGTAGGGCTAGTGCGGGCAAATGCCCACACCTGCCTATATGTGGTCTGACATGGTCAGTTTGGGTTAGCGCCTACTATAAGTCAATGGGTCGAGCAGCTCGAGCTGGACATGTTTATTAGAGAAGTGAGTTAAACCTAACAAATTAACTGAGTTGAGCTCGAGTTTTAATCGCTTGATCCTAGTGTAAGCTTGACTCTCTCTCTTTCTCCCTTTATATACATATATATATATATATAATAGTTATTTTTTTGTCACTAAGCCATCATAAAGGATACATTTATGAAGACCAATAGTTTGAGCATGGTATTTAGCTATATAATTCACATTTGACAACGGTTTTTAGCAACACAAAACATAGCATTTTAAAAAGTTAGTATTATACTTAAAACGGCAAGGATTCTTTGGGGACTGATAAATTGGGTTATTAAGTGATTGGCTGTTATTGTTATAACATTTGTTTGGTTGGAACCAGAACTGCTAGGGGTTGGATTGGGATCTATCAGTGTGAAAGTATATTAGGTCATTGCAATAATATTCAAGTAGCAACGGGTTGGATTGGGATCTATCAGCCTCAAAGTATATTAGGTCATTGCAATAATATTCGACAATCAAATTTGAGGTTCTACATGGGCAGACAAATGATGTACATATATAAGATTGTGAGGAATTTTGGGAGATTTATAAAAGAGGTTGTTAAATGAAGATTGCCCTAAGCTCAATGTAGGAGTAGGTCTGGTCATTATAAAAAATGAACAAAAAGAAAAAAACTCAACCACAAAATGGTTTCAATTATATATATATATATATTCCAGATATTTAAAGTCTAATATTGAAGATTACCATTTTTAGTTGGTTTCAAAAGATCTAACCCATACATATGAACCATATATTTCTAAAAATATCACAAATTGGTATACATTAGCTACCTTTTAGTGTTATACAGAGGCCGAGATACATGGCACTGGTGAAGGTGTGCAAATTTTTCGTGCGCCAGTATGGCTAATAACGAAAATACGTCCGCTTAATGGAAAAAGTAGAGTTTTTGTAAGGACAAAAAAAGAAATTTTAAAAAAAAAAGACATGCTTAGATAATTACCAAATTGCCCTTATTTTCGTTTTGGCGCACAGGTTACGTGCACCTACGGTGCATGCAGCTCACCCTCAGGGGTTCTGTGTGGCAAACTGCCCACACGCCGCCCACATTGGCTTCAACCTTGGTTATAACGCACAAAAATATAGTGGTCAAATTGAATTCTTTTGAAACCTATGCTTCTTTCTATTATTTTATTGAAAGTTGGACAACCTTTATTAAACTGTTATTAATTAATAATTTTTTTTCTCAAATTTCTTCGAAGTTTGATAAACCTTTATTTAAATCGGGCTCCACCATTTGCTGGTAAATTGTGCGGTTAATTGGATCGATCTATTATACAACGGATCATGCCAAAAGTAGGATCTCTTCTAACAACAACCAATTAATTTAATAAATTTTGAAATTGAATCTAAATTAAACAGACAATTACGTATTAAACAGACAATTAAGTACCTATAATACACACACACACACACACACACACACACATATATATATATATATATATATATATATATATAAGGCTGGTATTCCGACTTGGTTCAGGATCCGGACCAACTTAACTGGATTATTGTCATTCCCCAGATCTCTTCTTTTTAACGAGATCCAACTAAAGGGAACTCATTTATTTGTGTTTCCTTTTTCTCTCGCATCTAAACGCTTTTCCACAGCCTGGAAATCTTTGGAAATCATGTCAAGACAGTTATTTTGGTAGGTTACTTGAGCAAGCCAGTGGGATTCGATCTACGAGCGGTTCCAGATTCTGCAACGCCATCTTTGTTAGTGCCTAAAAATTAGCCTTTCCCGTTCCGACACCAAATGGCAGCCAATATATAGAAGGTCATTAAAAATTTTATTGCATTCATGGATTAAATCTTTCAATGGATCTTGAAATCTTTGGAAATTAACCATGTAGTATGTCACCTGCTATATATATGGAAGGTGATCTTGGAAATATTCTCCCCGAAATAAGATAAATACTAGGCAATCGAGCTATCAAAGACTCATCTCATAACTCTCTTGTCATCCCTACTCCTAGAAAGGAAGAAGAGAAAAATGGCAAACAAGGTGTTGGTGGCTACCATTTTCGTCTGCTTCCTCCTCGTTTCGTGTAAGTGTTTTTTTTTAAATGTTCTCCGGCACTAAACAACCAATTTTAATTTATTCAGATAATCCTATATATATATATATATATATATATATATATATATATATATATTGGATTAGCTAAATAAATTAAAATTGTGAGTGAGTGAATGATGACTTTACTATGCAAAGTCACCCAGCGTCACTCATCCAAGTAGATAGATGGTTGACAAAAACCAACAAAAAAAATGTGAACTGATATTAAATGAAAAATATGGCATCAATTTTTTTTGTTGTTTTTTTGGTTAACTGTTCACTATGATGGATCAAACAACCTTAGTTAAATTGGATGAATTTTAAAGATTAAGGTCACCATTCAATATATATATAAGACTTGTGATTGATGGTATTGAAATATCTTCAGGTTGCGAGGGAGCAGAAACTACGGAGTCGGTGTGCTGCACGAATCCTTACAATGGATGCCACAAGGGGGACGGAGCGGATGAGAGCCGGTGCAACTCCTTCTGTTCGGACAAGGGCTGCCGGGGCGGCGAGTGCAAGAGCTGGGGCAACCCCTCCGGCCAATGCCACTGCTACTGCTGATCCTCACATACTGCTATCCGATCGTCATTGACGTCGCCGGAACCTCACATTGATGATGTTTTTTCTTTATTTCTTTATTTGCTGCTTATTTGCAAGGGCACCAACACGTATCGGTCACGTCTTCTCTTGATCATTATGTGCATTTTTGGATGATTCAATTAGCAGTAGGAATGCAATAAGAGTGCCACTATTTCGTCATCAGTTGACGTCTGCCTTTCTTATGGATTCCATTATCTCTCTCTCTCTCTCTCTCTCATCAATTTACGTTATGAATCTACCATGCATGTTATGGATGATGATACGAGTAAACCATTCATGCCGTCGAAGCAATGATCTCTTTCTGTACAGTGGCAGTGTGTATGTCAACGAACAAAGCTCTATGTTTGCTGCCATGATTCTACAAAATTCAGCATCAAGAAAACGAAAGCAGATACAGCAAACAGAGAGAGTGTGTGTCTTTCGTTCTCTTGATCACACCAGGAAAAAAAAAACTCAGAATTGAATGGCCCGTGTTAATGTTTTGAAAATTTTTCAGCTACGCCCCTACTAATGTTTTCAGGAAAAAAATGTCATGTAATAGGGAAGTATCAACACGATGAACTACGTACATGCTTTAATTAACAGAGTTGTTCGTAAGAGAGAGCTTGCGTTAATGGCCCACACTACATAAATTGCTTATGTTTTGGAATGAAACTACAATGGAATGAATTTTGCATCACCTAGACAATTATCGAGTACAATGAGGTGCACCACCACCTAGCACGCAACAAAAACACTATATTTCATGAATCTTTCCCATTCGTGAAACACTCCATCGTGTTTCTATTGCCAAAATCCCCCTATGTGCTTGAATACATGAGATAAAGAACTTAGAAAATGAAAGTTTTATATCACAAAAGTTGTATTCATTGCCAAAACGAACAGGATTGATTCCAGAGCTGGTGTGATCATTTAGCAGCAATGTTGCACTGGCCAAATATAATGGAAAAAATTTCAAAATTTCCACTCTTTACGGAAGTATAATCCTTACAATGCGTAACTATGACGAAACCCAATATGGTGTATGCAATAAAGGCATGGCATGTTAATTTATCATGATCTTTCTATTGACTACTGAAACCATGTCAAAAGAATAATATGATACCTAGAAGTAACAATTCAATTTTGATTAAACTTTTGTCAAGTGCAGTTCTCTCTTATTCCTTGTTCTCATATATTGACTGACCATATAGTGGAAATTTTACTAAACGCTATAAGCACTTTTTTCAGAAGAATCCTCCCTCTTACCAAAGAGAAAAACACACACTGACCAATATAATGTCCAAGTGGCCGCATAAGGTTCTTGTATAGCTAAAAGCTTAAATCAGAAGAATGTTAGAGGAACTTGAGAAAATCCCATTCAGTTTATGGTGTCAGAAAAGAGGAGCCGCAGATCTTTCTTCAGAACTCGTGTTCCGAAGCAGATAGGATCTGTTTTGTGAAGAACAGAAATGCTTTTAAAGAATTTCCTAAAATAATTGCTTTTGTCTTCGGATCACACACACCTTTTTTTTTTTTGTGGATAACGTGGAGAGAACAGGTTATTCACTCGTTTTTGAAAATCTCGTTTTCACAAAGTTCATTTTTTAGAAAACCTGGTTTTGAATCTTTTGATGTCAACCAAAACCGTTGTTTTGGACTGTCATCTGAAAGCTATCGTAGAGACGGACTACAATTTTTGTTTGAGAGAAGATTGTTTTATGGGAAATAAGAACTCAGTTTCTACTTTCACAAGATCAACAACAGAGTTCTTGAGAATGGCATTCAAGAAGGAGCAAGGAGGATACATGGACATCGAAGAGTATCATACAAACAAAACGAAATACAAAGAAAAAAAACATTATCCAACCAAATTAAGGCATGCAAAGTCATCCAAGAAGAATCTAAAAAGGAGAAGATGAAGGAACCAGTGGTAAATGAGACTGCTAATTGAACTCACAGGCATATATATAGCACAGTCTCAATCATTGTCACAGTTTCTTACATTTTTTGCCCACTTTCAGTTGTTCATTTGCATATACCATGTAAACAAGTGCAATCTCAAGCGCCAGGACGAGGAAACTTAACCGGCGGCCATGATACATCTTAGTTTCAGATTCTGAAGAAGTGCTTCAAAATTACTCATGACCTCAGTAAGCCAAAATTAATCGTAATAAGTGTTCAGCTCGGTGAATCATACATATAACTTTGCCTCTATCCGGTATATACTTTGCATGTTCATATAATGCATGTAAATAACCTGTTAAATAACCTCTATGCCGGTATATACTTTACCTAATATGTTCATATAATGCATGAAAGTATAATTTTTAATTTCCTGTTTCAATACGGAAATTCTTTTCACATTAAAAAGTGTTGGATATTTGTGGCAGCGCTCTAAGAGTTCATATATATAAATGTTTCACAATTTTAACTTGTTTTTCACAAAATATGCATTTGAATTTATTTCCAATTCAGCTGAGCCGCTCGTGAAATAGCAGATACGATTCAATTCGAAGTTTTTTTGTTTCTGGTGTGATCAAGAGAACGAAAGACGCGCTCTATGTTTGCTGCATCTGCTTGATGCTGAATTTTGTAAAATCATGGCAGCTTCTCCCACAATTTTGTTCGTTGACATACACACTGCCACTGTACAGAAAGAGATCATTGCTTCGACGGCATGAATGGTTTACTCGTACCATCATCCATAACATGCATGGTAGATTCATAACGTAAATTGATGAGAGAGAGAGAGAGAGAGAGAGATAATGGAATCCATAAGAAAGGCAGACGTCAACTGATGACGAAATAGTGGCACTCTTATTGCATTCCTACTGCTAATTGAATCATCCAAAAATGCACATAATGATCAAGAGAAGACGTGACCGATACGTGTTGGTGCCCTTGCAAATAAGCAGCAAATAAAGAAATAAAGAAAAAACATCATCAATGTGAGGTTCCGGCGACGTCAATGACGATCGGATAGCAGTATGTGACGATCAGCAGTAGCAGTGGCATTGGCCGGAGGGGTTGCCCCAGCTCTTGCACTCGCCGCCCCGGCAGCCCTTGTCCGAACAGAAGGAGTTGCACCGGCTCTCATCCGCTCCGTCCCCCTTGTGGCATCCATTGTAAGGATTCGTGCAGCACACCGACTCCGTAGTTTCTGCTCCCTCGCAACCTGAAGATATTTCAATACCATCAATCACAAGTCTTATATATATATTGAATGGTGACCTTAATCTTTAAAATTCATCCAATTTAACTAAGGTTGTTTGATCCATCATAGTGAACAGTTAACCAAAAAAACAACAAAAAAAATTGATGCCATATTTTTCATTTAATATCAGTTCACATTTTTTTTGTTGGTTTTTGTCAACCATCTATCTACTTGGATGAGTGACGCTGGGTGACTTTGCATAGTAAAGTCATCATTCACTCACTCACAATTTTAATTTATTTAGCTAATCCAATATATATATATATATATATATATATATATATATATAGGATTATCTGAATAAATTAAAATTGGTTGTTTAGTGCCGGAGAACATTTAAAAAAAAACACTTACACGAAACGAGGAGGAAGCAGACGAAAATGGTAGCCACCAACACCTTGTTTGCCATTTTTCTCTTCTTCCTTTCTAGGAGTAGGGATGACAAGAGAGTTATGAGATGAGTCTTTGATAGCTCGATTGCCTAGTATTTATCTTATTTCGGGGAGAATATTTCCAAGATCACCTTCCATATATAACTTACGGTCATTAAGGAGTTAACTAATTCATATATATATATATATATATATATAGCAGGTGACATACTACATGGTTAATTTCCAAAGATTTCAAGATCCATTGAAAATAAATATTTAAGTAAGTTCAAAGATTTAATCCATGAATGCAATAAAGTTTTTAATGACCTTCTATATATTGGCTGCCACTAGGTGTCGGAACGGGAAAGGCTAATTTCTAGGCACTAACAAAGAGGGCGTTGCCTAACCTAATCTGGAAACGATCCTAGATCGAATCCCACTGGCTTGCTAAAGTAATCTACCAAAATAACAGTTTTGATATGATTTCCAAAGATTTCCAGGCTGTGGAAAGGCATTTAGATGCGAGAGAAAAAGGAAACCTAAATAAATGAGATCCCTTTATATATATATATATATACATATATATATATATATATTCTAGAGCTTAACGAAGGTTCGGTCCTATTATATGTACGTAATTGTCTGTTTAATATAGATTCAATTTCAAAAATTATTAATTAATTAGTGAATCCTACTTTGGTATGATCCGCTGTACAATAGATCGATCCAATTAACCGAGTCCAGCAGCTTGCATCTCACTATTTGAGTCTACAATTGGTCAAAATGCCAATTAGAAGGATCAACATATATTTTGAGCGCACTATCCAGGGTGCATCTCATTGACGCAAAATTTACCAGCAAATGGCGGAGCCAGATTTAAATAAAGGTTTAATTTTATCAGACTTGGTTGAAAATTGAGGAAAAAAAACTATTAATTAAGTAACAGTTTATAAAAGGTCGTCTAACATTAAGTAAAATAGAAGAAAGAAGCATAGGTTTCAAAAGAATTCAATTTGACCACTATATTTTGTGTGTTACAATCAGGGGTGGAGCCAGTGTGGGCAGCGTGTGGACAGTTTCCCAAACAGACCAGGGGAGAACAACGAGTCGAGAGCTCGACTCATTAAAGCTCGGTTCGTGAATGAGTTCGAGCCGAGTCATTTGCTTAACGAGTCGAGCCCGAGTTCATGAGTCGCTCAGTCAAATAATCGAGTTGAGTTCGAGCTCAACATGTTACTGCCGAGTCGAGCTCGAGCCTTAATCGAGTTTGTCGAGCCTTCATCAAGTCAATATATTCAATTGAGTTTACAAGTTTGTCGTGCCTTAATTGAGTCGAGCTCTAACTCAATACGTAACGATGAATATTAATTTTATTCAAACAAGTTTGTCAAGCCATAATTGAGTTGGGCTTGAGCTCAACATGTAACAATGAATATCAATTCTATTCAAACGAGTTTTCAAGCCATAATTGAGTCGAGCTCGAGCTCAACATGTGATGGTGAAGATATGAATTCTATTCAAACGAGTTTGTCGGACCATAATTGTGTCGAGCTCGAGATCAACATGTAACGATGAATATCAATTCTATTCAATTGAGTTTGTCGAGTCTTAATCGAGTTGAGCTCAAGCTCAACAAGTAATTGCCGGGACGAGCTCGAGCGGAGTCCAGCTCGATGTTTCATTAGTTGAGCCAAGCTTGAGCTGATTGAACTCGGACTCGACTCAGCTTGTGTTCGCCCTTACAGACCCTGAGGGTAACCTGCGTGCGCAGTTCGTTGCATACAACCTGTAGACGCCAAAAGGAAAAGGAGGCCATGTTGATAATTATTTATCAGAAAACGTCTTTTTAAGTCTTTTCCAAATTTTTGATTTGTTTTTTTGTCCTTACAAAAACTTTTACATTTCTATTAAGTGGATGCATTTTAGTCGTAAGCTATATTAATGCATGAAAAATTTGTACACCAATATGACATACATAACCAGCTTCACCAGCCCAGCCCCGTATTTCTCGGCCTCGGTATAACACTAAAAGTTAGCCAATGTATAACAATTTGTGATATCTTTAGAAAACTATGGTTCATATGTATTGTTAGATATTTGGAAAACAAGTAAAAAACGTAATTGACCTGTTTCATTACGGCTTATCAACCCGGATCTTATCATCATTAAATCGACCGATCGAGTCATGGAGTAATATTGTTTTAATAATCTAATACTTAACTTGTGCCTTGGTGCATATAATTTGTTGCGTGCACAAAAACCAGAACAAAAAATGCAATATTATAAATGCGATACAGTATGTTCAATCGTAAATAAATAAATTTGTATATGTACAATTATCTATGACAGTTATGTATTAGCATCTTCAATTTCAGGTTGGTGTTGTCAAATCTCATAAATTCAATTCTGAGGAGTATTTTCTTCAAATTTAATTTTTCACACCAATGTCACGTTCATGCACTAATACTTACAAGAACCACCAGTTAAAGAACTTATTTTAGATGAAGAAATTTTCATATTGAGGCCTACCAGATTTTGTCTATAATTTCCAAAAAAGAATCATTTTTTTTTATTTCCTAATCAATGAAGTTTGTATTTTTTATGAAATATGTTAAATAAAGGCCTGTAATGAATTTTAGTTAAGCTAATAAATTGAAAGAGTTAGCTGAAAATTTTTGTACAAAATTAATTTCTAATGCTATGCCCTTTGATAATATATATATATATATATATATTTATTTATTTATAAAGTAAGCTGGGGTTCATATAATGCATGTAAAATAACCTGTTAAAACTTTTTAGTTGCATGTAAGTATAGTTTTTAATTTCCTGTTTCAATAGGGAAGTTCTCATTACATTAAAAATTGTTGGGTATTTGTGGCAGGACTCTTAAGAGTTCATTTGACGGGAAGAAGTGCATAGAAGCACAGAGCGTCATCAGATATTCCAGGTATTTGTTTTGATCAAAGAGAGAGTGTGGAAGACGGAGAAGATGGCAGCATCCATGGCATGAACTGTAGCAAGGTAAATTGATGAAATAGCGGCACTCTTATTGCATTCCAACTACTAATAGAAGTATCCAAAACCACACCTAACGATCAAGAAAAGAAACCATCGTGTGTTGGTGCCCTTCCGAATGAGCAGCAAACAAAGAAAGAGAGCATCATCAATGTGAGGCTCCGCCGACGGCGATCGGATAGCGGCTATGATGATCAGCAGTAGCAATGGCATTCGCCGGCGGGGTGGCCCCAGTTCTTGCACTCGCCGCCCTTGCAGCCGTTGTCCGTACAGTACGTGTAGCAGTGGCTCTCTTCCTCTGCGTTCCCTTTGAAGCATCCGACGAAAGGATTGGTGCAGCACACCGACTCTGGAGTTTCTTCTCCCTCGCAACCTGAAGATATTTCAATCTCATCAATCACAAGTTATATATATATATATATATATGGTCAGTGTAATGTTTAAAACTCACTCAGCTATTTAAGTGTTGTCAGATCTATTATAATGAAGAAAAACAAAAGTGATGACATATTTGTCATCATATATATAATATGAGTTCACATTTTTTTTTCTTCTATCTACCTGTAATATGGATGAGTGACGCTGGGTGACTTTGTAGAGTAAAGTCATCATTCACTCACTCACAATTTTAATCTATTTACCTAATCCAATGTATGTATATATATATATATATTGGATTAGCTAAATGAATTAAAATTGGTTGTTTAGTATGCGGGAGAACATTTAAAAGAAACACTTACACGAAATGAGGAGGAAGCAGACGAAAATGGTGGCAACCAACACCTTGTTTGCCATTTTTTCTTGTTCTTCCTTTCTAGGACTAGGGATGACAAAAGGTTCTTCGACTACTCTTTCGATAGCTCCATAGGCTACTATTTATCTGATTTCGAGGAGAATATTTCCAAGATCACCTTTCATATATAACTTACCGTCATTAAGAAGTTAATTAATTCACATATATATATATATATACACATATAAGGTTACATACTACATGGTTAATTTCCAAAGATTTCAAGATCCATCGAAAATAAATGTTTACTTACGTTCAAAGATCTAATCCATGAATGCAATAAAGTCTCTTATGAACTTCTATATATACCAAGTAAAAACAAATATTTGCAAGCTGTGGAAAATCGTTCAGATGCGCGCAAAAGGAAACACAAATAAATGAGACCCCTTTAGTTGGATCTCGTTAAAAAAAAGAGATCTAGGGAATTACAATAATCCAGTTAAGTTGGTCCGGATCCTGTGAACCAAGCCGAGTACCTAACTTTATATATATATCCGGCGTATGAATAATTTGTACACCAATATAGCATATATAGCCAGTTTCACCAGCCCTAACACTAAAAGGTAGACAATGTATAGCAATTTGGATATCTTTAGAAATATATGGTTCCTATATATGGGTTAGATATTTGGAAACCAAGTAAAAATCATAATTTTCAATATTGAACTTTAAATATTTGGAGACCACGTAAAAGTTGCACTCTTGAGTGGATTTTAAATCTTTGGAATCAAATGTAACATGTCACCGTAAATTTGGTCTAATAGGCAGACCCTGTTGGATTTGATCGATTTATATATAGTGGGATCTGGCTTGATCAGCCTCAGGGAATCTTGTCCATGAGTTGGATTACTGGGACAATCCGAGAGGATACTTCGAATAAAGTAAAACAAGATAAAAGGAATAAAGCAAAATTCATATTACCGATACAGTCTGCTTTATAAAAAATTCAATTTAGCCCATCTTGCAAAGTGACTTAAAAAAAATGAGGTGGGCCAGGGCCCATGCGGAAATAACTAACTCCTTAGTGAATGTAAGTTACAAATGAAAGGTGAACTTGGAATTATTCTCGTAGAAATAAGATAAATAGCAGCCCATACGAGCTATCGAACGCCACAGAGCAGAAATCTCCCCCTCAAGTTGGTTGTCCTGTATCATATAGACCCGACTTGGATATGATGTTGTTCAACTTCGATATGCTTTGTCCTTTCATGAAAAATATTACTTTCTATGTGTATTGCAACTTTACTTTTACGTATGAGTTCCATATTGACATGTATTTGAACTCGTATATCTCTTAACAAATATTTGATCCACATAAGTTCACATGCAACTAGCGCCATAGCCCTGTATTCAAGCTCTGTACTACTCCCTGTTTAGTGCTTTTTCATGACACTATATTTTTTCTCAATGAAACAACAATAGCCTGAAATGGACCTCCTATTGTTGGGTGCCCTGGCCAATCTGCATCAACATATCCAATGACTTTTAGCTCACTGTCTCCGCTTAGTAGTCCCTTGCATCCTTGTGGTTTTAAGTATGTCAGAATTCTGTATGTTGCTTCTAAGTGAGGCTGCTTAGGTTGATGCATGAATTGGCTCAGCAAGTTAACAACATAAGTGACTTCTGGTCTAGTTGCAGTCAAGTATATCAGATGCCAATTAATCTTTGATAACTGCCTACATCTTTACCACTTTCTTTTAACAACTTTAAATTCATTTTTACTGGATTTTTTACCCTTTTTGCTCCCACTGTATCCTTAAGAAGCTCCAATATATACTTTCGTTGGCTAATGAAAATGCGATTCTTTGAATGTGCTACTTCAATGCCTAGAAAGTATCTTGACACTTTTTGATATCCAAATGACCTCAGAACACTCAATCTGTTCTATGTCATCCCTTGTTAGGATAATATCATCTACATAAATTACTAACAATGTGCTTCTTTTCTTTAAGGTCAAAATGAAGACTGAGTTGTCAGCAGGGCTCATTTTAAATCCTATTTTCTAATTGCTTTTGACTCTAATTCAAAAAAAAAAAAAAAATCACTTTTTTGTGTTTGTTTCACTACAGATCTCAAATTTGTAGTGATTTGGGATCCTAGGACCTTAGATTTATGGATTTAATGGTAGACCTCTCTCATCCTACCTTAAATTCATGGTTTTGAACATGTAGCATGAGTTTAAAATTCATGCTATTGAGATCCCCAGTTTGCTTAAATTAAGCATCTCCCAAAACACACATTTTTATGCAGTATCGGAACTTACCATTCAAACACAACCTTAACGATATTTGTGTTTTTTTTTTTGAAATATGTTAAATAAGGGCCCATATTGAGTTTTAGTACTTAAAGTGATAAATGGAAATGGTCATTACAAGTGTTATTTTTTTATATACATTTAGCGTAGCTGGTTGAGCTAGGGGCCTGTACTAAGACAGGTCTCTAGTTCGATTAATACCCCTTGCTCACCTAAAAATTACATTTGTGCCCTTTTAACCGGCTATTTTGGTTTTATGTGTCTAAGACTATTAGAATCCATTGGCTATGAAGTTTCAAACTCATGGCATCTCTTACCTACCTGTTTGGCAACAGTGGTATTTTTCAACTTGCCGGACGTACAAGACTGAGCTGCGACTGCTCCCGTTTTTGGTCACGGATTGGAGGAACTTTGACATGTCAACCGCAATTCTCGCTACAGAACGAAGCCCTGCAGGATGGTGGTTGCCGGAAAAATTGATCCATACGACCATCACTGCCACTTCTGTCATGTTCTCAACGAGGAGGAGAAGCTATCTGCTACCTGTCTCGAGTGATTCTTTCTCAACTCCAAATTGCAACTTGCAGTCATAACTGGAAAACACATGTTTACAAGTATGTGATGTACATCCGATCTGAGTAAGAATCTCGATTCGGTCAATCAAAGAAAAAATGACCTTTTTTGTTAAATTCAGGTTTGAAAACTTCAAGGTTGAAATTGAACTCAGGGATGTCGATTGATCTTAGTAGCATATCTGAAAATTGGAAAGATTTTGGTGGAACGCAGTGACATTCTTGGCACCGAGTTCTCTACAGACATATTTGAATTCCCAGCCATGGAGCAGGAAGAGAACCTGTTTTCTGTTCCTGAGGGTGAGACCCTCAGAGCTCCTGCCATCGATAATGCAGCGGGCATTGTACCGGCGGCGATTTCGATGGGGACGAGCAGCACCGACCGTATGCCATATCCAAAAAACTTAAGTATTCGATTGGCGGGGTTCAAAACAGCAGGGTTCAGGACTGAGCAGTGCAACAAGTGACAGCAGAACGGGGAATGCCCATGGAGGAACTTCAACACGTCATCCACGATTCTCTCTACAGAACGAAGCCCTGCAGGATGGTGATTGCCGGAACAAGGGCCATCGCTGCCACTTCCGTCACATTCTCACCGAGGAGGAGAAGCTATCTTCTTCCCATCTCCAGTGATTCTTTTTTCCTGAATAATGCATCGCCTCTCTTGAAAGGGACCTTGGAGAAAAACCGAGGAACAAAGAAACGAGAAAGGTGGAAAAGTCTTTTTTGTTTCGGAGATTCATCTGCGTTGATGTTTAGGAGCTTCATTTGTGTTGAAGATACATTTGCGTTGATGTTTAGGAGATTCATTTATGTTGAAGATTCAATTGTGTTGATGTTTAGGAGATTCATTTGTCTTGAAAGGTTTAGTTATTGGGGCTTTGGCTTCTTTGGAGTATTTTTCTCCTCCCCCTTTCATCTGCCATTTTTTATTTTTTTGCAGTTAAGTGGTCAGTTGCTCAGCAATTATGCAGCCACTAGACAAGGCAGTGCGCTACTGTGTGGTCAATTGCCCAGATAGACCTAAACAAAATGCTTATTTATTTATTGACACCTTCAAATGTTTTTTTTTTTTCATTTTTATATTGGTGCCTTTAAAAATCAAAACTATAAAGTGCCCTTTAGAATCAGATATTATTTTGAAGACATGCTGAAGAAAACTTGTCAAATTTGGGAAACCATAAAGTGTATGGTAGTATATGAAGAAAACTTGTCAAATTTGTGCACTTAAAATATATAGTCCTTGTATAAATTGTTAAACATATGCTTGACTGTTACAAAATCTAAAACTCATGCTTAACAGTTTGTCTGGATATTTTAAGTAACATGGTTAAGTTTTAAAAGATGCCAGCCACACCCTCCCTTTTAAAGCAATTTGAAAAGACTACTAAGTTTTTGACAGGTTTCCCAAACTGCACTTACATTTTGACATAACCCTAGGAACATGATGTGGGTACCTAAGTCATTTCCACAATATTATTTAACCATCGCCATGTATGGTAAAAACACACTACTATAAAAGAGGTGTATTTTTTTGAAAAATCTGTTTCTAAATCAAGCATGCATATATAATTTCCAAACTTGAGTGTTTTCATGATATGAGAAAACTTAAGAATGCTTTACATTTTTTATAAATTAATACTTAGAATTTTAGAGGCCGTTTGCACCAGTAACAATTTGTTTACATCCAATGAACCTGTTTAAAAAATTAGAATAGATTTGTAAAACTTGGTAACATAGTATTTTATGAATCTATCTCAAATTTTGAGACAAAAAAACCACTGAATAGTAACAATATGTTATAAATGCCAAATATTCTTCTTCTCTATCAGGTTAAATATCTTCTATCTTTCAAAAATAATATAACAATGCTACAAAGGCAAGCATAGAGTTGTATGTTTGGCCATAAGAGGGCAGCCCAATAGTGGCGGAGCAAGGATTTCTCAACCCCATGCCTCATTAAACAATGTTTCAATACAATTATAGTCGGGCCAATTTTTGCTTTTTTTCAAAAAAATTTAAAGAGATTAAACTGACATTTTTAAATAAGTTACACTAGTTTCTAATTGGTCCTAGCTTCTTTTCCATAGATCCATTTGCCTCTTCTCCAAAGGACATTTTGTTGCCGAAGCGGAACCAAACACTGAGATTGATAGAGATGTCAATATATTCGATTTGGATCACATATATGACCAAACCAACCCATTCAAATAGCATCGGATATGAAAAAAAATTAATATCTCATTAAGAAATAGATTGAGGTTTAAATTTAGAAAATGACATTATGTCTTGTCTGGATAAGATACCCAATCAAACTCTTCAAAACAAATCAAATGAAAAGAAATATGTCCGATTAAGAAATCACATTGAATTCAGATTCAAGAAATGACATTTGATTGGACTCGGATTTAGATATAAATATACATAAATATTTAATTGGATTTGGATTCGGATCAAACTTAATTTTAAACAAATATCCTATATTTAATGTCTTTATATGTTGAAAATCAATCAATTTTGGTTGCAAAATTCAGATTCAGATTCAAATATAAATGTAAAAATGAGATCTATATCGAAGTTGAATTGTGAAATAGGATTTTCTTTATTCGTATTTAAATTCGGATTCAAATGTGAATATGCGAATATAGAAAAAAAAAAAACAGATGCAATGTATCACCAATTTAATTCCAATCCCCGTAGTATGCAAGACCCGATCCGAAGACTCTGAGCTCCTGCCCTGAACTCAAAATAGCGAAGATGAAGGCGGCCAGAGAGAGAAAGGTGGAGAGAGGGGAGGGGAGACAGCGATTTGGATGTGGGCAGTCTCGCGAGTCCGAGTCCCGTCGGTTCAGCCATGGGCAGCATCCTTGACGAAAGCTCTCTTCTCTTCTGCGTCTGCTTCATCTTCTTCTTCGCTGCTGGAGCTGGAGGAAGTGGAGAGGGTGCTGAGAGACGTGAAGGCTGGTGACGTCCGAGTCGTCCCTGTCTCCGAGCGGTACGACTGGGCTGACTTCATGGTGATCGCTTCAGGCCGCTCCGCGTGGCATGTCAAGAACATTGCTCAAGCGCTCATCTATAAGGCACTCATTATCCCAGTTTTTTTCCTTTCATTATAAAATTTACACTCTTCAATCAATCTGGATTCTTTTAATTTGGGGGGCTTTTGTTTAAGCTCATTCCGTTATTCCGTTTCTCTTGTTGAAGCTCATTTTCATGTTGTCATTCTCAAGATCACTAGCTTTTCGTGGGGCCGTTTTCGGCTTCTTTGATTCTGAAAATCCATAAATTGGGACTCTTTGTAGAACCCTGCTCCTATTTTCGGTTATAAAATCTTCTTATTCATCAACATCCTAGTTTTCTTTTTTTTTCTTTTTTTTCTGGTGGGCCTTCGGATTTTGTCCTTCCTGGTTATGGGAAACTCCTAAGTTGGGACTTGCTCATTTTGGTGTTAGCATTAAATCTCGTTGCTCCTTATAAGAACTACAAGATGAAAGTGTTTGTCATTTTTTTTTGGCACCATCGCTAGTGCTAGTTCGATGCCACCTTTGGAAGAGGAAATATTTGTCTAGTGGGAGTTCAAATAGCTACAGCAATATAGGGAAATACAGGTATTTCCATGTACTATACTGTTGCACAAAAGCGTATTGATCTATCTTAAGTTATGCCAGTTATATCAATAACTTTGGCGCTTCGTTTTTCTATTCCTTGTTCATATTTTGTGGAGAACTTGAAATGGCCTTATCTAGTTGAAGGTTCTTTCTCTGACTCAAACTCTGGTGACAAGCAAAAAGCCTGTATATGAGATAGTTGTTCTCATTCTCCACTATTTTTGTTCTTTGTTAAACAGGTGAAACAGAAGCAGAAGGGAGCTGATCGGTTGATGCTGCCGAGTGTGCAAGGGCATGAATCCGGACAGTGGGTTGTTATAGATTCTGGTCAGTTGATTTGAGTTGTATGTCAGGGTTAACATGGTTCAGATATGTAACACATTGGCTAATAGTTGAATTAGATGCTCAGCCAGCGGCTACATTTTTGTGATAAGAAGCCCTATTTGTACCTTCTTTCTTTCCATATTTTCTGCAGCTTTTTGACAACTTCTCTCCTCTTTGTACTTCATATGATCCCTTAGGTGGCATAATCGTGCATGCACTTGATGAGAAGGCCAGATCCTACTACAATTTGGAAAGCCTTTGGACAACAGAAATGCAGCCGAGGGCTCCAAATCAGGTTTGCTTAGCATATATCTTTCTATACTCTTGCTTGTATGAACTGGTTGTCAATTCAATGGACTACAATAGTATACGTGTCCTGGAATTGTTTGGCTGTTTGAGTTGTTCCTCTTGGATATTGAAAGTGGAATTACTAGTGAGGGTTTATATACAACAGAATACATGTCTTATATATGTGTCTGTGTATAGAGAGAGAGCAAGAGAGAGGGAGAGAGAATGTAATTACTTAATGCAGCTAAATTGTTTGGCGATAAAGCAGGTGCAGCCTGAAGAAAATCAGGTATCATGGTTTCAACCTTAACAGAATATGATAAACTGACCAAAATATATTGGACATTAGAGAACTGCACTCTGTAGTCTGTTCAGTGGTTCTAAATTTCTAACTTAAGTATGTGAACATCAACAAGATGTGAAACATCACTAATTACTGCCTTGGAACTGTACCTAGACAAAAGGAAGCATGTATGGGAGTTAGTGGAGCTCTGTGTTAGGCTTGGCTGGTGACCCTACAGATAGACTAAAGAAAAGGTGTGCCCTTTTGACATGAAATTGTTTTTGCTAGTCAAAAAAAAAAAGAAAAGGAAAATGCACTCATTGTGTCCCTGCTGCAAGATCAAGTGTACTTGAGTGGAAAATCTAAGGTTGTGCCAAGAAAAAGCCTGCTGTATGTACTTGAATCAATGTTGTGTGTAACATACTGTATCATGTGATACATTATATTATTATATAACGTAATTATTGTGACAACCTGTATGCATGGTACCATATTGTATGTAACATTATCATTGGCCCTCGACTCTGAAAATAAAAATGATATGTTATAAAATCTAATTTTTCCCAATTCTAAGGCTATGTTTGATAGCATGGGATCTCAGTGTTAGCCTCTTAGCCTGATTTGGAATCCATTTTAGGTGAAATCCATGGCTTGACGCCCACATCAAGAAGAACCTAGTGGAATAGGAAAACCTAGCAAACCAAAGGAACCTAGTGAAACCATCAATTCCTTATTGCGGATATATATTTCCTCTTCCAAGTCCCTTTTGTCGATATATATTTCCTCTTCATTTAATTAGACTAAGGTCGTTGGCATTTGAGTTTTAGAATCGTATCCTATAACTTTTATTGTTACACTTGTGCGTCAGGGACTTGAAGTATGTTCTTTGAGTATATACACTTTGATTCCTATACAAGTTATGGTGAATTGGTGTTTCATGGTCCTCTGTTACTTTTTATGTGACTTATGTTTGCACCATTCATTTTTCGTATTAGGAAAATTTTCCTATCTTTTCTGAATCTCTGATTTTTTAATTATTCATGTTGTTATATTAAAAAAATGCCGATGTTACATATTTGACTATTGGTCCGATAAACTTTACATTGTACATTTTTACAACACTGACTTGAACAGTTACCATTCATCCAACCTGTTGTCCCCGTTGACATACATTACTATACACATTCTACAAGGTTGACTTCTTCGTTTTACATTTTTTTCAGTAAAATTGTGCTTGACAGAGCTAAATATTAGCAATTTGAACAGGTGGAAAACTTTTCCCATGAATAAAGAAAAGAAATAGCTGTATTAAAACTTTTTTTTTTTGGTTGAGGGGATTCAACTTTATATTTACCAATGTTATCTTTATACACATTTTGCAGGAGGATTTGGGGAAGGCCCTTGCAAAAGTTCGTAGGAAACGAAATAATTCTAAGAAAGTCACAGAGATCACTACCAAGTCTTGATAATGTGATTGACCTCACGCTTCATGCTTGCACTTGTACAAGAACAATCTAAATTCCCATGCTACAGAATTTTTTTGTCTGCATGTCATATTCTTCTGTTTTTCGTCCATTTGATAGAGTGAATACAGTACTGGAGCAGTGGAAACCATGTTAAGGTCCATTTTTAAAGGTTACCAACTTGGAGTAGCTCAATAACGTACGTCTATTCCTCGTGCCTAGACAGTTTTCCGTTGGTGCTGCTCGGTTACAAGTGCATCGCCGGTTTCTTGAAACATCGCAGCTGAAACGGCAGGCAGCTGTAGTGATTGTGTAAGAAAACAATGTACATATGTTCCTGATAACATCACTCTTGGTCTTAATTTCTCTATCTTCTCGTAGAGCTAACTGCTGGTGGAAGTAAAACTCTCTTTGGCCTCATAACGGCTGACTTTCAAATTTTAGCACATTTAGTTCTTAAAATAAGTGGTTTGTCTATCATCATCATTCATGACCATACTGTCGCGAGTCTTTTTGTCATTGGACCTGGCGCTAGCGTGAAAAATGTCGTTCCTTAGTTCTAAGAAAATTATGTTTTCAAATAGAGTTGGATCCTTATTTGATGGAATGGACAGCTGCTACGTTTTACTCGAACTACATGCAAAGGAGGATTGCAATATTATATTGCTTGCTTTTGGTGATGGTTTATATGATGCCAAGGCTTTGTCTTTTTGGTGATGCCATCAATGGATTTTTATTACCTTTCGATGTTGGACAGCAAGCGTGAATATCTTTCTCATTCTGGAATTTACCTTATTTTTCCGTTGTATTCATGCTTCAATCAAATTTCTTACTCAAAAGGATTCAGAATTTCTCTCTTGGCTTTCTGGTGTTTTCAGCTGGATGATCACCAGAGATGATTTTCTTGGTGATAGGTCAGAATGGGGTGAAAGGATTCTTTCATTTTTCCTTTCATTTTGGGTAGGCATGTGGTACCAAGAAGTATAGGTTTGCAGGGTTAGATTAAGACAAATCCAGATCTCAAGTGAATTCCTATTGGCAACCCAATTATGATCTCATGTACAAATCAATGGGTGGCTTTGTATGTAGAAATGATATGCCAACAAATTTGATCTATATCACAGCCATATGTGGATTGACGAACCGATTTTAGATCTTACACATATTTGGGTCTACTAGACACATTTGGATTCAAAAGGATGTGGATTAAGAAAACCTGTTCTAGCCTCAAGTAGATCCGGATTAAGTATCCAAAATTAAGTAACCACCCCAGACACCCATCTACAAACTGGAATATATAAATAAGGTTCCTAATCAGTCTTGGAGCTGGGTGTGGGCACTGTGTGGGCAATTACCCACAAGACTCAGAAAAATGTTTATTTGCATCTTGATGCTTCAAGGTAATCTTTTATTTACATATTGGTGTCCTTAAAAATTTTAAATTTTATAACTAGTAGCCCTTGGTCAAATTTTTTTTTTAGCACCATAAGGTTCCTAACCCAGTGAATGACAATATGCATCAATATATATGTACAACATATAAAAAGTAAAAATTGCATGCGGATATTCAGTTTAATATTCATATGCATATTGTGGCATATTCATGGAATAAGAACACAGCATTCCATGCCAACGATTGAGACACATTCGTGGAACACTTTGTTCCAATTGCTGCAGCATTGGCTACCAAACACTCTCATAGACAATGTAACATCTTATATCTTTATACATTTTTATACGTATCTCATGTTCATATGCAAATATGTAACACAAGTATGCATAACATGCATAAAATGTAACTGAGTGCCCAAGAAAAATTGACGACTTGGGTGTCTGTTCTTCATGTGCTGATCGATCAAATCGGCGCCCATGCATGATCATTTTTTTCTCTAATTGACTTCATTCATCACACATCATAACATGCAGTATAATATGAGAGGGTCGAACCACACTTTGTACAACCAATTATTAATTATTTAGGAAGATGATGACCATTATTAACTATAGTCGTACTCGTACTCACCTTGTGAAGAACAAAATTGCATCACTTTATAGTGTTTACCATCATTTGTTTTAACACAGAAACTAACAAATCAAATTGAAGGCTATTATAAAAGATTGATGTTCATGACTAGACTGATCTTGGCAAGTAAATGTATGCCAAAACAGATCAAATTTCAGTTATAATAAAGCCAACTCTCATATAAATGAATGTGACGTGATATGCTATGGACTACAATATTGTTATTTTGGTAGATAGAGACAACTCGCAATTGTTCTAGCTATTTCATCGACATGCATATCATAATAGTTCTTAAGGGCATGGGCTTACGCCACATTTGACACATAGAAACCTAAATTTCACATGAATTTTCCTAAGCAGCCTATTTTGGAACTTTTAACAGTGATAGACATGTTTCAGAAACCCAAAATCCTTAACTTTAAGTTTGGTTTTAATTAAGCTTCAAAATCTACTGATTTAGATCTATTTTGGCCATATTCAACCTTTAATCCAAGATCAGGTCCTCAACCACGATCACAGTTGATCTAACGCTGTATTTGATTGTGTTTATCTCACTTCATCTGGATTCCGAAATACATTTTGCCGGAACTTTTCTTTGTCATATCACGTTAAGTCTTTTTACAGTCCAGTCAAAGCACAATCCTTTTCATTTTAATCTTGTCAACTACTATGATCCATATGAAACAACAGAATAATCTTGTCAACTACTATGATCATAGGGTTACTAATGCATTTATCATTTGAAATCCACCACATGCATGCCAATATCAGCCTAACATCATCATGTTCATACTCTCTCTCTCTCTCTCTCTCTCTCTCTCTATATATATATATATATATATATATATATATATATATATATATATATATATATATATATATATATATATATATAGAGAGAGAGAGAGAGAGAGAGAGAGAGAGTACATTCTCAGAAACAGACATTTCCTTTCTTGTTGACCTATCGAGCATAGGTAAAGGGCAGATCACACATGTTCCGTTTGCTGTCTAGCACTTCTAAATCTGCTCTTGTTCGTAATTAACTAAGGAGAAGAAAGATGAAACCAGTACTAGGGATTAGCGAAGAGCTTTAAAATTAACAACTCAACCTTCTCGAAAAAAATATCAATGGTACTGTACTTTCCTTTTTTGAAAAGTGAAAATGAACTTGAAAAGGAAAACATAAGTTTCATGTGTTCTAAGCCGACCTCATTTAATTGATCCTTTTGTTTGGTAATTGTAGGCATAAACGAGGTTTATGTTAATAAAATCGGAGATGGGAGGCTCGTTAATGCCATTAGATTAATGGGGTTGTCCTTAACTGGAAATTTCATTTTAAAATTCTACTTGGGCCTTAGCTTGTTATTTAAAACTCCTAGGTTGCAATTCATGATCTTGAAAGAACAACAAAATATGGGCATTGATCAAAAGAGGCGTGCATGACGAAGAATTTGTCTCTGTCATAACGTTCATCACATGGAGAGATAAAAATGTAAAAAATGACACAAGTTTTGGTTATTGCAACTAATTATATAAGTAACTTGCTTTTATATTTGTAATAATTTAATCACCATCACTTGATATTATTTGAAATTGATGGCTCAGACACTTGACATCACTTGCTTTTATATTTATAACTTGCTTTTATATAAGTATAGGTTGTGTTTAAACAGACTGAGAAACTCAGTAACGTGGATTTTAAATTCATGCTACATGTTAAAAACTATGAATTTAAATTATGATGATCTAAGATTGTAGGATTTCATATCACCGCGGATCTCAAATCCACGGTGAAACAAACACAACCATGGGAGAACATAAACACAAGAACTCTTCATCATACTAACTTATTCAGAGAGTCTTTTCGAAATTGTGGATTTTTCCAATGACTTAGTTTTCTTTAATAGAACATTTTATATTGTTTTGTTAGTTTAAAATCCTAGTTTTTAGGTTTACTGCTTTCACTAGTGGTGGAGACAAACAAAATCAATTTGCATGTAACTTTTTCATGAATATGACCTAAAGATTGAAGTATATTACTTACACGTAGCCCACACCTATCTCCGCACCTGCCCTAATGGCATCTAAGAGGGTGTTTGGCAGTGTTCCGTGAATGATCCGGGGATCATTATAAAACTGGGTCCCAAAAAATGCATTGTTCCTCCTACCAAACACTCTTTAAGGCTCACACCAAGTATGCCAGTTCCTTGAGGCCTTTTAATACAAAAGTAAGCTTTTTTTAGTCAAGAGTTCAAATTTGATGAGCCAATAATGCTCAGCTATTGAGTGTTACCTACATGCTTGATCAATGAACAAAAAAATCTTGAAGAGACTTAGTATTAAAACTAACCAAGATCCAAATGCATTGCATATGGGGTCTTTCCTTCAAAAGGCAGTTTATTTACCAGGGAGAAAAAAAAAGAGAAATGAGAAATGAGAGATATAATACTCTTGATATTCACAATAAATTATCAAGAGATAAAACTGCATCCCCCAATTTTCTGCCACCTGTTATATGTGCGATACTGGTGCACAAAATTTCATGTGCCAATAATGGTAATGACAAAAGTACCCCTCGTTCAAATAAAAAAAAACACAAGTTTAAAACAAAAATAGAAATAAAAAAAATAAAATGACTACAAATGATATGTTTTTTTTTTATTACTAAAATATCGCTCTTTGCACACGCATAACGGTGCATGCAACCTTTGCATCTCTAGTCAAGAGATGTAGCCTGGCCTGATTCTCATCCATCCTTCCTTGGTAGTGATGTCTCGAAGAGACAAGGCCTCGTGTTCTGTCTCTAGGGTCCAGAGCTGCTTTGGAGGCAACACCGCTGGCCGCTGGCCGGACAGGGATGCCAAACCCGCCAAGGCAATCTGTCCACAGTCCGGGAGTTCCTGGCCATGGCTGAGGCTGATCAATGCGTAAACTGGACCTATTCAGGCAGGGATGGCACAAGTTGATGTGGAAAAAAACACTTGTGAAAATGACAGGGAACTTGTCTTGATTGTTGGAATGAATTCAGAATGAGATCTGACCGAATGACAAGAACACCTGAGCTGAGCTGACCCGATTACAGATGCAGTGCATCTGAAGATCTAATTGGGCTCCATGATTTCCGTCACTCCCACCAACTTGCAACATACAGATGGGCCAAACATGGCTTCATTGGATTTTTGCATGTCTTAAGGGGAAAGCAATTTGCTAAAGGTTGGGGGGCCAAGGATCTGGATCTGGATTTTGGATCTGATATTTATCCACTACCCCCAGGTACTCCTGCACCAGCACAAGGTCGATTCTCCGGACCATTCACGTATAGATCCTGTGGATCCAACCCGTGTATCTCTTGGCGGGTCTTGCTAATGCATATTTTGGGTGTCAGTGGAGTCCGGTTCGGATCATAAACTGGTCACTTCACCATGAAAATTATGTCATTCCATGGTCACCATATATCAAGGTTTTCTGAAAAATCTTGTGTCAAAATGATTGATATCTGAATCGTCTTGAATGGATGAATTCGATTTGGATATGTGGCAAACCAATTAGATTCAATGGCTGATTCAAGAGCCACACAACAATTTCTAAGTTTTTTTTTTTATATTTTAAGGTTTTTATCTTCCAATTATTTCTATAATTTTCTGTTTAACTTTCAATAAAAAAAAAATTTGGCGTGAGTTTTGCCGATTCACAAACAGTTCACATCCGATAAAATTAGAACGATTAATTTAAGAAATTTTCCAACTTAATATGATGGGGTTCTACCTTTCTTTTCCTTTTTTTTTTGGTTTTTAAATTTTATATTAATTCTAAATGAAATAGATCGGGTGTATTTGAATGATCCAATGTTCAAGTTATTTTGCTTCTAAGAAATGTGTAAGGTTCATTGATTCTTCACAGCTACGTACCGAAATGTTGGCAAATAAATTGAACAATTTGCCCTTTTCATTGGGTATCCAAGTATATATATATATATATATATATATTTCACATTGCTAGCAAATCTTCATATATTTATACCGATATATTAATGCGATTGAAGTTCTTTCCATATTATCAATCTCTTGGCAGAACATATTCACCTTTTTTCATACACCATATCGGATCTTCCTGGGAATTGGATCTGATGGTTCGGGCACAGATCTGGAAATGAGGAATCAACGGACCTGAGTACCGGATCCACCACATATGTCCTTAGCTGGATCCACATGTAAGAATGTACTTGCAGATCTTCACTTCATGCAGGTAAGTTGGGTCGTGGATCTGATGAAAGGCCAGACCTTACTGTAAAGCTTATCGGAAAATCTAGATTGGTCGAACTCCAATCGGGTTAAGATCTGCCCTATCGACCGCACTAAAGCAGGAAGATAATGCAGCTGCTTTTTCTCTGGCAGTTTACTTTAAGCAAGCGAAGGACCCTGATCTACTGGTAAATGGGGATGGATGCTTTTGGAGGAACTCTCTCTCTCTCTCTCTCCTCTCTCTCTCTCTTCATAATAAGTTCATTATAATCATGAAAATTCAGAAAATCATATCGGCATATATATATATATATATATATATATATATATATATATATATATATATATATATATATAGAGAGAGAGAGAGAGAGAGAGAGAAAGAACAAACTTTCCCAGAATTTTGTTGATCCATATTGAGTTAGTGTAAAGAGGTTACCATTTCAGCCCCCATCAACTGTAACACACTTTTGGCCTTGTATGCCAACATAGACTATGCCACGTGAGTGACACCTCTAATGCTTTATGCACTTCTTTTTTTTTTGGAAAAAGATCATGTTCAACTCATATTTTATGAGTGAAGAAAGTTAAGAGTGTAGATCACAAAATTATAGGTGAGCGTGGGCGTAGCAGAGCTAGTTGAGCTAGTGGGTCGGTGAAAGTCCAGTCGTCAGTTTGATTTCCATGACCGTTGCGCCTCTAAATATAAATAGTAAATGTACTATAGCACAGTTGACGGGTATTGGTTACCAACCAGGTCCCAAAGCAACCTTAATTCCTAATGGTAGGGGAGAAAGGGGGGAAGTTTCATCCCCTCGTCGATTCACCAGTCATGAAATTCTTATGCCATTTGATTTTACACATTGAATTTTCATATTGCTTTTGAACATATACTTGAATTTTCAATTAGATTTGCACACACAAAACCACCAAATTTTGTGTTCATATTTCTAATTTATTTATGAATTAAATGTAAAACAATACTTGATTCTCTTTCAAGCGATCCCAGAAACAATTTGAGTGCAGCAGTTCATTTCTAAGAATATCTAAAATAAAAGAAGGCATGTTCCCATGTTCCATCATATGGGTATTTTCGTAATTTTATAAGGAAAAAAAAAATCTAGGCTCCACTTTCTGCCCTTATAAGAGGGGTCTTTCATTTAACACCAGGGGCATTTTTGGTCATTTATAACCCATAACACAGGGTCCCTTGTTAGGGGTCATAACATATGACCTGCTCAAGAAACAAGACCATTAATAAAGCACTGCACTAGAAAGCCCAAGAGATTATTGGCTAGTTAAGAGGCGCTGTCTTTCCATTAACAAATTGTGGCTGGTCGCATGGAAGTCTCTCATGCGGCTAATTCAAGAAATTGACTAACAGAAGCACTGCCTGCCATGATTTCTTGGGATATTCTTGCTGCCCCTTCCACATAAGAAGAGTCAAGGGCTGTCAGTCCTGCTTGCTCCTGTTCTGCTGCACTACTGCCTGCTACTTGGAGACACAGTGGTGTGCCTTCCAAGAAAGATTATTAGGGCACATCAAATTTAACATGAGAAGATGGATGGGACACAGAAATAGGGCTTGAAGTAGTTGAACTCCATTTGCAGAGTGTACAAAGCCTTGTTTTGACAGACATTCTGACAGGGAAGAAGCATTCTCAGTCTGGTTGCTGTCTTCTACTTTCCATTTCTGTCAACTGTAGAAAATTTTGAGTCTGTGAATCATGGGGAGTTGTAACTGGTCCACTTATCTATGTTTGCTCCATTTTTGTTCTCCTCTTGTCTAAGTTGCCAAAGATGTACTCTGTACTGGTTCTTGAAGTAACCAACGGTGAGACCCTAGGAACCAATGTCAATATGTTGGGGGGAATCAAGTGGTTCAATAAGAAAAAGAAGAGAAGCGGAAATTTTGGGAAGAACACCAACATGTCATTTATGTGGAATTCTTTTACAAAACTTTGCTAAAAAAATTTAGTTGGTATAACGACAACCTTACTTAAGCTTAGATTCTTGATTTAGATGCATATTTCGTCTTTAGTTTAGGAGTTCAGACGAAAGAAATTCAAACTTCAGCATGTTTCTGTTACACTAATGTGGCTTGCTTTTGTAAAATTCTTCTGTAAACTCTCTCTCTCTCTCTCTCTCTCTCTCTACGTGACGAGTCTGCACTATCTTCCAATATCTTGCAGGACATTTTTCCCACTTATACATTTCCTTTAGTCAAAATTTAGCCTTATATCAAACAACTTAAATGCAGCATTTTAAGGAATTGGGTATCCTCCATTTTTCTTCACTTGATATAAGAGCACAAAGTAAATTCTTTTGAAGAACTAAAATCTTCAGAACTTGCCAAGTTTGTTAATGGTGGGTTGGCATGCTTGAAATTCAAGGAAGTTCTAGATTGCTTTGGGCACACAGAAAATTTTTTTGCCCAATTTTATGAACTTGGTCCTAGTTGTCAATTGTGACAGGCTACCCACCTTCCCACATTGATCTGTCCTTGCTTGATCCAACTACACCTCAGTGGGACTTCAAAGCCACTGATAGATTGACAGTCTAATCTAACAGTTTTCTGATATAATATTTCTCACAACAGTAAAGCTACAATTCTTTTCAGAAACAAAGCAGATGTCTTTAGCATATGAAGTGGCTGTTTGCACACTCATTTAATTCTTCCAAAACAGTTTTCAAGTTTCTCTCACAAGTACAAGTTTGTTTCTTAGTTTATTTGAACTGTGACCCTTTAGGGAAATTTACACCATCCTTCTGTTACTATTCCTTTGTTATAATTTTATGTGTTTTACGTTTAAGGCCCAACTTTTGCTGACCACTGTCAAATATGTTTAGGGAATCTGTACTGTTTGATGAAGAAAATTGTGAAATTTTTCATGCTTTCAAGAGCTATCAATTCACCTAATTTCACTGATTTGTTAAGGGACAATAGTAAAGGTGTGTTCTTACTTCTCATTTGTTAGCCAAAGTTGATTTTCTCAGGAAATTATAATAGTTGTGAGGGTTAATTTTGCAATTGTGGTTAAAAGGTAAACAGCTAAATGAAAATTCTCTTTTTTCTTTATGCATGATCTGGGCCCATGTCCCTCTCTCTCTTCATGGGGACTCTAATATCAAGGACTATGTTACTTTCGAAATGACGAAAATGCCCTTAAATAATTTAAGGTGTAGGGGAATCATACTTAATTCCTAGTCAAAGTTCAAACATATGGATTGTTGTACACTTTTCTCATGGGCAACTCTTCACTTACATTCGACAACTAAAAACTAAAACAGGAGGAAAAGGAAGAAAGAATAACCACAAATAGAGTTGTTGAACATTTTTTTTATAAATTTTTTAAATCTTAAAATTTTTTGAAGTAATTTATTTATTAGAGAACATGTATAATCTTATGTTTTGCCAATTTAGAACCGATTCAGAAGAATTTGTAGATTCACTGAAGCGGCAATTTGGCTGATTCGACGTCAATAACACTGAATTGATTTATTGGAGAGGCACATGTGTTGCATTGCGTATCCTTTCAATGGTTGATTCTTGTGATCTGCAAACAAATATTTCCAAAGGAATATTATCACTAGCATTAGACAGTGACGCTTTTGTTCTACTTAAAAGTGTACAACGTTGGCACGACGGGGGTGGCTAAACTTGTTTCTTTCGATGATTTTATCGGACAACCAGGTAAAAAAGTTCTACTTCCTCACTGGTAATTTCCCTGGCATCAAGTTAAGATTTATCTCCACGATTATATATAATCGACAGTCATTGTTGAGTTGTTTCCATTGAATTTTGCTTATAGATGGCATTTATATGGCTGAATCAAGTTCTGTCTTTCGTTTTTCTGATGTGAAAATACATTCTCATGGATTGAATTGGCATTTTTATCGCTGCCCATGATTTCAAATGCCATTAAATATTCAATGTTGGTTAAAGTCAAGCTACAGTCTACTCTTGAAATCAACAATGTAGATCACATCTGAAGTTAAAAAGTTAAGAACTGTAGGAGTACTGCTACATTAGCTTGTACAATATTCCTACCTTACTGGTAAAATTGTTCTTGTACATGAAAACTCTGGCCTCGTTGTGATGTGTACACATATATCGAGTTCAAACTGAAGATATGTTCAATCTACTTCCTGGAATTTACAGGTTGCTCCTCCCAGATGAACAGTTTCTCCTGACAAGTTATCTATCATCTTTCTACCTTTTGTTGAAATCTTACTTCAATAATGTTGAGAGATGATGCTTTCGCTTATCTCAAACTCGCATTACGAGTGCTTTGGAAGTCATTCTCAGTGACGTGTGCGAATGAAAAGGTGATTCTGCCAAGCTCTAATTGAGGTCTCATTATGCTTGAAAGGAACAGTGAAACTGACGGCATCCTGATGTAATCAAGGTTAAAAACCACAACTGCCACCTCCAACTGGCTGGTTGAAGCAGGTAAAAATTTGGTGTCTGGAACACATCAAGGAGAAAAAAGATGAACCATTAATGGGGAAGGAAAGAATCAAACCTTCGTGGAACAGAGAGGTGATGTAACAGAATGTGATGCTTCTGACACTGACACAAGGGTCATACTTGTACCACAAGAAGGATGACCACTTTTATGAGCTTTCACATTGTTTCTTGATGAAGAAAGCGAGGAAAAGACATGGATTTGCATTACCAGTGGAAGAAATTGAGTGAGCAAAAATCTGCAACTTACATCGCCATGGCAGAACAGTTACCAGAACAGTGTAAAACGGCCGTCAAATTCACGAGGTAACTCTCGTGAGACGCATAAAAGACCTCAGATTTGCAGTAAGTCAACCATGTGAACAAGTTCTTGATATTGGTGAAAATAATCTGCTTTATGGGAGATGGTGCCCATCTTCTGCAAACCAAACATCTGCAAAGTTTGGATACAGCAATCTACAACTTCTGAGTTCTTAGAATTTTGGAAATCTCGGATCGTGCAGCAGGGGCGCTTCATGACCTGAAGGTAAGAACCCAGGGCCTGATTGAACATGATGCCCATTTGAAAAATTATAGTTCTAGCAAGAAGTTAAAATCATAGATTTGAAATCTTCTTGTCTAAGATCCCAAAATATGAGATCCAATATAATCAAATACCCTTGTTTCTTTCTCTTTTGTCCGCTTTTTGTTTCTCTCATGAAGTAAAGATAAAGATAAGTATAATTTAGCAAACATGGGCATCACAATGTGGATCGTCGGCATCCTTTTAAAATAATGAACAATTGCAGGGCTTCTTCTGCCGGATTGTGTGATCCTCAGTGGCATTGTTGTAAAAGAGTATGAATTAAAAAAAAAATATTGGGGTTTAGAGTGAGTGTCGAGACAAAAATTGCGAAACAAAAAGAGGCGTGGGGAGGAGTGAAGTGAAAACCAAGCACCCAAAAAACAGTTAAAAAATAAATTAGAAGAGCTCTCACTTAGCAGAGCAAACCAGAAAGGAAACCTCAGGACGAATTGCTGAAGAAGAAAAAGGAAAAAAGAGAAAAAAAAAAGGGGAAACAAGAATCTCTCTCTCTCTCTCTCTCTCTCTCTTTCTCCCCCCTCACCTCTCTCTCACTTGTTGGTCGTCTGAGCAGAAGAAGTCTACAGTCGAGGGGAAATTTATTAGAATTGGGTTTTATTCTTGTTATATTTTCTTCCCTTCTGGGTGGTCGATCTGCTCGGATCTGTGTGAAGGCAGCAATGCAGAGGATCTGAAGCGGCCAGTAGAGCTTTAATGGCGGAAGCAGTGAGCTGGGTGATGTGGGTCCTTTTCCTTTCTCCTTAGTTCACACTCAAAATTTAGCAGAATTCGCTGATTCTTGGACGTTTCGAGGAGCTGGGGTTTGTGAGCTTTACTGGTTCGGATATGGGCTTCAATTATGGGACTGCAAAGGCGTTGGAAGAGATTTGGGGTCGAAGAATTTGGTTTTGAGCTGCCTTTGACTGACAGACTGGGGCTTCTGTGGCGGCGGAAATGCCTCCTTCGCCGGCGTTGCGGTACTCGCCGTCGAGGAAGATGGAGAGCCACAAGCGGGGCCGGAGCTTCGAAAGTGGGTTAATGTTCAGAGAGAAGGACGACGACCTTGCACTCTTCAACGATATGAACTCCAGGGAGAGAGACAATTTCTTGATACCATGCCGCAACGAAGATTTTGACGACTCTATTTGTAATCTTCTTGATTTCCATCTCGATTTCTAGCGTCTTTTTCTTGGTTCCTGCCCTATCCCCATTCCCCGCTCACCCATCCTCTCTATTGATTTTATGTGCAGCGATGAAATTGAAGTATTTCTCGGACTTCAAGCTCGGTGTGACGATTCCTGCACGGGCCGACGGCAGCGACCTTCTCAATGCGGATGGCGAAAAAAATGATTATGATTGGTGAGATTCTGTTGGTATACTTACTAGTGGTTTCCCGCATTGGATCTATTTCTCTTCACGAATCTTGGGTTTCTGCATCGTTGCTTTCGCTTCTCCATTTTCCTTGTTAGTAATGAACGAAGCTCGAGATCAAGTTGGTTCAGGACTAGAGTCTCATAAAATTTGTGTCAAATTTTCTTAGTAATTCAGATTTTTAAGGATGAGTGTGGAACTTTCTTTAGATGGCATTTTTGTTCAGTTAGTTAAGTTGTTAACGGCGTTTTAAATCCGCAATCATTTCATACTCATTTCTCATAAATGAGCTGAACATTGAACTGCTAGGTTAATATAATTCATTAAAATGTTCTTCAATTTTTGTGGCTGTTGAATTCAATTGGAAACCCATTGTTTGAGCATAGAATAATTCGATATGCATGGTGGGCATTTGTAAATATCTATTTTTGACATGTAGATCTGGTGGTACATTGAGGATTAACCGAATTAGGTGTGATGCTTCACATGAAATTCACCTCTTGTGTTTATCGTTGCCAAAAGTTGTGCACAGGCTTCCATATTTACTGATTGTTGGGAAATGAAAAGACAATCACAGCTCGGCTTTGGTGTGAAGTGAGTGAAGCACCATAAATCTGGTGGAAAAGCATCATGAAGACGATGTTGTTTGATATGAAACATTTTCAGAACATTGAACGCTTGTTATTTCTGGTTTCTAATGGGTGTGTCTCCTATGGGTGGATTTCCTTGTGTTAAATGGTTATTTGTCGCTTCTACTAAAGTATGGAGCCCCTTTCAGAGTGGGAAATTAGGCTTCTGAAATATAGTTCCTTATTAGCAGCAGCAGATTTAAATGGACATCAGATTTTTATCATGAAAATTCGCTGTTCACCATAAATAATGGATCTATTTGATGAGTACCACTGTTGACCTACTTTAATTATTGAAGAACGACAAACTTTAAATTGAAATAATTTTTTTCTCTCAAATTTTGTTTAAATTAAATAAAATAACTTCTAATTCCATTTATGATGTTTTGCACCAACTTCCCATTTCCCATTTCTTGCTTCTTAGTTCTCCATTCTTTCTTAGCAACATTGATTTGTATATAGTGGTTACTTTTGTTCTATGAGCACTGAAAAGCTAAGCTAGTTTTGGTTAAAAATGCATATTCTATATGTGTCCCTGTGGAACTTCTGACAATCGTGTGCTTTATGCACATCAGCTTGTTTCTTCATCCTGAATTCCATGCATCTTCAGAAGGAAATGTAACTTTCATAAGTTATTATTGCAAGAACTTTCAGTTAGTCTTCCTCAATCTTTTAAATATCTTGACATAGTATGATATCAATGTGGACTTTAGGTTCTCTTGGTACGAGTTTCTTTCTTTGGAATGGTTCTCATTGTTGTCATTTTTTTTCTTGATGTTTCTTTTTTCAGGCTTCTGACTCCTCCTGATACACCACTCTTCCCTTCCTTGGATGATGAAACTATTCCACCTCCTAATCTTTCACAAAGAGGCAGGCCACGCAGTCAGCCAATTTCTATATCAAGATCAAATACGGTAAGATATTGGTTTTATTTTTGGTATTCTTTGTTCACAGTGTCTTAGTCTCTTAAATTATTGACAGTGTTCTAGCTCTAAGGGGAAATGCTCCTAGCAACGCATACGTGGGCTTGTATACATGCACATGCACATGCACAGACAAGCAACAGGCAATCACACACTCACACACGTAGTTGCACACAGCAGGTAGAGCCACAGAAGATTAAGCATGATAAATACATATAATTTGCTTTATGATCTGAAATGGCATTGCAGAAAATTTGATTCCATTTGTAATATCTCTCACTTTGTACATTTACTGATTTCATGTTAGATGGAGAAGAGTTACAGCAGCAGGGCTAGTAGAACTAGTGCAAGTCCTCACAGACTTAGCCCATCACCTAGGTCAACTAGCAGCATGGTACAGTCAAGAGGTCGACCATCTTCTGCTCCTAACTCTAGCTTCATTCGCCCTTCTACTCCCTCTCGAAGGCCTTCTACTCCACCAGGCAAGCCTAGCAATCAGGCACCAAGGGCTTCAACTCCTACTTCTCGCAGAATGAGTACTGGATCAAGTGGTTACCCTTCCTCATCTGGAAGAAGAGGACCTTCGCCTGTGAAGACTAATCGTGGGAGCTCTTCTTCTCCCAAGTTAAGTGCTTGGCAGTCGAGTCTTCCAGGATTCTCTTCTGATGCCCCTCCAAATCTTCGGACTTCATTGGGAGATCGTCCTGCATCATATGTCAGAGGTTCATCTCCTGCATCAAGGAATGGAAGGGATACAAGTGGACACAGAAGGCAATCACCATCACCGACAGTTTCTAGAAGTTCCAGCTCGCCGCACCACCAATATCATGATCAGTTCAGCTTACACATCAAAAGCTCTGTTGGTTCTTCTTTTGATGAGGAAGTGGAGTCTGTGCAATCCACACTTCCAGCCAAACCTGAAGTCTTCCCAGGAAATTCTGGACATTCAAATAAAAAAGTTTTGGCATTTCCAAAAAGAGTTTCTCATCCCATATCATCAGGCTCTGCTCCAAAACGGTCCTTTGATTCTGCAATGCGCCAAATTGTATGTTTTTTTATCATATTGTTGCTATAGCTTTTGCCATCAGATTGAAATGCCTTGGATCTTGGTATGGGGCCATGCATCATACAGCTTGCTCCGTGGATCTAAGATGGGAGAGTTTTGAACAATCCATTTAATCAAACGCTTCACATAGTCTGGCAGTTCAAAGTGTGAAGTATATGTGCTGTGTCAATCTAGCATAACAACTATTACCAATAGATTTCTTAAACTGAAGAGTTGGTGTTCACACTTTGTTTTTCCAGTATCTTTTCTTGATAACTATCATATCAGTAATTGATGACTGAGATATGGCTAATATGGTTTTTGGATAATGAAGTTGCAAGGTTTAGCTAAACAGACGTGATCACTTCCCCTATCTCTAATAAGGCTGACAAACAATCTTGTTAGTATGTGGATCATCCTTAATTTCTAAATTGTAATTAAAGTGATTGAACGTTGATGTAATTCATCTTGAAGCCTAGTTTGCCTGCAAGAACCATGGTGGATTTGCTATTTCTTCAAGAATTTTGATTTAGATTAGTTTGTTAGGCTTTGATACCATGCTATTTTCTATGGTTAAGAACCTTTGAATATAGAATTCTTCAATGTTTTGCTAATTGGGATGACATTTTCTGTTATAATCAATTTAAGTTACCTGTGAGCTCTCAATTTCTGCCCTTGTTTGCTTCCAGTTATGTTGTTTCTTCAAATTATCATGGTTATTTATGTATTCTGTACAGGATCATCGGAAAAATCATCAGAACATGTTCAGGCCATTGCTGTCAAGTGTCCCTTCTACTTCATTCTATGTTGGCAAAGGAAGCACTTTCCATCAACGCATGGTCTCTATGAACTCCTCTGTCACCACCAGCAGCAATGCAAGTTCTGAACAAGGTGCTAGTGTTGTACCTGACACTGATGGCAGTGATCATGAGCATGATGTTCTGGATGGTGAATGGGAAAGGGCACCATTTTCTGATGTGCAAGAAGAAATGCTTTCCTATGAAAAGGCAGAGCAATTAGGCAAAAACAAACCTGACATGGAGCTTCATATTGTTGATTCGGAAAGGATTGGAGATGTTTTGTACTCAGAAGCTGATTCTAGCATTTTGGCAACACTTGGTGAGGCTGAGGTTTTAGCATCTGAAAAACTCACAAACAGTGAGATTGATGAGCTGAATGCTGGGGTTACTGTATTAGATGGATCGATGGCTGGTAGTTTTGGTGATTTGGTTGCTATTTGTTCTAAGTGTGGCAGAAAGTTCCTCATGTTGGAGAACATGGATGAGAATTTAAATATTTGTCAAAGCTGCATCAAGCAAAACAAACTTCTAGCATGTCAGTTACAATTGCTAGCAATGCCAAGCAATATAACAACTGAAGTTCAGAATCTTCAGATGATTGAGAGAAACTCAGAAGCTGTCTCTTCAAATGATGGAAGAGAACAAAATGAAATGGACACTGATGTAGAAATTGACTTCCAATTATCCAACGATCCACAATGTAATGATGCCCCTGAAAATGATTATGGTCAAGAAGAAAGAGAACATGGAAGTTCTTGCCTTCTGGTTCTGGATGAACAGATGGAGAATTTCGCTGTGGATAATTTGGAAACAAAGAGTGAATCCAAAGATATAACTGAAGTACATGATAATTCTGAGGAATTGAAATCAATTGAGTCCATGCAATCTCAGGGTAATCTCAGTGACATTAACAAAAGCTTACCAGTTAAGGAGGGAAATGCTCATCCAAGCTTGACAGTTGAAGTTGCAGAGGGTGCTGGCATTTCCTTGTTGCTCTCAAGGTCAAGCAGTGGGAATTGGCCTGTAGTTCATGGCAAATCGTTGGCTGTTTCAAGTATAACTTCTGATAATCCTTCTTTTTTTACAAACAGTTTAAATGCTACGAGAGGTTTGAGCAATGCATCTAGCTCTTCGTCCACTGAAACTGCCTCAACAAGGCAAATCAGTGCTCGTTTTCAGCGGCAGTCAAGTAGGAGGTCTGACTTGGAGAGCCCGAGAACTGATACTCATGCAGAATTACAATTACAACATGTTGGACCAATTTCTCCTAGAGGTCCTGCCATTGCTTTAGAAGCTGAGGTCCATTCTGTAAGTTCTAACCAAGAAAATTTGGAGAGTTCTCTCCTAACTATGGAGGGGGAAGTTTTGGAGGACACTACAATGGTTCATTGTGAAAAAAGCATGGCATTGGAGCATGTACAGTCTGAAAAAGCGAGTTACTTATCAGTTGAGGCTACTGGCCAAGAGTATGATCAGCTGGATGTCAAGGATAAACAAATGTTGCCTGTGGATTCATCTACAGCGGAAACATCCAGTGATTTTGATCATGCTCAGCTTGAAATTTCATTTGATACATCAGATGCCAAAATTCTGGATGAATCATGTAAACTTGTCAAAAACGGAAGTTTACTGGAGACTCCTGAAATTTGCTACCCTAACTGCTCCCAGTACATTCCAGAAAAGGATCAATCTTTACAGGACATAGAATCTGTTGGGGCCATGGATAGTGACACCATTGGTAGCAATACTGTTCAGGTTGAGGTGGTTGATGCAGTTGCAGAAGACTGCTCAGTCAATGTATCAGGAGATCAAGAAAACGGGCATGATAACATCACTAGATTACATTCAGATTCAGCTGTATTGCCATCTGCAGAAGGCATTTTGGATCAGGAGCCTTCTCCTTATGCAGCTGAGGAAGCAGGTTCTTCGCGCAACATTCCGGAACCAGAAATTCTCCATCATACCCTATGCTCCAAAGGTTTGTTTTCTTCCTGAGATCGATGCCTTTTTCCTTGACTGATGATTTAGTTTCAAGAATCCTGCTGTTGACATGACAAACGTTGAATTGTAGTCCACATAGTTATACATATATTGTCTCAACATATGTTGCTAGTATGTTTAATCTGTATTACCATTTAACTTTTTCTGGTTGACCACATGTTAATCATGTTTTAGTTGGTTTTTAAAAAATTTCCTGATGCAATATCTGCCCTTTCTGGCATTCTATCACATATTGTGGCATAAGATGTCCATGTGCGTGTGCTGTTTTTGTTTGGGGGGAAGGGGGTGGTTGGAATTATCTTGTACTATTGAAAATGCATAACCGTTTAGGTGGAAAACATAGGTGAGATTTTATGAACTTCATTTGAGCCTATGTATGCTGTTTGGCATGGTTTATTTTTAAGGGTCAAATCTTGCTTTGTGTCTACTTGGTGTAACAGGATCATTCAACAGGCTAGCAAGTTTTCATGCATTATGAGTTCTATTCATTTCTGAAGATACCTGCTTACCTATGTCACAAGGACTCCCCCAGAAGGGTGCTACACCCATGGCGACACAGGTGCAGGCCAGGACTTTGGGGTTACATGGCCAACCCCTAGGTGCAGTCAACAGACCTGTGTCTCTTTTTGCAAATATTAACTCTGTCAACTTTGAACTAGTGCAATTTCATCCTTGCTTAGGGATAAAATTAATTAATAAGATTGTTATTAAAGATGAAACAGAGTTGAGGTGGACCTTCTTCTTCTGCCTCTACCCCTTCTTCTTTCTCCAAGCAAAGTCTCAGGGCCCAGCAATACAAGCTTGTTGACAAATACTCTCTCTCTCTCTCTCGTGCACATGCACGCGTTGACTATTCTCCTTTCTGCTGTATTTCTCTCTCCTGATTGTTTCCGTAGACCCTCTCCTCTCTCTCCCTCCCCCTCTGTTGCCTGTGAAACTGTTGCAGAAAAAATGGGGCTACCTTCCCTTGGGAATTTCCCATTTACCTCATCCATAGGCAGTTGTCATTTTCTAATGGACCAGATGGCTTGGTATCCAGTTAGTGGGCTGGGACCACATTGTAAGGGAAGGCAACTCTAAGAGAATGCAACTGATGGAACAGAAATATCTATATCTGATGTGAATGATACACACAGATTTAAAAGGACAGGAAACTTGGTAATTTTTACATCTGATGGTTCAAATGTACATAGGTACGTACTTCTCATTGAACAAATGTCACTAATTTACCTTGAAAGAACATGTTTAGTACAGGAAACCAAAATGCCCAAAATGAAAAATTCTTATTCCATTTTTTCAGAAATATATTTAAAAATTCTTGAATTTTTTTTAACATTTTAATAACTATTTTGAACTTTACCAATATTTTTATAAAAACTCAAAATTTTGTAATTTTTTGTATTATGTTTTATTGTTTTTTTATTTTTTGAATTCCCAAGATTTTCTTGAGGAAAACAAGCTTCCTTATTAATACCCATGAAAAACTTTGTGAAAATGGTCGTGGACATATTCATCTATGTTTTCATGCATCATAGTTTTTACAATATGATGAATCTATGGCCAATTTTTAGATCCTAAACACATATATGTATATTGGTTGAAATTCACTAGTAATGGATGGTTTGTTTTCTTAACCTCTCGATATACCGGGAACAATTCTGCAGAAAACAAAGGCAGTAAATTTTTGCTTCTTGGTATTTTCAGAATGTCATATTTTTGATAGCCTACTCTATGGCTGTGCTGTATTATCTGTCCTACGTTCATCCAAACATATGAATGACACCACCATGTAGTTTTCTTCACTTTCTCGGTCTGCAGCCTGCATTCGAAGGTATCAAACAAGATTTTTCTTGTCCATGTACTCAATAAAAGCTGACATTTAATTAGATAATGCTGCTTAAAGGAAGCAATCTTGTGCCCTTAATGCAGAAGGTGAATATCCTGGAACCAAATTATTTACACTGAATATAATCAATGTAATGACGTTGGAAAATTGATAAGGTACAGCAATGTCCAAGTAGCTGGCGGCAACCACATTTAGGAGGTAGAATCAGGAAGTGAGAAAGTTCTAGCTCGTTGGTTTTTTAATTGATTTGGGAGTTGAGCTTTATCTTCTGCTACTTCTATGTGGTAATAAATACCCATATGGATAATGATTTCATCGCAATACCCTGACCATCAATAATGGCAGAAAACAGAAGATGTTGGTGAGCAATAGTCAGCTCCAGTCATTAAACAGAAGTATAGATCCATAAAGCACTTTTATGTATAAGAATTTGAGATCAAGCTTGTATAAGGGAACAAGACACAAGCTAGACACTTACAGTAATGATGGTCGAAATAATTTTCTTTTAGTACTGACAGAACTGTTAGTTTCCTCTATTTATAGAAGTCTCTACATGTGTCCTTCAACATATGGTAAAATAATGACCAAAGTACGCTCTAACCTCACATTGGTACTGGTATGATTTGGGTACAGGTACAAAGATATATATATATATATATATATATATATATATATATATATATATAGACACAGTAATTTTAGAAAATATGAGTATGGAGATATGGCATGATATGTATGTATACTTATATAAACAAAATAACACAAAAAAAAAAAATCAAAATGAAAGCAACATTTGAATAACAAATGATGTAAATAAAAACATCATATGTTAATAAACAATAACTCTAAAAAACAGAATAAAAACTGAGTTAGAAAAATTAAATAAAGTAAAATTAAGTAGTTTGGATCAGTTTGAAGCTAAAAATACCCAAAGTGTGTCTAAGTACCCACTTTAAATATGAATATGGCAACACAGGTACATAGACCTTACTAAAGTAACCTATGTGACTTAGGCTCTAACAGATCATAAACTACAAATGTGAAGATGTGGACACAATTGATTAATATATTGAAAACTCAAAAATAGAACTCCACCATTTCCAAATATGTGCCTCAAGATCTCCTCTCAAGTTGTGCATGTCTTTGAATCATGCTCCACCATCCTTTAGGTAGCGTTTGATGGCTGGAAATATGTTTCCGAAAAGAAGTTTCCAGAATTTTATTTCTGGAATTTGTGAATGGGAAATAAAATTCCATATTTCCAAAACCACGTTGTGTTTGTTAACTTGGAATTATTTTCTTGGAAACAAATTTCTTCGTTTGATGGCGAAAAGTTAGAATCGGTGGAAATGGTGGGTGCGGTGGAAAAAGGGAGCGAGGGAGGCAGATGAAGAAGGGAAGGAGGAGGAGGAGGAAGAAGAAGATGTGGCTGGAGGAGGAAAAAGGGAGCGAGGGAGGAAGAAGGGAGGCAGAGGAAGAAGGGAAGGGGGAAAAAGAGAGCGAGGGAGGAAGAAGGGAGGCAGAGGAAGAAGGGAAGGAGGAAAAAGGGAGCGAGGGAGGAAGAAGGGAGGCAGAGGAATAAGGGAAGAAGAAAAAAGGGAGCGAGGGAGGAAGAAGGGAGGCAGAGGAATAAGGGAAGAAGGAAAAAGGGAGCGAGAGAGGAAAAAGGGAGACAGAGGAAGAAGGGAAGGAGGGAGGAGGAAGAAGGGAGGCAGAGGAGGAGGAAGAAGAAGATGTGTCTCTGCAGCCATTCTTTCTCTCTCTCTCCCCCTTTCCCTTTCCCTCTCCTTCTCCCTCTCTTTGTGCCTGCGATGGAAGGAATTGCCGGGCTCTGAGTGGAGGGAAAGTGTTCTTCCCTCGCAAACTTGAAACGGGGAAGGAAACTCGCAACCTGCGTGCTCGAGAGGGAGGAACCGAGCATGAGCGTGAAGACGAAGGTGTGAACGTGAAGACGAAAGCGTGAGCGTGAGGACGAAGCCCCAACAGGCAAAAAAAAAATAGACGAAGGTGTGAACGTGAGGACGAAGCCCCAACGGGCAAAAAAAAAATTTCGAAATATATTTCCACCTCTCCAGGTGGAAAGATATTTCCGGAAATTTGTTTCGGTTTCCCATCTCAACGGTAAAAAAAAAATCCATGTTTGATAAACTGGAAATATTTTAAAAATTTGAAATAAATTTCTTCTGCTACAGTAGAATTCCGGCCCATCAAACGCTACCTTAAGAAACCAAACTATCTGCATGGTCAGTGTTTGAAAATTAGGTCAATCAACTGAGTTGCCTCACCGGACTCACTCAGTGAATTACAGTCATCAACCTGGTAAGAAAATGAAAACCTGGATATTAACCTGTAGAAAACATGGAAAACCAGGATATCCACCTGTATCACTTTTGAAAATTTCATGTTGGAAAACCAGCCAAATGTAGTGGCCTCAGTGAGCCTAGGAGTGTGCTAGGTGTACCTTTGACGACATACCTAACTTCATGTTAGAGCTAAGGTTTCAGTTCCTAACTCTTAACCATCACATGGGACTTACCATGCAACATTCAGATTACTTCTGAAGCTACTTAAAGGAATAATTTGTAAGGCTTATCTTAAAATTGCTTGACAAACAGAGAGATGATAACATCTTTCTCTCTTTCTCTCTATACATATGTATATGTGTGTGTGTGAAGTTCTTGCTCTTGTTGTATGCCATATGCAGTGACATCAACTACTCCGCTGCATCACTAAGTGATGTATACAGAAGAATACATGGCTGAACTGAATCAAAGCATTTCTGTCATCGTTCTTTACGAATGCTTATAATTTTCGAACTTGGGATGTCAAATTTAAAAAAATGGTTCTTTAAAATTTTAAAATATGGTTCTTTGTGTGTACTCTATGGTGACCCTTTTGAGGACTATTTGGCTAATCATTGACCCTTTACCACCAAGTTGAAGAACATAAAATCATAAAGACGAAGCTTTGACTGTATTTAGCAAACCTTTCATGGTTAGCATGTATTGCATGATGAAGTGTAGATTGTTTCATTTTTCTATCTTTTTCTGCATGTAGTAATCTTGGTGTTGAAGGCTTCCTGTTTGAATCTTGTTATTTACTGACATTTTCTTCTTGACAGATGAAGAGGTCACAAAGGTTGAGGGTCCAAAAGGTTGTTTGTCAAGAAACATTACTTTGGAGGAAGCCACTGACACAGTACTGTTCTGCAGCTCGATTGTTCATAGTCTAGCACACAAAGCAGCATCTATTGCCATGGAAAAGGAGGAGTCTTCACTTTGCCTTGAAGATGCTAGGCCCACCGTTACCATCTTGGGTAATTCTGGTCTTAAGGATGCTAGAAAACCAAGTGTTTCTTCTGGAAGGCGAACACAACGATTACAGAGACCAAGAACAAAGCAGCGGTCACAAAAAAATGACAGCAGTCCCTTGGTCAAAACCGAAGAAGTAAAAGTTCGGGAAACAAAAATAGACCATTCTACTGTACCAAACCAGCCGGACAGCATGAAACCTCCAAAGCTTGAGTCTAAGTGCAACTGTTCAGTAATGTAGTGCGGTGAGGAGCGGCTGTCTTTCCATTTGATAGAAGAGGGGCATTCTGAGCATGGGTGTATTTACTTGTAATTGTTTTTAACTTACTGGGAGTAAGGCTCCTGCAAGGCAGATCACGAGCAAGCCCCATGATTTTCATTCCTCATCTATTTGTTGATGAGAGGTAGGGAACATCAATCGGTGTGTTGATGGTGTAATCAATTGTAAAATTTGTGGTTCTGGTTTTGATTCGGGGAGAGATCAACAGTCTGTCTCTGTTGCTATTGCTTTGTTATTTTCATTCATGTGAATAGAAGAATGTGAATCATGATTTTGACGTGATTCTTTTGCTGAAGCTTCGCTAGGGGATCGTCTCGAACAGAAGCAAGAACCTCAAAACAACATATGTTTGCCAGAATAAAAATCAAGGGTTCTCTTTCAAATTTATCTGACTTTTAGGACATTGACAAACCCATTCTTAAAGAAATTGTAGTTGTCAATATTCATCCGACTTTCGTATTCTTAAGACAAAATTCATCAATTTGTTACATTCGGCCATAGTTAATAGCTTACTGTAGTCAATAAACCGGCCTTAAATTGTCCAGAAATATGTTATCTCGGAAGTTATTTCTCTCATTTAGTATTGTGAGGGTGCTCATGTGATCTCATTGGAAAGGCATACCATCTATCAGCAAACCTAACCTCAAGGTAAAAAATTGAAGTGACTAGAAGTGTTCAGGTGGGGATGAACATTCAGGAGCCGTTTGGTAGGAAGGATACTCGCAGTTTTGAGCAGATTCGTTGGGCACTCCTTAAATGTTCTTACTACCAAACGACCCTTTATGACACATAACGTAATAGTGCATATAACAAAAGCCTGATAACTGAAATAAAATATCTGCCGTTTATCATTCTCACATCAGAATAAAGAGGGGAAGGCCAAGATATATAATCGGGAAATGATATCTTTGCCACTGTAGAGACTGGGCGATCTAGCTTTTTTGGTTTCACTTGCTGCATGCAAAATTTGTAGTGTAATTTTTTCAAACTTGTTTGCTGTAACAACTACATTTGACATGATCTACAAGAATTTCAAAGCTAGATAGCATAACAATATTCATAATATATTTGCAAATTTCCATATAATTTGAAGGCCTAGTCATGTTATTATCCACGTAATCTCATACATAATTTAAGTAACAATTCGACATTGAGAATGAGAGTTACATTTAAACTATCTGCACTTTCGTTGAAGCAACTGATGACAGGCAGCGTGATCAATGAGACTTACATGTAAGTAACTTAGTTAAAAAGTCATTGCGCGTTCAATCCGATAGACGGAAAAAGCAATTTAGATTGTTACGATGTCCGAGCTATTAGCTTTTATTAATCTTTTACACGAAATGCAATAACCTTCTTTAAAGTGGAAGTGAGTACCTATATATTCACATGGTTCTCAAGCGTGATGGTAAAAATCAAAAGACTGAGGAGATGTGTTTGTGTGTGATGTGAAATTGTTTTGTGAAATTTCTTTGAGAAATTATCTTTTAATTTCTTTCTAAGGGTAAAATAATCTTTTTAAATATATCTTGACATTGTTTATTCATGAATGATATGTTTGTGATCTTTTTTTTATGAACTCAAGCAAATACCTATAATTTCTTACACATTAAGTAGTTATTTGTAAGTATGACAAAAATTTGTTGAGACCAAATTATACATCTATTTAGAAATGATAGACCTCTTCGTTTCCACCGATCTTTGGCTCTGTACAGCATTTGCCCACACATTACCCACACCTATGTTTGGAAAAATCTAATAATCCTATAGTTTAGAGGTAATTATATCATAAGAGAGAAATGAAAAAAAAATATAGAACTTAGATTTGAAAATGAATTTTTTAATAAGCTTCCGTCTTGGAAAGAGAAACCTTTACGTATAAGAAACCTACGCCCCTAAAATAAATAATTGGATAGGGAATAGGGATGCTTCTGATTAAAGATTATCTTGCTTTTTTTTTTTAAAAAAAAAAAACTTTTCCAATTTGACAACTTTAAACTATTTTTTAGAAAAAATATGTTCATTTTTTGAATGGTACGTAAGTGGCAGGAGCGTTTTTTATTATTTCAAATTCATACGTGTATTTGTCAAAATTTCACAAGAAAGTTTGGGCCGTTTATTTCTAAAAGATTAATGTGAAGTTATACAAGCTTTGAATCATAAGAACTACGAGTCTTCAGGTGCTGATACTTAAAACCGATGTAAAATGTATCAAACAAGACCTGCCCCGTATCCAACCCGGTTGGGATCCATCTCATATTTTCTGCCCACTCTGATCCAGTTTCGGTGCCACTGAATAACCGGACCCGGTAGCTGTATCCGGATCCAGATAAGCATATTCCCGGGTTGCCGTTATCCAAGGAGAATTCGCATATACCCGTCCGTTCTCCAGCCGTTTCGTATATACTTCATTACTTCTTGCTACACATTCGTTAGCTGTAATTCCTAAAAATAAAGCCTGACATCCGCATTTGCCATTTGTCATATAGTTTTGCGGGTTACCAAATTTATCCCTTGATTTTCCAATTATTCCAAAAAATTACACCGAAAGGTTTCTTCCCCTTCACATTTGAGTGCTTCAGCAGTTACCTCAGCATCAACAAAATGATTTAAAAGGCCCATCAAAATGATACCTGTCGCTTCCCTCTTCCTCGATTCCCGCTCTCTCTCTATCTCTCTCTGTGGCAAAACGCCAAAACCCTAGAGAGTGACGGGGGAGGGCGAGTGCAGGGGAGATGGAAATCTTGATCCCTGTCTTTCTGGGTTTCCTTCTCCTGTACACCTTCTCCTACGGCGTGATTTTCCGGCGACGGAGCAACCTCGCCGTCCGGGCGGAGTCGGCCAGCTGCGTCATCTCGCTCGCTCACGGCACCCCGGTTGCCGTCATGGCTGCCCGCTCCCTCCTCCACCACCAGGAACGGCTGCCTTCTTCCTTTGCCGCTGCCAATACACCCTTCCAGAACGAAGTGCTCGACTTCAGCCTCGCCTACTTCTCCACTGACCTTCTCCACTACGTCCTCTTCCACCCCGACGACGTCCTCTTCATTGCCCACCATCTCGCCACCGGTTTCGTCCTCGCTACCTGCCGCTACCTCGTCTCTCACGGCGCCTGCGCCGTCCTCGGCCTCCTCCTCCTCGCCGAGGTCACCAGCTTCTGTCAGAACGTCTGGACGCTCGCCAGGGCTCGCCGAGGTGAGTCTGCCTTCGCCCGCAAGCTCTGCGATCTCCTCTCTCCTCCGTTCTACGTCTACTATTCCGTCGTCAGGGGGATCATCGCCCCGATCTTTACCTACAAAATGGGGGCGTTCTATCTTAGTGGGAAGGCCGACGGCGTGATCCCTCGGTGGTTATGTTGGTCTTGGATGATTGTTGTGGTCACGGCCATTGCGGTGAGCATCTTGTGGATATCTAATCTCTGGGCGGAACTGTATCAAAAGAGGGTTTCCAGGTTGAAATTGGAGGCCTGTGTTTCTGATTCACGTTCTGAGTTGGAATCGGTGAAGAAGGTTAGGTAAGAGGATACAGCATAAACGATTTTGGGGAAGAGAAAAAGCAGTCGTTTGCATAAAAGAATTGGATTTGGAGGTCATCGGGAAGAGGGGGTATCAACGAACTGCAATGAGAAAAAAAAACCTGATCTTTTTCTTAAAAAAAAAAAAACTTGAGGGTGGGGGGATTCTGATTTCTCCGGTGGCAGGAGGATCGTGATTTGCAGCTGCAGTGGGCAATTGCTAGTTTCGCCGCTATTTGCGTAAATAATAATAAAATATATTGTTCAATTGGTAGATGGTTTAGTGTTTATATGATACAAGGAAGAACGGCCACAATCTTTAATGGCTGAAATGGTGCAGTATGGATTGAGGGTACAGTCCTTAGAATGGAGCTTAATTGGTGCTGTTAGAAGTGTGAAAATAAAGAGATTCACATTTTATATGTTCAATTACTTCCAAAAGGATGCATTTGGTTCTCTCTATCTCTATCTGTCGCTAGCACATATCTTCACGGCGCCATATGACGTGAAATTCTGCTTTATACATTTGGGAGTGTAAAGTTTTTTAACCTTCAGTTGAATAAATTTGCGTTTAGTAGTGTCTCTTCTTTCGGAGCACATTCCTGCTCTGCGATATGTTCCAAGCTTCTTAGTCTTCGTTCTGCACTATGATCTGAATTCTGAAAATTCTTTGACCTCAAACTGACTGAATTTATCATTCGTGTGGTACATCTTTAAAATTTTTGCTATTGTTTTTCCTTTCATCTTGTCCTTCTCTCTTTTAGATTTTTTTGTTTCGCTTGCATTTCTTGTCACCTTTTTCTTCCCACTTGAGTCGAGACTTTCACAAAACAAGAACAATGCACTTGCGGAAGATGATTTCGCTATCTCACTAGAGGTCCACATCATTATCCCCACCCTTAACATTTTTGATTTGAATCTTTCTGTGATCTGAACAATGAAACGGAATGAAACTTGATTTTGATAGGCTGACTTCGAAAGCCCAAAACTTCTCAAATTCTCCAAGAACCACCATTATTTCTTCCAAAGATCTTTGAAATTAAAGGGGAGGGGTCATATGCAAATAGAATGTGATTCCAACTAAAACATGTACCAAAATAATTCTTCTTTCCTCTTCTACAACGAAGATTTGGCCAGGCAACTGATCCATTAAAGCAAGAACAGACCAGGAAACACTGAATCTCCCGAGAAGCATACTAAGATAACTAGGTCACTATGAAAGGGGCAGTTGGCATACATTCCGACAAATTAACAGCAATGGACGTTCGTTCAAAATATAGACCAAAAAAAGATCGAAGTGTCCTAAAAAAATTTGTAGTTTACACTTCACACGACAGTGAGCCTTCTTTAAATTTGTTCTATTAAACTAGATATCTTCTTACTCCCTCTTGTTGAATCCACCAATTTACGGGATAAGTAAACTATCTTGTGAGAGATTGCCCTTTGAAGGGTTTCATAGCAAGTGAAAGGATGACAGCCCCGAATTTTAACACTGTTTGTGGGATGTGTGGACGATGCTGGGCAAACTACGTTTTCTTCCTGGTGGCCACCCTTGAAAACATCAGCCTGTAAATATCATAACATCTCGTCTGATTGGATTTAAATAAATATTGGATCAGATTCAGGTTTGAATTTAGATGGAGTTTAGTTTTAAATAAACATCTTATACATCCAATATCCACAGATTCTGAAAGTTGCAGATATGGTGCAGTTTAGAAGACTGGATTCAGGTTCGAATATGAATCTAGAAATCAGATTTAGATTGGACGGCTTTTGGATTCACACCGATATTGGATAGTATTTTCATTCATATCAAATCTAAATTTGAGTTGTGAATATCCAAAAAATCGAATATGATAACATTCACTGGAATCTGATCTATTGACAACCCTAATTACAAAAAAAAAACTTAAGTCACTAGCTGATTACTCCATACTTTGGCTGGAATCTGATCTATTGACAACCTTGATCACTCTGCCTTTATTAAAAACAAAACTGGAAGATATTTAACCCTTCTGTTTTTATTAAAAGAAAATTGGAAGATATTTACAGCAAAAAAAAAAAAAAAAAAATCAAATGGGGGTCATATTTTCTGACCCTGCCTTCAAAAAAAAGAAGACAGAATGTGTATATGGATTTGGATGAGTCCAGCTCCCTGCTGTACGTCCAGTTAACAAGAGAGAAACCCAGAAAATTATGGAGTGCTAGGTTCAAAATTTTAAATTTTTAAGGGGCATTATATGCAATGAGAAAAATTACTTTAAAATATCAATTTAAAAAGGAGAAGTTTTTTGAGGTTTGTGTGGGCAATTGCCTACACGTCACCCCTGCCCTTGCAGTTAACGTCTATAGCATGCCAGCCTCTCCTGCAAAAAAGTTTGTTTTGCTGGATCCTCCCTTACGTTCCGTTCTTTACATTTCTGCACAATTCTCCATTACTTACTATGAGAATGGTGCCTCCTCCTCGTTGAAAGTTCTTTGCGCCGTTGAGGTGGTTGATTCTGAACCTGAGATTGCTTCTTTGCTCACTAAGCAACTCGATGATGTGCAGAATCCAAAGGTCGGATAAAGGGTCTTTGTTTCAGATGGTTGGTTTGGGACACTGGTGTGCAGCCCCTTGTCAGTTAGTTTTTTTTCAGACTGATGCGGCATCAGAATCCGTAGGTGGAAATAGTGAAGCCAAAGTGTGAGGAGGGATCGTTGGAGCAGTTATACTATACACTAAATGCTACTAGTGCTTCAATATCAACCAACAAAGGTCTTTCGACGAGACCCATGAGCTGAAAAGTATTGTATTATATCATATGAAAAGTATTGTATTATATCATATAAGTAGAAGTATCTCGGGAATCCATGAGAGAAGTAGAAAGAACTATTCTATAATAGGAGAGTCGGCCGGGGGATGAGGAAGGGATTGGGACCCTCCGGAACGAGTGGGATTGGATGAAGATGGTGGGAATGAAGATGGTAAGATGGTCGATTTTTTTTTCTTATGGAAGGAAGATCAAGAAACAAATCGTTATGGCAGTGGATGTCTCGGTGGATTTCTGCTTCGATAGACGTGGGCGGTTTCCGTTGCTTCGTCAACTCCGCGTTGCGGCTTTTCAGAAAGATGAAGGGACAGAGGTTAAACATTCCCCATCCCATTGGGGGCGGAAAACGAATCCCAAGACTGTCATCGCAAAACCATGCTGTCCATTTCTAGTCTTCACCATGGAAGCAATACCTACCCTGCCTGCCTTGACCAAGAGCTGACATGGACGTTAGTCCATATGCCTCGTCAGTCGTCCCGCACTCAATCGCCCCAACGAGCTACAATCTCCAACCAGGTATGGACTGCGACTCTATCCTCTTCTCCCCGTTTACAGTTTAAGTGGTAGTCTCTGCACCATAGCCACGCACCCTTTTCCTCCTTCCCCATGGATTCCCTTTGGTCATGTCTCTTCCTGTTTATTAATTTCCACATGTACCAAATGGTCACATGGAATATGCTTTTCCAGCACTTTCTAGCAGTCTGCAGAGCATCTTTCTGCTACACCACTGCGTCGCTTCCTGAGGTTTAGAACCTTTCATCTTACGGCGGCCAAAATTTCTCGCAGCTTTGTGGCCTTCTCTGTATTTGAGGAACATCTGATCACTATCCTCATTAGCTTGCTTACACATGACGGTAAGGGTTCCTCTCCTCCTTGATATTCAGACAAATCGCCGATTTGCAAAGGCAGACCCAGCTATGTATCCTGCTGCCCTCCTCTTTCCAAACCCTCTCCTCTTTTAAGTCTGGCCACTTCCATCTCCTCCATATTAAAACATGTCATATCATATCATAGAGCTCTTGGCTCCTTCACTTTGAGCCCCCACGTAGGATTTACCAAGTTAATAGGTAATTGAACTTAGAGAATTGTTGATTTTGTTGGAGAACGTGTGCTGAAGGCTTCAGTGGTTGTGACCCTTCATTCCAAAACTTCTTGTCCATGCACCTCTTTATTTCGCGCCCAGAGTGGTTTCAACAGTTGAATTTTTTTTGAGGATCAGTCCCTGCTCACCTTCAATGTTTAGCACCTGTGTTCGTCTTTATCCTTCTCCACTGCCAGAAGATTGTGCGCGGCATTGATTGAGATCCCCTTCTTGAGAGAAATCTTCTCCGCCTCATGCTCCTCTGCGTACTGCTTGGCCGCTAGCATTTGCCGCTCGATTTCCCTCTTCTTGTACCCCTGAATCTTCTCAAGCCGAAAGAAACCCTCATCGTGCTCACCCTCGATGTAATTGATTGTGTTCTCGAGCGCGTTGATCCTCCGATTCGTCGTTTTTATCGCCTCATCGATCGTCAGGAACGACGTCTGCAGAGAAGCGAGCTCGACTGGGACGTCGATGGCCTTGATGTAGGCTGTGCGGCAGAGCTGGATCTGCTGCCCGCCCCTCCGCTAGCCCGATCATATCATTCTTGGTCTCGCCGTCGCTGAAGTACTCGAACCGCGGGAGCTTGACGCCGGCGACGTTCTTCTGACGGGATCGGACGTTCTCGAGGACGACGTGCTTGACATTTCATCTTCCTTGAGAACCCAAAAAATTGCATTCTCCAAATTCCAAGATGAGTCCTGTCGATGGCGAGACAACGTCACCCGTGAGGACACAAGTGGAAAGCAAATTCTGTGGTCCGGTAACCGGATACTGCTTCCGAGTTCGGACCCTCGCCGAGTACCTTTTGCGACAAGAAACGTAGTTCTCAGTTGTCTCTGAACAAGATGTTTCTTCAGGAGATTCAGGTTGAAGTCTCCTTCAATGGCTCGATAAAGACAGTGGCTCTCTTGGCACAATCTTAGTACTGATATACTTAAGCAAAATGAAATTAAATAAAAGATAAAGGAAGTATGTTGTTAGGGGCTAACTTTTAGCGATAATTTTAAGAGATGATGGGACTAAAAGAACTCTCCAGTCTGAACGATGTTATCTTGATACTTGATAGAGCTTCTATTTCAAGATAGTCTTTTAAGTTTAAATATAGTCTTTGTTGAGTTATAAACAAAGAATAAAAAGATTGTCGTTTTCTTTATGCTAATATCAGGAGCCAAAGAGGCAAAACTTGCTACCACTTTAAGGGTTTTCATTTACAGGGAATAACATGGAAAATGGGGAGATTTGCCCAATCCAGTTGAGATCAATATATGATATTTATCTAGACCCAAATTTCATGTGTATCCAAGTTTGGTTCCAGCCAGGCATTATTTAGATCTGAATGTGAACCCTAATCCAATCAGATTTCATTTATTAAATTCCAATCTGAATTTGATCTGATTTCTTAGTCGAATTTCGATAAAACAATTTGTTATTTCTTAGTACACATAATACCGTTAAAAACACGATCAGTATTCAATTCAAATTTTAAGTGTTATTTCCTTATCGAATTTTGCCATTCCCACAACGTATTCCTTGGTTTTTACGGAAAGCGAGTTATTTTGATTCCGTTTTTATATTTCGTAGCTAATCTTGACGAGCACGCTAGTTTGGACTTAACCGCCTTTCCGTTCCACTAGTAAGCAAGTTTCCTTTCTTGGACGAACAGCTGTAGCGATATCCTTTTATTTTATTTAACCGACTACGAAGTTGAACGGCGATCTTGAATGTTTCGTGGGTAAAGCCATTGCCGCGGGAGAGTGAGAGCAGAAGACCTATTTCTTGAGAGATAGAGCTCGCACTGGTCGTCGTCGTGGGTGGGGCTTGTGGTTTCAAGCAGAGGCAGAGCCGGTGGATGCAACGAACTTTTCGGGCTTCGGGGAACAGGTTCCTTGGGTTTGCGAATCCGACGAACCTATTCTCGAATCACTCCCAGCCGGTGAAGGCCATCGAAGATCGGCAGCCCTAAACCTTCTCAGATGAACCCCTTCGCAGCCTACTCGCCTCCTTGGCAGCCATCGGAGGGTCTGGTTTTGAGGTATTGTTTTCTTTCCTTCAAACCCAAACCACTGACCATTAAATGAACTACTCTTTTCTTCTCTCTCACACGCTTCCATCTCATTCATGTTGTTTTGCTATTTTTCCTCTTGAACTTTTTTCTTTCGTCTCATCAGAATACAATTTTTTCCTGCGGATGCATCATTTTTCTCGATTCTCTGTAGTTGCATTAGAGCTTTTTGTGCTCTGTCAAGTTGCTTCCGTGAATCCACGAGTCGATGATTCGCTTGGCTGCTTTGTATTTGGTTTCCTTTGTTTGTCGTGTATTTCTCGTTTATTTCATAACTTTCATCCAATGTTATGTTCACAGTCTTCCTCAATTATGTTATTATTTTGAGAGCGTTTCCATGAATGGCATTGATGTTAGTTGAATGTTGCTGAAAACCACACTCTCCTAAGGCTTTCTTTTACCCCTTTTTGAGTGTGTATCTGTTTGTTCACTGAATTCGTGTTTGGATTTTGTATCTGCAGTGGCTTTGATTGTTATAAGGTGTGGTGCTTGGATGATGGCTTTGTTTGTATGATTTTTCTATCGAATGTCTAGAAGTTGAATTGCTTTATATCTAAATTATGTTGGTTTTCATCCATTTCTTTTTTCTTCATCCCCAAAGTTTTATTTTACAGTGACCGTTTTTGAAGCTTTTAAACTTTTAATTTGATTGCATGAGGCACATGGTTGGTGCCTCAAGGTGGACGAGGTGTATGCTACTTCTTGATGTGGAACGAGATTAGGATGGACTAATAGTCTTAGAGTTAATAAAGGACATTTTTTCTCATTATCTTCCTTCCTTGTCAACATGGAATCAACGGTAGCTTGAATCTAATGCATTTGATACCATCTCTAGATGCGATCTAACATATCTCGATTGTGGGTGTTTTCTTAGTTGTTGTAGTCTCCTTCCTGGATGTGTTAATCATCAAAATCTACCGATAACCTTGGAGATCTGGCGATCTTGGATCTCATAAGTTGCAACCACAATGTAGCAATGCCTCTTTCTCTTGATTGCTCAGGTAAATCTAAAATTTGTGGACATCGTGTATATGGCACATATCTGATGCGTTGCTGTTGGAAAACTCAGATAGGAATCAGAGAATTCTTGGTGGAAAAGAAATCAAAAGTGTGTCTGATTGTGGGTGTGGAGAAGGAGATCTATTGTGGGACTGATCGTAAGTGTTGTAGAAGATCATGCTGTTGGAAGGTGAAGTGTTCAATTCTTTGTTTTTTTTTTTTTTGTGGAAATATTCGGAGTCTCAAACCTTAGATGAAGTCGTTTTTGCATTTGTTGATGCCTCAATATTGATTGTTGTGAAGTTGTTTGGACCTGATTTTTTTTTTAAAGCTTTTTTGATCATATATGAAGTTTGTTGTATTTGGACTTCCAAGTATTAGAATGACTTTGTTGATATTTTTATTGCTTTCTAAGGTTAGATTAGTTAGTTAGTTACATATAGGTTTTGAATATAGTCAGTTACATGTAGATTCACATACATCATGTTTCTAGGCTCACTTTTCTATTTGCTTGAGTTGTTATGGTGATTGCATGGAAATGAGCGAGTGGACATGTAAGTACTAGATCTGTTTTAAATTTTTTGAACTTTCATTTTGTTAAAGTTTATTTGTATGTTTTTTGTTGTTCCTGAGTGCTTGCATGTTTTAGAGTAGCTTGTGCATCTTTCTAGCCATAAAAAACAGAAAAGAAAAGCTCTGATTTCCAACCTACATATTCTATTCTGTTTGAGATTTAAATTCATTTAAAAATATTGAATCTGGTTGAAAATTTCTAATTTTTGGTTTTGGGCATATTTTATTTGTTTAAAACAAAGACCAAAGGCTACTTAAGTAAAATATTTTCAGAAGAATCCTCATTTTGACATGTCGATTTCAAACAATCAAAAACAAAGAAAGGTTGTCGATGTAACAGAATAGAGGCTTTCTGAGCACATTTCAGAAGGTTGAAGTTAGAACTATGGGCTCATTTTTGGTCAGTAACTTTCTAAATACTTCTGGGAAGTGTGCCAAAAGTTTGGAATTTTTGGAGTTGCAAAAAGAGAAGAGAGATACTGAATTTTTGGCAAAATCCATGTTTTTCTCTGTAAAAACAAAATTATGTTTTCCCTGTTTTCTAATTCAAATTCCTTGATTTTTAATTTTCTGTAGATTTTTTTTTATTCTCTTGTTTTCCTTAGGAGACTTATCTTTTATTTCATATTTTTGGTGGATTTTAGGACGTCCGTGTCTTTGTAATTTTGTTGCATTACAGAACTTGTCATGAATTGTAAGTTATGAAAGTGCAGGGTGGCCAAGGGTGAAAATATTTACTCTGTTTATTTCTTGTTTGCTTGCTTTTGGTGCATTTTTCATTTCATTTGTAGTATTGCTAGCACTGTTCATGGCTAGCAAAAGTTATTTTGTTGTCAACTCGCTGAGTTAGGACTATGGCTTGTCCTTTCACAGGAGGTAGGCTAGGCTAGAAGCCATAAGTTGGAACTGGGCCGTACACCAAGGGCATTCGTAGTGTATGCTGGGGCAAAAAACTTTATGAAGAATTCTTCATCAATTTGAATCAGAAGCAAAAAGTGTCCTAATAAGACAAGGACACTCAAAAGGCCTCCTGATTTAAAGTGAAGAAGGTGTCCCAAATAATGGGAACAATGTGACGTTGAGATTCACACAAAATCCACGACCCTAGATCCATCCAGTCAAAGCATATTTTGTTCATGCTTCCTGCAACTAAATCTTGCAATCAAAGGACCTAAGATTGCAACATACAACTTAGAGGTTGAACCCCATTTGATTCATATGTTACCATCATTTGATGGGTTGTCTCATGAGGATCGTTATAAACACCTTGATGAGTTCTTCTACGTTTGTTTCATCATTCAGATGAACAATTTTGGAAAGGAGACCTTCAAGATTGCCATCAGTTTTTCAAGTTTACAAAGCTCTTACATTGCAAACTGTTTTTAATTTACAAAATTTACAACTTTCACAAATGTTGTAGATTCTTGACATTTTACAAGTAAAATCATGAGGATTTAATAAGCTTAACGCATTTTTCAACTTTTGAAAATTTTGGAAGTATGGTTTGAACTTGTAAAATTTTTGTCTTTTGGAGACCTTTTGGCAATTCTTTCGGCCTGTTTCAAGCTACCATTGTCTTGAGTTTTTTTTTGCATTTTTTTTTAAATATGACAAAAATTATTTTTGTTTTACAAGATTTTTTACATATTTTATAATGACTACAAACTTTTTGACGAATTTCAAAGTACACTTTTTGGAAATTTCAATAGCTTGATAATTTTTGAAAAAAATTCAAATGTTGTTTCTAATTTCTAAAACTTTTGAACATTTTGTGTGATTTTGACAATGGTTTCAGCTTTTATAAGTTGCCCATTTTTGAACATTTTTTGTGAAACTTTAAACTGTTTGTTTGAAATTCTTAACAGTGTAGCCATTCTTTATTTGCTTAAAAAAAATTTCAAGCGTCTCTATTAATATTTGAACCAAATTTGGATAATTCAACCTTGGAAAATTATCTTTCATCACCCCTATTCCAAGATTTAGTGTTGAATATTCTGTATGTTATAATTGTACATGGAAAATCACAATATTTATCAATTGGACAAAGATCATTTTGTTACTCATGTCATTTCTACTTGTTTATTGGGATGCTTAGTTGATCACCCACATGATCCCGAAAAGTGGATCGTAGATGTCGATCCTACCTTAATGCAAATTGAAGCACTGCATATATGATCATTTTAAACTTGTGATCTACACTGTTGTTGCAAAATTCAAGTCCAACATTTAAAGGCAGACAAATAAAGACCTCTGTCCAGACCCAAGATATGAATCAGGTTAAGCATTTTATTCAAATCATTGATCCAAAACCAAAATCCAACACTTATGTCGGATCAGATTAGACTTCTGATTCATACCGAGATTTGAAATCCGAGTTCAACACCTTGTCTAGGTCAGATCAAACCTCTGATCCAAATTCTCATTCCACATCTTTTATCATTTCTTTGTTATTATTTCTCATCAAATAAATGTTGGACGTATGATTGACGGTTCGAGAAGCTGATTGTGGACCATTTTAGAAGAGGGAGGAGTACACTATATGTGCAGTTTGTGATCTTCAATGATTCTTTGTATTATTTTTCCAAGAAGATTGATATATATATTTGAATGATGGATTAGGATATTCCACGGTTGGATAGTTATCTTTGATGTTCTCCATTGAAAGATTTGTTATTGACTATTTCATATGTAATAAATGTGCATGGAAAATTAAAATCCTTATCTTTGGGACAACGATCATTTTCATTACTTATGAGCTTTCAACTTGTTTATTGGGAAGCTTAGGAGATCTCCCACATGATGCTGAAAAGTAGATTGTAGATCACGATCATAGACATAAATCCAAACCTAAGTGCAACATCTGAATAAGATCATATTATACCTATGATCTAGACTCTAGTTGCAAACACCTAAAGCCGGACAGATGAGACCTCTGGTCTGGATCCATGATCTAAACTTCAACATTTATACCAGATGAAATGAAACCCCTGATCCAAATTCAACATCTTAATTTAATCAGATTTAGCCTCTAATCGAAATCGTTGGTCCCAAATCAAAATACAATCAAAATACAACACCTAAGATGGATAAGATTAGACCCGTGATTCAAATCGAGATTTTAAATCCGAGCTCAACAGCTTATCCGGGTCAGGTCAGAGACCTCTGATCCAAACTTCCCATATGACATTATGTATCATTCGTGTGATAATTCTTTCCATCAAATAAATGTCGGATGTATGACTGGTGGTTCGGGAAGTTGATTGTGGATTATTTTAGAAAAAATGATGTATACTATATCAACAATTTATGATATTAAATTATTCTTTGGAAAATGTTGTCAAGAAGATTGATATAATTACTTGAATCAAATTTCTATAATTCAACCTTGGAAAATTATCTTTCATGACCCCCATTCAATGATTTTGTATTGAATATTTCGTACATTATAATTGTACATGGAAAATTGAGATATGTTCAATTGGACAAAGATCCTTTTCATTACTCATGTCCTTTCAGCTTGTTTATTGGGATGCTTTGAAGATCACCCACATGACGCCGAAAAGTGAATCGTAGATGTCGATCCTACACTGAAATGCAAATCGAAGCACTACATTTAAATATGATCATATTAAACTTGTGATCTACACTGTTGTTGCAAAATCCAAATCCAACATTTAAAGGCGGACAGATAAGACCCTCTGTCCAGACCCAAGATATGAATCATGTTAAGCGTTTTATTCAAATCATTGATCCCAAACCAAAATCCAACAATTATGCCGGATTGGATTAGACTTATGATTCATACCCAGATTTCAAATCCGAGTTCAACACCTTGTTCGGGTCAGATTAGACCTCTGATCCAAATTTCCATTTGACATCTTCTATCATTTTTTTGATACTCTTTCTCGTCAAATAAATGTCGGAAGTATGATTGAAGGTTCGAGAAGTTGATTACGGACCATTTTAGAAAAGGAGAAGTATATTATATGCACAGTTTGTGATCTTCAATGATTCTTTGTATTATTTTTCTAAGAAGATTGATATAAATATTTCAAATGATGGATTAGGATATTTCAAGGTTGGATAATTATCTTTGATGTTCACCAATGAAAGATTTGTTATTGAATATTTCATATGTAATAAATGTGCATGGAAAATTAAAATCCTTATCTTAAGGGCAACGATCATTTTCTTTACTTATGACCTTTCAACTTGTTTATTGGGATGCTTAGGGGATCACTTACATGATGCTGAAAAGTGGATTGTAGATCACGATCATAAACAGAAATCCGAACCAAAGTACAACATGTAAATAAGATTATATTAGACCTCTGTAGTTGCAAACACCTAAAGCTGGAAAGATCAGACCTCTGGTTCGGATCCATGATCTAAATTTCAACATTTCTACCGGATCACATGAGACCCTTGATCCAAATTCAAGATTTTAACTGAATCAGATTTAGCCTGTATTCGAAATCGATGATCCAAAATGAAAATCCAACAACTAAGACAGATCATATTAGACCCCTAAATCAAATCGTGATTTTAAATCCGAGCTCAACAGCTTATGCGGATCAGGTCGGATCTCTGATCCAAACTCCCGATATGACATTGTGTATCATTGGTGTGATATTCTTTCCATCAAATAAATGTTGAATGTATGACTGGTGGTTCGGGAAGTTGATTGTGGACGATTTTAGAAATAGTGATGTATTCTATTTGAACAATTTATGATTTCAATTATTCTTTGGGCAATGTTGTCGAGAAGGTTGATATTAATATTTGAACCAAATTTGTTTAATTCAATCTCGAAAAATTATCTTTCATTACCCCTATTCCAAGATTATGTATTGAATATTTCATATATTATAATTGTGCATGAAAAATTGAAATATTTATCGATTGGACAAATATCATTTTCATTACTCACGTCCTTTCAACTTGTTTATTAGGATGCTTAGTTGATCACCCACATGATTCCGAAAAGTGGATCGTTGATGTCATTCTGCACTTAAATGCAAATCGAAGCACTGCATTTAAATATGATCATATTAAACTTGTGATCTATACTGTTGTTGCAAAATCCAAGTCCAATATTTAAAGACAGATAAGACCTCTGTCGAGACCCAAGATATGAATCAGGTTAAGCATTTTATTAAAATCATTGATCCGAAACCAAAATCCAACACTTATGCCGGATTGCATTACACTTCTGATTCATACCTTGTCTAAGTCAGATCAGACCTCTGATCCAAATTCCCATCTGACATCTTCTATCATTTCTTTGTTATTCTTTCTCAACAAATAAATGATGGGCATATGATCATAATGATTGACGGTTCGAGAAGTTGATTGTGCACCATTTTAGAAGGGGAGAAGTACACTGTATGTGCAGTTTGTGATCTTCAATGATTCTTTGTATTATTTTTCCAAGAAGATTGATATATATATTTGAATGATGGATTAGGATATTCCAAGGTTGGATAGTTATCTTTGATGTTCCCCATTGAAAGATTTGTTATTGACTATTTCATATGTAATAAATGTGCATGGAAAATTAAAATCCTTATCTTTGGGACACCGATCATTTTCATTACTTACGACCTTTCTACTTTTTTATTGGGAAGCTTAGGAGATCTCCCACATGATGCTGAAAAGTGGATTGTAGATCACGGTCATCGACATAAATCCACACCTAAGTGCAACATCTTAATAAGATCATTTTAGATCTGTGATTTAGACTCTAGTTGCAAACATCTAAAGCCGGACAGATGAGACCTCTGGGCCAGACCCATGATCAGATGAGACCCCTGATCCAAATTCAACATCTATACCGGATCAGATGAGACCCCTGATCCAAATTCAACATCTTAATTGAATCAAATTCTGCATCTAATCCAAATCATTAGTCCAAATCAAAATCTAACACCCAAGATGGATCAGATTAGACCTCTGATCCGAAATCTCAATATGACGTTGTGTGTCATTAGTATGATATTCTTTCTCATAAGATAAATGTTGGATGTATGACCGGGGTTCGGTAATTTTATTGTGGACGATTTTAGTAAAACTGATGTATACTATGTCAGCCATTTATGATATTGAATTATTCTTTGGACGTTGTTGTCAAGAAGATTGATATTAATATTTGAATCAAATTTCGGTAATTCAACCTTGGAAAATTATCTATCATGTCCCCCATTCCTAGATTTTGTATTGAATATTTCGTATATTATAATTGTACGTGGAAAATTGATTTATCAATTGGACAAAGATCCTTTTCTTCATGTCCTTTCAACTTGTTTATTGGGATGCTTAGTTGATCACCCACATAATCCCGAAAAGCGGATCGTAGATGTCGATCCTATGCTTAAATGCAAATTGAAGCACTGCATTTAAATATGGTCATTTTAAACTTGTGATCTACACTGTTGTTGCAAAATGCAAGTCCAACATTTAAAGGCGGACAGATAAGACCTCTGTCCAGACCCAAGATATGAATCAGGTTAAGCATTTTATTCAAATCATTGATCCAAAACCAAAATCCAACACTTATGCCGGATCGGATTAGACTTCTGATTCATACCGATATTTGAAATCCGAGTTCAACACCTTGTCTAGATCAGATCAAACCTCTGATCCAAATTCCCATTCGACATCTTCTATCATTTCTTTGTTATCCTTTCTCATCAAATAAATGTTGGACGTATGATTGACGGTTCGAGAAGCTGTTTGTGGACCATTTTAAAAGAGGGAGGAGTACACTATATGTGTAGTTTGTGATCTTCAATGATTCTTTGTATTATTTTTCCTAGAAGATTGATATATATATTTGAATGATGGATTAGGATATTCCAAGGTTGGATAGTTATCTTTGATGTTTTCCATTGAAAGATTTGTTATTGACTATTTCATATGTAATAAATGTGCATGGAAAATTAAAATCCTTATCTTTGGGACAACGATCATTTTCATTACTTATGAGCTTTCAACTTGTATATTGAGAAGCTTAGGAGATCTCCCACATGATGCTGAAAAGTGGATTGTAGATCACGATCATAGACATAAATCCAAACCTAAGTGCAACATCTGAATAATATCATATTAGACCTGTGATCTAGACTCTAGTTGCAAACACCTAAAGCTGGACAGATGAGACCTCTGGTCTGGATCCATGATCTAAATTTCAACCTTTATACCAGATGAAATTAAACCCTGATCCAAATTCAACATCTTAATATAATCAGATTTAGCCTCTAATCGAAATCGTTCGTCCCAAATCAAAATATCACACCTAAGATGGATAAGGTTAGACCCGTGATTCTAATCGAAATTTTAAATCTGAGCTCAACAGCTTATGCGGGTCAGGTCAGAGACCTCTGATCCAAACTTCCCATATGACATTATGTATCATTCGTGTGATAATTCTTTCCATCAAATAAATGTTGGATGTATGACTGGTTTCGGGAAATTGATTGTGGATTATTTTAGAAAAAATGATGTATACTATATCAACAATTTATGATATTAAATTATTCTTTGGACAATGTTGTCTAGAAGATTGATATAAATACTTGAATCAAATTTCTGTAATTCAACCTTGAAAAATTATCTTTCATGTCCCCATTCCATGATTTTGTATTGAATATTTCGTACAATATAATTGTACATGGAAAATTGAAATATGTTCAATTGGACAAAGATCCTTTTCATTACTCATGTCCTTTGAACTTGTTTATTGAGATGCTTTAAAGATCACCCAGATGATGCCGAACAGTGAATCGTAGATGTCGATCCTACACTGAAATGCAAATCGAAGCACTACATTTAAATATGATCATATTAAACTTGTGATCTACACTGTTGTTGCAAAATCCAAATCCAACATTTAAAGATGGACATAGAAGACCTCTGTCCAGACCCAATATATGAATCAGGTTAAGCGTTTTATTCAAATCATTGATCCCAAACCAAAATCCAACAATTATGCTGGATCGGAATAGACTTCTGATTCATACCCAGATTTCAAATCCGAGTTCAACACCTTGTTCAGGTCAGATTAGACCTCTGATCCAAATTCCCATTTGACATCTTTTATCATTTCTTTGATACTCTTTCTCGTTAAATAAATGTCGGAAGTATGATTGACGGTTCGAGAAGTTGATTACGGACCATTTTAGAAAAGGAGAAGTATACTATATGCACAGTTTGTGATCTTCAATGATTCTTTATATTATTTTTCTAAGAAGATTGATATAAATATTTCAAATGATGGATTAGGATATTCCAAGGTTGTATAATTATCTTTGATGTTCACCAATGAAAGATTTGTTATTGAATATTTCATATGTAATAAATGTGCATGGAAAATTAAAATCCTTATCTTAGGGACAACGATCATTTTCATTACTTATGACCTTTCAACTTGTTTATTGGGATGCTTAGGGGATCACCTACATGATGCTGAAAAGTGGATTTGTATATCACGATCATAAACAGCAATCCGAACCCAAGTACAACATCTAAATAAGATTATATTAGACCTCTGATCTAGGCTGTAGTTGCAAACACCTAAAGCCGGAAAGATCAGACCTCTGGTTCGGATCCATGATCTAAATTTCAACATTTCTACCGGATCACATTAGACCCCTGATCAATTTCAACATTTTAATTGAATCAAATTTAGCCTATATTCGAAATCGATGATCCCAAATGGAAATCCAACATCTAAGACAGATCATATTAGACCCCTAATTCATATCGATATTTTAAATCCTAGCTCAACAGCTTATGCGGGTCAGGTCAGATCTCTAATCCAAACTCCCAATATGACATTGTGTGTCATTGGTGTGATATTCTTTCCATCAAATAAATATTGAATGTATGACTGGTGGTTCGAGAAGTTGATTGTGGACGATTTGGAAATAGTGATGTATACTATATGAACAATTTATGATATTCAATTATTCTTTGGGCAATGTTGTCTAGAAGGTTGATATTAGTATTTGATCCAAATTTGTTTAATTCAACCTCGGAAAATTATCTTTCATTACCCCTATTCCAAGATTATGTATTGAATATTTCATATATTATAATTGTGCATGGAAAATTGATATATTTATCGATTGGACGAATATCATTTTCATTACTCGCGTCCTTTCAACTTGTTTATTGGGATGCTTAGGAGATTACTCACACGATGTTGAAAAGTGGATCGTAGATGTCGATCCTACACTTAAATGCAAATCGAAGCATTACATTTAAGTGTGATCATATTAGACTTGTGATCTACACTATTGTTGTAAAATCTGAATCCAACACCTAAAGGCAGATTATCTTTGTCCAGAAACAAAAAACAAAAAATGAGAATCAGGTTAAGCGTTTTATTCAAATCATTGATCCCAAACCAAAATCCAACACTTATGCTGGATCGGATTAGACTTCTGATTCATACCGAGATTTTAAATTCGAGTTCAACACCTTGTCTGGGTTTATATTAGACCTCTGAACCAAATTCCCATTTGACAACTTCTATCATTTCTTTGATATTCTTTCAAATAAATATTGGACGTACGACAGTTCGGGAAGTTGATGGTGGACCATTTTAGAAAGGAGTACACTATATGTGCAATTTCTTTGTACTAATTTTCTAGGAAGAGTGATATAAGTATTTAAATGATGGATTAGGATATTTCAAGGTTGGATAATTAGCTTTGAATTTCCCCATTGAAAGATTTGTTATTGAATATTTCATATGTAATAAATGTGCATGGAAAATTAAAATCCTTATCTTAGGGACAACATCATTTTCATTACTTATGACCTTTCAACTTGTTTATTGGGATGCTTAGTTGATCTCCCACGTGATGCTGAAAAGTAGATTGTAGATCACGAGCATAGACCTAAAACCGGACAGATGAGACCTCTCCTTCGGACCCATGATCTAAATTTCTACATTTATACCGGATCAGATGAGACCCTTGATCCAAATTTTACATCTTAATTGAACTAGATTCAACATCTAATCCAAATCACAATCCAACACCTAAGATGGATCTGATTAGGCCCCTGATTCAAATCAAGATTTTAAATATGAACTCAATTGCTTATCCGGGTCAGGTCAGACATCTGATCTGAAATCCCAATATGACATTGTGTATCATTAGTATCATATTCTTTCGCATAAGATAAATGTTGGATGTATGACTAGGGTTTGGGAAGTTGATTGTGGACGATTTTAGTAAAAGTGATGTATATTATATCATCAATTTATGATATTGAATTATTCTTTGTACATTGTTGTCAAGAAATTGATATTAATATTTGAATCAAATTTCAGAAATTCAACCTTGGAAAATTAACTTTCATGCCCCCATTCCTAGATTTTGTATTGAATATTTTGTATATTATAATTGTACGTGGAAAATTGATTTATCAATTTGACAAAGATCCTTTTCATCATGTCCTTTCAACTTGTTTATTGGGATGCTTAGTTGATCACCCACATGATCCCGAAAAGTGGATCGTAGATGTCGACCCTGCACTTGAATGCAAATCGAAGCACTGCATTTAAATATGTTTATATTAAACTTGTGATCTACACTGTTGTTGCAAAATCCAAGTCCAACATTTAAAGGCAGACAGATAAGACCTCTGTCCAGACCCAAGATATGAATCAGGTTAAGCATTTTATTCAAATCATTGATCCAGAACCAAAATCCAACACTTATGCTGGATCGCATTACACTTCTGATTCATACCGAGATTTGAAATCCGAGTTCAACACCTTGTCTAGGTCAGATCAAACCTCTGGTTCAAATTCTTATCTGACATCTTCTATCATTTCTTTGTTATTCTTTCTCTACAAATAAATGTTGGACTAATGATTGACGGTTCGAGAAGTTGATTGTGAACCATTTTAGAGGGGGAGAAGTACACTATATGTGTAGTTTGTGATCTTCAATGATTCTTTGTATTATTTTTCCAAGAAGATTGATATATATATTTGAATGATGGATTAGGATATTCCAAGGTTGGATAGTTATCTTTGATGTTGCCCATTGAAAGATTTGTTATTGAATATTTCATATGTGATAAATGTGCATGAAAAATTAAAATCCTTATCTTTGGGACAACGATCATTTTCATTACTTACGTCCTTTCATCTTTTTTATTGGGATGCTTAGGCGATCTCTCACATGATGCTGAAAAGTGGATTGTAAATCACGATCATAGACATAAATCCAAACCTATGTGCAACTTCTGAATAAGATCATATTAGACCTGTGATCTAGACTCTAGTTGCAAACATCTAAAGCCGGACCTGACCCATGATCAGATGAGACCCCTGATCCAAATTCAACATCTATACCGGATCAGATAAGACCCCTGATCCAAATTCAACTTCTTTAATTGAATCAAATTCTGCATATAATCCAAATCATTGGTCCAAATCAAAATCCAACACCTAAGATGGATCAGATTAGACCTCTGATCCGAAATCCCAATATGACATTGTGTATCATTAGTATGATATTCTTTCTCATAAGATAAATGTTGGATGTATAATTGGGGTTCGGTAAGTTGATTGTGGACGATTTTAGTAAAAGTGATGTATACTATGTCAGCAATTTATGATATTGAATTATTCTTTGGACGTTGTTGTCAAGAAGATTGATATTAATATTTGAATCAAATTTTGGTAATTCAACCTTGGAAAACTATCTTTCGTGTCCCCCATTCCCAGATTTTGTATTGAATATTTCGTATATTATAATTGTACGTGGAAAATTGATTTATCAATTTCACAAAGATCCTTTTCATCATGTCCTTTCAACTTGTTTATTGGGATGATTAGTTGATCTCCCACATGATCTCGAAAAGTGGATCGTAGATGTCGATCCTACACTGTTGTTGCGAAATCCAAGTCCAACATTTAAAGGCAGACAGATAAGACCTCTGTCCAGACCCAAGATATGAATCAGGTTAAGCATCTTATTCAAATCAATGATCCAAAACCAAAATCCAACACTTATGACGGATCGGATTAGACTTCTGATTCATACCGAGATTTGAAATCCGAGTTCAACACGTTGTCTAGGTCAGATCAAACCTCTGATCCAAATTCCCATTCGACATCTTCTATCATTTCTTTGTTATTCTTTCTCATCAAATAAATGTTGGACGTATGATTGACGGTTCAAGAAGTTGATTGTGGATCATTTTAGAAGAGGAGGACTACACTATATGTACAGTTTGTGATCTTCAATGATTCTTTGTGTTATTTTTCCGAGAAGATTGATATATATATTTGAATGATGGATTAGGATATTCCTAGGTTGGATAGTTATCTTTGATGTTCCCCATTGAAAGATTTGTTATTGAATATTTCATATGTAATAAATATGCATGGAAAATTAAAATCCTTATCTTTGGGATAACGATCATTTTCATTACTTATGACCTTTCAACTTGTTTATTGGGAAGCTTAGGAGATCTCCCACATGATGTTGAAAAGTGGATTGTAGATCACGATCGTAGACATAAATCCAAACCTAAGTGCAACGTCTGAATAAGATCACATTAGACCTGTGATCTAGACTCTCTTTGCAAAACACCTAAAGCCGGACAGATGAGACCTCTGGTCCAGACCTGTGATCTAAATTTCAACATCTATACCGAATCAGATGAGACCCCTGATCCGAATTCAACATCTTAAATGAATGAAATTCTGCATCTAATCCAAATCATTGGTCCCAAATCAAAATCCAACACCTAAGATGGATCAGATTAGACCCCTGATTCAAATCGAGATTTCAAATCTGAGCTCTACTGCTTATCCGGGTCAGGTCAGACCTCTGATCCGAAATCCCAATATGACATTGTGTGTCATTAGTATGATATTCTTGCTCATAAGATAAATGTTGGATGTATGACTGGGGTTCAGGAAGTTGATTGCGGACGATTTTAGTAAAAGTGATGTATACTATATCAACAATTTATGATATTGAATTATTCTTTGGACATTGTTGTCAAGAAGATTGATATTAATATTTGAATCAAATTTCGGTAATTTAACCTTGGAAAATTATCTTTCATGTCCGCCATTCCCTGATTTTGTATTGAACATTTCGTATATTACAATTGTTCATGGAAAATTGATTTATAAGTTGGACAAAGATCCTTTTCAACAGGTCCTTTCAACTTGTTTATTGGGATGCTTAGTTGATCCCCCACATGATCCCGAAAAGTGGATCGTAGATGTCGATCCTACACTTAAATGCAATTCGAAGGACAACATTTTAATATGATCATATTAGTCTTGTGATCTAGACTGTTGTTGCAAAATTCAAATCCAACACCTAAAGGCGGACAGGTAAGACCTCTGTCCAGACCCAAGATATGAATCAGGTTAAGCGTTGTATTCAAATCCAACACCTAAAGGCGGACAGGTAAGACCTCTGTCCAGACCCAAGATATGAATCAGGTTAAGCGTTGTTTTCATTACTTATGACCTTTCAACTTGTTTATTGGGAAGCTTAGGAGATCTCCCACATGATGTTGAAAAGTGGATTGTAGATCACGATCGTAGACATAAATCCAAACCTAAGTGCAACGTCTGAATAAGATCACATTAGACCTGTGATCTAGACTCTCTTTGCAAAACACCTAAAGCCGGACAGATGAGACCTCTGGTCCAGACCTGTGATCTAAATTTCAACATCTATACCGAATCAGATGAGACCCCTGATCCGAATTCAACATCTTAAATGAATGAAATTCTGCATCTAATCCAAATCATTGGTCCCAAATCAAAATCCAACACCTAAGATGGATCAGATTAGACCCCTGATTCAAATCGAGATTTCAAATCTGAGCTCTACTGCTTATCCGGGTCAGGTCAGACCTCTGATCCGAAATCCCAATATGACATTGTGTGTCATTAGTATGATATTCTTGCTCATAAGATAAATGTTGGATGTATGACTGGGGTTCAGGAAGTTGATTGCGGACGATTTTAGTAAAAGTGATGTATACTATATCAACAATTTATGATATTGAATTATTCTTTGGACATTGTTGTCAAGAAGATTGATATTAATATTTGAATCAAATTTCGGTAATTTAACCTTGGAAAATTATCTTTCATGTCCGCCATTCCCTGATTTTGTATTGAACATTTCGTATATTACAATTGTTCATGGAAAATTGATTTATAAGTTGGACAAAGATCCTTTTCAACAGGTCCTTTCAACTTGTTTATTGGGATGCTTAGTTGATCCCCCACATGATCCCGAAAAGTGGATCGTAGATGTCGATCCTACACTTAAATGCAATTCGAAGGACAACATTTTAATATGATCATATTAGTCTTGTGATCTAGACTGTTGTTGCAAAATTCAAATCCAACACCTAAAGGCGGACAGGTAAGACCTCTGTCCAGACCCAAGATATGAATCAGGTTAAGCGTTGTATTCAAATCCAACACCTAAAGGCGGACAGGTAAGACCTCTGTCCAGACCCAAGATATGAATCAGGTTAAGCGTTGTTTTCATTACTTATGACCTTTCAACTTGTTTATTGGGAAGCTTAGGAGATCTCCCACATGATGTTGAAAAGTGGATTGTAGATCACGATCGTAGACATAAATCCAAACCTAAGTGCAACGTCTGAATAAGATCACATTAGACCTGTGATCTAGACTCTCTTTGCAAAACACCTAAAGCCGGACAGATGAGACCTCTGGTCCAGACCTGTGATCTAAATTTCAACATCTATACCGAATCAGATGAGACCCCTGATCCGAATTCAACATCTTAAATGAATGAAATTCTGCATCTAATCCAAATCATTGGTCCCAAATCAAAATCCAACACCTAAGATGGATCAGATTAGACCCCTGATTCAAATCGAGATTTCAAATCTGAGCTCTACTGCTTATCCGGGTCAGGTCAGACCTCTGATCCGAAATCCCAATATGACATTGTGTGTCATTAGTATGATATTCTTGCTCATAAGATAAATGTTGGATGTATGACTGGGGTTCAGGAAGTTGATTGCGGACGATTTTAGTAAAAGTGATGTATACTATATCAACAATTTATGATATTGAATTATTCTTTGGACATTGTTGTCAAGAAGATTGATATTAATATTTGAATCAAATTTCGGTAATTTAACCTTGGAAAATTATCTTTCATGTCCGCCATTCCCTGATTTTGTATTGAACATTTCGTATATTATAATTGTTCATGGAAAATTGATTTATAAGTTGGACAAAGATCCTTTTCAACAGGTCCTTTCAACTTGTTTATTGGGATGCTTAGTTGATCCCCCACATGATCCCGAAAAGTGGATCGTAGATGTCGATCCTACACTTAAATGCAATTCGAAGGACAACATTTTAATATGATCATATTAGTCTTGTGATCTAGACTGTTGTTGCAAAATTCAAATCCAACACCTAAAGGCGGACAGGTAAGACCTCTGTCCAGACCCAAGATATGAATCAGGTTAAGCGTTGTATTCAAATCCAACACCTAAAGGCGGACAGGTAAGACCTCTGTCCAGACCCAAGATATGAATCAGGTTAAGCGTTGTTTTCATTACTTATGACCTTTCAACTTGTTTATTGGGAAGCTTAGGAGATCTCCCACATGATGTTGAAAAGTGGATTGTAGATCACGATCGTAGACATAAATCCAAACCTAAGTGCAACGTCTGAATAAGATCACATTAGACCTGTGATCTAGACTCTCTTTGCAAAACACCTAAAGCCGGACAGATGAGACCTCTGGTCCAGACCTGTGATCTAAATTTCAACATCTATACCGAATCAGATGAGACCCCTGATCCGAATTCAACATCTTAAATGAATGAAATTCTGCATCTAATCCAAATCATTGGTCCCAAATCAAAATCCAACACCTAAGATGGATCAGATTAGACCCCTGATTCAAATCGAGATTTCAAATCTGAGCTCTACTGCTTATCCGGGTCAGGTCAGACCTCTGATCCGAAATCCCAATATGACATTGTGTGTCATTAGTATGATATTCTTGCTCATAAGATAAATGTTGGATGTATGACTGGGGTTCAGGAAGTTGATTGCGGACGATTTTAGTAAAAGTGATGTATTATTCTTTGGACATTGTTGTCAAGAAGATTGATATTAATATTTGAATCAAATTTCGGTAATTTAACCTTGGAAAATTATCTTTCATGTCCGCCATTCCCTGATTTTGTATTGAATATTTCGTATATTATAATTGTTCATGGAAAATTGATTTATAAGTTGGACAAAGATCCTTTTCAACATGTCCTTTCAACTTGTTTATTGGGATGCTTAGTTGATCCCCCACATGATCCCGAAAAGTGGATCGTAGATGTCGATACCTTGTCTGGGTCAGATCAGACCTCTTATCCAAATTCCCGTTTGACATCTTCTATCATTTCTCTGATATTGTTTTTCATCAAATAAATATTGGACGTATGATTGCCAAGTTCGAGAAGTTGATTGTGGATCATTTTAAAAGAGGAGAAGTACACTATATGTGCAGATTGTGATCTTCATTGCTTTTGTGTATTATTTTTCGAAGACGATTGATATAAGTATCTGAATTGTGGATTAAGATTTTCCACGGTTGGATAATTATGTTTCCCGTTGTAAGATTTGTTATTAAATATTTCATATGTAATAAATGTGTATGGAAAATTAAAATCCTTATCTTTGGGACAACAATCATTTTCATTACTTATGACCTTTCAACTTGTTTATTGGGATGCTTAGGAGATCTCCCACATGATGTTGAAAATTGGATTGTAGATCACTATCATAGACATAAATCCAAGCCCAAGTACAACATCTGAATAAGATCATATTAGACCTGTGATCTAGACTCTTGTTGCAAACACTTAAAGCCGGACAGATGAGACCTCTTGTCCAGACCTATGATCTAAATTTCAACATTTATAACGGATCATATTGGCCCCCTGATCCAAATTCAACATCTTAATTGAATCAGATTCAACATCTAATCCAAATCATTGGTCAGAAATCAAAATCAAACACCTAAGACAGATCAGATTAGACTCCTGATTGAAATCGAGATTTTAAATCCGAGCTCAACACTTATCTGGGTCAGGTCGGACCTCTAATTCGAAATCCCAATATGACATTGTGTATCATTGGTATGATATTCTTTTTTATTGTGGATGATTTTAGAAAAAGTGATGTATACTGTATCAACAATTTATGATATTCAATTTTTTTTTGGACGTTGTTGCCAAGAATATTGATATTAATATTTGAATCAAATTTTGGTAATTCAACCTTGGAAAATTATCTTTCATGTTCTCCATTCCCAGATTTTGTATTGAATATTTTGTATATTATAATTGTACATGCAAAATTGAAATATATTCAATTGGACAAAGATCCTTTTGATCATGTCCTTTCAACTTGTTTATTGGGATGCTTAGTTGATCACCCACATGATCCCGAAAAGGGGATCGTAGATGTCGATGCTACGCTTAAATGCAAATCAAAGCACTGCATTTAAATATGATCATTTTAAACTTGTGATCTACATTATTGTTGCAAAATCCAAGTCCAACATTTAAAGGCAGACAGATAAGACCTCTGTCTAAACCCAAGATATGAATTGGGTTAAGCATTTTATTCAAATCATTGATCCAAAACCAAAATCCAACACTTATGCCAGATCAGATTAGACTTCTGATTCATACCGAGATTTGAAATCCAAGTTCAACACCTTGTCTAGGTCAGATCAAACCTATGATCCAAATTCCCATTCGACATCTTCTATCATTTCTTTGTTATTCTTTCTCATCAAATAAATGTTGGACGTATGATTGACGGTTTGAGAAGTTGATTGTGGACCATTTTAGAGGAGGAGGAGTACACTATATGTGCAGTTTGTGATCTTCAATGATTCTTTGTATTATTTTTCCAAGAAGATTGATATATATATTTGAATGATGGATTAGGATATTCTAAGTTTGGATAGTTATCTTTGATGTTCCCTATTGAAAGATTTGTTATTGAATATTTCATATGTAATAAATGTGCATGGAAAATTAAAATCCTTATCTTTGAGACAATGATCATTTTCATTACTTATGACCTTTCAACTTGTTTATTAGGATGCTTAGGGGATCACCTACATGATGCTGAAAAGTGGATTGTAGATCACAATCATAAACATAAATCCCAACCCAGGTACAACTTCTAAATAAGATTATATTAGACCTTTGATCTAGACTCTAGTTGCAAATACCTAAAGCCAGACAGATCAGACCTCTCGTTCGGACCCATGATCCCAATTTCAACATCTATAACGGATCAAATGAGATCCCTGATCCAAATTCAACATCTTAATTGAATCAGGTTTAGCCTCTAATCGAAATCGTTGGTCGCAAATCAAAATCCAACACCTAAGACGGATCAGATTAGACCCCTAATTCAAATCGAGATTTTAAATCCGATTTTCCGGGTCAGGTCAAACCTTTGATCCAAGATCCCAATATGACATTGTGTATCATTGGTGTGGTATTCTTTCCATCAAATAAATCTTGGATGTATGACTCGTGGTTCGGGAAGTTGATTGTGGACGATTTTAGAAAAAGTGATGTATACTGTATGAACAATTTATGATATTCAATTATTCTTTGGACAGTGTTGTCGAGAAGGTTGATATTAATGTTTGAACCAAATTTAGATAATTCAACCTTGGAAATTATCTTTCATTACTCCTATTCCAAGATTTTGTATTGAATATTTCGTATGTTATAATTGTGCGTAGAAAATTGAAATATTTATCAATTGGACAAAGATCATTTTCGTTACTCATGTTCTCTCAACTTGTTTATTGGTATGCTTAGGTGATCACCCACATGATTTTGAAAAGGGGATCGTAGATGTCGATCCTACACTTAAATGCCAATCGAAGCCCTACATTTAAATATGATCATATTAGACTTGTGATCTACACAGTTGTTGCAAAATCCAAATCCAACACCTAAAGGCGGACAGATAAGACCTCTGGTCCAAACCCAAGATATGAATCAGTTTAAGCATCTTATTGAAATCATTGATCCCAAACCAAAATCCAACACTTGTGCTGGGTTGGGTTAGATTTTTATTCATACCGAGGTTTTAAATCCAAGTTCAACACCTTGTCTGGGTCAGATCAGACCTCTGGTCCAAATTCTCAGATTTCATCTTCTGTTATTTTTATGATATTCTTTCTCATCAAAAAAATGTTGGACGTATGATTGACGGTTAGAGATGTTGATTGTGGACTATTTGGAAAAAAATATACTATATAAACAATTTATGATCTTGAAAAATTGGAGAACTGGCTTACAGACTAGCACTACCTCGCAAGTTCAGTCAAGTGTACACCTATCTTCCATGTATCTATGTTCTGAAATATGTGCTAGATTCAAAGTAAATAATAAACTTCAAGGATATTCAAATATAAATTGACATGACAATTGAAGAGAAGCACATAGGATTGTGGGCTGAATAGAACAAGTGCTTCAGATCAAGCGGATTCTGTTAGTCAAAGGTAGATTAGCAACACCATGGCCGCAAAGAAAGGTAGATTAGCAACACCATGGCCGCAAAGAATGTACCTGTGATTGGAGCTGGAGAAGGAAAAGAATTACCCTGATCTTTTGTAAAGAAAGGTACAATCTAATGCTGGAGGATGAAATTTTCTTTTATGAAGGTAGAAATGTGATATCATCTGGCTTTTTTATTAAAAACCTGATCTTTTTGCTATTAATTATGAATTGGGGTAAAAATGGAATTTCATGTAGCTAGGGATAATTAGCATTGAATTTATGCCCAAGGAGCCTTAAAAATAGGTATTTATGCTTCTCCAATGCATACAAATCCAAGAGCAAATATTATAATGTGTGAATTGGAATTGTTACCTACCATAACTCCATAAAGGATAATTCTAGAATATATACATATATGTGGTGATGAACCCTGAATTTCCATTTGAAAATATGAAATTCTAGGGTCAAGAATGAGTTAGAAGATTGTACAATGTGTATATGGGTGTGTACAGCAAAAAGGGTGTCAGCAGCCGAAGGTCGTGGATGTAAATGGGTGGTTTTGAGAATTCTTGTGTTAGTTCATGTTTATTAGAGTTATTTCTTAAAAAGCATACATAATATATATATATATATATATATATATATATATATGTAAAGTGTATATACATAAGCGAAATGAAGGAGGGGACTTGAGGTTGATGAAAAGGTTCAGACTAACTCGATCTCACCTACCAACTCTCATGTTTCATCCAAATTAAAAAGGTCGAGAGATGAGAGAGAAAGGCCTATTGATCGGAGACAGCAACAGATTGAGAGGCTGAATAAAACAGAGGGAGATTGAGAGAAAGAGAGAACAAGAGAGGGACAGAAGGGAGTGGAGGAGAGAGAGTATGTGGGAGCAAAAAAAAAGGAAAAAGAAAGAAAGAGAAGCTGCAATGGGAGCAAGTGATGGGGGAAAAAAAGGAAGAAGCTCACAGCAGCATCAGCAGGAGCAGAGAAGCAGGAGGGCAACTTGTGAAGATCTACTCAGTCAGCTAGCTTCTCTTCCTTTTTTTTTATTGGTTTAATTGCATGTTAGGTATTGAATGACAAGCTATGTCACACGGACACGGCAAAATGGGCCACGTACCGGTGTCGACACTCCGACACCTGGATACCGACACTTGGACACGGCAGGATACATTTTGGATCGGGTCTGGGTCAGACCCGATCCAAACCACTTTACTAACCCGACATTCTTTGTTTTGTTTGAGACTTTCTTTCTTATGACTTATAAGATTGGTCATGAACAATGTTTTGTTTGAGAATCTGAGACTTTCTTTCTTGTGACTTATGAGATTGTAAGAGTGAATTATTAATTTAATGTTTTTTTATTTTATTATCCTTTTTATTTTTTTAGAATATAAAATTCACCGTATCCACGTATCCTAAAATTTTGAAAATTGCCGTATCCAAGTACCCGTACCCGTACCCGTATCCGTGTGACATAGATGACAAGTGAAAAACAGGCCTCATTTTCATTCTTGAGCAGGTTTTTGTAATTTGAAAATCGGTTACAAGGTCCAGTTTGGAAAATCTGGTTTTTGCACATTATTTTATTTTATAATTAGCTTTGTAGCGATAATTGGTCATGGAAAGGGAAAAATGTGATCGGAGGGTTGAATGGGAGCGACTCAATGTAAGATTTTGTCCGAGTGGAGGATGTCACCAATAATTTGTCCAAGTGGTGGGTGGTTGTTGCTTTACACAAATATCCACTGAAAGGTAATTGGACAAAGAAATGCTTTACACAAATTGTTGCTTTACCCTTTTAATTTTCTATTTTTTTGCCCTTAAGGATGGGCTTTACTTTTTGTATACCAGGGGCATCCTGATAATTGTGCACCATCAGAATGCGTGAGATTTAAGTGCATCTTAGGTATTGAATGACAAGTGAAAAACAGGTCTCCTGGTCCTTTTCATTCTTGACCAGGATTTTGTAACTTGAAAATCTGTTACAAGGTCCCATTTGGAAAACCTGGTTTTGTACATTATTTATTTTCTAATTAGCTATGTAGCAATAATTGGTCATGGAAAGCGATACCAGGATTTTGTAACTTGAAAATCTGTTACAAGGTCCCATTTGGAAAACCTGGTTTTGCACATTATTTATTTTCTAATTAGCTATGTAGCAATAATTGGTCATGGAAAGCGATACATGTGATGGGAGGGTTGAATAGGAGCAACTCAATGGAAGATTTCGCCCAAGTGGAGGATGCGACCAATATTCTGTCCAAGTGGAGGGTAGTTGTTGCTTGACACAAATATCCACCGAAAGGAATTTGGGGCAAAGAAATGCATATTTTGGTAAATTTACCCTTTTTATTTTTCTGCCTTTTTTCCCTTAAGGAGGGGGCTTTACTTTTTGTAAATCAGGGGCATCCTGATAATTTTGCACCATTTAACCAGCTTGGCACAGCCACAACTTTTGTAAACAAGCCTATGCATGGTTGTGGAGATTTTCTTTTCCTAACAGGGGCCATTATATAAGTTTCAAAAATTTTCACGGGGCCATGTGAGAATTTTGGTGAAATTTATATGGTAAAATTTCAATTTTTCCAAAGCCTAAAGGGGCCCCTGCCGGCCCTTACTCCGCCTATCAGGACCTTCAATCCACCTCGGAAAGCAACTTTCTTAAGGTTGAAGTCGACATGCTTTCTTTCTCACAATGTTGGCAAAACGCACTCATCTCTATCAGGTAGCTTGGTCCTCCTTGGAAGGCAACCTAATTAAAGTTGATGGGCTTTCCTTTCTACAGTGCTAGAAAAACTTCTAAACCCGGAAAGGCTAGAGTTACTAGAAATTTTGTTTGATGTTTTGTCTTGCATTTTGTCGGCTCCCTCTTTCTAGTCCCGTTAACTCCTATTGACATGGTCTGCTTCTGTAACCATTTCTCATGTTTTTAGAAGACGCTTCTCTGCAGTTCATGCAGTGGATAGAGCAAGAGTGGTAGTGCTGGTGGTGGAAGTGTGATTACCGTGGGAGAAAGAGAGCAGAAGGACGCTTTCTTGAAATCTGAGAGAGAGAAAGAGACCGCACTGGTGATTGTCGTGGGTGTTCTGCTTGTGGTTTCAAGCAGAGGCAGAGCCGGTGGAATGCAATGAGCTTTTCCGTCTTCGGGGACCCCTTTGTCAGGTTTCTTGGGTTTGCAAATACAACGAACCTAATCTCGAATCTCTCGCAGCTGGTGAAGGCCATTGAAGATCGGCTGATCAGCAGCCCTAAACCTTCTCAGATGAACCTCTTCGCGGCCTACTCGCCTCCTTGGCATCCATCGGAGGGTCTGATTTCGAGGTATTGTTTGTTTCTCCCTTCTTTCCTTCATACCCAAACCACTGCCCATTAAATGAATTACTCTCTTCTATCTCACGTTGCCATCTTATTCATGTTGTTTGCCATTTTTCCTCTTCAACCTTTTTCTTTTGTCTCATCAGAATACAATTTTTCCCGCGGATGCATCATTTTGCTCGATTCTATACAGTTGCAGTAGAGCTTTTTGTGTTGTGTTAAGTTCCCTCCGTGAACCCACAAATCCATGATTCGCTTGGCTGATTTGTATTTGATTTCCTTTGTTTGTTGTGTAATTCTCATGTATTTCATAACTTTCATCCAACGTTATGTTCATAGTCTTCCTCTATTATGTTGTTATTGAGAGCTTTTCCGTGAATGACATAAATGTTAGTTGAATGTTGCTGAAAACCACGCTCTCCTAAGGCTTTCTTTTACCCCTTTTTGAGTATGTATGTGTTGGTTCACTGAATTTGTGTTTGGATTTTGTATCTGCAGTGGCTTTGATTGTTATAAGGTGTGGTGCTTGGATGATGGCTTTGTTTGTATGATTTTTCTATCGAATGTCTAGAAATTGAATTGTTTTATATCTAAATTATGTTTGTTTCCATCCATTTTTATTTTCTTCATCCCCAAAGTTCTATTTCTCAGTGACTGTTTTTGAAGCTTTTAAACTTTTAATTTGATTGCATGAGGCACATGGTTGGTGCCTCAAGGTGGACGAGGTATATGCTACTTCTTGATGTGGACCCAGATTAGGATGAACTAATAGTCTTAGAGTCAATAAAAGACATTTTTTCTGACCCTCTTCCTTCCTTGTCAACATGGAACCAAAGGTAGCTTGAATCTAAGGTCATCTGACACCATCTCTAGATGTGATCTAACATATCTCGATTGTGGATGTTTTCTAGTTGTCGTAGTCTCCTTCCTGGATTTGTTAATCACTAAAATCTACTGATATCCTGGGAGATCTGGCGATCTTGGATTTGATCAGTTGCAACCACAATGCAGCAATGCCTCTTTCTCTTGATTGCCCTGGTAAATCTAAAACTTGTGGACATCGTGTATATGGGCACATATCTGATGCATTCCTGTTGGAAAACTCAGATGGGGATCAGAGCATTCATGGTGGAAAAGAAATCAAAAGTGTGTCTGATTGTGGGTGTGGAGAAGGAGATCTATTGTGGGTCTGATCGAAAGTGTTGTAGAAGATCATGCTGTTGAAAGGTGAAGTGTTCATTTTTTTTTTTTGGGTGAAAATATTCAATCATATATGAATTTGAATTTGTTGATGCCTCAATATTGATTGTTGTGTAGTTGATTGGATCTGATTTTGTTTTAAAAAGCTTTTTTGATCATATATGAAGCTTGTTGTATTTCGACTTCCAAGTATTAGAATGGCTTTATTGATATTCTTATTGCTTTCTAAGGTTAGATTAGTTAGTTAGTTACATATAGGTTTTGAATATAGTTAGTTACATGTAGATTCATATACATCACATTTCTAGGCTCACTTCTACTTGCTTGAGTTGTTATGGTGATTGCGTGAAAACGAGCGAGTGGACAGGTAAGTGCTCGTTCTGTTTTAAATTTTTTGAGCTTTCATTTTGTTAAAGTTTATTTGTATGTTTTTGTTGTTCCTGAGTGCTTGCATGTTTTAGTTTGCTTGTGCATCTTTCTAGCCATAATAAACAGAAAAGAAAAGCTCTGTATTCTTCAACAGAAGGTTGTTTGACATTTAAATTCATTTTAAAATATTGAATCTGGTTGAAAATTTCTAATTTTTGGTTTGGGCATATTTTATTTGTTTAAAGCAGAGACCAAAAGCTACTTAAGGAAAATATTTTCAGAAGAATCCCCATTTTGACATGTTGATTTCAAGCTATCAAAAACAAAGATACCTTGTCAATGTAACATTCTGAATTTTTGGAGTTGTAGAAAGAGAGATTGAATTTTTTGGCAAATCCATGTTTCTTCTCTGTAAGAACAGAATTATGTTTTCCCTGTTTTCTAAATCAAATTCCTTGATTTTTAATTTTCTGTAGATTTTTTTTTATTCTCTTGTTTTCTTTAGGAGAATTATCTTTTATTCATATTTTTTGGTATATGTTAGGATGTCTGTATCTTTGTAATTTTGTTGCATTATCAGAACTTGTCATGAATTGTAACTTATGAAATTGCAGAGTGGCCAAGGGTGAAAGTTTTTACTCTGTTTATTTCTTGTTTGCTTGCTTTTGGTGCATTTTTCATTTGTAGTATTGCTAGCACTGTTCATGGCTTGCGAAAGTTATTTTGTTGTTAGGGCTATGGCTTGTCCTTTCACTGGAGGTAGGCTAGGTTAGAAGCCATAAGTAGGAACTGGGCCATACACCAAGGGAATTCGTAGTGTATGCTCGAGCAGAAAACTTTAGGAAGAAATCTTCATCAATTTGAGTCGGAAGCAAAAAGTGTCCTGATATGACAAGGATGAAGAAGGTGTTGCTAATAATGGGAACAATATGACGTTGAGATTCACACAAAATCCACATACCCTAGATCCAGCCAGTCGAAGAGTATTTTGTTCATGCATGCAACAAAACCCTGCGAATAGGTCTTGGATGGCTGTGGTGCATGTACGATAGTGCTTCTGCGAGTCCTTTCACAAGCGTTATTCTCTTAGCCCAATCCAATTCCACGGCCTTTTTAACGTCACTCAACATGTTTTTCAAGTTTCCCTTCTCCACATACTCTTACGCTAAGAATGTATCCCTAACATGCCAACAAAATCCATGAAGTTTCACTATATTTCGTTGTCGGATCTCAGTTCGGGATTGAACTTCATTTACAAAGCTTTTCTCATCAAAACTTTCCTCTGGTTTGTCAATTCTTTCACTGCAACTACTTGACCTGTTGGAAGCATAATCCTATAAACACTTCCATGTATTCCCCTACCAATGCAATATTTTTTATTGAAGTTCTCTGAGGCATTTATAATATCATCTTAGACAACTTTTCCGTCATAGCTCCACACTGAAAACAAATTATCTCCATGATTTGCTCTTGTTGTAGCCATCTTGTTGATGTTCATGCAGAACTTGTAATAGATACCATAAATTGCAATGCTAATAAGTAAAACAGAAGTAATCACTGTGGTGAAAGCAATAATGACCAAGAATGTCTTTTTAATCACTCCACCTATGGTAGATATATTGCAAGGAGGGAAGCCTTCATTAGGTTCTCCACATAAGGGGGAGTTACCTATAAATGCATTTGGTTTGGCCTTTGAAAATGCCTTACTGTTAGGCAAAGGACCTTCAGATCATTATAACAGATATTAACTATACTCAAAACTTTTCATTTCCACCAGTGAAGAGGGAATGCCACCTGTTACTTCGTTATGAGAGAGGTTAAGACACCCCAACATTTTTAGCTTTTGAAATTGTGCAGGTATTGACCCATTGAGTGCATTTTTACTGAGATCCAACAGTTCCTAAAAATTTACTAGGTTTCCAATTTCAAACGGAATCTCACCAGTTAAGTTATTAGCATTCAGCTTCTGTAAAATTAATTCTGTACAGCTTCCAAGTTCTTGAGCTATGTTTCCACTGAGAATATTAATAGACAAGTCAAGCCTCTGAATATTCACTAACTTGCCAACAGTGTCAAATATATTTCCTGAAAGGTGGTTGTTGCTCAGATTCAACTCCATTAGCAACATTCACCCAACCTCTTTTGGAATCTCTCCATGTAAGTCATGAAGTAGCCTTTGTACTTGTCTCATGCCACTAATGGATGGTGATATCTTGCCAGTAACGTGATTGCCAGACAGATCCAAGTGCTCAAGCTTCCTATATGATTTCAAATCTAGTGAAAGTTCACCAAAGAGTGCATTTTTGTTTACAGCCAAATGTTTCAAGTTTGGATATGTACCAATTGTCATTGATATTGTTTCTCTCTAATCTAACCCGGACCAAACTTTTGCAATTCTTTAAGCTGCTTGGCATAGGCCCAGTTAATTGATTATCAAATGCCAAAAGGTAGGTAAGTGACCCACCAATGCATATTTTTTCTGGAAGAGAACCTACCAAATGATTATTGTCAATTGCAAACTGTTGCAATTGAAGCCATCCTATTTCCGAGGGGATGTTTCCATTTAATTTGTTCTCACGGAGAAACAAAGTCTTAAGGTTAAACAAATTTTCTATTGTTTTTGGGATTGGGCCCTCGAAAGAGTTAGTGCTAGGACCCAAATAACTGAGGTTTTTCAAATTTCCTATTTATGAAGCGATCAATCCGGTTAGTTTGTTGGCATCGAGGTACAAAGTTATAAGGCTAGACAAGAATTATTTGTGCTTAGTGACAAATCAGTAAGGTTCTTCAAGTTGCCTATTTCAGAAGGGTTGATTCCGGTTAAATGATTCTTGTAGAGGTACAAAGTCCTAATGTTAGACAAATTTCCTATTATTGATGGGATGATACCATTCAAAGATTTCATGCCCACTTCCAAATGAATGAGATTTGTCAAGTTTCCTGTCTCTAGAGGAATGGGTCCGACCAAGTTATTGGTAGTCAAACCTGAACTTACCAAACTCGACGGGTTTCCTATACTACTGTGTCCACTGGAATGGCACCTGTGATCATATTACCTCCAAGATACAATACTGACAAAATTTTCCCATTGATGAAGAAGTTTGGAAGCAACTGCCCATTGATCCTGTTGTCCCCAATTCTAAGGTCAGAAATGCTGGTAATGTTGGCCATAGAATGCGGCATGTTGCCAAATAGAAGATTTTTTGACAAGTCAAGCAATGAGAGTTCGGAGAGGCTGCCAATGCCAACAGGAATTAATCTATATAGGTTGTTGGCACTGAGATTGAGTGCAGTGAGAGAGAAGAGGGTTGAGAAATCGAAGAAACCAAGTGTACCTTCAATGAATGCATTCGGAAGATTGATCTCAACGATGCTCCTTGCATGGCGGTCACAGATAATTCCAAACCAGTGGCATGGATCGGTACTAATGTTGCTGGTGGAATTGGGAAGCAAGGAGGAGGGCCAATATGAGTTTAGAACGCAGGGATGCTGATCGGAGCCGTGGAGGTTGTCCTTCAATTTGAGTCATATATATATATATGAGTCATATACGTACAATTTGTTGTGCTATATATATATATATATATATATATATATATATATATATATATATATATATATATATGTCATAATCTCAAAATATGCGTTATTTAAAAAAAATGAAAAAAATGCAAGAAATGAAGTGCTGTTTAAAACTAAAAAAAACGTGTTTTTTTGAAAAAAACATTAAAAACAAAAGAAACACATTTTAACGTGTTTTTTTCACTTTTTTTCTTTTTTTTATGTTAACCAGTTTTTTTTTCATTTCTTATTTTTTATTTGTTGCTAACCTGTGTCTCACTTATTTTATTTTTCTATTTTTACTTTTTAAATTAAAGAACCGTTTTTTTTCATATTTTTCAAGCCGGGTGTATTATGTCCGAAAAAAACTTCTTCATTTAAAATTCTAAGACTGTGAATAATATATGTATATATATATATATATATAATGTTTATGTAAAATAAAGAAATTTTAATGTGCTGGTGCCTACACTATCCACATGTAGCCCCCTACGAAAACACTGGTGTGGGCAACTAACCACACCCCGCAACTGCTTTACGGTGAGGTTAACCATACGAGGGTACCGTGCAAAGTTCATCAATTGTCATATCATTTGGTATTCCATATATTATATACTTCCCGCCGGTGTCATGAACGTCAATGGGTCAGATGAATCCGAACCATATATGATCCAGATTAGTAATAAGCGAATGTTAAATATCGTAGCAGTTATCTAAACATCATAAAGCCCATTTCTCAAGTTAGCGTAAGTGCCTCGTCAATTTTCAATTAATGTGTAATATATATTATATAGTTATAATAAAAAGGATGTCAATCCAATATCCTGTTCTGATTTTATGAGCCACCGAATTACGAAGACTATTGACCTTACAAGCTTAATTGAGGAAATTAATTTATTCAACGTTAACTAATGCATTCTTAGTTTTCTTGACTTAGAAATCAAATTTACATACTTTATCTTTCCGTTTTGTTTCGTGGTTCATACATTTCAGTCATCCTACAACCAGTACTACAGAAACGTTACGGATGAAGAAATTTAATCAGACACTTACCAATTGTAAAGGTATAAATTTTCTTAGAGATTCTTAGGCTTTCAACATGTATATATATATATATATATATATATGTATATATCACCTCTCTCTCTCTCACTCTCTCTCATACATGTATCCTTTTAAAAGAAAACGACAGATCACTTCAATAGCATTGACGTGGTTATAGTCTATGTTACATGCGTGAGGGGTGTGGCTGTGGATGCAGATGCTGGTGCGACGTATCCCAAAAAATTTGGGTGTGAGGGTGCGCCGAGAGTGTATATATATAAATTATTTATTATATATATATGTATGTATTCATGATATATATAATTTTAACTTGTTAACTTAATCTGTCATTTTTTTTTACTTTTATTACTATACATAAAAAAGAAAACTTTTATTACTATACATAAAAAAGAAAAAGACACGAAGAAGAAAAACATGAAAAATATTTTGAACTTGTAAAAAAAAAAAAAGCACAGTTGGGGGTGTGCATGGGAGCTGCACCAGTACCAGTACTAGCGTTGTGTCAAAGTGCGACCCTTTTTTCAAGAGTCTGTGTGACATCGGTTATGGCTCTCATTCTTCAAAAGGATGAATACCAAAGATCAAGTATTGCTGAATTTCCACGGTAGAAGTTTTGGAAAGCTAGAGCAGCAAAAGAGCTGATTCATTCTTTGTCGATCAACCTTCATACTTAAAACTCGACTTATTTTGATCAACTTTAGGTGAGACACTAGAAGTCTATAATCCTAGACAGTCTTACTTTCAGGTATTTCAAATTCATGCCAACGTCTTTTCCGATCTTTGATCAATAAGCACAATCCTTCTATGAGCCTCCATCTAAACAAGGTAAACGGGAGATGCGATTGGCCTTGGATGAAAAGAAGAACAGAGGTGGACAAGGTACTCTAAATTTTTTGAATATTCATACAACTGCAATATCTCTCAAATGTTTGATGACCTTTAATTTGGAGAGGAACAAACATGTAGCTTGCTGTACGTATCAGGCGCTGCTGCAATACTTGTCACATGCCGGATGACCTAATTAAAGCATCTTTTAGCAAAGTGCTCAAATTAATGTACAATTAGTAGAAAGTTAATGCCATTTATAAAATATAAGGGCAATTTTTCTTGTGCTGAGGCTTCTCCGTCAAGCTTTAAGAGCTTGTTTGGCAAGCGTGGATTCTACTGTAGAAGTGAGATCCGGAAAATGATCACTTTTTTCAAACATGGAAACAAATGCGGGAGTTTAGAGGCCGATATGGGATTAGTTTCCATAGATTTTAATCTCGCCGAAGAGGTGCGATCAAAATCCTGGGTAAAATTCTTTTGCCTACTACCAACCACTTTTGTTATATAAGGCCGGTTTATAGTTCGTGATTGTTTTTGATGCCTTGGAATGCCACCCCCACTGTGCTTCAAAGTGCGCAATTGACTCATCTTTTGCAGCATAATGGGTTGACACAACCTTGACACTTGTCTTGAGCCTCAGCTGTGAAATGATCCTCCCTACTATAAATTTTGCTGGCTGTTCAAGGATATACCTCTTATGTTCATTCTTAGGTTTCAAATTAAGAGTTTTCATCTGCCTATCGTTTAATTTGTATACTTGGAACTAAGGTCAAGGAACCTTAATTCCTACTCAGTTGATTAACTTGTAAGAGGACGTCATATATACGATCCATAATTAAATTAAGAAGAGATCTGTCTTTTTTTTTTTTCCCTTGCTTGCCTACTTTTTTTCATCTGCAAGAATGGAATAGCATGTGGTTCA